>NC_086179.1:49318945-49923945 GCF_023053635.1 Elgaria multicarinata webbii | reverse complement strand
CCTAAAATGAATGCCAAACCCTGAAATAAAATAAAGCTATCAAAGCTTACTAGTCATGACAGCTATTTATTACCTCCAGTAACAAAGGCAATATGCCTTTCAATACCAGTTGCTAGGGAATGCATGTGGCAGGGTGCTATTGCGCTCATGTCCTGCTCATGGGTTGGCCCACGATGGGAACAAAATGCTGGACTAGACAGGCCTTTGGACTGGTCCAGCACAGTTCTTCTTATGGTCTTAATGCCACAGATATTGATGTGAGTGAATAAGTTTACTATAAAAGTAAAGTCAATCCATTGAGCATTGCTGAGAATTTTCTCTTTTCAAAAACAAGAGTTTAAGAATAAAACCTTTAACATAGAAAGTACTTTCTACAAATGGTCCACAGATGGCAATATTGTATCTTTAGTTCAATGTTTATATTACTCCTTCCAAAAAGCCATTTGATCTTTCTCAGGTACCCTAACAAATGTTTTTATTTTATATCAAGGCAGTTCTTTAAAGAACAAACACAAGACTAATTGGCTACCTTCTTTACAAATTAATCTGTAGAAAAGATTTAGATTAACTCTAAACCATTATACTCCGCAAGCTTTTTTTTTAAAAAAAATCTAATTCTCAGCATTTGTTGGCCTGCCAACATTTATACTTGTGTCACAAGGCTTGCACTGGGCACTTACCAAATGAGCAGAACAACCTTATGCTTTCCAAAGCAGCACTCCGATGTCAGGGTGATCCAAATTTCCACAGAACAAAAACAGCATCATAGGAGATTTTCGCCACTCTGTCCATCTTGTTGTGTTCCCCCCCCTCTACATGCACTTCTTTTGTCTAGACAGCCTCTCCCCTCCCCTCCCCTCCCACTGGAACAGCCGCTTTTTCCTTTCCCTGAAGTTGTATTTGCAACCTCATGAAGCAGCCACAGAGATTCTTTCTGCAGCGGCTGTGAGGGGATGAAGAAGGGGGCAGGGAAGGAATTGGAACACAAGAGTCCCCTTGTAGGGGGGTTTCAAGTAGCAAGATGTTAAGACTTGTGGTCACTGGCTTTTTAAAGTGCCAATATGCAATAGGCATTCAGTGATATTTAACTTACATGTAAATCTTAAGTCATACCACCTGTCACTTAAGATCTCAAAGGCTTTAACTCAAAAATTTCCCCTATTCCTACCATGACATTCTCTATAATTATATTATGAGTCATTTTTAGAAATAAAAAAGCCTAAAAAAAAAAAAAACCTCAAAATGTGTGACATGGTTCTAAGGATATCATATGAAAGTACAGAAATTAAGTGCAAGTATTTACCAGGCAAAACTAGAAATTATTTGTACCATTAACAAAACCACATTTGTATGTAGCTGGCATACTTTATCTCCTCAATTTCCTCAAGTATATTTTACATTTTTTCATCCAATAGGTTTCTGTGGTTTGTGCCATGTCTTCAAAGTATTACTGTGTGGACTGAAAGGTTCAAACTGTCACTTTACCATTATTCTTTAAGATATCTGCACACCTCAAACCTTGACAAAGAAGATCCCATGGAGTTTATGCTATACCCCCTTAAATAGTTCTATATCCTACAATTTCATATTCGTTATGCATTGCATATTTTGTTAGGATATGCACTTAGGATACTTTAAGCAATTTCTTTCTGTAGGCTTTGGATTAGGGATGCTGAGCAACTGACCCTTGTTATAATGACCCTGTTCAGATGACATGCTAAGCCACAGTGGATAAGCATTTTGAGCTAAACATTATGGCTTAGCATGCCATGTGAACCATTCCTAACCATGGTGGCTACATAACCATGGTTTAAACACACTCACTAACCATTTGCTGCAAAAAGGTTAGTGGCGTAACTATGGCTCAGTGTGTTGTCTGAACAGGCCCAGTATTTGTTAAAAGTCCACAAAGTCAAGAACTCAATTTTTTAAATAATAAGTTAGCTTCTTGACTGCAACTTACTCTCATTTATAGCAAAACAGAAATTAAAATTCCATGTACTTCAAGCCATGAAGTTTAAGTTGATGCACACAGTCCATTTATGCTTACTTGGTGAACAGGATTGCTTTAACCCCCCACCCCCAATACTCAGAGCCAGGTGTGGACAGCTGATGCTTGTCTTTACACTTGCCAGGAAGCTGGAACTCTAATCATATGGCAGTCACAGAGGTAAGTCTCCGCCACCCCTCTGCAGCTATACATCATTGGGGCTAGGGGCGGATAAATGGATGAGGGGAAAGAGAAGTAGTTTCTTTAATAGGCATCTTCCATTCCTCCAACACCCAGTCCTGATGGACTAAAATAAAGGAAAGGGAGAAGTGAGAGCATCAAAAGCAGTCTCCTCAACCTGCCCCAGGAAGTATGGATAGGGGTGACAGTGAACAGGAGATACAGATGTATTAACCATTAAACAAACCATATCTTCATCTTCTTGCAATGCAGCTGTTCTTGTATGTTAGAATCATAGAATCATAGAATAGCAGAGTTGGAAGGGGCCTACAAGGCCATCGAGTCCAACCCCCTGTGACTGCTATTTTATCAGCCCAGAGTGGGAAAATCTTATGCTTTTCTTGCATTTCCTAACATTTACAATACTCAAAGATACCTTGCTACTTGGAATGCAAAGGCATTTTTCAACTGTTACTTAATGCATACTAACTGAATTCCCATCATGTTTGATATCTGGGGAGGATGAAGAGTTTTAATTCTTTCCACAAGCCCATCACGCTAAACCTCCTGTCTCACTTCCCATCTCTTCACTGATGACCAAACTAGATGTGACACCACTCACAAAATTAATAATTATGTGAATGGCTTCTTTAAAGTAAACTGCAGGTACAAGGTGTGAAGTTCTGGACTGGGACCTTGCCTAGGGGGCTAAAAAGGACTAACTCTTTGCCCCCGATCCTGTCCTCACTTTAATCAGGGATCCCATACCTGAAATTTGCATGAGTAGTGGAAAAGCTCCCATGAGAACTCCCCCCTTCCCCACATGAACATAATGGACACAGATGAGGACCACAGCACAGGGCAAACAATTAAAACTCCCCTACACCCCACAGCAGGGTCCTGCACTTGCAAATAACTTTTTAAAAGCCATTCATGCAATTGCTGATTGTATAAATAGTGTTATATCCAGTTTGTCCCTGAGGTTATTGCCTCAGATAAAGCAAAACTTTGATATGGTTTTCCAAAACTAGGCAAACTCCCATTTCCCCTAAATCAAAACACTGTACCTAATCCCTGAGAGTTGGTAAAAACAAACAAACACTTCTGTTACTACTCCAAATCAAATTGGGCAGAAGGTCTGTCAGGATACAAAAGTACACTAGCATTTACACACAAAAAAGTGACTCAACTCTTGACTACAAAATGCCTTTAAATAGAACATGTACAGACACTTAGACTGCAATCCTATGCACACTGTTTTAGTAGTAAGCCCAACTAAACAAAGTGCAACTTACTTCCAGCTCAATATGCATAAGACTGACCTGTTCTTATTCCACATGTCAAAGAATAAATACACCCACAGTTTATTTTCTGTACTGACAAACTAAGTTCAGGCCTGACTCCTCAGTCTACCACATTCATATGAAGCTGTCTTAAAAAGAATAAGTGTTTTTTTAGCCTCCACAAAAATTTGGGTGTATTTTTGCATACATTTTTCCTAATACACCCATTTTTGCAAGCAATCTTCTTTAATATAATGCTTTTTGGATGTTGTTTCCACAAATATATGCATTTTTTGCATACCTTTCCCTAATATATGCATTTTGTATGATAGTTTTATTCGAGAGCTGCATTGCAAAATTCAGAAAGGTGAAAATGCCATAAAATAATTGCATTTCAGTTCATGTGTTAGATTGGAAAGTGCAAATTAAGTAGGTTGCATTAGAATGCACACAAAACGTATTCCTCCTCCATTCCATACAAGTTCTTCCCCCTTCAATAAATATAAAAATGGGACTGCCTTATATCAAATCATATCATTAGTACAGCTAGCACAGCATTGCTTGCTCTGATTAACAATGACTCAGGTAGGTGTGTTTTTTTTCCACTCCCTGCTGCCTAAGGTCCTTTTGACTGGACACATTGTGAAATTTCACTGGACACATTGAACCTGGGTCCCTTTCCTTGCAAATCAAGTGTTCCACCACTGAGATAGTGGTAAATTGCCTTCAAAGTTGGGAAAATCAATTTGGGGCACATAATCTCCTCAGAAAGAAGCTCCTCAGGAGATATCCTCTAATTGATAAAAATATATGAAGTAGGAACAGGTCTAATTTTTTTAAAAAATGAAATATTTGGTAAATAACCTGGTCAAACATTGCAGAGCAGAACAGATAAGTTTAGATCCCCAAAACATTTGGATGAACATCTGCAAATTAATTTTGAGGAAATTTGGTTTTGACCCCTCAGCTCTTACTGTTGCTGACCTTCAGTCTAGCCAGATAATCATTAAAGTGCGGTTACAGGAATTATTTGCTAGACTGGATACTTAAGCAATTGGGGCATCTAGATTTTCTAATAGCTTTCCTGTTCGAAAACTCCAGCATGGAGGAAAGAAATATTTGTCTGAGTTTACTTCAGCTTTCTTCCACAAAGCTTTATAGCCTTGTACTCTCAGACAACAAAAAACAATTTTTTGGAAGGGAGATACAATAAAATTTCCAGAGAACAATGCTTTTATATCTGTGGATGCCAGATGGTTGAGGATGTCATACATTATACATTATACTGTAAGGTATATGGAATTCCAAAGCAAAAGTATTTGAAGAAAAGCGTAGAGTTAGTAGCCACTTATACTGACATGGATAAAATTAAATATCTGTTGTCTATCACAGTGAAGTCTGTTACATTTAATACAGCTGAATATCCTGTGAAAACCTCTCATCTCAGGCAAGTCTATGAGGGCTAGACTTTCGATTTAAGGACCTGCCTCTTATTTAAGATTGATCTACATGGTTGTAATTTTGTTTTTTTGTTTTTTGCTATAACCTGTAATTGGTTGCCTAATAAACTTGATTTAGATAAGAAGAGCACAAGTAATGCTGACTTCAGAACTTAAAGTAGAAAGCAACCCTCCAATGAATTATTTCCATGCCATGAAAATGAGCAAATAAAAGCTTTAGCAATACATTTAAGTAGAACTGAGGTGAACAATGAGGGGGACAATCATTCTGAAAGGAGACAGTGTACTATCACAGCTTTACAATGTCACTGTGCCAGAATAATAGCAGTTGTACTTCTCTCTAGCACAGTAATGTTTGCTTCACTATCTGGAGGTTCACACAACACAACAGCCCACTGTGTGTTATCTAACCTATGGTGAGGCTGTGGCACATATGGCTGCAATTTTGAATATGCAACTCCTGCTTGGTTCACTCATGTTGTGTGAACCCAGCGGGTATGGGTTATAAGCCATGGTCTGCTTTATAGTCAACATGGTGCCTATAGGCGCCACAGCTTAATGAGAGTTAAATAACATATGATGAGCCATGGTGTGCTGTACGGACCCGGTCATTGACTGGCAACAGCTCTCCAAGACCTCAGTTAGGGGTCTTTTCCCAGCCCTACTTGGAGACAGCACAGATTGAACATGGGACCTTCCTACATGCAGTCTTTACATGACACAACAGCCCACTTTGTTGAAAAACAAAACATCCCTGGGCATGTTTTGTTGTATCATCCGAAACCAGGCAGCATGGCTTGTTTGAACCCTCAAATAATCAATCACAGGCCACAAGTGAGGATTGTTTCCAATGACGCCCGGGATTGGTAATTAGTCAAATGGTGCACAGCACACACCATGACTTTTTAGCTATGGTGATCATGTAAACTGGGTGTATGGGTTGTTATAAAGTGCGAATGGGAATGGCTCCTTCTCCATTTTAAATGCAAACGGCCAACAGCCTATGTCCATGATTCTTCCTGCCTTCTTCAAACCATTGTTCTAAATCCTTACATTACACCGCTTCATTAATTTTATTCCTCCTATTGAATTAAAATCATGCAAGTCCATAATTGTTATGAACTTAGAAACGAGAAAAACATCTACATAGACCAACATTATAATATAAATCCTATGGTATTAAAACCGGGAAACTGCTGTATGGGTAACACAAGTACAAATGTTCTGTTCACAAAACAATTAAGAGTAAGAATGTCTTCCATGGTCAAATGAAGATTAGTGCTGTTTTTTCTTAAGATTTTAGCAACTATTCCATCACAATTCATACCACCTCCAGTTTATTACTTCCATCTTAACAACCCTGATAATGCTGCTTATTTAAAGGAATGATGTTCAATAGTTATAATATTTTGCTATGAATCTTCCTAGTGGTTTCAACTATTGAAGACTACTGCCCTGGCTTGATCATACTGAATCATAAATATGCACATTTAGAATACACTTTTATGGTATGGGAGACAAACAAAAAACAGCAACGATGCAGCTGTCCATTGTGTTCAATCACACTGGCAGAGGCAGTTTGCCATGAGAATACTGTTCACCCAACAGCCAATTTTCTTAAGGTGATAGTAACATTTTAGCTTTAATACAATTGATTCTTTTTACACACTCGGTTTTGATGCATTAAATGTTGAAAATTACCTTGTCGATTCACTTCATTTTGAAGTAATTCTTCCATTGCCTCTTCCTCAGCAATATCTAATGGAGTGTCTCCTTCACTATTTACTGCTCCTACATGTGCTCCTTGACTAATTAAATATCTGTTAAGAGAAGAAAGAATTTAGTATTAATATGGCAGCGCGCGTTTGATAAAAGTACTGAATATATTTCAGTGAAAATGTGATGTATTTGAAAATAAGATTGGCTAGGGGTGGGAGGAGTTCAGTCAGAATAACAAGGAAGTAACAGATTGCTTATTTCACCTAGTGAATAGCATAATAGTAGAAGACCTGTACGGAGCCTGACAACCTGCAGTAGATTCAAGCTTTAGGAGCAACAGAAGGTCTTTCAAATATCTACTTTGAGAATCTTTTTCTTACCAATCAGGGCTTGTTAGCATTTTAGAAGTTGTATGTGAGCACAGATGAAAATGTCTTGTAGACTGTACTCCATGATGCCCAAAACTAGAGATGTGAAGGCCGGGGGGTGGGGGGGACAGAAAAATTCTGGAGGGGGAACAGGTTTTTTTTTCCTGTCTCCCCCCCCCCCCCCCCTGGAAGGCTTTTTTGGTTTTTTCCCAAAAATTTGAAAAAATGAAGAAAAAATGGATTATGGAATGTTTTATTTTAGCATGATGAATAAAATGTTTAAAACAAGGTGTTCATATATTTACTTATCTAAATGATTTCTAAAAACTATGTACAGTTTCAGATTATTACAATTTCTGCGCACCAAGGACAAGCAAGTCCTAGGTTGCAAACTGAGACTATAACTCTCAAATGCAAGAGCAAGATGCATTTCTGTCTCTAGGGGGCACTGCCATTGAAGCAGAAACTGAAACTGATAGTGATAGCTATAGCTCAGAAAATGAGTCTGATTAAATTTCATGCATATTCATTGAATCTTGGTTTCTTCTGTGTGTGTTTTTAATTGTTCTTTGCCTGCTCCTCTTAAACTGGAAAAGCCAAAGAGGTTCCTTGTAGTTCAGGAGCTTGTAGCCCCGTTTCTTACACACACACACACAGAAATTCAATTTGTAATAATTGTTTGAATACACTGTACATTTAATATACCAAATGTAATAATTTTCTGCCCAAACAACTTGTACATAATTACATTTTATGTTCCTAAAGTAATGAAGTGACTTTCAATCTGTAAAAAGTGCTAATATTTCATTTTTTTCAATTTTTCCAAAAATTTCAATTTTTCCTGAAAACCCCAGGAAACAGTTTTTTCCAATAACTTCAAAATTTCCAGAAATTTTACATCTCTACCCAAAACCAAGTAGTAGTTACTCCATTACTATATGATCCCAATCAATGATATTTCACTTATGACACAGTGGCCTGGTTCAGACGACACGCTAAACCATGCTGCTTAACTACAAAATGGTTAACGGAATGCATTCCATTCAACATTTTGTAGTAAAGCAGCATGGTTTAGCGTGTCGTCTGAACCAGGCCAGTGAAGTACTCTAGAAACTTGCCAGTCTGCTATGTCCAGATGACATCATATCCTGTAGAACACTCTGGGAATACTTTTCAATTAATCTTTCAGACTATCATTTGGACTTATTTCTACTGACCAAAACAGCAAGGTAACAATTAAGGATAGATGAAGCTGTCAATTTTGGTTTCTCTCAGCTTCTTGTTTTGTAATGTTTTGCCCTATATTTACAAGCAACCTTTCACAATACAATGAGTTTTTGTATGTACTCCAAACGGCAGCATTTCATTCGAGATCTCACTTGTTTCATTTAGTAGAAAACTTGGGTGATTCAGTGTTTTTAGCAATTAAATAAATGGCTAAAGACAACTGAACCACAGAATGCTGAATGTGTCAAGTGAAAAAAGAACAAGGAAGATAGGGAAAGAAGTAGGAGATTGACCTGCTTGAGCTCCTAAACTTACATTATCCTGCAGGCAAGCATTAGAATGAGGATGTATAGTATGAGGTTAAAAACAACAACCCTTCCTTTCCCACATTATATAGCAACAAAGTGTTGTGACTATGACCCAAAGACCCAAATAGTGCTACAAGGTTTCTATTCCTGACTAAATGAAACCCTGAATGAGAGCACTCATGTTATGGGCTGCAACATTTTGTTTGAGGGATCTACTTGTTGAATAATACAAGTGATAGAGGATAAAATGTGCAATAGAAGATAATCTGAGGGATTCTTATTTCAAATCACTTTCCCGCTCCAGAAGCACACCAGTTTTGAAGAAATATCCGTGCATAACATGTAGCTTTCAAAGTTTCCTTGAGATATCAGCATATTAACTATTTGAGAATTTTTAACACAACAGAAGCGGGTAGGGCTACAACACCCAGACAGAAGTTGCATATCCAGCAGATTAAACCATCTATTAGACCTTACCAGATTAAATCAATGTATTTTATGGAGTCTTACAATAAAGTAAAGTATTACTTAATTTGAAGAACTTTCTGTAAGCCTAAACTAAAGAGGGAAATGTCTAAAATTAAGCAGCAGATAACATGCACTGGTGTTACATGCATTCATGTTATAAGAGTACTGCTGGAGGAGTTCTGTAAATGAGCAAGTTATGGACCTAATATGATCTCAGGGCTATGAACCAAGAAGGATAGGCCTCTAATAAAAAACAGTGACTTGGTTTGCATGACGTGACAGTCCACCATGCTTAATTTACCTGCGGGGGCTGTCACATCATGCTTGGCACCCAGTTTGCTGTGGCTTGTAGTATTGTAAAACCCAGGCAGAAGGGGTTGTTATACAAACCCACAAATAACCCTTAAAAAGCCATGGGTTATTTGAGGGTGCCTAGCCTTCAAACAACCCCTGCCGCCTGGGTCCGCTTGACATAACAAGATAGATGCCTGTGGGCATCATGCAAAAATGATGCCAACAAGCACTCAGCAAAACACAATAACCCCATGAGTAAATTAAGCCATGTTGGGTTGTCATGTTGTGTGAGTCAGGTCAATATAATAAGAACTGTCCAATGACAAAATAAGGTACATTATTATATACAAAGAGCCACTGAGTTGTGTGAGCATATGCATGTGTTTGTTTTATTACAATCCGTTTGCAAGGTTGATTAAAAGGTCAGATATAAAACCCAAAACAAATAAAGATGAATTAAATATGGACTAAGTAAGACAGGGAGCAGTTCTTTATAGAATCTTGTCTTCAACGCTATCTTCCTCTATATTTATAAATAATAAATGTATGCCTCACTGAAACCTTATAAAAAGTAAGACAATTATCACTTATAATAGAATGTGCAAAATGAAAGGAAGATAGGCATGGTGAATACAGTCAATTGACTTGATATGCAAACTCATGACTACCTCTTTGCTAGCCAAATTAAGAAACTTATGGTTTAGCACTTCTACCCTACAGCCATGGAATAGGGAGCAGATGAACTGATAAATCTTAAACCCAGTATAAAACCCTCCCCAATACAGCATGTAGCCTTCTTTCCCTCCTCCAGCAGCCCACTGCATTCCCATGCTGGGCCTGAAGGAGGGTGAGCCCGCTCTGCTAAATATGCAAAAATGGAGAGGACTAACCGCAGAGGAAAGGAGTGCTCCATTACACACCCAGTGCATTTCTATGTTGGAGCCCCCGCTCCCACACTTCATGATCAGAAAGCAAGGTGGAGGGGCAGAACGTGGTTTCTAGCCTGCAAAATGTTTTATGAGCCTGCATGTTAATCAAAAAAGGAGCTGGCAAAGGGACACAGCACTTTATTTGTCCCCTCCAGCACCTCTTGAGTAAAAATAGGCCAATAAAAAACTCTTGAGGGCTAGCATTGGGGGGGGGGCTAAATTAAAGAATGTTGTAGCTGCTATAATTTCAAATGAACAAAGAAGCATAATGGGGTTCTGTTCCTTCAGTATTTTCTTCCTCCCTCTGGTAAGGAATTAAAGGCAGGTTCACCTGATCATGGAGGGCAAATAAGCCATGGTGGCTTATTTTCCCTCCCTGCTTGTGCCGGATGCAAACTGCATAATTAGCATAATTACCCTCACTGGGAGCAGACTGCCATGATCTCTAAATCCAGTGAGGGTGGATGACTTGGGTGGTTTACAAACCACCCTGAAACCCTAGAACAAGCCATTGGTTTCAGGGTGGTTTGTAAACCATCCCAGTCAGCCACCCTCCTTGGGTTTGGACATCATGACAACGCAAATCCAGTGAGGGTAATTATGCTAATTAGGTGGCTCACAACTGGCATGGGCAGAGAGGGAAAATAGGCCATCATGGGTTATAGCCCCACCCCCATGATTGTAAGAACCTGGCCAAACACTACATACTTAACATGTGCACCAAGAAGGCACCTATTAAATGAAGTCATGGAAGATAAAGCGGATATATCAAAAGATGTATCTTTTTCACAGGCTAGATTTACCAAATACTCCACCTTGGGGAAAGCAGTTTATCACTTCCCCAGTCTTCCAACTTACTTCTTGGAAGGTGACCTTGAGTCACATAATATTGAGAGCTCATTCTCTCCTAAACATGCAAGAGTTGGCTATCCACAAAAGAGCAGCCAATTCCCTCCCTCTTGTCCAGCCTCAACATAGGAAGCTACTGAGTCAGACTACTGATCCATCTAGCCCAGCATTGTCGACACAGGGTTTCAGGTGGGATTCTTTTCCTTGCCCTACCTGGAGAAGCTGGGTATTGAATCTGGGATTTCAGACCCAAGAAGCCAACTGGATACCACCAGATCAACTCTGCTATGGAAGCAACCGCCACATTTGTGCAATTCAAGTGGTCACAAGAGACAACGAGGCAACACAGTGTAAAACCACAACAGAATAAGAAACCAAACTGGGTGGAGATCTTTAAAGGTTACAATAGAGGCCAGCTACTAGTACACTTTTGGCTTCTGTAATCTTGTAAACAGCACTTAAATATTGAATTGAAGTGCTATGATCTAAAAATCATTCAAATGTGAACTCCAGGAAAAGTTAAACATTTATAGTGTGAATATCACAGCAAGCTTTTTAGAAATCACCACGTTAAATTATATTGTCACAAAATGTGGGTGCAACATTTAATGCAGCTACTGAATAAACTGTACAGCCAACACATATTTCATAGTCTTCCTAAGAACACCAACTTTTATTTCAAATGCAGGAATGAAGGAAAAATCTTTTAAAAATTTTAAAGAAAAATCTGCTACAGTGTGGATACATTGTGGTTCAAGGGTCCCCAATCCTGGTTCTATCCCTATGCACCTAACATTCCTCATCTACAAGTTCCAATTATTTCCCTAGGCTGTTCCGACACCAAAAGAAACCAGAATAAAGTATCTATATTCTGTGTAATTAGAATGTGAAAGTACACATTCTAATTTGCTCCTTGCAAATTTTGGAACTGTTATTGTGTGAGTCTGATTCTCAATATGAAATGGTGGGGTTATGTTTTAGCTGAATAAGGACAAGCTTTCAATTTCAACAGTATGATTTCAGAATTTCAGTCAGTTTTTTCTATAGAAAAGGCTGGCTATTTCTAGTTGTTTTATCTTATTGTTTCTTTAGTTTTCTGTTATTTTATTCTAACCAAACTGAATTTTTTTTGGAGAGGTGCAATATAAACTAAATAAAATAGAACATAATGCCAAAATATGTATGAACACAGCCTTTCACCTTGTGGCCATTTTATATGATCTGATAGGTGTTCAAACTCACCTATAAATGGGCCACCACTACTGTGTGCCAGAGAGAAGATCCTGCAGCAGCAGAAGCCAGAGCTCCAGCCTGACATGGAGCTTCTTGAACTATAGATGACGACAAGTAAGACTTCTAAAAAGAAAAGTGGTATAGTAACTTTCAAAGATGTCCCTTGGAGCCAAAATGTATAGCAATGCTGAATTCTAAATATAAAGCACCAAACAGTAATACCTGTTTTCTGAGTGGGTATACAAATCTATTCACATATTACTGTTGCCAATAGCCAAAACGAATTTGTTACTCCTTAAAATCAAGTCATGAATTTCACAAATTGGGTGTACCTGGAGATTGGGGCAGAGCTCCAACTTTCTCTTTCCCATTAACCTTCTCCTATTACATGCGCTCATCTCCTCTACCTCAGATTGTACTCTACCATAATTTCTCCCCTTTTTCTATTCAATATCCCAGTTTCTATTGTAATGAGTATACGAAGAGTGGAAGATAGATTGGGTCTACTTGTAAATCTCTGAATGATTTGCAGTAGATCAGTAAACGATTTTGATTAAAACTCTATGGTGGAACCACATTTGGAATTCTCTGTGCATTTCTGGTCACTGCACTTCAAAATGGCAGAGTTTTGAGGTGCATTAAAGGGTAACCAAAATGATCAAGGGCTGGAGCAACTCCCCTATGAGGAGAGGTTACAACATCTGGGACTGTTTAACTTAGAAAAAAAGACAAGAATGGGGAGACATGATAGAGGTGGGTAAAATTATACATGGTGTAGAGAAAATAGATAGAGAGGTATTTTTCTCCCTCTTTCGTAATACTAGAATCCAGGGCCATCCAACGATACTGAATGGTGGGAGAGAAACACACAGCACACAGCTGAACTATGGAATTTGCTAAAATAAGACGTGATGATAGCAACCAACTTCGATAGCTTTAAAGGGGGATTAGTCAAATGCATGGAGGAAAACGCTATCAATGGTTACTAGTCATGATGGCTATGTAATATCCTGAATCACAGGCAACATGCCCCTAGGTATGAGTTGCTGGGGAGCTCAAAAGGAAAGAACCCTCATGTCCTGCTTCTAAGCTTCCAAGAGACATCTGGCTGTTCACTATGAGAAACATCTCAAACAGACACCCCAGAAGGATACTATGGTTGATCATTATCAAAACTATTGAGAAGTCAAGCAGAACCAACAGGGACATACTCCCCCTGTCCAGTTCCTAGTATAGATAATCCACCGAGGCAACCAAAGCAGTGTCTCTCCCATAATGAGGTCTAAAGCCAGACTGAAATGCATCTAGATAATCCACCTCATTCAGAAGCCACCAGCACCTTGAGCAAGAATGGAATATTGGACACTGGATGGAAAGACTTTTCAGACTCAAGTTTTTTTCCGGGTTTATGCCCTCTCAAACCAGCCATGCCACCCAGATTCAGGCAAAATGGCAAGCAAGAGAAATTATGGAAATCCACCCAGCATGTGACCAGCATGCACAACAGCGTTAACAAGCCACCATGGCTTGTAAACCACCCCAAGACTGTATGAACTGGATCATTCATCTGGTTTGCATAATCAAACCAGCCCGTTGTGTTGTTTAACTCACGGTGGGCTGCAGTGCATGCCGTATGTGATTTGCATATTCAAGGTCTAACCATATCTTGCCAAGTCATGCGAACCTCAGGATCACGGGTTATGGTTAAACAACCATCACATAATCAACAGACCATGTGTTATGCAAGGGTAGTTTAATACTAACATAATCCATGTTCCCTGGGTTTGCACGACAAAACAATCCGCAGCCAGGCATTCAATATTCAAAATGACCACCCGCATGTACGAACACGTACTTCATAAGCTATGGTGGGCTGTTCGATCATGCAAACTGGCCCATTGTCTTAGGATCCTGACAGAACCATTAAAAAGGGTTTAGACAGATCAACAATGAAGGATAAAGCCTATCTGTAGCTTATTAGCTGTAATAGCTATGTATATTAATATATTGCCAAGTAATAGATACTGGTGATGAAAAAGCTAGCAAAAGGTGTTGATTACTTCTATTATGCACTGCTTCTGAGTTTCCAAAAAGCTCCTGGCTATAAAAATACAAACACATTAACATTTGCCCCAGAACAAGAATCAAAACAGACACACCGTGTCATGAATTTTCTATGTCCTAGGATGAGCCACTGATTGTATTAAACAGACAAAAATCAGGACACCCTGACCATAAGATATCAGTTGCTACTAGGGCAAAGTGGGTAAGCAAATAAAAAAACTACACAGCCTTATAAATGAAATTTAACTCACAAAAGTTACTAGCCTGCAAAAAAGTTAATGGCCTGCTGAAAGAGGAGGAACAGGGAGCCACATTTCTTTACTGGGCACAGAGGAGGGGGATTATCTCATCTTGTAGCCCACTCCTCCACCAGCCCACTAACTTGCATGGAATTCCATGCACTCACCTGCATGCAGTTCCTAATTGCCTATGGCTACCAAGGCTGAACTACACCATCTTCTTTTTGTGGCAGGTGCTACAACTTTAACTTAGAAGCAGAACTGGTTTAATATAAAGCTTTTGTTTGTTTGTTTTTAATCAGACTAGAAGCCTCCATAGCTGAAGACTCTGGTGTCTCATTACTCCTAAAACTCTTCCTAATTAATATGCTACAAAACAGAAAACTCAAAAATCCGATTGAGATGGAGCACTTAAAAGGATGTGTGTGTAAAGTATACATTAGCCTATTCCTTCCCTTTCCTTCAGACATTCTAGACAAATTGGGGGGACAGGGACGGGACACAAGCATCTTACACTCTTTCCCAAGATTTGTTTAGAACACTCAGTCCATTTCTAGATAGGCTCCATAATCATTTTTTTAAGTAGGTAAAAAGGTGATTGCTCCTTTCAAAGTGAACATAAATATATCATTATGATGACTGTCTTCTCCACTGTAAGTAAATTTCAAATAATAATTTCTGACCACCAACATCAACCTCTCTCTCTCTCTCTCTCTCTCTCTCTCTCTCTCTCTCTCTCAATAAGTTAATCCATACCTCAAACATGCAGTATCACCTATTTTGCTTGCCTGGTGTCCACAAACCCTAATACTCAAACGCCAAGCACGGTAGATTTAAAAAGCATTTTTTAAACATTAGTTTAAATTGTTGTTTTTAGTTTTAGTTCTATTAAATGTCTTACATAAAAAGTAAGTGGTTTAAAATTATATCACACCTGAATCATATAAACATTTAAATAAGTAGGAAAGTATATGACCTGGTTTGCATGATCAAAACAAGACACCACGTAAACTGGCCTGTTATTTTCTCTGCCTTTAATTTTCCACCAAGTGACCTGATTCATACAGCATGACAGTTGGACAACCCTTAAACAACTCCTGCCACCTGAGTTCACATGACACAACAACCCCAGCAAGCTGGGCACCATGTAAAAATGGTGCCTTCAAGTGCCTAGCACAATGCAACAGCCACAACAAGTAAATTAAGTCACAATTGGCTATCATATCATGAAAACCAAATCAATATGTAACTACAGCAAAGCACTCTACACCAACAGCACCTGAAACTGAGGTCCAGAATATCTGCCCAGCACGCATTCAATACAACCTGTTATTCAGCACTAGGGAAAGTATGATTGCTCATACCTAAGTAACCAGAGATAACAAAAACTATACTTGGCTTCATGAATTGAATACCACATTGGAACAATATCAAAGAACTTGAAGATTAATATTAAGCTTACCAGAAATAGACCTTATTTGCTATAAATATTTAAAGTAAGTAGGAAAGGATGTATCTTCACTTTCTGAAATACAAAATTGCTACCATATGAATGCTATGCTCATTTGACTCAACAATTTGTTCACCTAGTCTGTGACTTCTATCAATACAGACTTCACTTAGGTCTGAATGACATCTGCAAAGTTTTCTTCCCTTTCAATTCCATTCTCTTCCCTTTCAGGGAATACTGTAGATCTGATTGCGGTGAGAGCAGAGCACGTTGCCATAATATTTTCAGTTTATATCTGGTGTTTCTCAGCTTGTTTTTCTGCCTCTCCTTATGTAAAGTTGCTTACCCCCACATAGTCACCTTTGCTCCCCTGCCACAGCACTATCCTCGCTCTAGAACTCTACAACAGCAGTTAAATATCTTTTGAACCCCCAGCTTCCACTGAAAAAACATTGTTTCCAAATACCTCCTCAGTCAACAAGCTCCTGCATAGATTCAATCCAACTGCGAGTAGGTTTACTCTGTGGACTGCCTGGATAAGAGAAGGCAGAGAGCAATTGCAAATCTAACTTTTACTTTCCTCACCCTCATTCTATTTCTCAGCCCCCAGCTCTCACTCTCCCTTTGCATACAACAACAACAACAAGAAGAAGGAGATAAGCTCTATTTTGTCCTCTTGAGGTTGATCATCATCATCATCAAGAACAACAACTGGACTCTGAAAGGGAACTGTTGCAGAGTAGGAAGAAAAATCTATACTGCATTTCTTTGGAAGACAAGGAAAAGTGCCTCCTAGCCTTTTTAGCTCTGTCTTTGAAAACAGTTGCTTTCTGTGCTTGGGATTGCTAGGGAAGTGGATACAATGTTTGATTTTAAGGAAGATCTGCAAGAGATTCAAGCTCATGGAGAAGAAAACCATCTGCACTATTAGCCCTTCTCCTTAATTCTGTGGGAGGAGTAGGCTGCCAATTGTTGGCTAGAAAGCGAAAGGCACACTGCATCCCTTCAGAGGCACTTTCACTGTATTCTTTCTGGCTGGCAGAACATTTTGGCTACTAAGCCCAAGACATAATGAATAGACCCCAGGAGAAAAGTCTTATTACAAACATATAAAACATCATATAAAATGCAATTCATACAAAATTAACCATTCATTCACAATGACAATTCACAACAGAATTTTTTTACAAGCGTTTGTATAGCATCTAGAAATTTGTTTCGAAGTGTCACAAATAAAATCTATTTGCGCATAACACCCTCAGTTTTGACTTCCTTTTGATTCCTCAGGAAATAAGTTAAAAATGCCAAGTGCTATATTTTCAAATGCCAATTGATAATAAAGGAGCATTATTTATTTTCCAATAGCCTGCTATACAATACATATGCTGGTTGCTATCAAGAAGTTAATTATCAATTCCAAATCAGACTGCAGGCCATGTCATTTAGTTAACATAAAAGAAACAGCTTAGGTTCACTAGTAAAGAACAGCTTGTAATTTCTTCCAATTGCAATGAGCTTTCTCCAAAATTGAATAACTGAGCAGGAAAAAAAACCAGTACGAAAAAGGTCAGCAGGTGAAGCAGAACATCTCCAACACATATCATACTCTGTGTTACATATTAAAGATATACTTTGGGTTGTAAAGTACCACTGGTGGTAGGTATACTTTGTAAAAAAAAAAAAAATCCTGTCTTTCAGTTAAGATCAATCTAGATGGAACTTTCTTTAACTTCCAAGGCCATTTGTTCTGCAATATAGATTAATCTATACAGAAAAGACTTGGAAGCACCAAGGAGACAGAAGTAAAATATTCACATGGGAGAAAACAAATTCAACGAATTTGTTTAATTCAACAAATCATGATGTATGAAATGAATAATAAACTACTCTTTCAATAAAGGACCAATCCAAGGGAAGTTAAATTAACCTTACGCTATGCTCCCCAACTTAAATAGCTTGATTTAGGAAACAAACCTAGATGTATGCTTACTAAACTACTCTTACCAAGGTTCTACCCAGCCATTACGCCCAATCAAAAGGTCAGATGAACTTTTGTATATTATTCAGAGAGAATACTATTAGAATTATATTAAACTATTTGTATTATATAGTACTTGAGTTATACTCAAGTAAACTCAGATGAAGATTTCAGTATCTTACATCATTTAAAGTTCACAACACACAGGACAAACAAATATTAGATTTTTTTAGTCTGTCAAGGGCCTGCCACTTGTGCACAGGACCCTTGCTCTTCTTGGCTTATAAAAGCAGCGGGCGGGGGGGGGGAGAGACTAGCTCAGTGGGCAAGGGTAACAGTGCACACCTCTTTATAGCAAGGTGTGATTATGGCTTGCCTAAAGGAGACAGTGGTAAGACGTCCCTAAAGCCCACTGTATTGGATAATTTCCAGCCTGTCTCCAATATTCCATGCTTGGGAAAGGTACTGGAGTGTTTGGTGGCTTCAGGGATTTCTGGATGAGACAGATTAACTAGATTCATTTCAATCTGGCTTCAGGCCTGGTTATGGGACAGAGACTGCTTTGGTCACCTTGGTGGATGATCTACACCAGAACTGGTCGGGGTGTGTGTGTCTCCATGTTGATTCTGCTGGACCTTTTGGTGGCTCTCAATACCATTGACCATGGTATCCTTTTGAGGCATCTGAGATGGGACTGGCGGCTCTACTCCTTGGAGAGGATATCTCAGAAGGTGGTGCTTGGAATTTCCTGTTCCACGCCATGGCTATTAGCCTGTGTTCCAACTTATCCCCCATGCTATTTAACATATACATGAAAGCACTTGGACAGACTGCCTGAAGTTATAAGGTTCAGTGCCACCAGTATGCTAACAATACTCAAAAGTATCTCTCCTTTCCATCTAAATCCAAAGAAGCTGTTCTGGTTTTAAATCGGTGCCTGAAGTCAGTAATGTATTGGATGAGAATGAACAAATTGAAGGTTAATCCAGCTGTCACTGAAGCAGAGATTGAAACTGATAGTGATAGCTATAGCTCAGAAAATGAGTCTGATTAAATTTCATGCATATTCACTGAAACTTGGTCCCCCCCCCTTTTTTTGTTTTTTGTTTTGTTTCTCAGTTCTTTTTATGGGAATGGGTGCTTTATGTCCGCTTGACACTGTGGAGGGCTAGCAGAGACATAATTTTTTTTGTTACTAATGTTGATGGTTTCTTCTGGGTTTTTTTTAAATTGTTTTTTGCCTGCTCATCATAAAAAAGTAAATTCAATTTGTAATAATTGTTTGAATACACTGTACTTTTAATATAGCAAATGTTATAATTTTATGCCAAACCAACTAGTACATAATTACATTTTATGTTCCTATGGCTTCAAAATTTTATATCTCTAAACCCAACCATGGTTGGTTGCTGGGAGTGAATCCATGACCTGTTTTAGGGTTTCACATCTCAAAGGTACCTGATTTGGGGGTGGGGGGAGGAGGCTGATGGAGAATACTGGGCTAGATGGATGGTATTATGGACACTCAATTCAATGGGGCTTACTTTCTAGTAAATTGTCTTAGGATGCAACCTTAATCTGTGGTTGGCTCATTTAACAGCTTTTGGAAGATTTTTTTCTCCATAAATTTTAAGTGTCATCTTCCTCACCTGGCAAATATTTTTTATTAAAAACCAAAATATTATGCACCATTCACATTTTAAGTACAGCCCCCCCTCTCTCCCCTAACCCACTGCCTATAGGGACCACAAAACGTCTCTGTCACCCACTGTGCTAACAGTCTAATTTATGCATAATGGTTTTATTACCAGGCTCTTGCAGCTAATGGTCTATTATTGAGTTGGGATCTAGCTCTGAAGATCCAGGAAGCAAGTCCCTTCCCTCCAACTACATTCTACAAACAAATATATGTCACAACAACTCTGCCACCGGGGTAAGCAAAAAACATCTTCCCAGGTTACCTCTAACCCATCTTAAATAAGAAAACAGCTTTAGCTTTTGTATAAGCAGCTCCAGGAGCCTTTTTGGCTGGGGTGCGGGATAAAAATACTCTAAATAAATATAATATAGGACTGGGGAAAGGCAGAACCTCCACCAACATACTCAAATGAAACCTTGGGAGTCACAGTGACTACAGGAGACTGGGGCTAAGTAACCACTCCTCTTCATGTAATGATAAATATAATCATTTTAATTACAAGCTTAGCAGGGGGGAAAAGAAAATGCAAAACTGTTGCTTAGGCTGTTTGAGCCAGAGCAAAGGTGTGACCAAGTATTCATTTTGAGTTAACTGATAATTCAGAGGAAATGAAACATTAGCTGTGATTTAGGTGTTAAATAGAAGTGATGGCCTTTATAAGTTCATGTCCCACAACTGAACTTCTTAAAAGTAGTCAAGTCAGGTCCCATAGGTCAGAAAAATATTAACAGAACATTATGTGAATTAACAGAACATTATGTGAAACTGCTATACATACAAGTTCCATCAATCAGTGTTAAGTAGGGAGGTGGGGAACTTAAGGCACTGCACAGCAACATTTAGGCCATAATATGACAATTCAAACAGCTGTGTCCAGGTGCCCATTCCATTAATCCATAAAACATTTCTCTTGCAACAGCCAGGTCTCCAAATGTCTAAAAATACAGCCAACTATTATCTTTAGAAACATGAAGCATGCATCCAAAGTACTATCTTCATCCATGAATGAACCTGGACCCACCTGGCATAGACCAGGTGGCTAGGTCCACAAAAAAGTTTGGCAAATACTTAGAATATGTGGACACTTGAACAATACATTCCACAGCCATCTCACCTAATGTAGGTGCTGATGGGTACTGACTATGTCTAATCCTTTGCCAAGCCAGGAAAATTTCATGCCTGCAATTCCTAAAGGATGTATTCAGCCATAAACAAATTAATGGTTTTAGTTCAATGAGTCTATTGCTGCTCTGGTCATCCCACAAATTTTGCCACTACATCAATTTAGATTTGACTAGTGGTCTAAAATTGTTAAATCCTGTGTCCAACTGCAAGCTGAATTGCTGTCCAGGCAGCCTGGGTCAGCCAGTTCTTTTACTTTGATTCCAACAAAAAACATGATGGGTTGTGAACTTCCACCCACATTTACAAGGTCCAATCCTTATCTTCCTTAGACATCACTTTATACAACTGACAGATAGTTTTCTCAGTGTGGTCCTGTACCAATACCCCAAACTGAATACATACTCAACCCTAAGAAACAGACAAGAGAATCCAAATGCTACATGCAGAAAGAGTGGGTGATGTTCCACAAAATCCTTGTCCCTCACCTTCCAATTTCTGGGAAAGGAAATTGGGAATATCTCTCTTTTACTCTTAAAGGAGGAGCAGTTCATTAATTACCCATAGGGTCCTTGCTGATAGTTGATGGTCCCCCAGTGTCAATGTGGAATGTTTAGAATCCACTGCAATATTTTAGTTCCCCACAAGAATGAGTAGAAATAATTTACTGATATAGGATTAAGCGCACACAATAGAGACACTGCTTATAAGGGGGTTAAAACCTGCCTTTGTTGATCCCAGTGTCTAAACCAGTTTTTGCCCCTTAAAACTATGCCCCAGATTACAGTCCATTTTCTTTGCATCATAAACTGAAGGAAAGCTATTGACAATGGAGCCAGCTTGTTGCCCCAAATGGAGTGAGGCTTCTTAATCATGACAAAGATTAGAATGTGGCAAAGAGTGAAAAGCTGGGAACTGATTGATAAATGGACAAGAATGGCCAGGGCATATCCTGAAGGATTTTGATACAGCAACTGAGGAAGGTCAGTTCTTGTCGGTGACTAAAAGAGAGACTAGCTAGGTATGCCACCTTGAGCTCCCTAGATGGAAGACAGAATAGAACTGCAAATGTATGAATTTTTAAGAACAGTTTGTGTTGTTACTTGTAAACTTGATTTTGATTTTAATGTTACTTTTAGAAGGACAGTCAGACCAAATTATAACTCCATGCTCTGCATGTTACCCAACGGCAAAAAAGATGAATAGCCTAAGCAGACATGCATATCCCTGGGTCTTTCAACAATGGTATTTTCCCGACACCACAATTATAGTCCAAATGCAATACTAACTCTACCACCCTAAGATGACCTGCCTTTGTGTATGCTCTTATAAACCTTCAAAAAATAAAGCTTGTATGTTCAAAGAACTTTACAATATTAACCTATCTGCCATAAAATTCAATGATAGGGGTATGAGAAATCTGCTTACCAAAGAAACTCTGACTATTCTTTCACACAGGGTATCACATATTTAGGTTTTCTGGGTTAGTCCTTGAATATCTGTTTCATCTCCAATAAAGGGCCTCCTTTAAGGATATTGCTTAGGAAGCATTCAGATAAAAGACCTACTACCTTCCTTCTTGGAAAACACACAGAGAGTTGCTACTGATCAAACAACTGTTCTAAAAACAATAAAATAATCTAAAAAAATATTTTATGGCATACATATGTCTGGGGTAGAGATATCTGGTGTAGAAGATCATTATTTCCTGGTCACAATTATATTCATTCATTCATTCATTCAGACCCTGCTGGTCTTTCCAAGTCTGGCATGTTAAATTTGTGTCAAGCGAGCACCATTCTTCAAAGGAAACCTTCAGGAGAGAAGGGCAGAAAATGTCTTCCATTGAATCAGAACACATGGGTCTAGAAGGAATTTCCCTTAGAGTTTACAAAGTTAATAAACTTATGGAGTCTATTCACAACAAAAATAACTGAAGCCATAAAAGTAGTATACAGCAATAGTTGCATATATCATCTCAAATGTATTAAAGCAGTGAACAGCCCCAACTCTCAACAAGGGAGTCAAATGTTGTATTAAAAAAATTCTAAGTTGTTCAGCTTCAGCACTTCTTATATAGAATTAAACATAAATTTATTCTACTATGATGGACAGTATTACAGTAACTATTACAGCCTCAGTCCCCTACTACAGTGACAAAAATAAGTATTACTGACCTACATGACAGGAAGAACAATTACGAAAGGAAAAGAATTTAAAATTAATATATGCATGTACCCCTAAAGAAGCAGTTTCAGCTGCCACAGGAAAAATTATTGAAATTTCCAGCTGCTAAAATACCATTCTAGTTCACATGTTGGCTGAAACAGTATTCTGACACATACTGCAGAGTAAAAAAGGAATACAGTATCACTTCCTTTTAAGGGCAAACATGATCCTAGGTTACTGTATGCAATGTAAGAGGTGTCAATGTATGGTTTGGATGGATTTAGGATTCTCAAACACATAGTTCCTCCTAGTACAGGCAACCAGAACATCAAATAGGAATGTTGTAGAAAACGGTCTTCAAAAAACACAGCTACCCTATTTGTAAACTTCTCAGAGACTGTCTATCAGCATCCCAAGATAAAGAGACAAACTTTGGCCAGTAATTGCCTGTTCTTTCATTCTCACTGCAATTAGCTTCTCTCTACAAAAGGTCTAGTATTTGACAGAGGAACAAAAAGCACATGCCTGAAAATAAAGGATCCAAAGCTCATTTCTACTTTAGATATCCACCTGATACAAGATTATGTTACAAGTTTATTAATCTCCGCAAATGTCGACTGATACAAATTTCAAATACATCTTTGAACATATTTTTGATGTTTGAGGGAGGAAAAGGAAGGTTGCATTTCTGTTACTGTTATAGAGAAGCCACTTTTTCATAATTTGTAAAATGGATGAAATTGCTTGAGGTACTCTTGGTGTTAAACAACTTCCTGTTAGCAACTTCTGCATTACACATCTACAACATTAAGAAAGGTTATGTTAAATAAAGGAAAAAAGTCCTTACTCTGCTATATCAAGATATCCACAGGAAGAAGCTGCATGTAGAGGTATCCAGCCTTCATTATCAGGTTGATTAATACTGGCTCCATTTTCCACCAGAAATTTCACCATATCTATGTTATCATCTATGCAAGCCTATAAATAGAAGAAAGAAGGGTTAAATTTGTGCAACTAACAGACCCTGTGCAACTAACAGACCAAAACAGACCCTTTCTACAGCCAGAGAGACATCAATAAGTAATCCTACCCACTTACTGCACTTGTTCACCATTACTGATGCTGAATGAATGAACCCATAGTTCCCTTTTCTTTGTCCTTCTTAAATATAAGAATTGCCATTTCCAGTACAGATAAGTCACTTGCCCTTTAGTCCTCCCTTTATAACAAAATATTCTTATTTTGTTGATTGGTGGGTTTCTATGCCAACTGACTGACAACCTTGGAAGGACAAGAGGAAATTATGACCACTAATTTGAACAGCTTTAAAAGGGGATTGGACAAATTCATGGAGAATTAAACTATTGATGGCTTCTAGTCCTCATGGTCATATGCTACTTCCAGTATCAGAACCAGTGTGCCTCTGTACACCAGTTCTTGAGTATGGGAGGAAGGATGCTGTTGCACTCATGTCCTGCTTATAGGTTTCCCATGGGCAGCTAGTTAGCCACTGTGTGAACAGATGCTGGGCTAGATGGACACTTGGTTTGATCCAGAATGGCTCTTCTTATTCATGTAATTTGAATTGTGTCCTTGGAAATTAACATCAGTTGCAGTGTTCTTGCTTAAAAGTACCAAGATGCTATCTCTGAAAATCCACTTTTATGCAGTTGTCCTGATATATTGAGCAAACTTGCAAGTCTACTCTTTCAAGTTGGCAGTTTCTATTATATGTATATCTAGTAGATGGTTTTCAGTTGTTTTATGTTTTACATTTTTGGCTGGGGGAGGGGAATATTTACCCACAGACTTCACACAGACAACCTTTTAACATCCTCCTCCAATATAGAGCTAAAAAACATTAGACTATCAAAATCCAATACCTTCACTCAGGGCATATAGCCTGTTTACGCTGTTTATCCTTTCAGCCCTGAATGCTTGGTTTTGTGTAAAGTAAAACATGCATTCTACAATTTTATGTATACAGTTGTTACCTACTAAACATAACCACCTTCAGAACTCTGATCAGGCTCTTAACTCAAATGCCATGACCCACATCAGTACAAAACACATTGCATGCAACTATGATCTCAACTCCTGACTAAGGAACATCCTAGTAATTCAAAGTAACAGAACTGAAGGTACTGGTAGGGTGAACTTTCATTTAAAAACAGTTATATTGATTTTTAATTAAGAAGGCATAGGTAAGTTACAGGCTCGTTTGTAGCCATAGTCAAACTACAGTTTGCAGTAACCACAGTATAGATAGAATTCAAGACATGGTTTAAGTTTCCAAATATACCAAAGGTGAATCATGATTTAGAGCCGTTTGTCTGCTTTTATTTTCCATTTGCCCAGCTTCATGCATTTGTAAATTCACTCCATTCTCCATTCAGTAGCAGTCTCTGGAAGTGGAGTTATGGCCATTATCTATGGTTTGTCAATTCACACGTCAAGCCAAACCATACTTAGCACAAACCATAGAGTACACAAACTAATTTTAAAACCATTATTTGTCATTGACCAGCAAATCAGAATCAGAAACAATGATTTGTCAATTCAGACATCACACTAGGCCATAAGCAGTTTACATGATGTTCAAACTAAAACTAGGTATCGACATAACAGTCCTGAATGCTAATTTAAAATGTACAGATAAGAAAAATTGGCAACATAAACTTAAAATGTTGCTAAGAGAAACAAGAGATTACACATACAGTACATTAAGACATATGACTAAATGGCTGAAAGTATTTGGCAGAACATGGTCGATTTATTGTGCCTATATGGCAAGGGCAGGGGTAAAGATGAATCAAAATTTTCATCCATCATTTTCCAGCTCAAAACTTTTTCTCCTACTAGAATGTCTTTGCATTTTAAAGAAATTGATTTCATACACCAACTGGTGGGCTCTTAATATTAATTTCTTTAGGACGTCAACTTTTTAAGAAAAAACAACTGAAATCAGTTGTTAGTCAGTTAGTCAGTTTCTAAACAGGCCAACTTCAAACCATTGCTTCAAAAACTCATTTAACTATTCATTGTTTTCACATAGCACTACATTCAAACAAAGAATCCGAAGCCAAGGGATTCTTTGAAAGTGAAACTGAACTTGACAAAAGTCTTCTTGCTGACCACACAGGACGACAGGGTAGGAGGACTGCAAGATATTGATGGTTTACAGGCTCAACCATGTAGTGCTGAAAAATGGTTTATAGTTGCATGCAAACACAGCCATTCCATTTTAGATGAGATGAGATTCACATACCGTCTTCAAAGGCAAAGCCAGTCTCTTTGGGCACCATGAATTAGAATATGTATGTGAGGAAACACTTAGTAATAACAGTGCTTTAAACGGTTTCTTTTGTAATACTGATTAAAATTACAGAACTGTATTTATAATACATACAGAATTTATGCAGCTGTGGAGTATCTTGCTAGAGTGTTTACATACATTTTTTATTCAAGTCAACTTCACTGTTCAACTAGGAAAAAGTGGCATTCAACATTGTGGTTGTTTTTTAGAATAAAGACATAAGGTGGGTGGGGTGAGCTGAAGAATTTCACTATGAGCTACAGTTACCAACTCACTCATCCCAGATACACACACAAGCTCCATGTATGCAGGAACTTGCTAAACAATCTGCTAACACTAAATCTTTTTATATTGTGGTACAAATGTAGTTCCCCTCCCACTAAAGGACACATAGAAAATGAGATTGGAACAATCTATCAAAAATTAAACTATGATCAGAATTAGTTACATAGAGATGTTATACACTAGAAATACACAACATTTTCAGCACTGAGGGTGCATCTGATGTTTGCTGGAGCACTGGAAGCCACCTATAAGCATGCACACATTCATACTCACACCACCAGCAACAAATTTTGATCTTGCAGCAAGGTGCTGAAGCATTCTAACCTGATTGCCAAATTGCAGAGGGAAAAGCACGCTAAGAATGGTCTTTAAGGTTCCTGCCATAAAGCCTCAATCCTAGAGTGTTCCCAGAGTGCCCTAAGGAGTTGGCATGAATCTCAAGCACTGCTTCCTAAGATGTTCCAGAGACACTCTAATGAGCAGTTTCCCCTCTCCCTCCCCCCTCACCACTTTTTGTTGGTGGGAAATGCTTGGTGTTTGGGGGCTGCATACTTCAGTACAATTAATTCCAAGAAAGGAAAAGTGTCTGCCCTGAGTTCTTCCTAGTATACTTTCTGCCAGCTCCTACTCCCCAGCCCCAAAATCTGCTCTAAGAAGTTGGCTGACAATATCACACAGTGATATTGACAAACATATTCTAATAGAAGATGATGCAGTGTGACTTCCTGTGTGAACAAGAGCATTGCACAGCAGGGTGCAGAGAAAGAGCAATTGGACATTTTAGCAACACGGAGCAGAATTGCTGCTCTAATGAGTAATAAGCCTTACTTGTACATCGTTTGGCAGGGTTACTGAGCGGTAATGGAAGAGTGGGAGGAGGCAACTTGCTGCTACGCAATAGCTTGCCCCAAGTTCCTGCTGTCTACAATAACTCACAAAAGATGATATGATGTCTTCTGGGAATAGTGGTGGTGGTGGTGGTGATGATGATGGAAATGAAGGACTGGTTGCAACCAATGGCTTGGATCTAATTTTTAGGATGAAATTCCTCAGTGAGTCATGTCTATATTAATGAGACACTAGTGACTAGAAGTTGAAGGCAAAATGAAAGCCTGTTTGTTTACTTCATTCTTCATATGATCCCAGTCAATCAGGAACAATGTACTGGAAATGTATTTATTATAGCGCTATGCTGCCTAATAGCCAAAGCTCTCTGAGTGGTTCACAAAGTAGAGATTAAACCCGTAAAATATAAGAACATAACATAAAACATTTAAATATGTAAAACAGCTACAGAATAAAACCAAAGGAAATGCAACAGCAGAGACAACAGCAGGAAAATCTAAAACAAACAAACAAACAAACCACTTAACAGTAATTAAAAACTGAAGGATTAAAAAAGGCTAGCACCATGAAAAGGTTTTTGCCTAGCACCATAAAGGCCACAATTTAGGCACTTGGTGAGCCCCACCTTAGTAGTGACTCACCTCACTTTATTTGGTGGGCATCCAGAGAAAAGCCTCTGAAGAGGATCTTAGGGTCCAGCCAGATATATATATATATATATATATATACATACATACATACATAGAAACAGACTACCGTTCAGGTAAACTGGCCCCAAGGCATTTAGAGCTTTAAAGGTTAATACCAGGACTTTGAATTGAGCCTGGAAACAGACTGGAAGGCAATGAAGTTCACAAAAGCACTGGCAAAATATAATCATATTAGCCAATTCTCGCTGCCCTATGTTGGACCAGCTGAAGTTTCCAGACCATTTTCAAAGGCAGTCTCACATATAATGAATTGCAGTATCTAGCTAGGTTTGACTACTTGCTGTCACCACTATGAGCAAATTCAGCACATTTATAATCAGGATTAGGTTACCTTTATTGCTCATGTGGATGAGATGATTTTTCTTATAAACCAACATCAAGCATTAAAGTAGCCGTCAGATTATCTAGAATGTTGGGATTCAGAAAATAGCATGGGAATGTTGGAAGGACTGACTCATTTCCCAGTTCTGAATAGATGTTTCAAAGCTCCAAAAAATTATCCCATACTTACTGGTCTAATTGAAAACTAACTGCACCACTAGTTCTATGAAGGTATATAATTTTATGTTTTTAACTTTCATGCACATCCTCCATTTCCAGATAAAAGCAGGAAGCAATTGTATTGTCATCACCCTATCCAAAATTGTTTTACCCATTAAATTATTAACTCAATGGATTTCACTAGAGAAACATAACCACTCCAAAAACACTGTTTTCCAAACTTTTGATAGTTGAATCACACTTTTCTAGAATTTAAACTGGAAACACATCTTAACAATAATTCACTTCTCAAGTGTGCAGACACAAGTAAGAAGTATCTGCCCCAAGGGGAATCCATCTTTGCCCACCATGTTTCTATATGAACTACTGTTTTGGATATGCCTCCATAGGTTTGTGTGATTCTACTACATGTCTGCATCGAGATTGGATCAATTATATCCTATGCAAGAGCATAGTAGAACTGCCTGTCCCAGCATAGACTAACTGAAAGGACCCAAGTCAAGAACAGAGAATCATGCAGGCTTGGGTGGGTGTGTACTTGAGACTCACAAAAAGCATAACTACTTCATAATAGCAGTTCTCTCACAGTTCAGTAATGTGTTTCAGAGCATATCTGAAAATTCCTGCCATTGCTTGCAGAGCACTGATATCTCCCAGGGGATCATGATAGGCTGCTCTGAACAAAGCCAACTCTACCAAAGAAATCAGAGGGCTTCAGTTAAGTTAGGGTGAGCAGATAGATAGCCTAAGGGGCATCGTCAGTAGAAGTCGTAAGCTACTAGGCTGACTGGTCACAAACAGTAGTAAACACAGCTACCTCCTTGCAGACACCAGTTTGGTATTTTTACTCAAGGAAGCAGTATATCCTCCACCCATTTAAAACTGACATGAATATTCTGTGGCTCCTAGATGACAAATGAGCATGCTCAGTCTGTGTCATACTTTGGGGTTGTTGTTGTTTTCAAATTACAAACTGTAAATTTATGCCTACCTGGGGATCCCCCAGATATGTAGAAACTCTTTTCCTGCTAGACAGATAGGCACAGGACCATCAAGTCCAGTATTACAGGGAATTATATTACAGATCACCAGGCAAAGTGATTTAGAGGCTACTTTCCATATCTTTACACTAAGCAGCCATAACCTGTTATGATCCCTTACTAAATAATATTATGTTCCTTGTATACATCTAGTTGTCAACTGCTATCAAAGGAATTTTCACAAGCCATGAATATATGCCTGTATTTTAAATGTTAGTATATTAGCTACTGAGCCACTGCAGGAAGCCAAGGAAAGGGTATTAGACAGTTAAAGACAATTGGATTTTTTTCCCCCTTTGGATGGGTGCCTTCAGTTCACTGCAGCACAAAGTAAGTTGACCATATAAGGCTCTGGGATTCCCATGCAAAATGCTCAAATATATTAACTATATATCTGCTAAAACCAAGCAAGCTTCTAAAAATGAGACTGAAGTATCCACATATTAGTAGAACAGGAATTTGTCCCTTTGAAAGATAGACTTTCTCCACTTTAAATAGTAATCAGTGGAAGAATTTAGAGAGTCTCCAGTTGGTTGGGAAAGAGTACACTTCTTAGGTTCAAAACCAGGGAAAGTGCCAGCTTCTAATGATAGCACTATCAATTCTCTCATATCTTCTAATTTGCTTTTAACAGGTACACCAATTTAGATGCACTGTACTCCCTTTCTCTGCAGTAAGGGATGCTCTACTGCCTATGAAGGATAGGTCTGCCAATGGGTATTAGTTCAATAACAGTATGTCTCAATACCAGTTGTCTTCATACCCTGCTTGTGAGCTTCCGGAATGCTTCTGGTTGTACTCTCCTTAAGGCAGCACAAGCTTTACATGCAAAACATCCCAGTTTCAATCCCCGGCATCTAATACTAGGGATATTATTGTAATTAATTTTACATTAATTTTAATTAATTTTACATCCTACTCTAGGAAAACTTCTCTGTGACATGAGAGCTGAAGCCCATCTGCTTACTTTCAGGTTACTCAGGAGTATTTCTCACCCTAATGAGCACTTTATCCATTTTCCTGCCTTTACAAGCAGCAGAGGGCAACCTTTACTCCATGGGCCTAATCCGGTTAGCAGAAGGGGTGAGTACCCTTCATGGGCAGCACCTCCTGCCATTCCCAAGCCCCACTCCCTGGGAGGAAGAGGAATCCCAGATGTCATCTCTAATCAAAGATTGGAGATAAGCTGGGGATTCTCTGATCTAATCGCTGGGGCTTTCAGGAGCTTGCAGCCTGCTTACAGCCAGTTCCTCCAAATCCTGACTCAGTCCATTTCTATGCTGCTTGCATCCAATGAGGATGCAAACAGACTGGGAAGGAGTCACTCAACTCGGCCAGCACCTGCAGGAGTCATCCAAGTCTTTTTCTCCATGCAGAGAGGCACAGAGCAAGGGGAAGAAAAGAGATGGAGACACAATCAATGACATCATGGGAGGGGCTTAGGAGTGAGACCCCTTGATAACATCTGGCCCAGCAGTCCTGGTCTGGGGTGCAATCCATCCCCAGAATAAAAAAAGGTTGTCCAGCCTTATTTACAGAAAAGAAATTCTGACTTTCATAGGAAGATGCTAAAATGAAACATTCACCATAGGAAACTGCTTGTTGAAATACTGCTTGTTTGAATATATCCTCTAATGAGTATCTGATTTAAGATGTTCTCTGTGATAATTGACAGTCCCTTTTAGAAACTTGTTTTGGTAGGTTACCAAAAAGGAAAATATCTAGACAATGCCTGTGGGGTGGGAGTGAATAGAGACTCCTCCACCGCAAAATGACTGAGGAAGGATGGACTTCTTCTCTACAATGAGTAAGACTTCCAAACCCTCCCTTCCCTCACCTGGATCATCCCTTGCCATGATTGGAGATGCTACCGCTTAGAGGCCTCCTTTCCTCCACACATTTCACCTGAGGAAGGAAGCCTCTTCCTTATAGACCATCTCAAATAGCTACACTTAGACGTTTTCTCATTAGCTTTTACAGGGGCTCACCAAAATTAGTATGTTTTAGTAAAAGTTTAATCATGAACAGAGTAATAATTTCTGTAGCGCACTCAGCGTGCCAAGCATAAAATAGAACTCAGCAAGATAATTGATGGCTGGGAAGGAGGGAGGATTACAATCCGCATTGGGTATTTCATATGAGGTTGAATCCAATACCGTTGCTTTACTCACAAAAGTATCCTTTCTATAAGCACAACTCTCCTTCCATGAATTATTGGAACCAACTCACTGTAAAGCGTCTCTAAAAACTGAGACAGGCTGTGGGGAACAGAAGAGCAAATAGCTGTTCTCATTCTGTACTCAAGTAGTTAAGAATCGAGGCAACTATGCCTTCTACCCCCACACTTTAACATAACACCGCACCCTTAAACATCTGGTTGTTGAAGTGGTGAAAATTCTGAACCTATATGTAGCATAGCTCTTGATTATACAATACATAGTGGCTCACAGAGCAAAGAGACAACAGAGCTAATCCATTTACAGGAACGGTATCTTTAAGGATACAATCCCAGCAAATAAAAATTACGAGAGTATTCTTGCAGTAAATCAGAAAACATTAAAGAACTATTTGTAAAGAAATTCTGGTACCTTTTCAGCAGCACACTTAAGTATGTATATGAATGTTTACAAGGTTGCCAAGCAAAGGGAAATAAGCAAAATAATGCTATCAATTCTGGGAGGGGGAGAATCAATGGATGCCTTGAACTTTAAAATGCGGCTTAACTGTACATCATTGTAACAATGCTTTATACTATCAAGCATGTTACAACAAAACAATAAATATCTTAATTAAGTCTAGCTCTTGATTTCAGCCTGATATGTACCCCCTCTTACCATTGGCTTAAGCATCTATTTAGAATTCTGTTTGGGGCAGGGTGGATAAAAATCAATTATTATTTTTTAAAACATTAAAAAATGGTTTTTTTTTAATTCAAATTGGATTTTTTTTATTTAAATTGGATTTGTTTAATAAAATGCTTTTTGAGGAAAAATCTATCTAAAGATAGTTTTCTATTTAAGATACATTATAGTCCAAAGGTAAATAAGGATTAGTTTTTAATTATGTAGCATGAGGCTGTTTAAATTTTTTGGTAAATGAATTCCATTAATTCATTCACAATGTCATGCTCTTACAGAGGTTTCTGTAAGATTATTTTTCTCCTTCCAATAAAGTACAGCAGAAAAGTTGTCCAAATATGAATGATTAACCTATTAAACTGGAGATAGTTCACCTCACAATAATTTCATAATTATCTATCTTTGATGTGTTTCTAATAGTATAACCAAATCAGTATTTTTTTATATAACTGTAAAACTAATCTGAAAAGTTGCTGTTCTAAAAATGAAACCTTCATCTGGTTAATATTAAGATTATACCAGCAAGAATGAGTCTTTGGTAACTCTGAGTTGTGTAAAATATAGCGAGACAGAGTGCACTTTTTTTTGGGGGGGGGGGTCACATGATTAAATCAAGTCTTTCTGAGTAGTGATTTAAATCAAATCCACCCTGGTTTGCGGGGAGGGCAGAGTATATATAAACTACTGATCACTAAAAGTGATGAGTTGGTTATTCCCAGGCAACTGTTTACATGGCCATTTTTGCGGATCAAGCAACAAGGGGAGAGTAATATAACCCCAATGGGGTTATTCAGGTTTACACTGTAAAACGTGCACTGAAATGTGTATGGCCATGACTACCCACCATAGTGTGGAATCAGAATCTCTGTTCTTAAAATTTCAAGAATTGCAGTTCTAATTTTTGTACAAATTATCCAACATTTATTATTTTAGTACAAATATCAAAACATTCTGAGCAGTGAGAAGACCCCAGAAGATCAGAATTTCAGAAGAAGGATTGACACCAAGGGCCGGTTTTCAAGATCACCACAGCCCACTGTGGCTTAAGCCGCAGTAAGTTGTGGCGCATACCAGCTGCCCTTTTGAATATTCAAGCCATTGTAGACAGACGCTGTGGTTTATCATGTCAGGACTTTGAAATGAGCCTGGAAACAGACTGGTAGTTAATGAAGATCACAAAAGCTCTGGCATAATATAATCATATTAGTCAATTCTCTCTGCCCTATGTTGGACCAGCTAAAGTTTCCAGACCATTTTCATAGACAGTTTCACATATAAATGCATTGCAGTAATCCAAATGGTGCCCACCATGACTTGTATATTCAAAATGGCTGTCAGCACACACTACAAACCACCATGGCTTAAAAGCTGCAGTGATCATGCATATTCACAGGCTCTCTTAATTGGAATACACATGGAACAGCAGGGAGTTTCTGCACACACACCTTTCCTCTGCTGCCCCCAAAGCTTCTCTTAATGGTTAGAGATTCTTTGTAGTTGTGTATGATGTAGCAAAGGGGGATTCAGGCCACATATGCACACAGTTGTTTGAATCCTGGACTAGGCATCTGCTCATGCTCTCCCCATTCAATTAACTTGTCTGTGTATAATTTATCCATTAAACCTCTTCTCTTCAACAGACATTCCTTCTCTCTCTCTCTCCCTTTCTCTCCACGAAACAAAACTTGAAAAATGTATCTTAAGCAAGTATAAAATTACTTTATTTTATGCCTTTAGAATATAGCTTGCCAAATGGTAGCCCTGGACCAATCAATGATTCATGAGAACTATGTGAGTATCCAGGTGCTGAGGGAGCACTCATAACAAACAGTTACATGATTACAAATGTACTTTGGGGGGAAAAACCTTTTATCTCCACTGATTAATTTACTTAGATTGTAAGTACTAAATAAAAATCTTCAATGATTACTTACTCCTCCAGGAAAAGAAGAGTTTGTTGCTGTTGCTTGTTTATTATGTGAGTTTTACTGTTGAAGGTTGTGTTGGAAGGGCTCCTGCCCTGAAAAGCAGCCAAAAATATTTTAAATAAATAAATAAAATAAATGAAGTAGAAGGAACTTAGGAAGGTGCCTTATACTGAGTTGAGCCCAGTATTGTTGACACTGACCAGTTCTCCAGGGTTTCAGGCAGAGTTTTTTCCTTGCCCTACCTGGAGAAGTCAGGGATTGAACCTGGACCTTCTGTATGCAAAGCAGAAAACTCATCCGCTTATACATGCAAGAACAAAACCACAAAATTACATTAACTATGTTAAAGATAAAGGACAGTAGCAATTGGGGCTTTCTGTGCATGGCCAGCCCCACTTCTTCTAGTTTGCGTGTGGCCAGCCTCCTGGTCCCCAAGAGGCCCCTAATACATGCATGACATAATGTAACACTTCCAGGGACAAGTCCCGAATCAAGGGGAAATACTCGTTTTTATAAAGGTTAGGACTCTAGTGATATGCCTCCTTCCAGAATTTCCAGTCATTTCAGAGCTTGCCCCTGGAACCGCTATATCTTGTCATGCAAGCGGTTAGGGGCGCTTACAGATCTGAATCATAGCGTTGGCCACATGTGGAAGACCTCAACTGGATACTGCCCAAAGTTGTACATTTAGAGTTTACTACTCCTATGTTTTACTCAAAATGGCCTGAGGCCATTCCTCCCACCTCCCATTACCTCAGATTGGTTGCTTGTTATTGGGTATATTTGAAGATTAGAACATGCTTATTTTACCAGAACAAAGGTTCAGATCTTTTACATTTTGTTAAGACATAATGGCTGTAGTCCTTTGCATAGTTTACACATTAAATATTTTAGATATTAACTCTGAAATGCTATGCACATTAACTCAAGAATGAACAATACTCAAGAGAATTTACTTCCAAGTAAAAATACACAGGATGAGGTTGTTACTTTACTTCATCTCACCTTATAGCAGTATGTTGTACTTGCTGTACTTGCCTTCCATTAATGTCGTGCACCATTTAGTAGTTTGCAAACATATTGTTCTCTCCATTTTAAATAGTATGTTAGGCTACACACAACCACTATAGTGGTTACCCAAATTAGGACTCAAAATCTCAGTCCAAATATGGTAGCAGGCTGCCCAACAGAAGTTATGAAAAACAGAAAGGCAGTTAGTCACTCAAAACAAAATTTACTTCAGCAAATGGAAGGTGTTATTCTTTTCATTAGATTACAATTGGCCGTATTCAGATATCACTTTAAGCCATGATAGCTTAATAAGTTATTTTGAAAATAAGCTAGTTATCCCCCACTTGACCAGACAAATAAGCTACTGTGTGTAGCTTACTAAGCTATCGGGGGATTATCCCCCTCCTTCCTGTACTGCTGTTCTCCTGCCCCAACAGTTGCACTGTTTCACCCATTGACAACATCACTGCAGCCTGTTTTAACCTTCCACAGTATCCAACAAGAGGGGAGAGGTGCAGGGTAAAGTACAGGGGCTTAATTCAGAGCTTCCAACATCACCCCCACAAGGGTGTGGTGGCTCTAATGGACTAGAAGTTTGTAGGATTGGGACAACACGTCAAGAGGCACCCGATGCACAATCAAAACCCTGCACAATTACACACAAAGGAGTGAAAACCCCTGGTGCACCATAAAGGGGGTGGCATAAAGAAACCCTTTGAAGTTTGCAGGACTGGGACAAAACTTCATGCGCAGCATCGCCTCACAGGGATGCACACAAGGCAAAATGACAACCCTGTGTAGCTGCAGTCACCCAATCGAGATGGTGTTAGACACTTGGGGAGGTTTAATACCCCATTCTGCAGACCATGGGTTATCAGAGTGGGTTATTTTGGCCAAATAAGCCATTGTGAGTTAAAAAAAAAACATCTGACAGGTGACACAATGACTCATCATGGGTTAAATAAACCATAACTTATTTAACCCATTATGGGTTATCGTGACATTCAAAGCTAGTCATTATATTTAAGGAGACTGATTCCCCTAATAATTCCTGGGTTCCTACCTTTCATCATTCCTAACTTGAGTTATCTAGTGGACTTGAGATATCTATTTATTGGTGCATGCAGCATTGACAAATTACAAGTATCCATGGGTGCTTCAAACAGATATTTAACTTGTGAAACCATTAATTCCCTTTTCCCTGGTGTGGATTTATCTATCTATCTAAAACTATTTATAAGCTACCTTTAAGGGTGGCCCTCTGTCATGATTCTCTCTCTTTAGCTACATATGATTCTAAGACAAAGGTTATCATGTCTGAGGTTTAGCTAGTTCCTAACTTTTTAAAGGGACTCAAATTATATAGTAGGCAATAATCAGCAATACCAAGACAGAGAATTACATAAGTGGTATATGGGGAATAAAGACCCTTGGAAAGAACATGCCAGCTGGGCCCGAAGTTCTGAAGTGCACATATATAAATTTCATTCATGGGAGCCAGTATACTCTTTTAGATAGAGCTCTGAGCTTGGACACAGAAACTTAGTTTGAATTCCCATACAACATGAAGCTCAATGGATAGTCACCTTGCATAATTTAATGTCACTCAGATGTTATGGCCCTAAAATACCACTGAGAGGAAGGTTGGATGGGATACAAATTGTAACAAACAGAAATAAATTGTGTGCTCACCATATAAAACGAAAAGACAATCATTTCTTTTCCCAAGTATCAGGTTTAGAATTATGTCTGCCATTTAGACCTGATTGTAAAGCTTGCATATTGCTTTTTATTGTATAAACAGAGAAACACTTCCTGACAAGCATTCATTGAGTGGTGAGCTACAGTTTTAGTGGCATGATTTTAAATATATTTATTCTAAGTTTCTTTGGCTTTTCTTTTTTTTATTGGGAGAATTATGTTAGAAATCCTGTTAGATGTAGAGCAGTATATACATTTTGTAAATAAATAAATAAATACAAAAGTACTTTAGAATTCCTTCCAAATGGATCTATTTATATCAGTACTTCTTACTTGGAGAAGGCTATCAATGCTTACTAGTCCTGATAGCTATGAGCTACCTCCTGTAACTGAGGCAGTAAGCCTATGTACACAAGTTGCTGGGAAACATGGGTGGAACTCATGTCCTGCTTGTGGATTCCTGTTCAACAGCTGATTGGCCATTGTATGAACAGAATGCTGGATTAAATTGACCCTTGGTCTGATCAAGCATGGCTCCTCTTATGTTCTTACCTTGTTCACTTCACAAACAATTGGGAATTACTCTTCGGGTGTATAAATCAAAGCTAGAACATAAAGCTAGCTAGAGATAAAACACACTATTAACTAGGTAGAAAGCACAGTTGCTGAGCTGGCTAAATACTGTGTCTGCCCTGTCTGAACATGAAAAACATGCTTATTCATGACTCAGTTGTCAATTAATGTCTGTCAGCACTGAGATAGACTCCCACCCTACAATCAAAATGGAATGTGTCTTGTTTACCAACAAGTCTCATATGTATGACATAGTGGAACTATGCCTTAATATCTCAGTACATTTCAAGGAAGGGGGGAAGGATGTTAAGTGGATATTAAACGATCTCTAGAGTAGAATATAAGCATATGCAACTAATTCAATGATAAGATAAAGCAAAGTCAACACAGAAATATTTGAATATTTTAGGGTAAAGACACAACTCTGAAATCAAACTCAATATAAATTCTCCTATTAGTTCTATAGGAACAAATTCCCCACAACTACGGCATATCCAAATTAATCCTTAGACCTCGAAATAGACATGCATTGCTTACCATGGAGATGCAGAACCTCTTTAAGACCGAGGGCCAAATGTGGCCACATTCCAGTAGTGGACAGGGCCAAAGGTAAAATGTTGTGTGGCCCAAAATTCCAGAAATGCAAAGAAAACCAGCATATTTTAGCTTACCGTTTTTCTACCAATAACTAAGAGAGGCATTTCAACCTTTCCAAATGGAAATAAAATGCATACAAGCCAAGAAACCAAGAAATGATCTGGGGAGGGGAGAGGGGGGCAAGGGAAGGGGTATGGTAATTTGGGGATCCCCGGAGAGCAAAGTTTGCCCTCAGGCCTAAGTTTCTGCACCTCTTGGTTACACTTCGCACTATATATTTTTCTGTTTTTGTATGTGTGCATATGTATATAAGAAAAAAGGAGTGCCTCAGTCCAGGACTGAATCCTTTGAGCATGCTGCCATCATGTGACTATGCAGGATTGCTCAGAGACAATATAGTCAGAAAAAAATTAAATATTCAGTATGTTTCTATAGATCTTAAAGCAATGTCCCCATTACGTCAGACAATCAAAAGAAACATGACCACTATTAACATTGCCTAGATTTTTAAACTGATAAGTACAGAATTGTCCAAAAGCAGCCAGTATCAGCATTGAACAGCTTACCCTCTGGCCCCACAAAAAGGAGAAGGACAGCATCCAGGGCTGTGGAGTCGGCACATAAAACCTCCTACTCCTTTATTCATGGCACCTCCGACTCCGACTCCTTTAATTATATATCGATATAGGAAATAAATTTCCTATATATTTCCTACATCGACACACAACTTTTTAGAACCCTAACCTGTTAAAGCCCGGGTTTAAAGGCTATAGCTAAGGCAATCTGGTTTTTTTTTTTTTTAATTATTATTATTATTATTATTATTATTATTATTATTATTATTATTATTACAGAAACCCCAAAATGAAAACATTGGGGTGGGTTTTTTTTCTAAAATCCAAATAAAAATATCCTTTACTGTGTTACTTGATATGGTCTCATTAGACCTGTGTACAACTTGCACACGTTCTAATGAGACTCTCTCTCTCTCTCTCTCTCTCTCTCTCTCTCTCTCTCACACACACACACACACACACACACACACACTTACTTACTTACTTGTAAGGAATTTTTAGACATTGGTCATAGAGTGTCTGTGGCTAAGCAAGGTGATTCTTATCTAAATGAATTGCTTGACCTAGCCTAGTGATTGCTCTCAGCCCCATTCCTGTGGTTTTTTCCTCATCTCTGTTGGAGATGGAGGGGTGAAGACACCTTGACTGTTGGCTGCCTCAAAATGGAGTCTGTACTGCTCACTCACAGGAGAGCTACTTCGTAACAACTGTATTTTATTCAGTTAAAAGTGAAAGGTTTTTTTTGTGCTTCCTTTCCTTCCTCCCCCCACTCCCTCCCTCATACACCCCAAAAAACCCTTTCTTCCCCCACAAACAACCCAGCGGGGCCCAGAGCTTATCACAACCAGCCACGATTACCAAACTCCTTCTTGTGCTTGGAACTCACATGCTTGGAGCACCTGAGTCATGGTGACTCGTCTGAGCCTGCCTGTGAAGGAGCAGCGGCACTCTGGAAAAGGCGGCACACTGATCCATCTTTTTCTCTGCTGCTGTCGATCCTCTGAGAGGGTCTAAATTTCTCTGGCCAGCTGGACTGCAAATCCGGGATTATTGTCCAATCAGCCAGAATATTTTGGAATTGGCTGGAATCTAGGACAATCTTGGTTTTCAAAGACATATCACAACTCTATATACAATTTAAATTTATTAGGAGTCGAAGTTGGTATATTTTTACCGACTCCGACTCTAGTAACCCAAGAATTGCTTCCGACTCTGACTCCACAGCCCTGGCATTAACACAGCACAATTGATCAACTATTTTCTCCAGCATAGCTACACTACAATAGCACAAAACACTTGAGCTATACAGCTGCAATACTGGCTAGGCAGCTGCACTGCACAAAGCTCATAAGGTGGTGGATAAGGAGGCATAGCAAAAGGAATAAAAGTGGCAAAAATGTATGATGATGGTGATGTACATATATGCCCAAATACACATGAAGTGACATACAGTATTTGCTGGTATATGTGCATGGCCCATAGGACAAAATCCACATCTTATATAAGAATATAGTAGTGTAAGGCTTATTACTGGAGATGAACCAAACCAATTTTGCTCATTTTTGTTTTAAACTGAAGCTTGAGCAGTGTGATATGCATTTTGAAACTTTGAAAAAGTTCAAACCTTTGGGTAGCTTGGGAAGAGAGGCAAAGGGGAGGTTAATGCATATGTATGTAATGTTAATACGTGGCAGTGTGTGTATATATTACTCCTATGAGCTCTTAAGGGTGTTGAGCTAATGAAAAGAAAGGCATAGAATGTTTGGAAAGGTTTTGAAGAAAAGTCAGTCACTGATAGTTAGAGGAGGAGGAAAAGCTGAGATGACCTGAAAGGACACCAGAGGGAGGAGAGAGAGAAGAAACTTTATGGTTTTGATCTCAAACTTCAAGAAATGGTAAACAATCTTTTTGTTTTTTCTCTTTTGCCAATTTGTAGCACACTTATTTTAAAAGTGTAAAGTTGTTCCAGTCACTATCGAAATGGGCAAACACATTTTATCCAATCACACTTCTAGCCCCTGTGGCTCATTTTTTAGTTTTTTTTAATTGAAGTTTAAGTGCTAAAACACTATAAAAAGGTCGAGCTTTAATAGCAAATAATTTCCTCTACACTAAACAGGCAGGGCAACCCCTCTACTAGTAGGATGACAGACAAACCCTACTTGGCCTATCAGTGTGGCGGGAAGGAAGGCTCTAAGTGGAGCCATGGAGTTAGGCTATCACCACCAGCAGCAGGGAGGGAGGGAGGGAGAAGGGGATGAGGACAGCCAATCGGGTGCATAAGAGAGGGACTAGGGCCACACCACATATAAATTTCAGAGGGGGGAATTCACTATGCATGACTCATATTTGCATTATTCATGAGCCTCTCTGTGTTGAGGGGGTAAAAAAGCAGGAAAGTAGCAGGACTACTATCATCCACAAAGGCTTTACACTAGTACTCAAAGGTCAAACAAGCATCAACATGACAAAAACACACCAAACACACAATCAAAAGAAGAGAACCTGACTTATAAACAGTGACAGGGTTTTTATGTACAAGTAAAAATGTGAATCAAAGGTAATAAAAGATACACAAATGAACCCAGGCTTACAGATTGGCTACATGCATAACAATAATGAAAACTGGCATAACTGGCATCAGAAGAACCGTGTATGTAGTGGGGCTTTTTTATTACTCAAATTTATTTACCGCTTTCCACAGAGGTATCAAAGCAGTGATTATAAAATACAATGGCATCAAAACAATACAATAAAAACACAATATAAATTAATCAGCAATAAAACAGCACACTATATTGTGTGCTACAAATCACATCTGGCTGGATAACACTTCAGGGAAAGCCTGTGTGAAAAAAATTATTTTTAAGAAGACACCTGAACATCAGAACTGTGGGGGGCTGCCTAATATCAATTGGTAATTCTAGAGAGTGTGTGCTGCCACACTAAATACTCTACTGCAAGTGCTCCTGCGGTGAACCTCAGGAGCATGTGGCATCCTCAGGAGTGCTCCCTCTGATGATCGTAGAGATTGAGCAGGAACATAAGGGGTGAGGTGTTCCCTAGGAAAGCTGGTCCCAATTTGTTTAGGGTTCCCTTTTTTAATAACACCTTCAACTGGGCCTGACAGTTTATTGGCAGCCAGAGAAGTTCTTTTAGCAAGGGTTTGCTTGCTGCTGGTGAAGAGCCCCAGTTAGTATCCTCATCACTGATTCTGCACCAGCCGCAGCTTCTGGACCAAGCCAAAAGGGTAGATCCACAAAGGGCACATCACAATAATCCAGCTTTGGGGTTAACAATACCTTAAGTTATGGGCCAGAGACAATAGAGACTTAAAAAAATATATAGCTATGAATGCTTTGGCTGGCATCCTCTTAAAAGCAGCATTTCTCAAAGTGTGGGTCGCAATACAGAACTGGGTCACAGTACTATTCCAGGCCTGTCTCAGGACCTCCTCACTCCCCCCCCCCCCCCGCTGTCTTACACATGCCATCACCCACCTTGCTCCCCATTCTGCTTGTTTCCAGTGCAGCGTCTCTGGTTGACTCACAGAGGCACCAACTCACCCACATGCTCAGTGCACAGGCATGCAAGGAGCAGGAATTGGTAAGACAGCGAGGAGAGAGCTAGGCTGCAACAGCACAGAAAGTTGTTGAAGAGTCAAAAAGGGAAGGTATCGGGAAGCCAGCATCTGCACTGCTCTGGAGGGACAAGAAGGTGGCAGTGGCTCCAGACAAGGTGTAGGATAAGGAGAGGAAAGAAAACTCTGATGAGGTCCCTGAACACACCCCAGGCATGAGGTTAGGTGAACATAACATGAGAACTAAAGGTGAGCTCTGCAAAAACACAGAAAGTGACAGTGGAGAGTAATGGAGGGCAAAAACAACAAATATTTTGTTTTGGTCTGTGGAGAGGGGTTTGCAATGATAAGCTATTGTGGCAGGAGCAGTACCTTTTTAGATTTTTTCACTAGTTGGCAGCTCTACTAAAAATGTTGTCCAAAGCCTGCAAATTTGGCTGTGGTGGTATTTCCATCTGAACGCTAATGAAAACTTCTTTCCTAATCTACGTTCAACTTGTTCTATTTTACATGCTCCCTAGTAAATTATACTATAGTAACAAGAGTAACAGACTCAGCATTATTTGGTCATGCAATTTGTAGCCTTTTATGATTTTTTTCATATTTCACCTCAGTTTACTTGACTGTTTTATAGTCAATGAAACACATTTAAGGCATCAGTTGTAACCCAGATATGGCCAATTGTTTAAGTCTCAAATTTACATACAATTGAAGGCTGATTCAGAGTTTATTTGGCAGATATATTTTTCATGGGTACAGTACCATTTGTAATGTTGAACATCATGAAATGTGAAGGGAGACAGAGAAACATGCTTGCAAACATATGACAGATGAACACCAAGGAATAAGGGATGGCACTGCATGTCCCCATATGTTAACAAACATTGGTTGTTTCATTATGAGAACTAGGTCAATGTGTTCCATTAGCAATTGTTATTTGGCTTCCTAATCATAATCCCGCCTAATAAATACCATTAATTTCAAGCATTGAGTCCACCGCATACATTATCTCAGCATTCCTTACAATCTTATAAAGTAGGCCTGTATTATATCTATATTGCAGGTGGAAGGCTAAGGCGGAAGGATAGAAGCTTGCCCATGGCCATCTAATAAGTTCATGGAAGTGGTCAATTTGAACCAGGGTCATTCTGCTTCACACCCTAGTCTTGTTTCTACTTGAATTGGCTTGATAATGGTTTCTAACCTGTATTCACACTGATTCAGTGCAAATCTTTCTCCACTTGCCTTCTAGCCATTGTCTCACTTGCTTCATTGCGTCAGCTCTAAGATGTGCCAAGAATCTAACTTGCCTCTGCCATAGGGAGGGAGGGCTCTCCCACTTGGCAGTGATAAGGGCTTCGACAGGAGCACTAGCCACACTTCTGGAAACTCCTCCAAAGCCTTCTGGAAGGTATAAGGATCCATTAGCCTCCACGAGCTAATAATGTAGTATTTTTTTAAGACAAAGGTAATGGTACAAAACAAACATCAAACAACACAGCAGTTGCATTCAATATTTAAATGAAGAGTATGTTACTCATCTGGCAACAATATTAACTCTACGGAGATAATCAATGTCAATTGATTATTATGTTGTATCAAACTCAATCTTTTCAAACCTCAGATGGCAGCAGCATACAAAGACAAGAGCAAACCAATCATTTAATACTACTCCATTCCTCCTTCACAAACAAGACTCATTCAGAACCGCTTCTTGCATTAATGTAAAAAAACACCAAAACTATTAGGATACTTCTGTTTGAGTTAATTTTTGGTGGCCAGAACTAACCCAGGTTAAGAGGACAAAGTTTCAATACTTCTTTAACTTTGATTGTGCTATTAGTCACAAAGTTATTTATTTATGGAAAATATTTAGAGTATTTATGCATTTGGGAGTTTTAAAGTTAAAACAATTTGTAATGTAATTATAATGTTAAAACAATTTTGAGTTATGTCCCACTTGGCAAGAGCACTAGTTCTTTGGTGATTTTCACTTCCAACTGCAGCACCTGGCCCTGTATCCCAGCTCTTAAAAGACAGGGAGCTGTAGTGTAAGAACCCCTTCCCCCTGTAATTCCTTAGGCTCAACCCACCTCCACGAAGCCACCTGAAACATCTCAGCAGACATTCAGTGCATTTGCATTCCATACGTCATGTTTTATACTTAAAGACTTAATTCCATGACTTCTTAGTTTCAAAAGGGTACTTCATTTGTTTATGTTCAATTTGGTTGCAAACAACCTACAGGAACCTACAGTACTTCCAAAGTTTTGAACAACGCTTCTATAATTCTGATCTTTAATGACAGAAGGGGCAATGAAATCCTGATCTATTTAGGAATGTAAACACTTAAGAAAAAGGAGAACAGGAATAGAAGTTGACATGATATAGAGTAAAAATGAGGCAAGTATTTCCGGTTACATTTTAACTGCTAACTGAACCACATTGTGCTGGTTGCTCAACTACTGCTAAAGAACAAAAACAATAAGATCAGAGCAACCTTGTTTGGCTAGCCAACATTAACAGCTCAAATATTAAGGACTGGAGCTAACAACTCATGCAAGATGTAACTAAAGAGTATAAAGCCTATCATCTAGAAATCTTCTAGAAGACTGACAGTGTAATCCTATACATGTCTACTCAGAAATAAGTACAACTGATTTCAATGCGGTTTATTTCCAGGTAAGCAAGTACAGAATTATTCTCAATACAAAATAAAAAAGTTTTTGCTAAAAGTATCAATACAGTATAATGTTAATTCCCACTTTCACACACGCTTTGGCTATTTAAAGATGAGTTTTAAGTTTCTGGCTTGACAGCTTATAAGAGGAACTGCACACAAAATTGTGCTGATGCAAGCATCCTTTGTTAAAAATACAAACTACCATTTCACAAGATTTAAGCTCATAAAACTAATAGTCCTCATGAAAATTAATGCAATTGTAATTTTCATTTATATAGAATTAAAATCTTCATATACAGATGATACCAGATATAAATGCTCCACTATTCAATCTTGATTAAAGCAGTAATACATTGCCCAAAGAATGACCAGAAGAATCCTACTCAGAAGGAAACCCCAATGAGTTCAATAGGACTTACTCCCAGGTGTAAGTGGGTGTAGGGTTGCAGCCCTAGTATATTAGCAGCTTATGAAAAATGCATAAGTCAATACTAGAACTTTGGGGATAGAGACCACATATCCCCAACTACTATTTCCAATTGAAGGAAAAGAGTGTCTATGGTTTAAAATCCAGAACTTTCATAATCAAAGAGAGAGATTGTTTGCTATAACCTATGTAATAATATGGCAATGCTTTTTGTTGTAACAAAGAGGATTTTGTACGAATTTAAGTGTCAAGTATTTTCAGATAGACTTGGGAAGATATAAACAATTCCAAAAATATTAACTAAATTATAATTATGTATAATATGTTCTAAATAGCAACGTATTATTTGTTTACCATCAACTCTCACTGCAGCCTATCCTATGAATTCCCAGATAAAATGTCATTTGCATTCTTGCTTCTGAACTAGTGACTTCAGTAACTGCAAAAGCATACTAATTCTTCCCGAGTACTAATAAAACTTCGAAATGTTATCTTTAAATTGTCAGTTAACTAAGTATTCCAAGTCCTTCTTAGAGCAGCCAAGTTACAACAGCAACAGAATTAGTCAAAATAGGTAAGTTGTGAAGAGTGCATAGTTCTATGATATGGCAAATGATAATTAAAAAGAAATTAATGAACACAAATCTTTGCAAGTGTTTCAAATAAATATGGCAGTTAATCTAGCATGTGTTTTTCTTCCCTTCTCTCACATCCTCCTATACAGGCTGACATTGTAAGCCGTTTTAATCCTACCATCTCCTATTTTTCAGAACATATTACAAAACATTATTGTACAGCACAAAATGTAGCAAAGAGATTATTTCTATTTAAAGGTCCTGATATTTTGAAAGCCTCATTAAAGTATTAGAATACTCTTAGATCAGTACAAAAAACATTAGCATTTCATCAATACATATCTATGTATCACTGGCAATGGATTTGATCAACTACTTACCAAGAAGCAATGTTATTTGCCCCACGTGAAAGCTAACAGAACGTCTATAATTAGAACCATCTAAAAGCATTCATACAAGCAATTTCAACCATTTGGGCAAGTAGATACAGAAAAATGGAACTGTGCCATATTTACTTAATGCACAATGCCACCTTGGCTACTCTAAGTTGATTTGCACTTGCTTAGTAGGTTTAGGCTGTAATCCTATACACATTTTCTTAGGCTAAGACCTACTGAACGCAATAGGACTTACTTCTGAATAAACATGTATAGGATTGCACTGTCTAGATGCCATTATATTCCAGTGCTGCAGTGCAAATGCTAACGTTGTAGAAGGACAAAGTGCTACACAACGGACAAAGAAGTTTTCCAATGTAGTGATCCTTTTAACAATGCATTTTTTCCTAATTAAATATGACAGCAGAGCTTATGCCTTATTTCTTCCCTTCTCTCACACAGGCTTACATTCTAAAACTTTGACTCTTATGCACAATATTTCCCAGTGTAATGTTTAAACCTCAAGGAAGTTCATTTGCTAGCAATAGAATAGTTAAATTACTGTGATCAAGTTATTGTAGAATAAGCACATTCTGGATACATTTTGATACAAATATTCCCTTATTGCTCTAACAATACAGTAACAGTACTCAGAAGGTGACAGCTGAGGAAAGCCTCTATTGTATGCCACAGTTTCCACTGACTGTCATTTCAGGAATGTATCTAGCAATACATGACAACTTGGAATGTCCCCGCCCATCAGATAGCATCAGAACACGCACTGCTTACTAGAGCCATACTGCTTTGCAGCTCTACTGGAGTTTGCCTTTTTATGGTTAAGCAAGATGAACAAAGGAAAAGAAAAACGGAGCTATGCTAATAAAGATTTCAGGCATTTGCATGCAATGATGTGGCATTTTATGTAAACAATGCAAAGGAAATTGTGAACTTTTAAATTAATACTCATCTGTCTGCAGCTTTACATTTCCTAAAATATCCTTACTCAGTTCAATATGTGCATTAACCATGCATTCAGTTGGTTGGTAAACTCAATTATTTTATCAGTATTAATTAAGCACGAATGAATTCATGTTATTGGATGCAGTAATTTCTAGGCAAGACAATAGGCATTTCCATTCTAAAGCCTTTCCTAAAATATAAAGTTCTTGCATCCTCTCTCTAAAAGGGTATTTTTTCCGTTTTTCCTTTTTCAGTATGTTCTGGCTTACTATACAGACATCCCATAAGTTACCACTTAGTTGGAAGCTGGGACTGGCAATGAGGGGGATTAATGTTTTGCAATTTAAAATTGTTAAGCAAGAACTTTAACAAACCCTAGAAGAAACTAATATAACAGGCATAAATACTACTATTAACCTGCAGAAATTGAAGCACCAGGCACAGTCAAATATAAGTACTTATTGACTGGATTCAGGCAACACAATAACCAATGGTAGGTTAAATAGTCAACAGTTGGGACTTTTTCACATCATGGTTGGTTATTTAGCCAAAATAACCAATGCTGTGTAGAGTTGATTATATGAACTACTGTTGCTTATTGTGTTGTCTGTCAGGCACCGTTAACTATTTCATCACACACAGTTGGTTATTTTCGGCGACTACGGAGTCCCCTGGAAAGAGCTACCAAAGCAGCGGCTGCCACTCTAGTCCAGCCGGGAGAACTCACAATGGCTGACTGGATACCAGCGGGAGAACTGAGAGGGGGAGAGAGTGTGGGGGATTTGTCAATCAAACATACCATTGACTAATAGTCAATTCAATGCTGGCTTTAATGCACACCACAATTGATTATAATCACATTTTGTGGGGAGTAATCCCTTGATAATCAACCATGGAGTTGACTATTAACCCACCATTGACTATTGTGTTGCCTGAATGCAGCCATAAAGTACACTTATTTCAACTGATGAGTTCAGCAGATCCTTAAATCACCTACTAAAACCAATTGGACTTACATTTTCGTTGGAGGCTGCTTTGGGTTGTTTTTTTTTTTTTTACCAAAGCAACCAAGAAATCAGAATAGAAGGTTTGTTGTAATGTTAGAGATGCTAATTAAAACAGGACATATATATGTTAAGTTCCTGTTTTAAATGTTAACATTTTAAAACTCATGCACCCAAATGTGGGTTAACCATGCTATGTTGTATTCAAGTTATTATTACGGCAGCCCTTAGAAGGAAGGTTCTAAGGGCTGCCGTAATGCCCTGCCTGGCTGCTGGGAGGAGTGACAGAGATGATTTCCATCTCTCCATCCTCCTTTTATAAAATTTTCCTCTGGAAAGGCCTTTGAGCCCATCTATAGAAGGTGTGCTCTCAGGGACTGGGCCGGGGCTGGAGAGGCCATAGGATTTCTCATATCCCAGCCTCTCCTCTCTCCTCCCACCAGAACACCCCCCTTTCCCTCCCTCTGAGGTCACATTTCTGACCTCAGGAAACTGTAGGTGTGTTTCTTCTGCGGCAACTGCAAGGGGGTGGGGGAAAGGGATCAGAACTCAAGAGTCCACCACCCAAGGTCATAGCAGTGTCTCTGAACAATCCTATGTTCCCTGGGAGCCTCTCCCAGACTCCATAGGATGGCTCTCTTAAGTTACCCAGCAGAAGTGTTATAGCAACATATACATGCAGTTAACCTTCAGTGTACACAACCAAATCAACCCAAAACTATTCATTCAAAATAGACAAACATTGCAAAGTGAAATGAATATACAAGAAAATGCTGAATACGGCTCACATTCTAACAAAGCTCCCCTTGCATCCCATCCACAGATCAATACATAGTCCCTGTTTTCATACTACTACACCCAACTGCCTAACTAACTTTTTTACTTAACATCGTATATATTCTTCCAATTCTCGATTTCCAACTTTCATGACTTGGCCTTTTTACTTCCAATACAAGTAAGTCACTTTGACAAGCATTTTAGGTCACTTTCTGGGGCAGGCAGAAAGTTGATCTCCAGATGTTTTGGACTTTGACTCCTAGCATTCCTGACAATAAGCCATGCTGGCAGGGGCATCTGGGAGTTGAAGTGCCTAACATCTGGAGATCTACCTTCTACCACCCCAAATCTATTTCAATTAATAAGCTCAGAAATGTCACCAGGCATCATTCCTCTTATAAGAAGGGTGTTGTTTTCTTTAAACACTTGACATGTATATCATTTTCAGCAGGTCCAACCCTTCAGAAATCACAAGAATACATATCTGAGCCTATTCCCCACAATCCCCCTAGACAACCTGCATTTTAAGACAATAGTAGTAAGCTACAACCCCTACAAATCTTGTAGCTGCCAGCCCTGCTGCCCACTTTACAGGCAAGTTTTTATTTTATTTATTTATGTATTACATTTTTATACTGCCCAATAGCTGAAGTTCTCCACTGGTCTCTGCTCAGGAAAGGCCAGCAGGCCAGGGAGTGAACAGACTTGAAAGCTGTTGTTAGTAGGCTTCCTGAGCACAGACAAGCAGTGATACTCAAAGATGACACACTTAAGAGAATGAAACACAGCAAGGGGTGTGTGTGCAGGGATCACCACTCAATTTTATTTATTTATTTATTACATTTTTATACCGCCCAATAGCCGAAGCTCTCTGGGCGGTTCGCAAAAATTAAAACCACAATAAAACAACCAACAGGTTAAAAGCACAAATACACAATATAGTATAAAAATCACAACCAGGATAAAACCACGCAGCAAAATTGATATAAGATTAAAATACAGAGTTAAAACAGTCAAATTTAAATTTAAGTTAAAATTAAATGTTAAAATACTGAGTGAATAAAAAGGTCTTCAGCTGGCGTGTGTGAGGATGATACTCACTCCTTTGCAGCTTGAGGGTGAACACAAGGCTGGTTGCTCATCATCCTTGCCAGATAGCAACACCACATTTACCATGGCTAAGAGAATTGTTGAAGCCTGCAGATAACCAACATTTAAAGCAGCCCACAGGTGCTAATAAATGTTTCGGTGGCTTGCATTAACTTAAGTGAAACTGAATATTTTGGAAGTTAATGGAAAGGCTCTTGCTTCATCTTATTCATCACTGATTAGCAGCATGTTTTTTCTTTAAATACTCATGCTACTACTACCACTATGTTAAGGGAAGAGTAAATTATGCAAGAATCAGAATAAATTAATTACACATGTGTTTAAGCTGTATCTCCACTAGCCACTCAGATTATGCTGGAGTTAAATCGTCTTCTTACATGTGTCCAGTCTACATCCTGAGATTTACACAGTACCCTGGTCTATGAGAAGAACATGATCTATACAAGACTTAACTACTACTCACCTTTGGACTAACAACCTATGTTTTATCATGAAACAATGAAAGGCAATGTTTTATGAAAAATTATCTAAGCACACAGCATACACTTTTAGCAATCACCAAATTTCACTGGCTACCTTTCTACATTGCACTCCTAATGAGTTATGCCCACATCACAGTTTTCATATGTTTTACACCAGAGGCTATCACAATAAAATGCTTCATTCTTTTGGACCAATACAGCAACAACTGCCTAATACACACTCACCAATCGAACAATAATTCAATGTTTGTGTCACTGGAATCAAACATCAGTTTACCCTATGAGTTATCAATATATTCTTTGCGGAGTTATGTACAGAGTAGCTACAAAATGCTTATACTTAATACTTACTTGCATTTAGCATCAAGGCACTTAAGCTTCATTATGCATTTTATGAAGCCTTAATAGTAAAAGTTGAATTTCTTGTAAAGGAAGAAAATAATCTGTTCATAGCCCAGCACAGCAGACCACACATAAAATCATGTCTATTGCTTAAAATCTCTATCACTTGAAAGCAAGACTATTTAGCTTTACTTGCTTATATACTATGGTCAGTTGAATAAAGTATTAGTATCCCTGCACTACAAGAACCACCATCTACCTACCTTTTAAACTACTACTGATAAATGGAAAATTATTTTCTTTTTTAATAAAACTTATAGAAAGCAGTAGCATTTAGAATCAGCCTGTCACTTTTATGGTACTCCAAAGAGTCCAGTAAGTTTATTTTAGTGAAACAGATTTAAGTCAATGCTGACCTCTCCTAAGGGAATTCAGTAAGTTTCAAAAGTGTTTAGACTTCACGGGATCATGTTCAGAGTTTTTGTCAAATCCTTCAACCCACTTTCCACGTCCTTCCCATCCAAGATATTCTGCAGGTTCTATTGACTTAGTGTTAAGCATTGTAATTGGTCAGATAACTAATTAACACTATATATCATTACTTTAAATTCACTTTTAGATTAGAAAGAATTTGTTCAAATAAAACTGTAAATGAACACATTATAACCACATAACTTTTATGAAGCAAATTTGTGTGTTGCTTGCAGCATGCAGGAGACATTAGTTTAAAAGGGGAAATTATTCAGTGGAGCTTTTCTCAAGTTGTGATAGAATGGATAACCATTTTCATGTCTAACTAAGAGTTTAGGATACTTCTGGACACAGCTCTTTTTGAGAAGCAGGTGACAATTGCTAAAGGTGCTTTTACCAGCAAACTGCATTTGCCACAGAGGATGCAACACTTCCTGGAAAGGCTGACTCTATCATGCTGAGCCATGCTTTTCTAGATTCTAGCCTACTAACTATTGCAATGGAGTGTCTCTTTAAGATATCTTGAAGACTTCAGCTGGTGCAAAATGTGGCTTCTTGCTGTTTAACAGGTGTTACAAGGCATATCCACACACAACCTGTACTCCACAAACTGCACTTTTGTGCTTCTACATACACTCTATAGCACTCATTTTAACATGTAAAGCCCTAAACTGCATGGGACACATATACCACCTCTCTAAATACTGGTCCATGTTCCAGTCAGGTATTCATGCCCTGCTCTGTATGCCTTCTCTATACCAGATTAAAATGGAATTAAACAAGAAGTAGGGACTTTATCCTGAAGCTCTTAGACCCTAGAAATTTCGCTGAGACAGTACTCTAGATCTTTCTCAAAGGATTTAAAACTTGTTTTACTTGTGTTCGGCTGATTTCTCTGGTGTATTCAGTGGTTGTTTTATTGGTCATTTCGAAGTATCTGTTTGCTTTTCTAATTTAATTGTATTTTCATTTTTGTAAGCTGTTTTGAGAACCCTGGAAATGCAGTGTTATGACTAAATAAATAGAGAACACAAAAATGCAACTTTTAGCACATGCATTATTGTAGAAACAAATGCATTTTATTGTGCATTTAACAAGTTGTTAAATGGAAATTAATATAAAATGCTATCAAAACTAATATTGGTGTCTCAAACACATATGGGATAATCTTTAAAATACAGATTTGGGGGGTCTCCAATATGTGCCTACAAAGAGATATTTCAAGAAACATTTTAACTTTCTTGTATAGAAAAGCAAAGGTACTTAGGGAGCAATTTTATGGCCCCTAGACAGCATCTGAGGGGCCATATAGGACATTTTGGATTCCCCAATCAAAAGTCAGAGATAGCACTCTGACCTTAAAGGTGGGAATCAAAGCTCTGACCATCACTCCCTTTTCAGCTGGCACGGAAGAACCATATCAGCTGCTTTCTGAGGTTGGGAACTCGACTTTGGAGAAGGGGCCATTTCCGTGGGCAAGTAGGGGAGGAGACCAGAGAAGGCAAGACACAAGTTATTCTGAGAGCTCTCCAGCCTTCTCTCCTCCACCTCCGAAGTGCCCCAGAAAGATGGGCAAAAAAGCTCATCTAGCGGGAGGACAGGGAGACAAGATCACCTCTGCCACTCCTCTTGCCTTGCATAGAATGATTGTAAGTTTCTGAGTTGGGGGGCTTACAATGATTGGAAGGGTAACTCATAGAACTGTGCCCTAACTAGTGAATCCAAAAACAAGTACCAGAGCAACGAGCAATCTTCCAGTTTTGTTTGATTTGACAAGTAAAGACTGGCAAGTATGGGTCACGCAGGACCCATGCTACTTCAAATGTTCAAAAATTTGAATAACTATCAGCAACTGACAACTACCTAGAATTATCTCCAATCACGTTTTGCATCAGCTAAAAGAGACCAGCACTGGAAAGTGTTTTTTTTTCCTGACTTTCTGTATAAATATACAAACCATAAGCATCTTTTAAAACCAAGACCAAGTTATCAGAACAGAAAAAAGCACAAAGTGTGTTATCTAATCAGGTTATCCCAGTGACTTAACTGCTTTCATCACAGCAGAAGAGGCAGTGGACAATTTGCCCTCCCCTTGCACAGCCTCAAAATCTGCTCTAGAGGGCTAAGGGACCTTTTGGAGCACATCTGGAGGGCATGGGGGAGAGAAGAGGAGACTTTGGAATTCACCTAAAGAATAAAACCAAGAAGTAATCTATAAGCGACAAATCATCTCTCATTAAACCAGTGCTACTGCTCTTACTCAAAGCACTAAGTCACATACTTAAGTTTAAAATTGTTTGGAATTATAGCTCTGTCTCAGAAGAAGAAATATTGCGCCAATTTAGGTTGATGAGGATATGAATGCAAATCTTAACAGTTCATACACATGCGCCAACAGAAATTGGTCCAACCACCATATATGTTTTACCCAGCAGTGGCAACAACAAAATTACAGTTTTTCTTAAGAGTACTGAAGATTCTAGTAGCATTTGAGTGACAGTTGCTTAGCATGAGTAAGTTTTAATTTTAAGTGTGTATCAAGCGATCTACATAGTCAATGGAATTCAAATTTATAGAACAATACTATCAATGAGTTGAGGGTGAGATCCAAAAGCAGGTGAACCACCCAAAGTTGCCCTTCTCCGCCAGCAGGGCAGAACAGAGAGAAGTGTGGCATTTTCCCCATTTAATTACAAGTACTCCAGGGCTAGTGTATATTTCCACCAATTCTGGGATGTTCTGGGGAAATGGGAAGGCTATAGATCCTGCAGCTCCATGACCTCTCCCCAACCACCCTTATACCCTCAAGGAACTCCCCCTTTTCTTCTCTATCAGAGCAGCTGGAAAGGAATTTGCAATTTCAGATCTCCCTCAAAAATGGACCTCCTTCCTTGCTGTTGCACTGGAAGATCCAAAACATTCGATGTCCCCTGGGACACCCTCCCAAGGACCACAGGACTACACCCTTAAAAATATTATGTAGATACAGTATGACATGTGCAACTGGGAAAACAAGGTAGTGACAATATTTTCAGTCATTTTATACAGTACTGAAGTTGCAGGACTGAGAGCTGGACTCTGATTTTTCCCCACAGTAAAATCCTACCTCAGGTAAGAAAAACTGACAGAGCAACTCTAGGCATGTCTATACCAAAGTTCTGTAGAATCCAATGGTGCTTTCCCATAGGTGTTGTGTATAGGATCGCAGGTTATTTTAGTTAAGTCTTATATGTGAAGTTCTCATAGTCCATTACTACACCTCAAAAGATACTCCCTAGAGATAGTGAGGCAAATCCTACCCAATAAGCTCTCTACTCTTTGACAGTCTTACAGTGGGGGCCTGTTCAGACACCACATTAAGCCATGGTTAGGCTGCTAACCTTTTCGCAGCAAATGGCTAGTGAGCATGTTTAAACCGTGGTTATGTAGCCACCATGGTTAGGAATGGTTCACACAACATGCTAAGCCATAATGTTTATTTCAAAATGCTTAACCACTGTGGCTTAATGTGGTGTCCAAAAAGGGTCAATGCAACTACTTCAGAGTTTTAACTTCAAGCCTAAAGCTAAAATCTTATAAATACTTGGAATGTTCCACTAAAATCAATGGGACTTGTTCCCAAATAAACTTGTCTAAAAGCAACATATGCCATTCAACTTCCTTTTAAGCCACCTACATGTTGGCAGAAGAGTCACCAAGATGTTTAGTGGTATCACAGACCCACATATTTTATGCTAATATATTAATAGATATCAGCCTGAAGGGAGGTTTAACATTGACAAACCTAACATGGCTAAATTATGCTGTCATAGATGCCGAGAAATTGCCGATCCTTTTAAGTTCTATAACATTTTGAATCTTATGAACAGATTAACATCTAACCTAATAAAAGTGACCTCAGCAACAAAACCATTCTCCAGGATGATGAAACACAGTTGAGGTTAACAAATAAGTCTTTACAGAAATTTGTCATGCCATATTTTAAAGTAACACAACTAAATTCCCATTTTGTTCAGTGGAGATTGGGGATTATTTCCAGGAAAGTGTGCACAGGATTGCAGATTTAAGGCTTCTCTTAGTACAACTAAATATGTAAACAGGACATGATTACACCATGTCAACAGAAGAATGACAGGTTTCATTCAAGAGACGGGACTGATTATACACCTTGCACAATAACAAAAGCAAAATATGCATAACTTGTAAACTATCTTCTTCTATCTTGAAGCAACACAAACAGGGAATCTTTCCTCATCTTTATTTCATCATCAGGAATTTGTAATATACTAAATTAAAATCTGTATCTCATAGATTAATAAAGTACTATATGCTTAACTAGCCAGTATACTGTAAAGAGAATTTCTAACCAATGCAACAAGAGATCTTAATTACTAAAAAAAAATTATGGAACTACCAGGACATCTGCCGTTCAAAGCAAAAATCAAGTTGTCAAAGTAATTATACTTGCTTTTCTGATATTCAGTGAGCTTAATGCTGTTATTGCTTCTGGGCTTTTAATAGAACCTAGATGTATTCAAGCAAACCCACATTATCTTTGGATTGCCACAGTCTTTCCTTATTTGGCTAACATTTTGAGATTCCAATCAGACTCCTATAAAACTTTAACATGCACAAAGCATCCATTTTGAGAAAACTTCACAACTACTTTACCTTCCGTGTTCCCTAAAACTAGATTGAATGCATCTAGAGTTTGCAAACAAACGCAATGTAATTTGCATTAAAGATTTTATAATATTTCCCCACATTTGAGAGAAGAAGCATGCATACTGGACAGAAGTACTGGGTTACAGTGAAACCAACAAAGGGGCTTGTGGCACCTTAAAGACTAACAAAATTCTGGCATAAACTTTCGTGGTATTCAACATTCGGCAAACATCAAGAAAGTCCTAAACACAAGATAAGAACATAAGAGCAGACTTGGGTGGTGGGGGGGGGGGGTGGAGAGGGATTCGAGTTGTTTGGAAAGGGACGACAACGTTCACACTTCTACGTATTTGGGAAACGTGGGTACAGGAAACGGCAGTTATTCGTCAACCTTTGCCTTCTAAGTGTAGGAGAGACTATCACCCCATCACTGCGCGAAATTACCCCTCTCGTGAAACACAGGAACCTACTCTCCCCATTCTGGCTATAAACCGGACACAAGCTTTCTCCCAAGACCCTCCCTTCCCAGAGAAACCCCCCACAAGCCCCGTATCACAGCCCTGATAAGTCCAGAGTGGGAAGGGAAAGGAGACCCACAACTGCCACCGCCTGCCGCGGAAAAGGCAAAGCAAAGGCCCAGCCTAAACGCCTAACGAGGCGGGCAGGCACCCTCTTCAGCAAAACACAACATTCCTATGGCACAAACAAGGATGTGCGCAGCTGGCCTGGCTCCCCTCTCAAGGCCGGGAGGAGCGGGAGGCGGCAAAGCGGGTTCCCGACTACCAAGGGCCAAAGCCCTCCTCGTTTTGTCCGGAGGAGAGAGGTTTCTCGCTCGGTCCGGAGCCTCCCTCTCCAGCTAGCCGAGGAGGAGGAAGAGGGGGGCGGCGGCGGCACAGGCCTCGGCCTCATCCTCGGGCGGCGGAGGCTCCTTCCCAGCCCGAGCCAAGCTAGGCCCGGCCCTGGGCAGCCGCGCAGGCAGACACAGACCTGGTGCAGCGCGGTGAGTCCATCCACATTGGCGTAGTTGATGTCGGCGCCGCGCTCCAGCAGTCGCAGCACCTCCTCGGTGTCTCCGCTCGAGCAGGCGGCCAGGAAGACGGCGCCGTCGTCGAACTTCACCTTGGTCTTCTTGCGCTTGACCACGGGCGGCTCCTGGTCGGTCTCGGAGCCGATCCAGCGCTTCAGCTGCTCGTTCCGTTTCTGCTTGGCGTCCGCCATCTTCATGCCCTGCTCGGCTCTCGTCCCTGCTCTCGCTCGCTCCCTCGCCTCAGCGGCGGCGTTCCGCACCCAGGAGGAGGCGGCGGCGAAGCAGAGCACCGCCTGTATCCCACACAACACCGCGCGGCCGAACGCTCGCTCCGCCCCCTCCTGGCCAGAGCACCGCCCTAGGATCCCCGCGCACCTCAGTAGCGCGAGCCGAGGGGAAAGAGAGGGAAAAGTGACGGACCCGGCTTCCTTGACATAACTCTCGCGAGAGCTGTGAAGAGAACAGCGGCGGCGAACGAAGTTGAGTTTTGCGCGGGAGCTGGCGCACCGGCGCTGATGGAGCTTGTCGGCTTAGCCGTGGGAAGACGAGAGAAGTGTGGATAATGGACCCTGCGTGGGTTGGGCGACTGCCTGGCTCCTTAGTGGCGCAAACCATGGCTGGAGTCCTGGGTGCCTTTACCTGCGAGGAAGCCCCATTGAAATAAGGGTGACTTTCCTTCCAAGTAAAGCATGCATAAAGGGCGGCAATGCACGGCTGCAAGCCTTCTAAGCGCCTACTCGGGTGTAAGCTCCGTTGGCTTTAGTGAGGCTTACTCTTGAGTAAACCCGGATAGGAATTCCTTGTACATGTAGCTCGGACCGTTCGCCGCGAGGGCTCATTCTGGCGGCTCTGCGTGAGGAGAAGCAGAAGATGGAAGAGGACGGAATGGAACCACTGCTCCCACTAGCCTATCTCTCGGGCCTTCTTTGCAAACTGCTTACACTTGTTTCGTTTTTTCCTGTGACAAATTCCAGAGGAATTGCTTTCTGCGGCGGAATCAAAAAGGCTGTCTTGAAGTACCTTAAAAACTCAACAAGGACAATTAATCTCTTATTGCCACAATAAATAAGTTGTTTAAAGTGCCATAAGACTACCTCTTATACGTGTCCTTTTAGTACTAATAAAAACTTTGTTTTAGTTTTTAAACAGCACACGATGGTAATATAACTGAAGAAAAAAATAGATCAGCAAACAACTTTTGTCCCGTTTTCAGACACAAATATATTGTTATGACCATCTGTGCAGAGAGTTGGGCTGCAATCCTATCTGCACCTACCTGGGTATATGCTCCACTGACCACAATGGGACATACATAAGACTGGACTGCACATGGAGATAGATAAAAATAGTACTCTAGGTATGCAGTCAGATGCTATGGATGTTTATTCAGAAGTCTCTCTTTGTTTAGTGAGGCTTGTTCTCATGTAATTGTGCATATCTCATCAGCTTTAAAAATGTTCTCTTCTGCTTTGTGTCCTACACCAGCAGTGGGCAGGATAATCTCTAGGTGATTTACAGTATGTCAGAAAGAATTTCTGACTGCCAATTGTTTATGGCAACAACAAAATTATTCTCTAACTAGCCCTGCATTATATCTCTGAAATGAATAAAGTATTGGGTAACTAGAAATGAATTTTTGATTGGAAGGATTGTGAACTTCCTTCAGTTCTGGTACTGAAAACAAATTTCTTGGCTCAGAATTCTTTCATTCTAATTGTATATATTTTGCACCAGGTTGATCTTGAGGGATCTAACTTTTTTAACTAGAACTCCAAAGCTGAAGTCTGCTCGCACCTGTCCCAAACTATCAACATTCAAGCCTACACCCAAAAGCTTGCACAGTTACTTGGGAATAGTGTTTACTTTCAAGGAGTACAGCTACAAATGTTTCAACGCTTACTTTTTCAGAATCAGTTGCAATGATTAATTAAGTATTCACATAAATTTGAATAGACAGATCTAAACCTTTTGATCAACTAACAAGATTATTCTGATGAAGCAGGCAGTAGCTTTAATTCTTTTGTGTATGTACATCAATACAGAGTTAATCAACTGAAACTTACATAATTAAGGATGGAATCCTATGCCTATTTAGACAGAAATAAGTCTTCTATGTCTAAACAGGCCTTGGAATTGTACAGTAAATCAATTAAGATTTGTTTAACTGATTGACAGTTCTATTTTGAGTGCAAACCAAATTGAAAACAAGGAGCATTTACTTCAGTGTAAATATAGACAGGATTGGTCCTTTGGTGTCATGTGTGAAAACACCTAACATAGGTATACCTTTTCAGTGTAGTAAACCAGGGATGGGTAACCTCTTGTTGGTGAAAGGGGAGCACATTCCATTGGTGGACAGGGCTGAAGGCAAAAGGGGTGGAGCCAAATTACCCACCCAACCACCCAAAAAAGCTCTGCATATTGCACTTTAAAACTCTTACTGCCAGTAACTAAGCCTGGGAGAGACAACTGAACATTTTAAGAATGGGAGTGGGGACTGCACCAAACAAGAAGCTACGAAAAGATCAGAGGTTAAGAGAGGGGCCAGGAGAAACATAGCCATTAGGGCTGTGCTCTGCTTCGGTTTGTAGAAGCGATATCAGATCGGCCTGATTCGCCTCTGCCAAAGGCGGAGACAGATCGGGTTGGGGCGAAGTGTCGTGAAGAGGTCACCCATTTGCGGAGCGATCTGCTTACTCGTGAGGCTCTGCCCGCCATTTTGGAACTTTTTTGCATAGGATTGCATTGGGCAAAAGAACGCCTATAACTTCTTTGTTTTTAAAGCTACATCTCTGAAACTTATTGTGCTTAGAGTGATGATTGAGGGTCATTTGTGTCGATTTTCAGAATTTTTCGTCGTGCGGTTTGCTTGCCATTAATTTTTATACAATGGGTAGAGCGGGAGGGGGAACCTATTTTTTTAACATTGATTGACAGGTCCCAATGGTGATAAGTATTCAGCCTATGTGAAGCATCCTCCAATCCCAATGTTGGAGGGGGAAAATAAGCAAAATGGGATACTTAGTAACTTTCTTTGTCTTTTGTAGGATTTTTGTCGCTTTTTGAGTGCATTGGTGAAGCAGTAGCCCCAGCAAACTCACACACACAACCTTAAATAACATACAAAGTAAAATAACAAATAGGCAACACAGCACTGCAAGGTACCCACCATAACCTTGGTAAACAACTGAATAGATGTGGTGCAAGTAGATGATGTACTGTAAGGCATGTGCCCAGTGCCCACTGCCCTTGAGGGTAATCAAAACCCTCCAAATTGTAACAGTGGAAAGAAGCCAATGAGTTGCACAAGTTGATGTGTGATGTGGCTTCTCAAAGGCAGGTACCTAGACAGGACTGGCCAAATGACTAGTGGCACAGTCCCCACTGTTCCACTGGGCACGTCCACTTTCCCCTTACTGGTAATAAAGTCAGACAGCGTTTTGTCTTCTTGTGATTATTAGTATTTTTATTGCTATATTACAGTTATTGGCTGGGCATACCCTGGAGTGTGTGAACTGTGACGGAGGGGTGTGTGGGGGGGGTGCATCTTGAAAAACCAACACATAATAGCACTTTGAAATGAATGCATGGCATGAAAGAAATTATGTTTTTTAGAAGTATTGCGACCCAAGCGTGGCAATACAAGGTCTGTACGCTCACCCCATTTAATAATTTTCTATCTTGAAGTTCCCTGTGTTCATTTTTGACGTGGTTACCTGAGAGGAAGATTCTGATTTAAGTTTAACTTTAAATATTCCCCAAAATTCAGGGCATGCTCGGATTTCCTACAAAATGGGCATGTATCTGGATACATTTAGAAGCTCTCATGGTGCCCATTTTGATGTTTCTAACTTTAAAAGTGATGGAGATGTATGCACTTTTGTTAATTGGGGTTAGGGTTGAGGGTTAAAACTTTAAAAATTCCCCAAAAATCAGGGCATGCTTGGATTTCCCTCAAAATGGGCATGAATAAGGATCTAGGTGGAAGCTGTGATGGTGCCCAGTTAGAGGTCTGTATCTGGAAAAATGATGGAGATAACTGTATTTCTGAAAATGATTTTTTTTTAAAAAAAATATTCCCCAAAATTCAGGGCATGCTCAGATTTCCTTCAAAATGGGCATTAATCTGGATACATTTAGAAGCTCTCATGGTGCCCATTTTGATGTTTCTAACTTGAAAACTAAAAAAGTTATAGGCATTTAACATGTTCAATGCAAGTCTATGGCGGGGGGAGAAACATGGAGTACCAATCCGGATCCGGAGCACCGCCATGGAGCGGAATGTAGGTGGCTCAGCCGAAAGCGGAGTGGACCCGATCCAAAAGTTGTGGATTGGGATCCGGAGCGGATCGGGGGGTTCATGCACAGCCCTAATAGCCATCTAGGGAACCCCTGAAGGCTGGATTGGGACCCCAAGTGTAAGGTATCCCCCTGTGGTAAACCACAGAGATCTCCAATAAAATCCTCAACTATTAAAAGATGTCAACTGACCACTCCAAATTCTCACTGCAATAAAATATTTTTTGCTAAGCTAAAAACTTACAAGCTAAATTGCAGCACCTCTCTGACAAGGGAATTGCATAGTGAGGGTTCTACCACTGAAAATAACTTGGGGGGGGGAATACTGTTTTAACACAAAAGTATGTTCCCATGGAGATTGAGTATTAAATTGCTATTAATAATTTCACAAGATTCAATTTTTTTTGTAGGAACAGGTTTGATCTTGGCAGATGGCACATTGATTGTTCAGTGGTAGAATTCTTCCCTGATACATCAAGCCTAGTTTCAGTTCCTGGCCAACATAAAAAGTCCTATTTTTGAAATCAAGTGTGATGCTCTCAAATACAGGAGTGTCTCGTGTGGAAATCCAGACTCAGGTCCCTGCTAAACTGTAAGCTCATTTTGTCCTTAGGCAAGACACTGTCTCACAGTTTAACCTACCTCACAGGGTTGCTATGAAGCTAAAATGATAACCCTAGGTAGCCATATAGAAACAACTTGGAGAAAGTGGGGAAAATATGTGAACATGATATAAATAAACAATGCTGTGCCTTGGTTTGGTCTACCAAAGTGTATACACCAGTAGCTTCTTTCACTGATTATGGGATTAAATGTCATTTTTTCTCTCATCCTTGAAATCAATTGAACCAGGCCAGAGCACAGCCAAGATTTCAATTAATCATCTCCTTTCCTCTCTGCCAATATTCAGCAAACTTAAACAATGAGTTATATTCAATTCTTTAGACGAGGAAGTAAAACTCCTTTTGTTTGAAATAAGCCAAGCACTAATAATACAAACATATATCAGATCTATTTAATAACCAAATGTGATCATGACCATGATTTTATGTGATAAAATAGTTTCCTTTCAGGCTGGGGTTAGTTTCTCTAATCAGTTGTAGCCATAATTCCACTGCTAATGTTTGGCCTAAAATACTGTTGTGAAATAGGAGAAGTAACCCATGCAGCAGGGTTACTTCTAATATCATAGACAGAAATGCCTTATTACTGCCAACAATTGCTTTTCACAGTGGCTAGTATAAATTTCCTAGTATTTTACCAGAAATTACAGAAAATTATCCCTTTACTTACGCATCGGTATACACTGTAAACAATACAGGATAGGAGAAAATACATCTTTTTTTAAAGCAAAAGCTACTGTATCTGGCAAGTTGCAGTCATGTGCAACCCTCGCTTTAGTACTCCATCAAATTATTATGTGTGAAAATAACTATGCTGAAGGGCACAGAGCATTTATCCAGATATGTTGCATTTGTATGTTTTATTTTTTGACCTGCACTGGGCTTCTGTGAAAAGGGTACTTTTTACCATGACTAAATTTTTCAGTTTTAGCACTTTTTAAGCATGCCCAAGATGCTATCTGTGTTTAAATGTGTGGGGAGAGGATGGCAAATGAAACCTAAAATGTAAGGCTCTATTAACATGTTTCCCAAATAATGGACTCATTGGATTTGTTAAAAACTAATTAAGCACAACTCCTTTACTAAGTGGTAGATGAGGCTTGTGCAGTCAGCCAAAACTATTGATTCCAATCCTTTTAGGCTATAGAAACATTCCTCTAACCTCCTCAAGGCAAGAACTGTCTTTATTTTTGCCTTGAGCAACACCAAGTATTAATGGTGCTTAACAAATAATAAAATCAATATATGGCTTGAGTACATCAATGTATAAATATTCTTCCCATGTAAAATAAATAAAAATAATAACAGAGAAAAGTAACTTATCATGGTTTAGGAACCTTTTTTAAAGTAAAACAGCTCAATGTGGTAAGGCTGCTCTATGCAACAGGTATAGTATTCTCATATTAATTACATATTAATTTTCAGTCCCAAGCTAAATCATGTGTTAAAACGGGATTAAGAGTAATGGCATCTTGTTCATCAAGGGAAAACTAAAATACATGGTTATAATTAATATTAAATAGAGTTTCTAAAATTAATATAGTAATAGTTCAGAGCACTCCAGCTTCTGAATTCTTCTGCATTTTTAACTAACACATAGTGCAGTCCTAACTGAAGGACCTGCTCATTGGAGGGGATTAGGATGAAGTGCCCCTGTCCAGTAGAAAGTGCCATTGTCCAGGCTACACTAGGGCCCACCAGCAGATCTCCTTCCACATGCCAACTCAGCTGGGCAACCCACTCTACTAGAGGAAATCTGCCATTGGAGCGCCCAAAAGGGGGGCATATGTATTTTGTGGCATCATCATCATCATTATTATTATTATTATTATTATTATTATTATTATTATTATCCAAAACTTTTCAAATCCAAGAACATGCCCTCTTGGAAAATGAAATGGAATACCAGGTCAAGGGCTGGTATAATTAGACCCCATTCCATTTGAGTTCAATGAGAAGGGGAGAAGAAATTCAGAAAAGATCCCCTCCCCCATCACCACTACCAGCTCTCACACCCACACTGGATTGACTGAGTTCAGGATGTGGTGTGACCCAATTGCAGCTCAACGCCACCAGTATATAAACCCAGCATAGACCATGATTCAGATGACAGGTCATGTGGTATCAGGTTATAACTCTCTAGCTTCATTTCACATACACTTAGAGCTCATAATGTAATAATACATTAAAAAAATAAAGTGGGGAATTCTGGTGATTGGAAACTACGGAGAACGGGCATTTTGCACAACACAGGGAAGCATTCCGTACTCAATATCTAGAACTGAACCCAAAAAAACTCCAGTCCCTCTTCACTACATGAGTAACATTACCATAACACACTTCCCTCTCAGCAGCAGTCAAGAGAAGCAGCAATACATGCACACATACACACCAATAAACACATTTCTGGGGCCCAGGACAGAGCCTCCTCCCTGAAAAGGGGTTTGTGGGTGGGGGAACTACTTGCTTACCATGAGTGACTGCTTAAAACATTACTCTTTCCTCCTTTCATGTGCGTGCCCACATTGATGCTGTTGAGTTGCAGTCTGCTAATGCCATTTGTTCTCTCAGTAAGTGCAGACAGTGCCAAACAGTTATGTCAGAGGTGTATTAATCCATGTCACGCTCCAGCCCCACAGAGGCATTCTACACCTGCCACCCTGCTACCTGCCTAGTCATTGTCCAAGGCACAATGGGGAGGGCTTGACAACCATTCATGTGTGGGTGGTGGTTTTTTCTGTACAGAGATCACATCCACCCTTATGTTGCTCAATAAAGACTGCTGACATTTAACTTTGCATCATTGAACTATGAGTTGTCTTTGTGTATTAATTTTAATCAGTTGCATAGAAGATCAATGGGCCTGTTTGGACTGAATCAGTAGGAGAGGATATTTAGGAGCAATCATGTCAGCAACTCTGGCCAACTGAGAATTCCAAAATTCAGCGAGTCTTGACAAGAGAGCCTGCCAGGTGAGCCAAAATCTCCCTGAGGGAAAGCTGGAAATCAATTGGAATCAACAGCCTCCAAGGGTGGATCTTTTGGGCAAAGGGACCACAGCTCAGTGGTAGAGGATGCAGAAAGTCTGAGGTCCAATCCTCGGCATCTGCAGATAAAAGGATCAAAAAGCAGGTGATGAGAAAATCCTCTTCCTGATCCACTGGACTGGGTTACATGGACAAAAAGTGTGAGATCATATAAGGCTCTTCCTGGGTTCCTATGCTTCTCCTCTAAAGAGGCTCTGAGCACCTCTTAGAAATAAGCTCAGCAGATAATGATTTGTCCATGACAAAAAAAAGGCTCCTCCATTCACAGATCACTTTTTCCCCATCCAGCACAAAAAATCAAAACAAAAAATCAATCATATGAGCATCTGATTGTATAGGGTCAGACTCACACTGTGGCAGTCCCATGGTTATCATAAGCTGCAACTGGCAGAGTAACTTCAAAACAAAATTGAAACCCCCCAAATCTGAAAGCAGGGGGAGGGACGGGTTCCAATACCAATCTCTAGACCACCGCTGTGAGCTCAGTCACAGAAGCATCTGTAAAGCAATAGGTGGATGGTGCACCAACAGAATCTCCAAAAGCAGTGGTATTCTGTTTTCCAGGGACAGGCAACTTGTGGCCCTCCAAATGTTTTGGCTTACAACTTTCATTGGCCCTGGCCAACACAGCCAATGGTGAGGGATGATGGGAGTTGTAGGCCAAAAACATCTAGAAGGCTACAAGTTGTGCATCCCATCACTAAAGTAATTGACTATCCTAATCTATGAAAATATGTATACAAACTCTATTTAAAACCTGTGTATTTTCAACAACAATTGATCTGATTTCTTGCTAAGTACCTATTTTATCCCTTTGGGAATATAACCATCCTCTGCTTTACCACTATCATACGGATTTTGACATCACACAAAAACATCTATCTTTTTCATTCTCCATTTTTGTGCATTCACATCTTTCCACACCTGCAGATATGTTAATGACTGCAGCCATCATCATTGTTGCTCATCTCTGCTTTCCCCTTACATCACGACTGGCTCATCAATTGGACAAATGATAGATTTGTTCCTGGTGGCAGCCTGGCAGAATTACCAAGTCATCATCACAAGCTGGCTGCCTCAACTACTGTGATCATCTCTACTTTCAGCTTCACCTTTGGACTGACTAACAGGTGGGGAATACAAGCAATTAGAAGCATGAAATTAGGCAGCAATTAGCCTTTCTGGAGGTGTTAGACCACAACTTTCCCCTGTTTTCTGGATAAAGCCTTTGACTGAAACCTGATACATTAGGTGTGGGCTGCAACTCCCATCAGCCTTAGCCAGCATACTCAATGGTAAGGGATGGGAGTTAAAGTCAGACAACATCTGGAGGGCAACATGTTCCCCATCCCTGTTCTACATCCCCTATGCCAGGGATACATGACCATGCTGGCTTGGGATGATGGGAGTTGTGGTCCAACGCCTCTAGAAAGGCTGCCCTAGAGCTATTGAGATCTTTCTACTGTAGCATGCTGCTCGAGGTGGGAGTTACTTTGTAGATGCTGCATAAAAATGAATCATCAAAACTGTAACTTGTATCATAGCAACAGTTTCATAAATTATCTAGCTTGGAATCAGACTAGCAACAAGCTCTACTCAGATTTGTCAGACCATTGACTCCTGAGTAGTCCTCCTGGGGTAAACTAATTGAAAGACTATTGCCACAGAGTGTGCACAAATGTCTTGCAAAAGATGGTACACTAAGGATCATTTTTAGCTTAAAGTCAAGGCAATTTTGTTTCAGATCTGAATAGAAGGAGAACTCAGCTATTATTATTATTATTATTATTATTATTATTATTATTATTATTATTATTATTATTTGCATTAGTGCCCAAATGTATTGAGGAATCAAGCCAGTGACTTGTATATTCTAAAGCTGTAATAAAAGCAGAGCCAAGCTATTTCAAAAGCTGGCCCACTGCCTGTTTACTGATTCGTGCTGGGCGTATTCACCTCTCTTGCTGACTTGTGTGTCACCTCACAGGGAGACACTTTCCTCCAGTTTCATCTCTGCACCAGAGGTGAGTGAACATGTGGCCCTCCAGATGTTGTTCAACCAGAACTCCCATCATCCCACACCATTGGCTATGCTGGCTAGGGCTGATGAGAGGTGTAGGCCAAAAAATCTGGAGGCCACAACCCTGTCTTCACCCTCTCTCTATTAATCTTGTTTTCCCCTTAAATAAAGATGGTAAGTTTTGAAACATACAGGGAAAGCAGGGGATCAGTGTACAGTCAGGTGGCCAATATCCCCATAGCATCCTGCACTTCAGTTTTTCCCCATTCTGCAGAGAAAGAGGAATGGGGCTGAAAGATCAAGGGAGGGCATGTCGATGCATAGAAGTTAAGCTACAAGCAAGCACAATAGGTGAGGCTACTGAACACTTGTATTGCATACATGGTGGGCACCTTCCCTTACAATCTGTAGTGCCCTTAGGCGTCACTGTGCCCATGGAGACCTCCCATGGAGCCGGTGAGGCTCTCCACTGCTTGTTCCCTTCAAACAAATATTCTTAATTTAAAAACAAAACAAAAAAAGCTTGAAAAGTGTTAGGGCGTCAGGTTCTCCTTCCTGCTCCTGAACCTGCTGCTGGTCAGCTGTTCGGAAGGCAGGAAGAGATGGAAAGAGTTGCTTCCTGGCTGCACCCAATCTTTGTCCATCCCAGCAGAACTTTCCCCTTTGCTCCCTCTCTGGCCTTAGCTAGACCTAAGGTTTATCCCAGGGTCATCCCTGCCTGCTCCCGGGATCCCCTGTGTGTCATTTAAATGAACAGGGACGATCCCGGGACAAACCTTAGGTCTAGCTAAGGCCTAACTCTACCCTCAGCCTCTAGCCTTGCTCTTTCTCTCCACCCAAGCCCTTTTCTCACTATTTCTCTCCCATCCCTGTCCTTCTTCATTCTCCCTGCTCCTAGCCCTTAGCCTTGCTCTTTCTCTCCCACTCACCATTTCTCTCCACTCACAGCCTCGAGCCTAGTCATTTCTCTCTCTCCCACTTACCTCGCTATTTCTCTCCCCTCTACCACTTTCCCTTGCTATTCCCCCCCCCCACACACACACCTCAAAGCCTCGAGCCTCCCTAGTTTTCCACACAAACCTCTTTTGACAAGCCAGACCTCCATGACAGCCGTTATGTGACTAGCGACATGCTTCATGGGAGCTGTTTTGTGGTGACACCCACAGCTCTATGCTTTGGGTGCATTGGTGAATTTATAAGTTCCTTAACTCTTCTCTTAAATCAAAGATGGGAACCCTATTGCCCTCCAGATTTTCACCATGTTTGCTGGAGATGATTCAATGAAGCAATTTGCCTGATAAAAAGGAAATATGTTTCAGCCCCAAGTATCTTAGGGAGCACTTTGTCCTGTATGAGGCCCATACCAGCCAAGGCATCATCATCACCATCATTATTATCATGATTATTATTTACATTTACATACCACCCCATAGATGAGGCTTTCCAGGAGGTTTACAAAAATTAAAACATTGAACATTAAAAACCGATATACAAAATTTAAAAAGCATAAAAACAGTCAATATCCATTTAAAACAACTATTATGCAGTCAGATAAAAACTTAACATATGCCTGGGAGAAGAGAAAAGTCTTGACCTGGCACCGAAAAGATAACAATGTTGGAGCCAGGCGAGCCTCATCCGGGAGATAGTTCCATAATTGGGGTGGGGGGACCACTGAAAAGTCCCTCTCCCTTGTTGCCACCCTCCGAGCTTCCCTCAGAGTAGGCACCCAGAGAAGGACGTTAGATGTTGAGCATAGTGTACGGATAGGTTCATGTCAGGAGAGGTGTTCTGTCAGGTATTGTGGTCCCAAGCTGCTTTAAGATCCACTGATAAAACCTCATTCTGTGGTCTTTCTTTTAGGACAGCCTTACCCCAGCCTAGTGCCTTCCAGATTTTTTTGGGACAATTCCCATCAGTGTGGGAGCCAGTGATGGTGCAGTGGCTGGAGCATTGGACAAGGAGTCAGGAGATCTGGGTTCTAGTCCCCACTCGGCCATGGAAGCTCACTGGGTGACTTTGGGCCAGTCACAGTCTCACCCCAACCTACCTCATAGGGTTGTTGTTGCGAGGATAAAAATGAAGAGGAGGAGGGTTATGTACACAGCTTTGGGTTCCTTGGAGGAAAAAAGGCAGGATACAATTGCAATAAATAATGAAATCATCCTTCACCATTGCCTGTGTTGGCTGGGGCTGATGGGTGTTGGAGTCAACAATATTTGGAGGGCCACTGTCTGAAACTAAAGGATTTTTAATGTAATAAATTAAAAATAGAAGTGAAATAAATAAATAAATAAATAAAGCTAAAATATTTATCTATTGCAAATGGGCTGAATGGAGATACAGGGAGGTCTTTTCCTGGATATGCTCTCCATTACTAAAGCTCCATTCTTCATTATCTAATGTGGACATAAAATAGGCTCTCTACCTGTATGGAGATCTGTCTGCTGTTTTGTTAGCCATCTCTAAAGGTCAGCTCCAGCTATGCATTAGCATGAATTGTTTTGAGAAAAAAGGCACTTAACTATTTAAATGTACCAGGTTCGGTGTGTTTAATTTCATTGTTTAACTGTTGCATACTTTCCCAACTATGTAGCTGCTGGCAAAAAGCAGTGAGCTGCTTTGAATTTATGTGCTGCTGCTTTCAGGATGGAGCTTTCATGACTGATGAAAACATTCAGTTATAAGTTGTTCCTTTTATGCTGCTGAAGATGTGTGTCAAAATGCATAGGATACCAACGAAGTTTCCTTTTATGGAACACATCGGCTCAGAAGAAGAAACAATGTAGGATTTTGCTTTAATTGGTTTTATAAGTGCCTCCATGGAGATTCAGGCTTGTTGCAAATCTATTCCTACTGCTAACAACAGTTAACATTTATTAATTGCATTATTTATTAATATTATGTATATAGTATTAATATTATTACTTATCATGAACAAGCAGTAGTAGTTTCCCAGTATCTCACTAAACATATTCTGTGTTAATTTGAACTGTGGATTTGCAACAATAGAATTTATTGTGCCAGATTGACAATAATAACAACAACAATAATAATTAGGGGTGTGCACTCTGCATGGAAAATCTGGGGGTGAGACGCACCTGCAACAGACATCCGAAATCATGGTGCAGTTAGGGGGTGGTTTAAAACCATGGTGCGGTTAGAAGATCATTTGGAGCCCCGAATGAATCTGTAGGTATCCAAAGGTTTTTTAGTCAACGTGAGGGCATGTTTCATGTTGATGGACAACTAACTGAACACTTCCATATTAGGAACATGCTGTCGCTGATGGGTGAGGGAAGGGTAGTTTTGAGATTGACATCTGTGGCTAACCAATAGCCACAGTCTCCTCCCTGTCCCCCCTCCAATCACAGTGCTTAGGTGGAGGGATTGCAAATGATATAACCCATTTTCCCCCTGCCCTGAAACTCATTCGTTCGCTAGCTCATGGAACGAGAAAGAGTCTAAGTTCCACTCCCCATATACACTTCATCTTCTCTCAAGAGACCTTGCAGAACTTTCAGAAACTAACCTCCTGCAGAAATCGAAGTCCCCCATGTGTGTTGACTTGGTACCATATGTTTAAATTATGGGAGCTGTCTCTGAACTAGAATGAAACTATAACCAATTTCCTTCACTTCTTGAAAAATTGATGTTGGCTAAAAGGAAGGATTTAGGAAAAATGGCTCACATTATGAAAATAATAAGAACCATTCCATGTAAATGAGTTGTCCCAGGAAGTGATGATGACTAGCAGGCAGTGTAGATCCGTACAATCTCACAAGCCGATATTAGGATAAGGAAAAGAATCTTGTGCCAATGGCTGATCTGTGTACTGCAAGTATGGATGCAACTCAGCCGGCGTAAAATGAAGAGAAGAAGGGGCAGCAAGAGAAAAGTTTGCTATTGCTACTACTAGTATGTTTCCTGTTTTGAAAACAGGACACAAGTTTATATGCTTTGAATATATATATATTATAAAATAAAGGCATTATATTTATATTTGTTCTTGTCTGACCTCTCATAGGGAGAGGAACACCACCACCATCATTTTACCCGATTAGAGCAAATGGTCAGGGAACAGATCTCTATTTTTATAAACTGAAGGAGATCTCTATTTTCATAAACTGAAACATATCTCTATTTTTATGAACTGAAGATGCACAACTGTGTGTCAGCAAAGTAAAGGATAAAAGGTTCTACACAGTTTCAGTGTTCATGAGAGGTGGCTTCTTAAAAACCTCCAGAGATGGAGAACCCAAAACCTCTGTAGGTAGACTGTTCCCCTGTTGTACAGATCTTACTGTCAGAAAGTTTTTCCTTATATTTAATCGAAATCTAGGTAGCTGTAACTTATACCCATTATTTAAGGGCCTAATTTCTGTGGCAATGGAAAATAGTTCTTGGCCATCTTCCCTGTGGCACTCTTTTACGGACCCGAACACTGCTAACTTGTCTCCCCTCAGTCTTCTTTTCTCCAGACTGAACAACCTAAGTTTCTTCAGCGTGTCCTCATAAAGCATGTCCAGTATCCTCTTTGTTGCCCTCCTCTGAACCTGTCCCAACCTGTCAATGTCCTTCTGGAAATGTGGTGCCTAGAACTGTACACAATACTCCAGGTGTGGTCTCACTAGTGCCGAGTAGAGAGGAATAAGGATTTCACGTGTCTTTGATACAAAGCTTCTCCTAATGCAGCCCAGAACTGTGTTAGCCCTTCTAGTGGCCATCTCACACTGCTGACATATGCAGATGGCTATCGACAGTTGCTGCAGCCCTAGGTGCATACATGCAGAGATCCCAGCTTTATGATCCGTGCTGTTATGTAGCAGACCTTCAATGTGCACTTGCCCCTTTCACTAAAACTCACCCCCACGCTGTTTCTCCCTCTTAGTGATTGCAAAGCACAGTGCAAGAAGGATCCTCTCTGTGTGTTTTCCCCAGATGAACAGCTCCGCAGGGCTTCAGCTCACAGGATGTATCGACGGGATGTCACGAAGGGGACAAGCTATGTGGTGTGCATATTTACGCTTGCTGCACTGAGGAAGAGCCAAGAAAAGGACTTTGGATGACTGCTAGTCAGAATACAGGTGCACGTGACTTTGGCAGCGTTCCTGTGTGTTCGTATGGGGGGGGGGGGAGCCGTTTGTGTAATTCTAGAACTTGGCTTTAGAGCTGAGAGAACATTTGCAAACTATTCTATTAAAGGGTATGTTCCAAAAAGAGACGTAAATAGAGGCTGGAATGTCATCTCTGAGGTTCTCATGGCTTATGTCAGCAACAGAGCCCCTACATGGAACGATTGCCTTCTTATGTGCAGTTCATGCAAGGACAAGCAGCAGTCTCCATCTCCCCAGGGAAGCCCCAATTACTAGTCCGCTGCGGAGTTTCTAAAGGGCTCCATGCAAAGTAGCGCAACGCTTGAATTTGGGATTAGGTGGAGCCTAGATGCAGCTACCCAGCGAGAGCCAAATGCTTGTAAAGCCCTACAGTGGAATTGTTTTATAGCTGCCTTTGGCCAGTCAAACTAAATGAGCACAGAGTCCTTACTTCATTTAAGGGCAGGCACAACCTTTGATGGGGCAATCTGTGTAGGACAGCCTTCCCCAACCTGGTGCCCTCCAGATGTGTTGGATGGCAAATTCCCAGAATCCCCCAGCCAGCTGGCTGGGGGATTTTGGGAGTTTGTCATCCAATGCATCTGGAGGACACCAGACTAGGGAAGGCACTCCTTTGACTGCATCATTTGAATGCGTATGTAGAAGAGTGGTTTTGTACTTCATCCACCAATATGTGCAAACCATGGGGGGGGGGGACACACATCACACGCCATGCTGAGGGAAAACCATTGGATTGTGTTTGAGGAAAGCTAAGGCACACCAGCAGTTTGTCATGCACACGTCTAATTCATGTGCTAAACAATGGGTGGATTCAACTTCATTGTTCCACCAGCAGAATGGTTGCCACTGGTGGAATGGGATTTCCCTGTCTTCTCCTTCACTCTGCAGCCTCCCCACACCCATCCCTGTACACAGTGGTATAGTGGAGTCAGGGCTCACAGGATTGAAGTGCTGGGACCTTTTTGTCAGCAGGGTTGCTGACATCATCTGCCATCCCCTCAGAATTCCCTGTCCACTCTGGGCTTAGCTGCAAGGATTGTTGTAAGCTATGCCTGCAACAAGTATTTGGGAGTGAATTGGTCTTGAACGGGCAATTAAGACCCCCTAAGCATTACAAAAGACTCACTCCTGGTGCGGATGAAAACTTCTGTCACTGGCTGGTTGGTATGGATTCCCACAGCTGCCTGTATTTCTGGGGTGTGGTGGCTGTGGGGTCTGTCGCAATGAGCACCTGCACTTCAAAATTTACAACTACAGCATTGCTCATGCATTTTCCAAATATGTTCCAATACCTCCCCCCAACCCTAGGTAGACGTTTTAGTGGTGGTTGGGGGGGGTGTCGAAGGAAGAGGAGAGGATGGGGCAATCCCATTCTGCTAGCGGAATCCATTCTGCTGGCAGAACGACAAAATTGGATTCAACCCAACATCTGCACAGACTGGAAAAGAAACCCAAAACCTGGCTGTATGAAATGAAGCATTATCAATATTAAAGCACAACATTCACCAAGCTGGTTCACTTTCATACTTCAAGAGTTTTTTAAAAAAGGAGAAATTATATTGGCGCCCTAACATCGCAAACACACTTTTTGGGATCACGTCTAAAACCATACTTAGTCATGTCTCATGTATTCAAAAGTGGACCTCTGTAAAGAAGCCAAACACCTCCCTGGAATTTCATTTCCCTGCTTTCCGGTGACTACTCTAATATACTGATTTCCATTTGTGGTAGGAGATCCAAAGGAGGCTAGTGGAATACAGTAGGTCAAGAGATAAGAGTCTACCTTCTCAGTGAGTCGTCTACCTTCTCACCGCCATTGCCACCAGCTCCTATTGCTCCCCATCCTCTTTCTTATCATTGCTACCTCTTGCTTGCTTGATAGGCAGAGAGCGAGGGAGAAAGCAGACAGTGGAATCTACTGCTGCTGCTTCTCACCACCACAGTTGCCTGGACCAGACTGAGAAAAAAAAAACAGGTTGCAATGGTGAAGAGGAAGAGCTCTTCTCAGTGGGCCCCTTCTCGGGTGTGGGCCCTTGGCTGGTACCTGACTCTGCCTACCCTTGACGCCAGCCCTGATTAAAGAAAACATGCAAGGCTGGGAATATTACACATATCCTGAGGGTGACAATAAAAGTATTCTGAAGTAATGAAGAAGCAGACAATTATAACCTGTTGCGTTGCAATACGGCTATCTTAGCTGAACATAATTGTCTTCCTTTTTTTCTGGACAAGTAACAGAAATGCTTAAGAAAAATAAGGAGACTGGCAGATTAGCAGCACTAAGGCTCTATTTTAGAAAGACCCCCACCCCCACCCCTGTGGACTGCCCTACTAAAAACAGTTCACAAAAATTATGTTTCTAAGTAGCTTCGTTCTTCTAGCCAAATAACCCTCAGAAGACTTGTTCTTATATGTTAATAAGCAAGATATTGTCCTGTTTTCTTTAATATTGCGTGCTTTGTTAGTGCTTTAAAATAATTGGAAACCAAATTAAAGCTAATATGTTGTCTAGCAACATAGGGAAACAAACATTTTACTGTTTTCTTATAGTGCATATCAATTCATGCAAGCGAAACAAGCCTACTGCAAGGCGTAAGTTAATTGTCCCTCTGAGAATGTGCTTTAGGTTTATACTTTGGATAACAGCCATATCATTCCTTTCCAGAGCCACCTGGAGCTCATTAATTCCTTACAGTGCAGTCGATCAAGCCCCCTCCCCACAACTTACCCCCAACCCCACCAGTAAAACTAATCAACTTGCTAGGGAAAATGTCAATGTTTTATTCTTTTGACTCATTTTCCTATTGAAACGACAGAGTTCCAGATCTTGCCAGTAGGTAAGAAGCATTAAGAGTGCAATCCTATGCATGATTAGACAGAAAAAAGGCCTCCAACACCCAGCATGCTCCAGGGAATATGATAGTGGATAGAAGGAAAAGAATGAAGGATTTTCAGAAGCTAAATCTTGGGTCACTGCAGCTCTCTGCAATGCTTTATCGCAATGGTTCCCAATTGGTGGTCCGTGGACCCCAGGGGGTCCTCGTAACCCACCCAGGGGGTCCGTAGCACCATTCACATATTCACTATTCGTTTCTGGAGTCCGCTGATGACGAATGCCTACCTGAAGTAAAATATAACATCACTGAGCACCTGCGTGATTTAGCGACTAGCTTCAGAGATTACTTCCCTGCACCTAATCCTGAAAACTCATGGATAAGGAATCCTTTTGAATGTGGTGATGTACAACTAACAACTCTATCTGCGAAGAGCAAGATGCACTTGTTAATGTGACTTGTGATGGTTCATTGAAATCATTTTTCAAAGAATATAGACTGGACCAATTCTTCAAAGAATATAGACTGGGTGAAGGTTTTTCCTGATTAGGTGAAAAAGCTTTGAAACATCTAGTTCCCTTTTGTTCCACATATCTTTGTGAACAAACATTCTCGACATTTTGTTATATGAAGAACAAGCATAGAAATCGGCTCAATGTTGATCCAGATTTGAGATTAAAAGTAGGAAATATTGAACCGGATGTGGAAGGGATTGTTCAGGACAAAAGGAGGCATGATTTCTCCCATCACATTTAGGTTTAGTAGCTGCTACACATGACATAATTTGTTGAAGTGTAAACCAGACGTTAGTAAAATTAAATTCGTCTTTATATTCCTAACTAAATCATTGTTGTTTTTGCATGGTAATATCACAAATTTTATGGTCTGTTTTTAGTATACCTAAAATCCTTTGCTTATTAGGGGCTACCCCCTATTTTCTCCAAAAAATTGCTTCACACATTAACTACCATGGAGATAACCATTTTTTCAAAAGTAGGGAGTCCATGGCTTGGCATTTGAAAAACAAGGGGTCCGCAGTACTTAGCTAATTGGGAACCACTGCTTTATCGAATAAATTTTTTATGATCAAAATGTAAAATTATTTTTGTTTGTTAGACACTCCATAATGCTGAATAATTTTCATTTTGCCACATTAAAGGTTGCATACTGGACTTGATCAACAGCTCCATACTCAAGTATTTGTGCTAGTGCAGACATGGACCATCTAAACAACATAAAAGACACAGAGATCAATGCATAGGAATCGCTTGTAGGAGTGATTGTGCCTCCTCCACACATATTTTCACTACAAGAAGTCCCCCCCTTTTTTATACTAATACAGTCATTTTCTATACCAACATGCTGATGTTCTTACTATTTTGTTGTATGCTGCCCTGCTAGTTTTACTGAAGCGATGCTAATTTTTTCCCCTTTAAGTAAAGAAATCTCCACTAAAGAAAACACAGAGCACCATATTTTATATAAGGCACCACGGACGTTTTATTGACACCACATATAAATGGATCTGGCAGCTGCTCAAGTTCTGTATCTGAGGTGGGGAAAATATTGCACCATCCTTGATAGACATGTCTTTTCCTATACAGATGTTATCTCAGAGTCAGGGGAAATTACATACAAAATGGGCCGGGAATCAGGTTAAACCCATGCATGATAAGGAACCTCTCCACACCCTCACTGAGAAATTCTCATAGAGATTGCTAGCAGCGAAGAAAGAGCTATCTGGATCACCGGGATGTGTGCATGTCCATGTGTGTGCGCGCGCATGTAGCTCCTATGAACAGGATGGTTTAGTTCCTTGGGGCGGAGTCCTCACTCAGGGGTGGGAGAGCTAGGAGAAAAAGAGTCAGCTCATTCTGCTGTGAAGCTGAATGCTGGAGAACTGATGAATAATTGTGGGTTGTTATCACCTTGTAACTGAACTGATATTATTTATGTACAGCTGAATTGCAAGGGGAGGGGAAATCAGTTTTGTTTCTCTGATATTTGTTATATTTGCATTGTTATTGCAGGGCTAAGACCTTGAACCTACAATTTATAAGCTGCCATTTTGGTTGTCCTATGGTCTGAAGTTAAAATATCTACAAAAACACAACTGAAGTGTCCAGCATCTTGCGGAATTGGAGAAATATTGGGGCTGGCTAACTGCAAAGTGGACTCAGGATTATTTGCTGCATTTATTTGTGTCGGGAAACTGCTATCTATTTTTGTAAAATTTTAATTCTTACTAAAGATGTGCTTGTTCAGTTCTATCTTTGCAAGTTTTATTCTAATGAAGTGCCATATATAAGCAGAGGTTATATGTGCACACGTGTGTGTGTGTGTGTGTGTGTGTGTATGTGTGTGTGTGTGTGCGTGCGTGCATGCCTGTAATCCAGTACCACATGTGGCCCTCAAGGCCAAAGAGGTTGTAACCTATTATAAAGTCTGGATGTGTCCAGTGAAATTATAATTGTTCTAGTGTCAAATAACAACTGAAAACAACACCCTTACAAGCAATCATTTATTTATTTACAAAGTTTATAGACTACCTTTCAACAGAAAACTGTGCACAAGGTACAAGAATCCTGATAAGATGGAAGCTCTGTGGATTGGTGGTTCCAGAGTCTGGGAATTAGGTAAGCAATCTGTCCTCAATGGGGTTGCACTCCCTTTGAAGGAGCAGGTGCATAGCTTAGGAGTAGTCACTGGAGGCCCAGGTGAATTCCGTGGCTCAGAGTACTTGGGGCCAGCTTCGGCTGATCCACCAGCTACAGCCTTTCCTGGACAGGCACAACCTAGCCACAGTAGTGCATACACTGGTAATGTCCCGATTAGACTACTACAACACACTCTACGTGAGGCTGCCCTTGAAAACAACTCAGAAGTTGCAGTTTGTGCACAGCTAGACTGCTGAAAGGGACATCCTACAAAGACTATATAACACCGGTCTTAAAGGAATTGCACTGACTGCCTATATGCTTCTGGTCGGAATTCAAGGTGTTGGTAATGACATTTAAAGCCCTAAACAGCTTGGGACCTCGATACTTGAGGAAGCACATCTCCCTATATATGTCTGCCTGAAACTTGAGATCTCTTGGAGGAGCCCTCCTCCACGTCCCACCAACATGAGACATACACTATGGTGGGACATGGGAGAGGACTTTCTCTGTTGTGGCACCTCAGCTATGGAATGCCCTCCTCTTGGAGGCTTGACTGGCACCGGAGCTGACCTCATTTCGGCGCCAAATTAAAACACCACTTTTTAACAACGCCTTTTATGGCTAAATTCAAAAAGGATGCACTTAGTTTTAATTTCTATTGCTTTTTAAATCCTATACTGATTTTACTTGATTAATGGTTTGTTTATTTATTTTAGCTGTGTATATGTATTGTTTTATGCTGTTTGTATGATTTTATCTGAACACCACCCAAAGATCCTAGTGATTATAGGGTGGATACAAATGTTTTAATAAATATAAATAAATAAATGAAATAGATCAACACTACAACTAAAATAAACACCAAACTTTGAAGCTATATAAAAACAGTTAAGAATCTCCACTCATCCCCAAAGTCCTGACAGAATAAATATGTCTATGAGCGTCATCAGATGATTGGGGGGGGGGGGCTCTTCACACAGGGAAGACAGAGAAAGCAAGCAAAGACCACATGGCCCATTCAGTGGGAGTTTTTATTGCACTGCTTCTCCTTCACACAGCAAGGAATGATGGCAAGTTTTGCTATAGCCCCCAGAATTGAATTTTTTTGCTGTCTTATTTTATGATGGAAAAATTACCAGGAGGAGCGGGAGATGCGCGGGAGGCAGACAGCAGCATCAAAAGGACCTGTGAAAATCCATGATGGGCCAGTAATGAGCATGCGATAAAATGCTCATCTGATGATGTTTTATGGAAGAACACAAACACGCTGCCTAGGGGAAAGTATTCCACACTATGGAGCCACCACAAAAAAGGCCCTGCTCCTGGTAAATAAACCATATCTCCCCAAAGCAACCTTCCTCAACTAGGTTGTCATCTAGGCCCCCGTCTATACGACAGCGGCATTGCTTTTCATTTAATTTTAACCGAATTTTCATTTATTTAAATGTAGGTAAAGAGCATCACACTGCAGCAGCAACACCAATTTATTTCCTGAATTTTTTAATAGTGAGTTATTAATGTGCACGTGCGCATTATGGCATTATTCTATATACGATGATAAAGACTAGAAGCGAACAAAGCTATAAATCTTATTTGCGGAGCTCCACAGATTCATATAACACACAAACCGGGAGCAGGGGAGGGGGGAAAGGAACAGGGCTACAGAGGGAAAGGAATGAGGCAGCAGAACGCATCTCCTTGTCTGGCTGCCCGTTTCCCCCTCTTTCTTTTTGTGAACCGCCCAGAGAGCTTTGCATATTGGGTGGTACAGAAATACAATAAATATATATATAAATACAGGAATAAATTTGTTTTAAGAAGCTTTCTCTGCAGAGCTCCGCAGAGAGACTTCAAACTAAAATCGGCGCAAATGAACGAGGCAGCCAATTGCTGTGAAATCAGGAAATCAGCCAATCACGTTACCCTATCCTCAAAGCGCCGCCCTCATTTCAAAATCCGATTTAACTCCCCCAAAGACGCATAGCCATAATGTGGTGCGAACTCAGATGTGATCTAAAAGTCGTGGTAAATTACAAATGCGAAGATGCGCATTATCGCAGTTAAAACCTGGCGCTGCAGCGAATGGACGGCTGCATCATGTAACCTAAAACGTGAATATGCGCATTTAGGTCGGGGTAAATAACCCATATAGACAAGCCCCAGGTGTTTTAGACTTTAACTCCCATCAGCCTTAGCCAACATGGACTAGTTGGAAATGCTGGGAGTTGCTTCTTACAGCATGCTTCTTACAGAATAACATAATGTATTAGCATGGAATGCTTCCTTCAGAGATGGACACCTTGAAAGTCATTTGCCCACATCTTTTTTTTGCATTTCTGCCCTGATGGTACCTGCTGGTAATTTTTACATTTCTGTGTTGCTTCAAATCTCAACTGCAGTATTTGAGAAATGGACACTCATTCACTAGTGCGAAAATCGCGGCAAGTTGTAGCCCTCTCTGTTTAGTTGCTATCCCTGGGGGCAATTTGTTCCAATTAGTGCCTTGGCAAGCAATTATTGTCGTACAGAACTCTGATTGTTATTCCTGCCTGGGCCAGCTGACTCAGAACGATACAATCCCATGAGCAGTGGATCATGGATAGCAGTCTGGTGCCCTTTTCTATAAAGATCTATTGTTAAGGCACATTTTCCACTCCGTTTTTTTGAATGAAGTCTTTTTTCTCACTTTCAGAAACATTCGTCTTTTCCAAACAATGGCTGATGATGTTTTAAAAGCACGATGTCCCCATGCTGAAATAAGCATCTGTACGCCAGAGTGAATCCGACTCATTTCAGCTGAAATGATCACAAAGGGTGCCATCTGACTCCTTCTGATGAAGATCAGAATGATCCCCCTGATGGGTTTTGTTGCTGCTGTTATGAACTTAAGTAGAATGCTTTATTGTGCAAAAAAGTTTGCCATCTTGAGGACACTCTGGGCTGGTTACTTATTCTTTGTGCACAGGCTGACAGCAAAAGTGATTTGCCAAAGGCCACCCTGTGTGTGCACATGGCTGAGGTCTCTCAGATCTAACTCCCAGACTTCATATACTGTTATGCAAATAAGAAAAAAGCAGGGTGAAAAACACCCTGGTCCTCTATCTTAACTTAAAATAAAGCTGTAACACTGAGCAGACGCTAGTTGCTTGGGGGTGGGGGGTGATGGGAGAGGGACACTACTGAATATATAACCTTAATGAGAATGATGTGTTTGGGTTTGTGGGGGGAATCTCTTTGGAGCCTTTTTCTTAAACATTTCATTTTGCTGACAGCATACAGCTGTTTAAGTCAGAGGCAATGTGATTTATTGCAGTGCTAACTGCTATTCTGACTTCCATACATCTTTCCCCGCCCCACCCTCCCACATGCAAATAGTCAGAAAAACAGGACCACAGAAATGTCGCTTCTCCTATTGCAACCTCTGAAATGAAATATAGCCATGGAATTTAGCTCTAAGCATCACCTGTCATTTCCCATTCTCTCTTTGCCGCTATAAAACAATACAATGCTCAGATTTGGGACTGGAAACCAACCTGGGCCATTTAGCTCTATATACCACCGAGAGGAAAGAATTCAAGGGGGTGAGAAAAGAAAAAGGTGGCCCTTTTCCCTTCCCACCCTTCTGAAATTCCCCTCCCCACCTGGGCCAGCATCAAGGGCAGGCATGCTCAGGCACCCCAGGTAACGAGTGAGCAAAAAAAGCCAAAGGCGAGGGGTGGAACCAGGAGTTGTGTGTCGGAAAGGATTTTTGCTCACTCATGCTCAGGCACCTGCCATAGGCCCATTGGCCAGAGCACCCTGGGGTTGTTCCTCCTCTTCACCATTGCAACCTGCTTATTCACCCGCCTCTGGCTCTGGCTCAGACAATGGTGGTGGTGAGAAGGAGGAGCAGTCGATGCCACTGCCTACTTGTTCACTTGTTTTCTGCCTGTCAGGCAAACAGGTGGTAGAAATGATGAGGAAGAGGATGAGGAGCAAGACCTGGTAACAACGGCTCTGACAAACCTGGAGCTGGCTCTGCTTCCCACAAGCCTGAAGAGCACTACAAGGCTCCTGTCGAGGTAGGCTGCAGCCCTGAACAACAGCAGCACTAGGGGGGTGGGGATACACTTCAACATTTTGCTGCAGTTCCCACCTGCACGTTGCCTAATCCTCACACTACACCAAGAGCCCATTTGCACACATGTCAGCTCTCAAGTATCCTTTGCATTAGAGCTAGAATATAACTTTTTTAAAAAAATCTTGATCTGGCAATGCTCAGCACTGAGTGCTTTTGTACCATGTAAGTTGAATGGCACTGCAAATAAGATTAAGCAGAAAACCAAAGCAAATAACTTGTCATCTGGAAAACAGGAGTTTGGTCTTGGCTAGAAAAACTGCACAGATTTAACAAAGCCTATTTAAAATCAGAATAGTTCAACCAATGGAAATTCATTGTAACATTGTTTATCTGAAGGCTAAAGTCGTTTAGCTTGTATCAATAAATTAGCTTATTTAAGTGTCATTTAAACTGACCTAAATGAAAACTGAAGCAATTATAGCCCTAGCTTAAGTACCACATCAAGGATTCTTAAATACAGTCATAGAAAGCCTCATTCAAATATGAAGAAGCAAAATATGTTTGTGTTACCTAAATGTAACCAAGAAAGGTAAAGATATGTCCACTGGGCTTGTTTTCATTAATCCTTTTACACAGCAACAAACAGGTTTCCCATCAATTATACACTATGGCTGCAATCCCATGCACGCTTACCTGAGAATAAGCCCCATTGAACACAGCAGGACTTACTTCTGAGTAAACATGCAGCAACTTGCATTGTCTGAGAGCCACAGCCAATCCTTGCTTTCTGACAGCAGTACCTCTATAATGGAAGCAACCCATCATCATCAGTATGATTATTGTTATCATTACTGGAAATAACATTTTCTGGTGTACAAAGAGTACTTTACAACTCTTAACTTGTTTTTACTACATATCCTCCTGGATTAGCTGAAAACACACTGCTACTAAAGACATTACTTGGAAGTAAGCCCCACCAGTTTTATAGAACTGACTTCCAGATAATGGATTTATGATGTTTAATAAGTGCCAACTGCATTTTGTTGTTTTTGTCTAGTCTACTTCTACTTGAATTTCATGGTGAATAGGGATTTGAAGATATGTTTTTCATGTTTAAATCCAACACTATCTCCACAGTACCATGTATTGTATAACACACACACACTATATTTATCCATCTATCCATCCATCTCTCTCTCTCTCTAATCTATCAGGGGTGGGCAACTTGTGGCCCTCCAGACGTTTTGGCCTATAACACCCATCAGCGCTAGCCAGCATAGCTAATGGTGAAGGATGATGGGAGTTGTAGGTCAAAACATTGGGAGGACCACAAGTTGCCCACCCCTAAAATATATATCATCCTGATCTGAGCCTCTCAGATTAAAGTGTCTGATGTACCTTTACCCATTTATGTATCTTCTGTAGAATTCAGATCTGAGTTATTGGTAGAATTCTCAAAACAGAATTTGGATCAATGGAATAATGATGTTCTTTAGTAGTGGGCCGACATAATATACTATAGAGCTGGAAATATATGAATAGAAGATTATTCATTTAAAATCAGGGGCATCTAGTAACTCTAGGGCCATTGCTAGACCAGGGTTTAGCCCAGATGTCACACAGGGGATTCCGGAGTCAGGCAGGGGGTAACCCTCCCTTGCCCCGGGGTATTTGGCTACAGTTGTAGCCCGGTATTTCCTGTGGTCTACATGAGCGTGTAGACCGGTTCGCCACTTTCCACGGCTACAGCAATTACTCGCGAGTAGCCGGGAAAAGTGGTGGGCAGGGCAGGGAGATCAGAGCCAGGGCAAGGCGATCAGAGCCAGGGGGGGCAGGGAGATCGGAGCCAGTGGGGGAGGTCAGGGCGGGGTTGGGGAGTGGGAGAATGATTAAAAAAGAAAAGACTTATCTTTGCCACTTGTGCGCTCCTGCGCACTGGTCCTTTAACTTACAAACAAAATGGTGGACACGACGGGGCTTTCCTGCAGCCCGTTGCATCTGACGTGTGGATTGGAGCGACAGCCCGCACTACTTCTAGCGCGGGACGGCCCCTCCTCATCACCGGATTATCAAGTAGGTCTAGCAACGGCCTAGGCTACAACCGAATTTGTAGTTAGTATTTTCTTCTGAATTTTCTTTGGAGCACAAACAGATAACTACAGCAAAATGCATCAGTTTCCTAGATGACAGTTAGGAAGAATTCCAGATACATGCTAACAGAGTAAACTTCTGTAAACATATTGTACTCTCTAGCAAAGGAATATATGTCAAGGTAGCTTGGCAAGTTCTCTCAGCCTCATTCCAAAGATGCTATCTTTACCTTCTTTCATACTTCACTCTTGATGGGAAACAGTATTTATACGCTCCTGCTAAATATTTTTGTTGTTTGGCTTTTGAGTTAGAAATTAATTCTCGAAGAAACAGCCTTTTAGTTCAGTGTTCCCCAAACCATGGCTCTCCTGAATATCCTCTTAGTTTTCCAGGATGTACCTTATAGGATGCCAGGTGAACGAAAGGATGGAAAATGTAGGCCCTTTCTACCCCTGCCTTTTCTCCTGAGGTCATCACTGCGTGTCCAAATGATGCACAGGGGATCCTTCCATTTTCCTGAGATTTCTGGGACCACCGTTATTCCGGTTTTACCCCTGGTCCTGGGATGATCCCAAGGACCGCAAATGGTATGAGTGTCCGTCCCAGCTTCTTCCCTCCCCCCTGTGAGTAGCAGGGGTCACCAGAGGGAAGGAGCTGGGCTGGGGGAGTCCAGGGACATTGGGAGTGGGGAGCGAGGGAAGGGCTTTTTTAAAAAACTTTTTGCTGGAGTGCAAGTGCACTCTGGCTCCTGTTCTTTTTTTAAAAAAAAAATGGCGGCCTTGAGAGGCGCGACGTCCCTCTTCATGTCCGGGACATCGCACAGCCATCTGGATGCAGGGTGACGATCCCGGCAGCTGGAAATCCCAGGATTGTCTCTTCTGTGTCCCTTAGGTGTGGTAGTTTGGTTGTTTGGCAGTCCTATTAACCTGGTTTAAAATATATGGCAGGGATAGATAATAACATCAAGACAGAAGACAAGGGACTTGGAAATTTGCCTTCCAGAGAGAGTGCACTACAGGTATACCAATGGAATTTGATCATGCATTAACGTCTGAAGGCAAGTGTGCCCACCCACCCCCACCCCAAAGCAGCAAGACTCACTCTTTAGCACTCTTAGGCCTAATCTACACCAAGCAGGATATTGCACTATGAAAGCAGTATGGAAGCGGTATATAAAAGGCAGGAGCGACACAAGTGCTTTGTAGCGGTATTGAAGCTTTATCACACAAGCGTTATACTGTGCAATCACTGCGAATTGCATGCAAAGGACTCCGAAGTTTTCCAGTTTATAATCTGCTTTGACTGTGAAGTACTCCTATGCATCCTGCTTTAATTGTGCTGTAAAGGGAAACAAATTGAGGTATTTAGCTACTAGATTTCAAGCGAATCATTTGTTGTTTTCCGAGCAGCCACTGGGGGCGCAGGATCATGTTTAAAGAAAAATTAAACAAATGCTTACATCTGCGTAAGTTTTAAAGATAAAGCCATCAAAATTGGCACAGTAATAGATATTAAGGAGAGCTTTAAGCATACCAAATTTAAAAGAGATTGGGTCATCCATTGATTTTTTAATGATTTTTTACATTTCCCTCCTTAAACCCATTTCCTGGTATGCAAAGGAACTTAGGAGCGCTAGAGCTAACAACAACAATGGCGACAGCTTAGCACTGTAGGGGATAATTCAAGGGAAACAGGTTCATGGGATGAAACTATTGAAGTGCCCTGACCACTGTTGGGGCCCATTGACATACCATATACCGTTGTCATACCGCTATATCCTGCTTGGTGCAGCTCCTACCTTTTATATCCCGCTTTCATAGCGCAATATCCTGCTTGATGTAGATTAGGCCTTAGGCTGCACTCTTCTACCCACTTACTTGGGAGTAAGCCCCACTGAGTTTGATGGGGCTTACTTCTGAGTAGACATGTATAGTGGCTGGCTGGGGAATGCTGAACATCTAAACATGCATAGGATTGCACCCTTCGTTAATTAATTATTCAGACAGATCTTTGGCATTAAGTTTGGTTGCTGCTGAAGACAGTTTTAGCTGGTTGGGTGCTATTATTGCTTTTTATTGATATGTTTTAATTGTGTTTCTAATTTGTTATATTTACACTGTATTTCTGTTTTTACCTGAATTTTGCTATTAGCTGCCTTGAGTGCCATTTTTTGTATAAAGGGCAGGAAACACATTAAAAAAATTAATAAAGTAATAAACACAGAAGATGTGTTTCCAAAATTAGACCTTTTCAAATATAAATATAAGCATTATTCTCTGAAAGCAGATTGTTTGGAATCAGAGGTTACAATGAATCATAGAATTTCAAGGAACCTCGTCAAGATCATCTAGCCTCTCCTCGCTTTCTCATCAACAAATGAGTAAAAGCCACATGCCTGTGAACAGCATGATCTTGTCTGCCTATTCTATAGCACAATTCTTCACAACAGTCTCATCTTTAAAACTTTCCAACAACAAATCTTAAATTAGCAGTGGGAGGCATTCCAAGGCTTTGCGTCAGAACAGAATCACAGTGTTCAGAACTTTATTGTTTTGGAAATCTCTCAAGATGAAAAGAGAGAGAGAGATGATTGCAGTGCTTCCTGGTGTGTGTGTGTGTGTGTGTGTGTAAAATATTATTTATTTCACAGTCCTCCAAGTAAAATATATTGTCTAATATATCAGGTACCAAAACAGACTTATTCCAGAACTGAAAATGTAGCTTTCTATAACTCAGGTGGTAAAAGCCATTTGCCTTGTACTTTTCTGTACTTGCATTTTGAAAAGGAAGACGTAAAGTGGCGACAGGACTTTGCCCTTGTAACGTGGGATTGAGACGTGGGTGTGAGACCTGCTTCTGGCAAATCTCATGGATCCTCCCATTGATCTTCAACCATTACAGGCTTGCAGCCTGATGTCAGGTGGTTACAGCTGCTGCAGCACTACCATACAAATATATGATTTTAAAAGTGGGGTCCCAAATGAATGTTTGGTCTAATGGTGGGTCCCAAGTCTGAAAAATTTAAAGACTATGGGCTTGTCTATACAGCTTGTTTACCCTGACAAAGCTGCACAAATTCTCATTTCAGGACAAACGAGTTAGCCGTTGGTTCACAGTAACATTGTGTTTTAACTGCAATAATGCGCATATTCGCATCAGCGATTTACCGTGACTTTTCGCTCATGTTCAAGTTTGCTCCACGTTATGGTTATGTGTCATTGGGGAAGTTAAAGTGCATTTTGACAGGTGGGCAGAGCTTTGAAGGTAAGAGAACGTGATTGGCTGGTTTCCCAGTTTCCCACCTATCGGCTGGCTCCTTTTTTCACGCAGTTTTTAGGTTGAACGATCTGATCCTATGGAGCTCCACGTAAACAAGGAGGCAGAAATGCGCTGCCAGCCTCCTCTGCAGCCTCCTTCCTTTCCCCCGCTCCAGTTTTCACTGTTATATGAATCTGCGGAGCTCCACATTTCAACTATATCCCTTCACCCATCTCCATATCTCATAGATAATGCGCATGTGCACATGTATAACTGCACTACAAAAAAAATACAGGAGATAAATCGCTGTTGCTGCTGCAGTGTGATGCTCTTTACCTACATTCGAATCAACGAAAAATCAAGTTTATATTTAATGAGGAGCAATCCCGCTGTCATATAAACAAGGGCTAAGCTATATACTTATCTTAGACTGCCATCCCATACCTACGTACTTGAAAGTAAGCAAAACTGAAATCATGGGGACTTCCTTCTGAGTAGACATGTACAAAATTTATTTTATTTATTTATTTATTTATTACATTTTTATACCGCCCAATAGCTGAAGCTCTCTGGGCGGTTCACAAAAATTAAAACCATCATAGAACAACCAACAAGTTAAAAACACAAATACAAAATACAATATAAAAAGCACAACCAGGATAAAACCACACAGCAAAATTGATATAAGGTTAAAATACAGAGTTAAAACAGTATAATTTAAATTTAAGTTAAAATTAAGTGTTAAAATACTGAGTGAATAAAAAGGTCTTCAGCTGGCGACGAAAGCAGTACAGTGTAGGCGCCAGGCGGACCTCTCTGGGGAGCTCATTCCACAACCGGGGTGCCACAGCGGAGAAAGCCCTCCTCCTAGTAGCCAAAATTGCAGTCAGACACGTATTCTTCTACCAGTTGCTAACAAGTGATTCCCAGCAAACTGTGATTTATTTATTTTTATCATAGGATTGGAATGGGTGGGAAAGGGATGAGCCTAGGATATTAATCAATTCAATATTATGTTGAAAGAAAAGGAATAGAATATTTGTTTTTGAGGCTTCAAAAAGAATGAATGAGATAGCCAAGGCCATACGGAATGTAATTTCCAGGCCACTGAGTGCTGACTCGAAATTCAATTGTGATGATCAGCAAAGAAAGCCTTTGGTATGCTCTGTAGACCATACAGGTGTAAAAAAAATTTTTTTAAAGGCCATTGGTAATACAGGAAGGCAAAGAGTTCCTCTTTCAAAATGGCACCAAGCTGCATCTTGCACTGGGATGTAGCATCAGTGTAATGGTTTAGCGGGAAGGGGTTGCTACAAAGATGCTCCATCTGCCATGCTTCTCCTCATCAGACAGGGAGAACAAATGGAGGCAGTTACCGTACCTCTACAGGTATGAAAGAAAAAGAAAAAGCGAAAAGAAAAGGTGAGCCTCAGTGGCCACTGGTAATAACAGCTGACTGTCAATATGAGCTCCATCCAATGAGCGTTTTATTGCACGCTCGTTACTGAGCACTCATGGATGTCTTGGAGGTCCCTCACGTGACGTCATCTACCTCTCACGCGCCTTCTGCTCCTTCTGGCCTTCCTTGCGCCGCAAGAAAAAGTCCGGTTGCTGCTCTCTCTTGCTGTATGTGGGAGAAGCAGCATGATTGTAACGCCAGACTGAATAGGCCTCGTGCTCCTTGCTTACTTCCTGCTTTCAAACAGGAAGTAACTGTGCAACAACCAAGAAGCAATGATAGCCAGCATTTCTTCCTAGGTGTGATGGAGCTTTTCATCTCTTTCCATGACAAAGCACCATAGAAGTATATGTCACTTTTTCCAAAGGTACTTGCACACTCATGAAATCAGACATTAACAGTGCAATCCTATGCATGTCTACTCTGAAACAAGTCCCACCATGTTCAATTGTATTTCCTCCCAGGTAATGGGTTATAAGATTGCAAGCTAATGGTGCAATACTATGCATGTTTAGATAAAAAAGGGGGAAGTCCTACAGCTCCCAGCATCCCCCAGCCACCATGGGTAGCTAGGGCATGCTGAAAGTTATAGGACCCTTTTGCTCAGTAGGCCCCAGGACCTCTGCCCCAAAGACACCACTGAAAGTGATGTATAATTCAACCAAAAAAGCTCTCATTCTTGAAAGGAAAGACCGTTTTATATGATATTTTTCATTCCTTAATAGGGTATGTGCCCTTAATACTCAGCCCCATTGATTAAAACTGGCTGATCAATTAAAATTGCATCCTCCTGCCCCAGTCATTCAATTCATGTTTTAGCTGAGTAACTGGCCAAGTAAAATGATCAAAGCAGGCAGCCTTAAAAATCTCTGACAATGGCTACATTTCACAGAGATCAAACTGAGGTAGCTTCCCTTGATGATCATGTGATCATGGTCCTTTCTTGTTGCCTGCTTTGACTTCTCCCCCACCCACTTGTGACCAGACATTTTCATGATCTTTGCTTTCAACTTTTTATGCTTCCTGGGGGTCTTTGGTGTCGTGGGGTTTTTTTTAGCACTAGCTCCATAGTTTCCTTTCAAGAGCTGCTGAAAATGGCACTTCAGAGGAAACAGATGGGTTGAGTGTGGCAGCTAGAGAGCTGTTACCCAGAAATGGTTTCTATGGCAACAAGAGAAATGCTAGATCATTGGTTTATCCTCCTTCTACAGTGGTAAGCGATGGCTCATAAAACTGGTAGGTGTGAAAAGGAGGCCTGCCCACAAACTTCCCCTCCTCCCTAGCTCTCCAACACCTACTCATAAATATCCACAGTGGTAAAGAAAACACATTCATAAGCAGAAGTACACAGAGACATGCAGGCACCCAGGCAATGGCAGCTGTTGATTTTAATGTGGGGGCACTCTAACTCCCACTTACCCTGCCAAGACACTCTGGCCCTCAGAGCCTGGCAGGTCAAGAGGGAAAAGGCAGGGCCCGGCAAGTCAAGACGAGTGTGTGATGGACCTGGCAGTGCTACAGGCAGAGCCTTGTGGGCTAAGAGGTGGAGCTTGGCAGGGTTTAGCAGGCCAAGAGGAGGGAGCCTGGAAGGTCAGAAGGCAGGGCCCACAGAAAATGTTCGGTTCATCTAAGGCAGGGCAACACATGGGCCATATGTGGTCACCACCCACCTTTTTTTGTTTGTTTGCAGCCCCTGCCACCCCCTGTCATTGTCAAATTTGCTGCTGCAAAATAAATAAATACCCCTCCCCAATTTGCAGTTTGCTGGCAAAATTCGGTAGCAAACTGCTACAGAAACTCAAAAGTACCAAATTTAGTTGGTTTTAAAGCTAAATATGGCCCTTTTGAGCCTCTGTCGCAGTTTGTCACTAAAATTCCGTGGCAAACCACCAATGTTCTTGCATCAGTGGTAGTTGCGTGGCTCCTGGGGGCATCCAGGGGATGGAAATGAGCCCCTTGATCACCCAAAGCCCATCCCTGATCTAAGGTTTCCTGCTATTGAATGTGCTTATAGCTCCCGTACATGATAGCCTTAGTCATCATGGAGTAAGTTGTCAGCCTTGAAAATGTATGTGATTTTGCAATACATATCTGTCCAGTTCTCCAATTTACTGATTGCTACTTATTAATCCTATTGCCTGCTACTTTCTGTAAGTTCCATACAATTTGATCCATTCTTGAGGACAGGACAAAGCGAGCGACTAGAGGGCAAAAGCTTGCACGTGTGTGCATGAGTGTACATTGAATTGTGCACAGTTGACTGTAGAAAGACAAGAGAAACATGGTGACAATGATGGCTAATGTGTTTACAATGGACATTACTTTTGGCTGGTTACTTGTTGAGAAGGAACAACTGTGAGGTACTGCTTCCACCTTTTCCATTTTTCCAAGTGATACTATTCCTTCAAGGTTCAAACTACTACTATTTGACATTAATACAGCTTTGTAGATTTCTTCAGGGCAGGGATGGGGTAGAGAGGGAGGATTATCCCCTCCCATTCCCCATGTACCTGTGTGCCCCGGTAACAGTGGAATTACAATAAAGAGAAAGTGTGTATTGGACTTGGAAACAGGGAAGAAGAGGAAACTATGAAGCCTGTAAGGTTTCAGCAGTGGGAATCCAAACTGCACTACATTGAAGTGGAATAACCTGCAGCAAAGATGCTTCTCGGGGAAGATAATGTGAAGCAACAACAGTGACCAAGAATAACTGCAGTGCCATGTTGTATTGGGGCACTGTTGGTCATCTCTGCCATCACAAACATAAAAACAAGCCAACTATCCTTTACTATAACATTACATTGCTTAACACTGATCGTAATTTCAATATTATATTAGTTAGGAAGACCTTTTGCCTGTTAGCTGATTCATGTTACTAAGCCACATATTTATAGGCCTATGAAGAGATGACTTCAGTGTTCAAAAGAAGAACTGTTTAGTTAACCACACAGCCAGTAGAATGACCTCTGCCATCTAGAGAGTGAGAGCCATAGATTTTCTGCCTGAACTAGTGCCCCAGGACTAGAGGCGTTTTTATCTATCATGCTTCAGTTTGTTTAAATGCAATCTAAGGTTATTTCTACACCAGCCCAATGTAGAGGGAGGGAGAGGGGAGGATCTTGCGATATCCTGATCGTGAGATCCTCCCCATAATAATAATAATAATAATAATAATAATAATAATAATAATAATTATAATAATAAATATATTTATTTGTTACCCGCCTCTCCCTCTGGATCGAGGCGGGGTACAACACAAATAAAAACACCATAAAATACTAGTCTACATGCGGGTGCAACATCCTGGGAGGAAGGAGGGTGTTGTGCCCGCCATATTTTTTTAAAGGAGCTGAGCCCCACCCTAATTCCTCCCGGCCCGGTTCCTTCCCTCTACTGTTCCCTGCTATTCATGGGGAGGAGGGAAGAAGCCGGGATGGGTGACCACACGTCCCACGGTCTCAGGATGATCCCAAGACCACAGGAGGAATTGGATTTTCCCAGGGAGTACTTATCCCTGGGAAAACCCATTCTCATCCCTCTTTCTTCCCAGGAATCACTGTGCATCATTTGGATGCACAGGGACTCGGCCATGACCAGCCCGCATTTTTGGGCTGGTGTAGAAACGGCCTAAATATGCCTACAATGTGAATTGAAAATGCACACTGACTACTACACATCATTTCTCATCCATATTGTTTCATGTTAACAATGACATTTGTTAGTGGTACAAATAACTGAAGAGAAATGGCCTTCTCCTCCCATGTCTCCCCTTACACCTGGTTCTTACTCCCTCCACTCTGTAGAAACCTATCTACTCTCTGATCCCTTGCCTATTCCTATGCTTACTGTTGGGTCTTCTCCTGTAATGTGCCTGACAGCTAGTGCTGCTTTTCCCTCTCAATTCATGAAGCTGTTTCTGCCTCATACCTTAAACCACTAATAAGCACTAATAAATTTGGAACAACATAATGAATGATGTTGTAGGGAATAAATGAAAGTCATGCTAGTGGAACAAGGAATACTTTGTAATCTGTACACCATTCTACCCTAACAGTCTGCCTTCCAGATATGTTGGACTAAATTCCCCAACCTGCCTAGCTACTTGGTTGGGAATGATGGGCATCATAGTGTGTCCAATACTAGAGCACACTGGATGGAGGGATGGAGGGACAGTCTGACAGAGAGAGGAGTGTGTGACTCCATTACATTTCTCATTATATAGTCAGACCACAATTCTCCTTTTTCCAACTCCACATGTTAGAAGAGCCACCAGCTGGGCTCACCAAACATTTGAGCTCTCTGTAAATAATAAACAACTGATGGATGTATCATTTCCTCTTCCAATAAGGATGCAAATCTCTTTCTGCAAGCTCTTAATGCCTACAAAATCCTCACTGTTAAGAGGCTGCTCTGCCCACGCAGCTGTGCCTGTGTCAGAGGAATAACATGTTCCCTGCTGTATCGTGTATATTCCTCCTTCTCTAGTAAAACACAAAATGAGAGCTGTTCGAAAGTGTCTTCTTGATCAGTCTGAGAAAATAAATGAGAGGCAGCAGGGAGATCAAAGAATTATTCCGATTCGTCAGCCATGTTTATCAGGAAAAGTATTATAGCACAGGAGTGCAAAACTGACAGCTTCTGAGGCTGTGAACAAGGGGGGATCTACACTACTGCTTTTAAAGCGCTTTAAAGCACTTTGAAAACGTTTTGAAAACTGTATATAGAGTGTGTCCTGGGCCCCAACAGTTGTCAAAACTGTTATAAAGCGCTTTAAAGCAGTAGTGTAGATCCCCCCCAAGTATTATGAGGTCTAGAAAGGTTCCTAGAAATGAAATGCAGCCAGTGCACTGATAAAATGAAGGATCAGTTATTTAAGAAGAGAGCTGTTTAAGAATGGGGCACGATCTACACTATTCATTACACCGTTGTTTAAGTGCATTGTTGCGTCCTCCCTTGCTACGTTACAAAATGCAACTTGAGCCCAGTCAATCGAAATACCTTTTCTTCTATCGTTTTACCCCGGCACACTCTTCTTTAGAACGTTCTTCATTATGCTCATACCGGCTCTGAAGTAAACCTCCTTCTTCCGGTGACTCTGAGCTAGACCTGCCGGGATAAGCCGGCAGGGAGGCGGGGCGACGCGTAGGGACGAGGGAAGCCCTGCAGCATCTTAAAGGGGCCACATGCGCCCCGAAAGATAAGCGGTTTTTTTTTAAAATTAAGCCTCTGTCCCCTCTTTCACCGCCCTCCCTCCCCCTCCCCCTCCCCCTCGTCGCGTTGTGCCAGCTCTCCCTCCCCTAGAAAAGCCCTCACTTGTCCTAATCAGGAAGCAAAGACCATGGTCACGAGACATGACTTTGAAAGACGGCATTGAATACAACGAAAGGTTGGGGCACATTGTTAGTTTTAAAATGATTTTAACAGAAAGTGGAACGGTTTTAAAAGTCAGAAGAAACGTAACAACAACAGCATCACGTGACTGCTGACGTCATCTCTGCCAACTTGTTACGTTTCAGCTAGACAAGTGTAGACGGGCTCTGGGTTTTAGACATTTCTAGATGCTAGGGAACAGGAAGTGTGACTGACTTACACTTCCTGTTCTCATGTGGGCACTTTCCATTGCACTGAGATGCATACATTATTCCTACTTCAGGAATACACATATCTCACTGGTGTGGAGATGTATGAACTTCCATTTGTACATTTTATAAAAGCAGGGAAAAGAGGAAGAATCACAGTACACTTTTTGTCCCTTTCCAAAGCCAAGAAAAGGGGCACATCAAAGCTACCTGCAAAGAAGGAGTGACACATAGAGATGTTAGAGGGCTGGAATACAAGCCAAATTTCTTGAAAATGGCCTGTCCTTGGCTACTAATCCACCCCCCTGCTGTTATGTTTCAAAGTACATCCCAGATGATCAGGGTTATCAAGTGAAATTCCCCACCTGTACATCAGGTTCCTAAGAGCCATGGCCTAATATGCAGCCTAATGGAAGATTAGGATCCATCGAAATCAGTGTTTCAGAAATTGTAGCAATTAGAAATCCAGTTATGCCCCAGAGCAGGCAAGAGAAGGGGGTTGCCAAAGAAGAATGGGTGGAACTTGATGAGAGAAGTTCATTCCTTTGTGCTTGAAAGACACTTGGAGCAGCTCTGGGTTATGATCTGACAACACTAGGAAGTGAAAAGGCAGACTGCCTGTCTCTTTATATCAGCTTTCCCCAAAATGGCACCGTTCCAATGTGTGAGACTGCAATTCTCATCATCCCCAACCAACATAATACTTGGCTGGCTAGGGGTAATGGAAATTGTAGCCTGATATATCTGGGAGGCATCAGGTTGGGGAAGTCTGCTCTATATGATTATTTTTTCCACGTGCCATATGGATGTAACAAAAATATACATGGACTGAAAGGAAGGCCATGTTCAGAGAAGAGTTACGATGGCAGTGGACTGATTTAGCATTGGGCAGTGGCACTCAAACTCTGTTCCTGGGAAGTTTATCAGGGTTCTTCAATGAAGGCAGCTACTTAGACAAACCTCCCTGAAAGACAAGTTATGCATCATTACTGAACATCCCTTGCAATGCACAGCTGCAAGGGAGTGTTGGGTTATATTTGAGCATGCTCTCACTTAGCAAAGAGCAAAAGTAAGCCCAGCAGCCTTAAGTGGCATCCTGTGTGAAGTACCCTCAAACCAGAATCCTTTTGCAACATGCCAGGATTGCCCTGTAGACCAGCAATGACTGAAACAGTTCCTTGAGGGTACACAGGAAAACGGCTGTCAAGGGAAAGGTGGCAATGCGAGTTGAAAGGTCAACACGTGTATCCCCTTCTCATGTTTCTGCACAAGTTCTGATGTGAAGTAAAATGTGTTCATTGGGATGGGGAAAAGAAAATCGGAGAGGAGATACTGAGACATGGAAGGGAGAAGGGCCTTTGAAGTTATAGGAATGGTTGGGCTACTAAGTTTTTAACACAGCTTCCCCCGCCATCTTACATGGAGTCCAGTAACAGTATAACTATAAAAGGTAAAGTATGTTGGTAAGCCACCAGAGCCCTGCAGTATCCCTATGGCCTATCAGATTGTTTTAATAGGGTAGATAACCATTGGACTCAGCTGCTGTGCATGCACATCTTACCGTGGTGGTTCATTGCTATGCTATCTTCTTGGCATGGAGATTGGGAACAACCCCTTTCTGGATTCATAAATAAGTGTACATTGTCAAGACTAATAGGTGCATGGAAAGGGAGAGAGAGAGAGATCTCAGTTATAATCAATATCAAGTAGCAAAGTCATGCCTTTCCCAAATACCTTATACGGCTATAGCCAGCCTTAGTCACTTCTTGCCAATTTATGTTCCCTTTGTGTTGGTGCCATGGCAACTCCTCTCAGTTTATTGTTGGCATGCCTGACAGAGGAGTTCTTCGGAGGATGAATTCCTTGACCTTCCCAGATGCTGCTTATTTGGAGTTCAGAAGATTGTTTCTTTTTATAGGCAGCAAGTTAAATTGGGATTTTCTTACATATGCAAATAAATCAGCTTGTCTCTGATCAAGCAAGCACCAACCTGTTCTCCAGCAAATGCTGCTACTTTATCTAACGGGCTTGTGTCTTTTAAAAAATTATTGTCTGAAGTAATGATTTCAATTGTATGTCTAAAAGCAGAAATAGCGTTAAAATTACGGCCATGATACTAATAACAGATACAAAATGTGAACTGCTGAGGTAATTAGAAGTTTGAGTAAGTGGGAATGCTGTGTTACATAAGGACAGCTGGATGGGAGACCCAAAGGTGATTACAAGAACAATAAAATATAGCTAGTCAAGGTATCAGACACTTAAGTCTGAATGACTGGAAGGCGCTGGAGCAGGCAAATGCAAAGGGAAAGCCTTGTGCCCTCCCTCAGCAACAAGCTTCTTTGCCTGAGAGAGTGCAGGAGATCTGGAAGCTTCATAGTAGGCATTGGGGACTGGATTGGCTTTCTGGGATCACCTGAGTACTATGTTTCTGAGCTTCAAACCACTTGTAATTCTCTCCTCCAACCAGTGTGGGAGTGGCAAATTGGTACCTGATGCGCAGGGCTCCTGGTTCAAGCCACACAAGGTGCACATTTATGTGGGGCTCTGATGTACTTAGCAGGATCACAATAGATATTCTGTATGTCATTAAATATCTGCTAATATTTTTTTTTTTTAAAAAAAGGGCAAATATTCCATCAAATGAAATCTTCATAGAAATCAATGTGTGTGTTTTAAAAAAATGTTTAAAAAGATATGAACATCAATGCAGGGCACGATTCATTCAAGAATTGTAAAATATGCACAAAATGCCCATCCTTCTTTCCCAGATTACTACAACTAGCCCAGAATTGTTCATCTCAAATCCTTTATCAGCTACTCTTCTTCCTAGGATAGTGTGGCAGATCCTTAATATGCAGGAATGGAGAAAAAGAAGAGAGAAGGTGTGGCTTTTGGCACTTGGTTCTCTTACCGAACTATAGTTTGGAAAGAAACATGCTTCATTCATGAGGTGAAATAAAACCTCACTATGTGCCCTACCCAGCATTCTCCTTCCTACAAGAACGTAAGTAGGGGCTCTGGAACCACAGTTTGAGAAGTATCCAAATTTCTTCTACACCTCCCACCCCAAGTTTTGAACCTTTTTCTTTTTTCTTCTTCTTTTGAGGTACGTTCCTTAGGGCTCCAAGACTGGGGAAAACCCATTAAGTCAGTCATGAAATCACAAAACATTGAGGAGGGTGGAGAGACAAGAATGGAGGTCTGGGCAATTTCATTTTGACAGCCCTAATTTTGGACGGGAAATTCTGCATCAAGAGCAAGAGACAGGCATTATTTTGAATAAATCCTGGAAAGTCTTGAATCAAGGTAACATGCTCATCTGTAGAGAAAGATGACCTGTCTTGTGTCACTGGCAAAGTCTTAAGAACGCTGGAGTTGACAAATGTCTTCATGGCTCTCTTCAGTTGCCTTAGGCAAAATTCCAAAGTTTGAATTGATCTCCACTGGCAAACAGGAATCCCTTTTGAGGGAGAGTGGTTAACGTTTCAGAGAAGTATTCTGCTTTCTATAAAAGTATCCCATTGCTTTTAATCAGTTTTACCCAATGATCTGTGCACCACTTCACTTTACTACATACATATAAAGACCACAAATGAAATTGTCATTCTTTATCTTGCTGCATGGAAACAAAAGAAATTACCCAGTTGCATGGTTAGCTTCTTTATTCAGCATTCAATGGCCCTCTAGTGCCAGCACTTATGACTTGCAATTCACGAGCCTAATCCAGAGTCCAAATGCTCCTGTGGATTGGAATGGAACAGCAAGAATTTGTTTTCAATAAAAGAGGCAAGGTTCCGCAATATAGTTAAAGTTTTCCTCCCTGTTGCTCCAACTTTGCCTTTTAATATGATTTTCTTGATTAATCCCTGCCACCATTATCCAAATCATTTTGTTTAAACTTATCTTGCTTGACTTCCCCCTCCACCCGCCATGTATAGCTGCCACACAAATATCCCTTGTAGGTCAATCCTATACAGAGCAATTCCGTTGTTGTATAGATGAGGGCCGAGTGTGCACCGCGTTAAACCTATGTGTCATTGAGCGGGTTAAATCACCTTATTACTTGTGGGCGTATCTTCCAGGGCAGGACACAATGATTGGCTGAGTTCCCGCCTTCCCACCTATCGCATCGTCCTCTGCCTCCCTCGAGCACCGCAGATAAAACTTATATTGAATTTGAAAACAAACAGGGGGAAATGGATAACCAGAGGCAGGAGATGTATTGTTTTCCAAGCTCTGCTTTCTCCCCTTTCATATCCTGATTCTTTTTCCCTGCTCATTCCTTCCCGCTCGTTCTTCTCTTCCATTCTCCCAGAGCTCTGCAGATAAGAGTTAGAGCCTCGCTTGGCAATAATCCATACCCGTGTGTGTGTGTGTGTGTGTGTGTGTGTGTGTGTGAATGTGCGCAGTAATAACTGCAATATAAAAAAAAATCAGAACATAAATCACTGTTATTCCTGAAGTGTGATGCTCTTGGACTAGGTTCGAATCAATGAAAATTCAGGATAATATTCAATAAGGAGCAATCTCGTTGTTATATAGATGAGGGATTAGAAGTAATTCCCACAGAGTACAATGGAGCTTACTCTCAGGTATGAATGCATAGTACTGCATGGAGCGTTGGTCCCAAATGGGGACCTGCTTTCTGATGGGGACAGAACAACTTGTCCTGATTCACCCCGTTTTCCTCACACATAAACTATTTATTTATTTAAAATAATTGATATACCACCCTTTATCAATTCCAGTGGTTTATAATGAGCTTTCAAACAACTGCCTTCTCACCTCCATTTCCCGACTCACCACCCTCTTCTCTTCCTCTTCCTTCCCAAACTCCTGATCTGATTCTCCACTTCCCACCACCCTCTGGGCCTCCATCCTGCTGCCTCTTGTTACCCGTTTCATTGGACTGGGGGAATGAAACAGCTAGCCAGTGGAGGCAGACCACTTGGGAACCCATCAGGCAGCCTTTCCTGGTGGTTACTTCCTCCCTGCCCCACTTCTCTAATGAAGAAAGGATGGGGGGGGGGCAAGGTGAGGCACAGAGTGGTTCTGTCTCATAGCACTAGGATGCAATGGTGGCCTTGCACAGACTCAAGGGCCAAGCTCCAGAGGGGATCAGTATGGCTGTGTTGGCTGAAAGGAAGTAATATGTGGCCTCTTCCTGTCACACAATGCCTTCAACTGGCGGGCACCGGGCGAGGCTTCTCTGGCAAGTTTCTTAGCCGCTTGAAGGAAATGGGCATGAGCCCCCTTCTCACTTCAGTAGCTTTAGGAAATCACCCCTCTGCCCACCAATTCCCCTCCCATGTGGAACCCTCAACATTTGCACATGGGCACTGAAAGTTACAAATAGATATTATTATTATTATTATTATTATTATTATTATTATTATTATTAATAATAATAATAATAATAATAATAATATTTCTTACCCGCCTCTCCACTTTGATCAAGGCGGGGAACAACAATAAATGGTAAAATACATAATGCTGAAATTAAAACATAATATACATTGTTAAAAACATCCTAAAAACATCCTAAAATTTTAAAAAACATCTTAAAATTCCACTGGATAGGCCTGCCGGAAGAGATCAGTCTTTATGGCTTTCTTGAATGCTAGTTTTCTTACATTTATTATTTATTTTATTTATTTAACAGATTTATATACAGCTCTCCATATTGTTTTAAAAAACCTCTAAAAGGAAAAAGAACATTAACATACATCATGATGTGCATTAAAATACAATTAAAATATATAATAAAGCATTTATATAAAACATTAATAAAAACATTAAAGCCATTTTAAAACCACAATACATCATTATAAGCATACTGACTGGGCAGCACGCTCACTCGGGGAAGGTCTTGGTAAAGAAATTGTCTTTAATTGGCACCTAAAACATGTTATGTTTGGCACCTCCTGGATACCAGTGGGGGAGATCATTCCATAAATTGGGGGCCGCCACAAAGGAGGCCCGCTTCCAGGTTACTGCAAGATGGCAGTCTGCAGATTGTGGTACAACCCGCAGGTTGTGGTACAATAATAATGATCTAACACACTAAAACAATCCCTTCCTCATCCTCAGCTACTTCAAATATTCATCCAGATAAAAAGGTTTTTCTTTGCTTCTGGAAGATATTCATGCTGGGGTTAGGCACATTCACAGATGGGGAACAGCCACCCAAAAGTATCTCTCTAGATGCTCAGCCTTTGCACCATCCATACAAAGAAGAGAGACCCAGGAAGATCCAATAGAAATGCTAGTTAGCATTTCTTCTTTGATTCCTTTTGATTTCCCGCCCATGTTTTTAGAAGCATTATTTAACCAAGAGAGCGTACTTCATAGCTATTCATGAGTAATGTACACAAGCAAGCTGGAAATGGTTTATAAAGCCCTTAATTGCATGTGATGCAGCCAAATATTTTTTGTCCTTTCAGGGTCCTCACTGGTGTGTTCCCAAGAGACCACAACTTCCCATCACAGCTCATCCTTTAATGGTTTCTTTTCTCATGCTGACTAAAGATGGTGGCAGGAAGCCACTGTTGTTGCTAAATATGTTTATCTCTTTATCTGACAGCCCTGACAGTGCAAAACTATCTGGCAACTGCAAAAAAAAAGTTACTATATGCTCAAATGCATTCCCAGCCATTAATTTGATGGAGAATAACGGTATGTTGTTTTTCAAACTGTAATAAGCTAAAGGAGAGAGCTAATATTAATCTTCAGAATATAAAAAGCCTCACTTGACTTTGATTAACAAGGACATGTATCTCATAGATATCCAGAGCTTGTCCAGAGGGTTATTTTCTTCTAAGTAGGGCTAAATGTATGTTCCAAAAAACAAAAAAAATTGGGACACAAAGCAGCGAGGGGTGGTGGTCAGCCTCCTCCAAAAATTCCCTGAATCCCTCCCTGCCTACATTTTTGTATTTTTGGAGTATTATTTACTTTTTCCCTTTCCTGCTTCAGCACCCTTTTTCTTCTTTCAAGCATCATCTTGTTGCCGGTAATGTGATCTCAGGCAATTGAGGACTGAGCCTGCAAGTGTCATGTTCCCCCAATGCCTGAATAGCAAATTTGTAGGTTAAATGTGCTTTGGAAATAATTAGTTTAGTATTTACAAACATGCAATCTTATTAAACATTGACATAGCACTGAGTCTGGCTTCAGTGTTTCCTAGCTTGGAGAGGAAGAGGACTGGAACAAAAGGAAAGTGTGGGAGCATGAGGCTCAACCTGTAAGGGAGCACAGTATGTGAGACCTACCTAACAATGGCCTTACTGCTTATACAGTTGCTGAGTTCACATATGCCAAGCCACTCTGTGAATAAGCTACACCGTTTAGGTTGTTCCATAAACAACTACACAATGTGGGTGGACAACTTGTTCCATGAACAACCCACGGTGCACCCGACCGATGATCAGGCTCTCCATAGCTTGTTCTCTCCCTCCTTCCCCCTCAGCGTGGAAGGTAAAGCAGGAATCTCCGATTAGTGCTTTCTGGTACATGTGTGAATTTGTAAGTCTTAACATTTCTCCTAAACCAGGGGTGGACAACGTGTTGTTCTCCAGATGTTTTGATCTACAACTCTCGCTGCACCTAGCCAGCCTAGCCAACAGTGAGGGATGATGGCAGCTGTAGGCCAAAACTTCTGGTGAGCCAAAAGCTGCTCATCCCCATCTTAAACTGAAGAGCTTTTGATCCCAAGAACATAAGAAGAGCCATGCTGGATCAGATCAAAGGTCCATCTAGTCCAGCCCTCTGTTCACACAGTGGCCATCCAGCTATTGACCAGGAACACAAAAGCAGGATACGCCCATGTTCCTCAGAAACTGGGGAACACCTAGTTAATATAGGTGGCCTCAAATAATAATCATAGCATCAGAGTTATCTCCAAAACAACACAAACTAAACATTGGTTGCAATGCTGTCATTCTCACAAATGGCTTGATTTAAAAAACAAACCACCCAGGTTTCTACAGCCATTTATTTCTGCATATTTCAAGCATGCATCTTGCATGTATCATTCTTGTAGCACCAAACGCAATGCTTATCTTGACATTTTAATTGGTTTTTAATTAATGGAGTTAATTAATAGGCCGGTCGCTAGAACATCCTGAGTACTTCACATCATACATTTGATATGGCAGCAATAATTCAAGTTTAAATGGCCAATTAACATTTTACAGCTGTTTTCGTTTGCTGAACAGGTTCTTTCTGGTGTGTGCCTATCAACCAATGTAACCATGTAAACGATGTTATTACAGAACATGCAGAATAAGGCGTCCAACCTGCTTAGAAACCAAATCTTGCTTTAAAATTATATAAAGTAAATTCTTATTTATTTTAAAACATTTCTATACCTCTTATCAGGTACAACATATCCAAGTAACTTACAATAAAAAACCAACAATACAAATATAAATTATAACTAAAACTATCAAGTGTACATTAAAACTTATGCCCATAAATTAAAAATCATAAGGACAGGTTGTCATAGCTCAGCAAATGCTGGGGTACATAGAAAAGTTTTCAACACTTACCTAAATTATAACAGATTCAGCATATGTTTTATTTCTGGAAAGTATTCCAGAGAGTGGGCAGGCCTCTTCATGGTTTTCACTAGATGGCATCTGTAGGATATGATTTCAACATCATGTGTGCAATTTAGTTGTTTGACTCTTGTTTGAGCATTGCATATTTGGACTCCATGTAAGATACCCATGAATTCAGTGCTTCCTAGTTGACATCATATGTGTGCAATTTAGTTGTTGGATCTCTATATTGTCTTTTTAAGCATGGTATATTCGGATTTCATGTAAGATACACATGATCACACTTTGTAATATCCTTTAGGTTCCATAAGTCTCTGAGGGCAGACCATCCTAATCAGTTTCCCACCTCTGCAGCTGGGAACTGGCACGGCAAGTGTCGTGTTTCTCAGAAAACTCCTGCTTTCGATGGGAGGCAAATGACGAGGCTTGCTAAGTAATCCACAAAGCTTTTATTAAGCAACAAACATCTCTTCTACCTGAAGAGAGCTTGTGGGTGCTTCTGGATCCGTCGCTCCAAATGACAGCCCAGATAGATGCGACGGCCAGGAGTGCCTATTATCAGCTTCGGCTGATACGCCAGCTGCACCCCTTCCTAGAGTCGGAAGACCTAAAGACGGTTATGCACGTGCTGGTAACTTTGAGGGTTGACTTCTGCAATGCGCTCTACATAGGTCTACCTTTGTGCCTAGTCCAGAAACTTCAACTAGTTCAAAATATGGCAGCCAGGTTGGTCACCGGTACACTTAGGGTTGACCACATCAGACCACTCTTAAAATCTCTTCACTGGCTGCCAATTAGTTTCCGGGCGAAGTATAAAGTGTTGGTTATCACCTTTAAAGCCCTACATGGTTTGGGTCCAGGCTACTTGCGGGATCGCCTTGTCCCATACAATCTGCCCCACACATTCAGGTCCTCTGGGAAGAATTTACTCCAGCCAACAAAAACAAGGCTGACAACTATTACCCAGAGGACTTTTTCTTCTGCCGCTCCCAGTTTGTGGAATGGCTTGCTGGGAGAGATTCATCAACTTAACTGTCTTCCAGAATTTAAGAAAGCCATGAAGACTGATCTCTTCCGGCAGGCCTACCCAGCTGAATTTTAAGATGCCTTTTTAAATGATGTGCTGCTTTTAATGATGCACTGGTTTTAAACGTTTGAATTAGTTTTATGTATTTTATGTTTTTATTTGTGTTGTACCCCGCCTCGATCCAGAGGGAGAGGTGGGTAACAAATAATAATAATAATAATAATAATAATAATAATAATAATAATAATTCTCTTGGAAACTTCCCCCTGGGCAAAACTAAGCAAACCAAGCAAGACAATTGTCCACTCAAGAAGAATAGGAAGCCCCTTCCCAAACACCCGTAACTTCAGAGAGTCTGGTGTGGAGACAGGTTCTGGCGTAATCCTAGTCGGAACAACTTTCTCACGCCTTCCTTCCGCTCCATGCGTTTTAGCTTCTGGCGGACCCTAGCATCAGGTAGCTTGTCGGGACGCTCTCCTCCGGAAGAAAGCTCACTTCCCACTGAGTGTGTAGGATTTGGTGTTGAGGAGATAAGCTCTGGAGAGGGCTGCCTCCCAGCTGGGTTATCACCCATGAGAGCTTCCTCCCCCACTGGTACAGGCTGGCTGGTGTCTGGCGCTGCCTCTAGTTCTGAATCTGATTCTGATTGATTACCTGAAACACCTTCTCCCAAAACAGGGGCAGTAGGGTTAGACATGACAGCAAGCACAACTCTCACCAGGAAATGATCTGACAAGGGGTCACTGGAACCCCTCCTACCTTCAGACCATCCATCTCACTTTATCCCTGAGGCAAAAACCAAGTCGAGGGTATCCTATGTGTGGACCCTGTAACCATGGGGATGTCTCAATTTGTCATCATGGAGGCCATGAAGTTCTGAGTCGATCCAGCAGCAGCCTCATCTAAGTGTTGAAGTTCCTCAGGACCACAATCATGAGGTTCTGCAAAACCAAATCCAAGACCACCTTGGCCTGTTCATTCAGGAAGGTTGCAGTGCAGCACAGTGGCCAGCAAGATCCCCAACCTGTCCCTGTTATGCTTTAACACCAGCTGCAGGCACTCAAACACTAATCCTAGGAGAAGAGATTCCCTGGTGAGGACAATAGTGAGCCCTTAAGCTTATACCAGTCTGGCAGCAAATATCTAGGTGGGCACTACTGGGTATTACAGGACCGTTGCTTGAGTTCATACTGCCCAGAATTTGAAAACGCAAGATATAAATACCATGACTTGCATGATTAGATTATCACATGGAAAGTGTATTATATGGAGGCTTCCAATTCTCTGCCTAATGATGAGAGCCATTTGCATGTGATATAAAGGCTCTGCTGGTGATAGCTGATGCTGAACATTTCATGCCATAGCAGCATCTGTGAAAAATATGCTAGTGTAAATTTATGTCCACCATAAAAAAAAAACCTCTTAAAAGAATACTGCAGCCAAAATACTGGCAATCTCATTCCATCTTTGTTCTGATGTAAACAAGATGACTATCTTATTTTTCAGAAACAGAATTACAAAGAAGAAGAACACATGAATTTACTTTGTCCTCCCCTCACCTACCCACATCACACAGGGATGATACTATCATTTTTGTAAGGGCTCCTCAATTAAATTATCAAGACTAGAATCTGAAACAAAACAAAATGAAACTGACAGCAATGACAGAAGGGAGAAAGAAAGAAAGAAAGAAAGAAAGAAAGAAAGAAAGAAAGAAAGAAAGCCTGCAGAAGAACCTGATGAGTTTTAAAGTATCAATTTACATCAAAAATGCCTTAGCAGTAATTTACATTACTTATTGTAAGCTGCTTTGAATCTCTATGAGAAAAGACAGGTAAAAATGTTTAAAATAAATTTATTTCCAAGAACCAAAATGTTTCTAATTTCTAAGTCTTTCATAGATTAAATCCTGTACACAACCAACCTATTCAAATTATACCTGCTTTAGACATTCTCTTACTGATGAGATTGCTGATGCTCCTACACTCCTGCGAGTCAGTAACACTTTTGCACTCATGGGTTGTATCCAGTGTTGGTCTAACTTAAATCCTATTTATTCCCTACCCTCAGTAGGACTGACATTGTATAAAAGCACTGTGCGGAACCACCATGCAGAACCAGGTGATGGACCACTCATCTACTGTGTAGATGTTAACCATCACGTAGCAGCAGCCCATGGGGGCAGAAGACTTCAAATGTCCTTAACTGGCATGGAAGCAGCAGCAATATTACATCTAAAAGAGGTCTCCAAAGTCTTAATTCCTGCAAATTCAGCTTGCCCTTCCCTCTTTTGATAGAAACTCTTTTTCTGTGAGCGTCATCAGATGAGCGTTTTATCGCACGCTCGCTACTGCCCCCTTCGGATGTGTGCGTGTCCCTTAGATGATGTCTGCTTCCTGCACACCTCCAGCTCCTTCTGCTTGTTTTTCCATCACAAGATAGACCGCCCCCCAAAAAATCTGACTTAAAAAACAAACAAAACAAAAAAACAGAATGTGCCATGATCTTCTGCTGTGTGCATGAAAAGTAGCATGATAAAATGGTCCCTGAATGGGCCACGTGGTCTTTGTTTACTTCCTCTTTCCTGGCCGAGAAGAATGAAGAAGTAATAAGGGACAGAAGCAGGGGCGGAGAAGTGATGGTAAGGAAACACGATTCCTCCCCGTGTGATGATGCTCTTGCTCTTGGATATAGCTTGGCACATGTGTAGAATGCAGCTTTATTTCCTACTTTTGAATAGTGTGCTCTAAGCAGTTAAAAAATAAAATAAAGCAACATTCATCAATTTACTTTTTAAAAAAAGTTCTGGGCAACAGCTCACAAGTGTTTCTTTCTCACCATTAAAATGACTTTTACATTTTAATATGTAAAGTACCTCACTAGATGTGAACTTTGCCTACATAAATAAAACCATCTGGCTCACTCATCTAACCATATGGTTGGAGTGAAGATTTCAGTCTCCGGCATGTTACTCACACAGGCCTAAGTATGATCAATTCTTCATAGAACTTGTAGTTTTGTAGCAGCTTTCCCACAGCAATTTCAGCTTAATTGTTGGTCTGTTTCTAATCTTTTTTTTAAGAGCTACATTTTAATATACTTCCAAGTGTCCTGTGCTTCCACAAGCACTTAGGGTGCAGCTACTGGTGAAATTCTGCTTCCTAACTGCAGAGAGGAAGCTGAATTAATAGTGTATGTTGATATGTTTATTTTATGAGTCATGAAAATGGTGTGACTCCTGAGGTATAATGAAAAGCCCATAAACACATTCACCTTATTGCAGTTACAAGGCTGGTTTATCAGGTCTTCCACAGTTTCCTTGTAAGACTGGCAAAACTTCCAGAAAACACCTTTATGCTTTGCTTGATATTAACAGTTGGTGTAGATTTTTGTTTTGTTAGGTTTTTGGTTGCAGCTTCTTCCTTGTAACCCATTTTCCATCATGCTTGTGGTGATACATTGAAGACCATTTCGAAATCATTTTTATAAAACGGTTTTGCTCACTGTGTGTTGGTTCATCACGACCCATGATAAAATTGTTTTAAGTACGTACAAAGGTAAGGAACAGCTTTGAGCAACAAGGCTCTGATAATTAAGAACAACACACAGAGAGAGATGCACTGTCAAACACGCCCATATCAAAAGGAGCTACTCATTCATACCTTTTCTGTTCATAGGCCATGCAGCTCAAGTGAGCAATTTGACAAGGAGGCATCTCAGCACTGCTGAACTGGTTTTTAACAAAGGAGACACAAGGATGACACACCCAAAGATGAACTGCCCCTTGCCTTGATCCAGCACTGCAGGTAAATGGCACATCAATTGCAAGAAGATCTTCTGAAAAGGTTAATTTGTGCTGACTTCATCCTGGAAAAATGTATGAAAACATCCTCATGTGAAGTTGTCACTGATTTTAGGGTGTGGTGCCTATAGTATCTTAAGCATTCCAAAAAGCCACTGAAAAACCACCCAAAAATTGTCTTCAACTACACCAACGTTCATAATGCTTCATTATATTTTGGAAAGGGACTGAATAGTTTATCATGTTATTATAGTAGTAGCTATTTATTTATTTTAAATTAAAGTTCAGTCTTGAGGAAAAGGTAGATGATGATGATGATGATTGGGTGAGGAGCCCTACTGCCAGAGCATTCTGATCTTGGAGGCTGCATCCCATCCATTGATTTGCCAGTCTCTTGCTTTCAGGGCAGAAGGAATGGTGGAGACTTTTTTAGCTTCAGTTTGTTGAGTCTCGGAGCTTGTCTAACTTCCCCTCTGTGCTGGGGAGATAGTTGGGTGGGGATAAGGGGGACTGGGAGGGTTTAGGGTCCCTCCAATCCTCAGCCACTCCCTCCCTTCCCATGAACATTCCCCCAACACACCCATTTCCTCCCTTCTAGGTTGGAGTTTTGACCTTGTTGGAGCCACCACAGAAATCTCTGCAGTGGGTGGGAGGAGCGAAGAGGGGAGTTCCAACATCAGGGGGGGAAAAACCTCTCCAAGTTGGAGCTCTATCTAAGAATTTGGAGGGGCTTTTCTGGATAATCTTATGGCCCCAGGGATCCTCCCTAGGATCCACAGACTTACTTTCTTAGTCATCTAAGTATTGCATTCTTATCCACACTATATACTCACTGCCTTGTCCAAGCCTAGAAGAATGACAAACAGGCAAGTTCTATATGAGAAAGAGAGTCAAGCCTTACGCCAGGGAATTTCCTAGCTACAAAATTGTGACCATTCTCTGACACATACAAGGAAGGGCAAATCACAGGACCTCAACAGATTTCAGTGCCAGATGAAAGCCTTTTATTCTCCTAGGCCTTTCAGGCCTTGTTTTAAAAACACATGTTCTGTTGTTAGATCTTTATTACTAGTACTGGCTTTTATTCTGTTTTAAACTCTTAATAACTTTTATATTACATTTTATTATACTGTTGTATTTTACAGTTTTAAGTTTTGTGAACCGCCCAGAGAGCTAACGGGAACTATAGAAATCTAATAAATAAATAATTAGCTCAGAGTGGCATTTTAGCTTCTTGACAACAAACATGATGTTAGGTTAAGCTGAGAGAGTAACTTGCGTCAGGCTACACAGCTTCACAGGGAGATTTAAACACTGAAATACAATACACTAATCTAGCCATTTCCTCACAATACAGTTCATACATCATGGCAATTTCTGGGTTGTTAAACCCAGGAATTGCTGGGATAAGCGAAGCATGCAAGACGTGAGCTCATCATTTCCATTTGTAATTAATGACCCAGGAACACCCCATTCTGGATTGTTTTGTGACATGCCAATCCAGAAATTCTGGATCGTTTATGGATGAAACAACCTGGAGTTAACCCAACAACGAAGTATGGGCAAACCATGGGGTGTTCCTAGGTTGTTAATTAAAAACAGAAACAAGTGTGTGGCATGTGCATTCCACCCATCCAAGTTCGATTCTAATTGTGTGAGCCAGTGAGAGACACCTAAGATCAAATATAAAAAACTGTTCTGGACCCTTTCAATTTTCTTATTATCTTCAAAGCCCCACACTAGAGGCCTTCAAGAGGCAGCTGGACAAGCATCTGTCAGGGATGCTTTAGGGTGGATTCCTGCATTGAGCAGGGGGTTGGACTCGATGGCCTTGTAGGCCCCTTCCAATTCTGCTATTCTATGATTCTATGATTTCTGCCTCAAAAATTAGCATTGTCAACACCTTTGCCTTATGCACTGGCTGAAGCGAGCCTGCATATCTGTAGTTTAAAAGACTGGCATAGGCAGTTGCTTTCAGCTCATTTCTCTCTGTAATGTCCAGCTCTATTTGATGGGAGTCTAAAAACCGGTTATATCATTTCTTTTTCTTGCCAAAGATCATCACTTGCTGTTAATTTCTAAATCGTCATCCCAACAGTAGGCACTGATGTTTTTCAATTTCTGTGCAGGCCTACCTGCATAGTAGATAACAAAATCATACCATCTTCATATAAAAGGATAAATACCTAGCTATCCGAGACCTTTGGCATATAAAAATCTAGGTTGTGAACTGTGGAAACTATGGCCAGATCTACACCAAGCAGGAAATAGCACTATGAAAGCAGTATGAAAGCATTATATAAGAGGCAGGAGCCACACTACTGCTTTATTGCGGTATTGAAGTGCACTGACAACTGTTGGGGCCCATTGACACATACCATATACCGCTTTCATAGAGCTATATCCTGCTTGGTGTGGTTCCTGCCTCTTATATACCGCTTTCATACCACTTTCATAATGCTATATCCTGCTTGGTGTAGATCTGGCCTAAGTCATTAATATAAAAGTTAAAAAGAAATGGAGCAAGAATGCAGCACTGTTGAACACCTTTGACTGTGAAAATCTTATTTGTTAAGAAGGCATGATATGTTATAGTAGTTAGAGTGTTGGACTAAAACCTACGAGATTTGAGTTCTAGCCCCTACTCAGCCATGAAGCTCACTAAATGACTTTGGGACAGTCACTACCTCTCAGCCTAACCTACCTCACAGGGTTGTTGTGAGAATAAAATGGAGAGGAGGAGGAGGATCACATAAGCCATCTTGGGTACCTTGTAAGAGGAAAAAAGGTTGGATAATAATAATAATAATAATAATAATATATATATATATATATATATATATATATATATAATATGTTTCGTTGTTCAAAAGAAGATACTATTTCTGTAAACCGCCCAGAAAGCCCTGGCTATGGGGGCAGTATATAAGTGTAATAAATAAATAAATATAAATAAACTACTCTGTTTCACAATTCAGACAACTAACAGACAGCTATTATAATAATCGTAATCTTTCTCTGGAAGAAAACAGATGATAAAGGAAGGTTTGTAAATATATATAGAGCTGTATTACTTCTGACTGTTTTCTTCATCTAAGGTAGATTAAGTTCCCCAGAAACCTGCCTGAAAGTAGATTCAAGACATTTGGATCATCCTTCTACAATGACATTAGAAACATTTGCAAACAAGTTAAGGCCATAGTGGTATTCTCCCTGTGCTGTGCTTATCCATGAAAGTATATTAAATAACCGCTAGGTGGCACACAGATTCTGATAGTTTGTTAAACTAGTTTCTCAACATGGAATGAATAATAATTGGAAGAGGAGAAATTATAAAACAGGAGGCTTCTGGATCTGAATAGATGTAATAACAAAATGTATAAAATGTTGCTATTATCCTGGCCATAAAACCAAACAGCCAAATACCTTTATTAGGACCAACCAAATATGCACAAAATTGTGGGTGAGCTTTCAAGATATCTAGATCTCCTCATGAGGCAAGATTTTACAAAAAGCGGGTGGGGTGGGAAGAGGAAAAGGCTGCCGATGGAGAGTAAATGGTCAGAGTCTTAAGACAGAGTGGAGGAAGAGGTGCAGACTTAAATGGATTAGACAAGGAGTGGGGAACTTTGGAGACTTGGTGGGCTGCATGGAACCCTCCAGATGACATACTCTTCCCCTGCTTCAGCCATAAACAGAAGTGGCTGTGCGAGTGCACACTCAGTGATACTGCTAGGAAAAGTACTCAGGGAGTACACACCTGGTTTCCCAGTAGGCTTGGGAGAAACAGAATACAGTGAGGGCCATAAACCCCCACCTGGGTGACTATATGGCCCACGGGCCATGTGTTGCCCACCCCTGGATTGAACTGTTGGTGTCATGCAGGTTTCTGGTTCTATGTAGGACCATTGGGGCAAACACACATAAGGAGTGATTCCCCCATTTTTGAAAATATCAAATCCAGTTGTAACTTGGATTTGTTTCCAACCTTAGGAGCACACAGGTAGGCAGAACAAAAGAAAAATAAGAAAATAACAGAAGACATGAGTAAAGTTGTATGAAACCCCTAACCAAACGTATTTAGAAGTACATCCCACTATAACCAATAAGATTTATTTTGGATATAATTCCAATTATATTCCACAATCTGTGGTGGGGAAGAAGGATGTAGTGCGCCAAATGTTTTTGGGACTTCAACTCCTATCAGCCTCAGCAAGCATGGCCAATGATCAGGAATGCTGGGATTTGTAGTCCAAAACACCTGGAGCACACCAAGTTGGGGAAGGCTGTTGTAGCATGATTACCAAATGTCAAATGCAGATGGGAATAGCTGTTAAGCGAATAGGCAAACATACTTCATAGTTTTATCAGTCTGCGTGTCCTCCAAGACCACTTCTTCACACATCCTGAGACAAATGGGAGCGTTATCAATTCCTTGCGTACGGAAAAGTATACATTAAATGCCCTGAGATGTGATGAAGGCACATGACCACACTCTGCCACCTCTTGTACACATGCACAGGAGAGATAAACGTGTGAACATAGTTTACGCATTTACAGACGTGTGTAAGCAAGCCCCTCTGTTACTACTAACGCGAGCACCACCATTTCCCCCAAGCGCGTCGCAGAGCAAAGACAGAACAGAAACCTGCCCGCCCAGCCCTGCCGGAAAGCGCGCGATGTCGCGCTTCCGGAAATGACGTGCTAAGCTTTGCGGCCGAGCCAGCCCCTGCGAGGGTGCCTTGGGAAACCCTGTTCTTCCTTTCACGACTGCTCTCGCTCACGGTAGGTGAGTCTCCGGCCGGCTCCGGTTCCTGCCCGCCCGCGCCTTTTATCCACGGGGCTCCCGAGCTGCTCACTCACCCTCTCTGTGCTTCTTTCTTTCTCTCTACCTCAGGCGCCATGCCGGCTAAGGGACCCCTCCAGAGCGTCCAGGTTTTCGGCAGGAAGGTGAGGCTCGCGTGGCTCTGGGCCTAGTTCCTTTCTCTCTCACCGGGGCCTGAAGAGGAACCGGGGGCGATGGTGGGAGCCCGACGTGGCCGTTGGAGGCTTCGCCTGCCTTCCCCGGATCCAGACGGAGCGGCTGACTCGTGTTTTCTGTGCGCGTCATAGTCCTCTCAGCCACGTTTCTCCACGCGGCTTGTGTGGAGCGCTGCCTTCCCCTAACCCGGTACCCTCCAGATGTGTTGGGCTACGACTCCAGGCTGGCTGGGGGATGCTGGGTGTTGTAATCCAATACATCTGGCGGGCACCAGGTTGGAGAAGTTTGGCTTTAGTGAATCTGGTTCAGTCATCTCGCGCTCCTCTGAAAGCCAGCGTGAGATACTTTCTCCCCGCTCCCCGCCTGCCTTCTACCACACGTGCAGTGTTTCCATTGCAGCTAGCGATGATGACTTCTGTCCTTGCTGGCGTGCATAGCGAGAGGGGCTTTTCCCGCGTTGCCTCTAGGCCCAACACATCCTGTAAGGAAGGCTTTTCCCCGGTTGGTGGTTGGGAAGTATTTTCAACCTTAACTTAGTGCTTCCCATGCAAAATGTCCTTGTTCAAAGCCCAGCAACTCTGAGTAGGGACGGCAAACACCTGCCTGAAGCCCTGAAAGGCTGCTGCCATTCAGTACAGGGCAGTTTCTGATGTTCTTGTGGCTGAGATGTAGTGTTGCTCATCCCAAATATTTCCCATTTGCTCCCACAGCCAAAGCATATTTTGGTGTTGCCAAATAAAGGATTAAGCTGTTGCTCCCGTAATAATGGCCTCTCACAAAATAAACTTCTTTTGGAGTTGCCCCTGAGTGATATTTGCACCTAGACCATTTTTAAAAGTAACTCGCCTAACGGTGCCTGGCAAGAAAAGAGTATGGGATATGATAGAATGTGTGAGTAGCAGAAGCTTCATTGAATTATAACATCTAACTGCAATTGAAAGTAGTTTCAGTAGTGGCGAGATCTATATTATTATTATTACTAATATAGCACCATCAGTGTACATGGTGCTGTATAGAGTAAAACAGTAAAATAGCAGAACCCTGACGCATAGGCTTACGTTATAATAGAATCATAATAAAACAATAAGGGAGAGCTCTTAAGTTAAAAGAGTGCTGTGTACAGGAGAATATTTTAGAATCCTATTTTTAAATGGTGAATGCATATATGATATTGCTCATGCAGTTACTCAACTAAAGTTGTGATTTTAAATTTTTTTACATTTTATCTTAGAAAACTGCTACTGCAGTTGCTCACTGCAAAAGAGGAAATGGCCTCATTAAAGTCAATGGAAGACCCCTGGAAATGATAGAGCCCAGAACTCTCCAGTACAAAGTAAGTTGTTATTGTTATTTTCAATTTAGGAGCATAAAATTGATTATTTTTAGACATAAAATGTATTTTTAAAAATTTAATCCCATCAGGGGGTGGCGACAGCCGACAGAAAGCTCTGGCGTGGGCTGGTCCATGAAGTCACGAAGAGTCGGAAACGACTGAACGAATAAACAACAACAAATCAATACTTGTAGTTGACAGCTCCCATTACATATTTTTTTAAAGCTAGTTTACTGACTTGGTTATGGAGTTAAATGGGACCTAGTTCCACATAGAAGGACAACTATTACACTAAGGGCACAATCTTACTTGTACTCCTCCCGCTCTGCAATTTTCACTAGACAGGTCTTTTTAGCTCTTACTGAGGCATTGGCGGGGTGGTGGTATGGCGTAAGCCCTGCCCACCAGCACACCCCCTTTCCCTTCATTTGTAAGCTCATAGAGGCAGCCAGCTCGATTCTCTCCATGCTGGCTCAGACTCTTGGGATGAAGGTTGGAGCACCATCTCTGAAAAGTATCTGAAAAAACCTATGGCTCCCTCCTAGATGCTGTCTAGTGGCAATAGGATTGCTTTCTAAGCTTCTTAAAGTAGGTTTTGAATTACTACTCGATAAATTTGCTTAGTATTGGGGGAGGGGGGGAAGTTAAATATATTCACACGTTTTTCACATATGAAGAAGACGTGATTTCTGATATTCACTAGCATTACTTTCTAGCAGCCACTGGAGCAGGCCTGTCACTTTAGCACTGGTACAGTGGTGTGCTTATTCTTGGTAATGCTGTAACAATTGCAGATTAAAAGTGCAATAATTCACTGAAATACTACAATCACTATCTTATCCATGTTTTCTCAGAACCATCATTGTGTTCAAAGGGACTCACTCCTAGGAAGTTTAAGTTTGAACACAGTGGGGCTTCTGATTAAATATGCATAGGGTTGTATTAGTAGCATTGCATTATTAGCTATCCATCTTTCATAAAGTTAATAGATATAGCCTAATAATGATGTGCTGGTAGTATATAGAGAATACTTTTGATATTTTTTAAACTGTCTTGAAAAATAATGCTTTGTGGATCCTCTAGCAGCACACTGTAACAACTAGAATAACTATAATGAACTCATGACTAATTAAGCAGTTTATAACTAAATTTTTTTTTTCTTTAGCTGCTTGAACCAGTTCTCCTTTTGGGCAAAGAGCGCTTTGCAGGAGTTGACATCAGAGTCCGTGTGAAGGGTGGTGGTCATGTAGCACAGATATACGGTATGATATGTATGTTTATTCGTGTTGAGATAGGGTGGGAATTAGTTTAGATATATTAACTAAATCCTAAAATGCTCATAGTACCTTATTCTTGATGCACACATGACGATTTTAGATGTTGTAAAAATATTTAATAATTCTAGAGTTCTATTCACTTCCTCTTATATCTGTTTCCCCCCCTATAAATATGTACATGCATATGTGCAAGGATATGCATACTCATCTAAAAGGTATTAACCCCCAAAGCCCCACAGTTAGGATCACTGTCACCTAGCTAACTATAGCTTTTATTTTAACTTACGTTTCATGCTACTAATTTGTTATTTCTCTCTACAGCAATTCGTCAGTCTATTTCGAAAGCATTGGTGGCTTACTATCAGAAATGTAAGTTTTAATTAACTTTTATTTTTGGCTATTTTTGAAATGTATAAACACAAGCTGCATGGGGTGGCAATTTATAGGACTCATGATGCTTAATGATTCTTGTGCAACCTACAAGCTTTTTTCCAGTGATCCTGGTACCAAATTATCCATTTTTGAGCTACATCCAGCATTGAATATAAGTGAAGGGTTTGAAATTTAACACAAATACTGTTTTGTTTACCTCAGATGTTGATGAAGCTTCCAAGAAGGAGATAAAGGATATCCTCATCCAGTATGATCGGACCCTTTTGGTTGCTGATCCTCGTCGTTGTGAGTCCAAGAAGTTTGGTGGACCTGGTGCTCGTGCACGTTACCAGAAGTCTTACCGTTAAAGAAAACTGCATTTCAGTCTTTAAATAAAGATGGCGAAATTTAATTCTTACATTTTGTTTGTTTGAAAACTGTGTGCTTGAATTCTCTGCATATTTGGGATGTTTGAGAAGAACACTGTCCATATTTTAGGGTTACAGGATGCACCCGTAGCATGAATGAGGCCATCTCTATTTTTAAGATTTGTATTCCATCCTGTTGAAGAGGGACCTACTAACATTTTGCCCCATCTGTTATTATAATGTCCTTATAAAGGACTTGCTATAGATGCAAGGCATGGGATTGTTGAAGCCTGTCTTCTCATTCCTAACGCTTGCCCTTTTTATGTGTCTGAGTGACACAGAACTGGGTAAAGTGTTCCAGAAGTACCAAAAATGCTAATACAATCTTATGCATGTCTATTCAGAAGTAAGTCTCATAGAATTCAGTGAAACCTTCTCCCAAGAAAGTATGTATAGGATCGCAAAGCTAAACAATTGGTGAGCTTAGAATTATTTCTGTTTGTGACCAGTAGAAGTAATACAGCTGTGATGACTGAGATGGCCACCATCTCCCCACATCTATACACAGTTCACACTAATTCAGCCTTCCCCAACGTGGTGCCTTCCAGATGTGCTGGGCTGCAACTCCAATCATCCCTGGCTATACTGATGGGTGTTGCAGTTCAATACATCTGGTACCAGATTGGAGAAGGCTGCACTAGCCTTTATTTGTGCAGTTTTGTACCTTCAATTAGTGTGAAAGAACAAAGCTTGTATGAATTGGCATTTAGATAGTAATCTGTCCTTGTACATTTGAAACCTAATGCAGGTATGGAAAACTGCATATTGTTTTTGAAAGGGGTTAAGTTTGGTCTTATCTATGTAGGTATGTTCTTTGCTCAATACTTCATTTGATTAAAAATAAAACCTTTTATTCTTGCACCCACTTAGTCTTCAGCTGTACAAGGTAATTCAGTCCTCAAAATATGCAGCCTTATCTTACTGCGTCTTTGGAAGCAAACTCCACTAGATTCAGTGCTAAATCCAATTGAAAAAAAATCCAACTGAACACAATGGGATTTAATTCTAATTTAGCATACATTGGATTACAGAGCACTGTAAAATAGTGATGTTACTCTAATTTGCCCATCAACTTCTGTACACCACATAGTATCCACGAACACTTTGAGCTTTCACAACTTGGTATACCATACTTATTAAATATTATGCAACACACCAAATCATTGAAACATCTTCTCAGCCCTGCTTATAGTTTCCTCTAAAGAACAATGGAGTAATGTTTGTCCAAATAAATAGAATCTTGTAACATCACAACTACTTGCATTTCATAATGTCTAACTGAATTAAGTCAGAATTGGTGATAAAATGTTGAGGGCTTCTTTTGACATTTTTCTTAAACTAGCAGATTTCTATGACATCCCATAAAACGAAGTTTCCCAAATTTTGTGGGGTTGGGGGATGACACAAGTGTTATGTAAAATTAGAATACTTTAGCAGTATGTTCAAGGGGTGAACTTCAAACACATTCCTCTCACTTCACCCCCTCCCACTTTTGATTAGGAAGAGAATAAAACTGCCAATATCATACCGCCCTTACACAACTTCGCTTGGAAAAAAAGAGGGTAAGAGGAGACATGACAGGTATGAAAATTATGCATGGTGTGGAGAATGAATAGGGAGACACTTTTCTCCCTCATAATACTAGAACTCAGTTATCCCATGAAACTGATTGGTGGGAGATTCAGAACAAATGAAGTACTTCACATAGTGCATACGGTAGTTAAAACTAGGGAATTTGCTCCCACAATGTATAGTGATGGCCACCAATTTGGATGGCTTTAAAAGGGAGTTATACAATTTCCTGGAGGAGAGAGTCCTGCTGGCTATGCTACCACTAGTATCAGGCAGTATGCCTATGTACACCAGTTGCTGGGGAACATGGGTGGGAGGGTGCTGTTCATTTGTGTGTTCTTGGTTGAGAGCGGGTTGGCAACTGAACAGAATGCTGGACTAGATGGACCCTTGAGCTGATCCAGTACAGCTCTTTCATGTTCTAATGGACAACACTCTTGCAGCATTTTTGTGGGACATTGAATTCTGACCAAAATAATGATCAGGTGTTTGATATGGTTACATCTCTGAAGTGATTTCAACCTGCTCAGTAACTAGTTAAATGATTTGCTTGACATACACCAGAATGAGATTCTTATTTTTTATTATAAAAATACTTCTACCCACCTTTCATTTGTGTAGATTCCAAATATGCCTAACAATGTAAAAGTAATAATAAAACCAAAACAAGTTCAAACCAAAACATCCCAGATACGTCTATCAACATTCTGTAGGGAAAGAATGGGAGGAAAATAAGCAGCAAAAATGTGATGCTGTTTTTTTCCAGATTACTTGTGTGTTCAGAATTCTCAAATGCAAGACAACCACATTCATGTTTTAAAACATGGAATAAGGCTGTTACAAATGGATACATACCTAAAGCGAATAGTCGCCCTTGCTATTAAAATGCCCATACAGCAAAAACAAAAATATTGTTGAATGTTTGAAAAGTGAAAATTTGGGGGTGGGAGGAGACAGAAAATCTTGATCAGTGCAGGCTTGAAAGCAGACAGATGCAAAATGATCTCTCAAAAGTATCATGGCACAGCACGATTTCTTTCTGTGTCACTGTCCCCAAGCGTTATAAAGGGTTGATTCAGTCCAAAAGAGGAGTAGGAACGTAGGGTCTCATGTAACTAATACTGGCTCAGGTAGGGAGCTTCCATGCATTACTAATGAGAGAAAACCAGCCAAAACGTATGCAGCATATCCAAAGCTCTAAAATACTGAGTGCGGCAAGCAAGCTCCATTGTGTGTCTTTTCCCTTTCTATTTCACTTAGTTTATCAAATTTGCAAGGACCCCACGAAGAACATTAACTTTTAAGATGCCATCATAGTTAAGGGCACCAATCTGGACACTTCATATTAAGAAGCTACCTTGAAATGAACATTGTGAGAAAAGTCAATTTCATGATACCGTGGAACATATTTTGGGTTCATTTTTTGTTGTTTTCCTTGGAAGGTAAGTTTTTGTTTTGTTTTTTTACTGCAACTCATTTATAGAATGTTATTAAATACATCACTGTGAAGGAATTTTTTTTTACTCTGAAGAAACTATATTACTTAGAAAAATGGAAGAATCCACTTTATTCAGTATTTATTCTGAATCCAATGTTGACTTTGATGCTGATAAAAAGTTGGTCCAAATTGAGGGATTCTGGTACAGAAAAGAAGACTTGCAATGCAATCCTATGCATGTTTACTCGGCAGTCAAACTCACGGTGTTATATGGGGTTTTACCCAGGAAAGTGTGCATAGTAAACACCCCTACCAGGAAGAATCTCCATTGAAAACGGGCTTACTTTTGAGTAAGCATGCATACGTTTGTACTGCACATTTACTAGTCTTTCTTGGAGGACAAATTGATTCCCGCCCCCCCCCCCCCGAGCAATGTATAGCTTTCTTCAAGAATTATGCTTTTTATCTGCAATGTGTTGAAACTTTTAGAATCAATATTTTGTTTCATTAAGTATAGATTATTTGCTGATGCTTCCATCACCCATGCTAATGATATCTAGTTTGGAAAAATATTTAAGGCAGTATTTAAGTCACATTACTTTATGGCAAAAACAAAAACACCTAAATTGTCTATAACAATAGATTCACATGCAATAGGCTGGGACCGAAACAGATGCCTAAATCCATGGTCCAAAAAGAGTATTAAAATGTCAATTTTCCCTAGCAAGGATTCGTAATCCTGTAAGGATTGTGCATAGATCACTGCAAAACTTGAGCCCAAGTCTTGTATTTCATCGGTCCAGTGGCTACATCCTAAGCGCCAGTACTTAGATGTAAGTCACATTGAAATCACAGTGACTTCTAATTAAACATGGTTTGGATTGTGTTGTGTTTACACAACTGTCTTCATGCGTTTGAATGTGGGGATTTCTGAATTCTAAACAGCTTCCATCTTTTCAAAGAACATGCCTCTATGACTCATAAAAATTAAAGCAAACTACAACACTTACGTTTGGGAAGTATTTAATCTGTATACAACTGAAAAATCTTGTTAGTCCTTTTTGAAAGAGCACAACTCATCCTTGTTTTTAAAATGGAATTCCAATAAATGGCTGTCTGCTGAGCTCAGTCCATAGAAAAGGATACAAGAAGAGAGAGACAGAGATTGATTCTGCCTATTTTTATCTAACAGGATTTGTCTGTGAATTACCTCTTTTGAAAAGAACTCCAAGGTGAGTTTGAATTCCTCATTTGCAGGTATATGATTGCATATTCAGCTGGGATGTGGAACACTACTCTGATTAAAAAAAATGTTTTCAAGCTATTATGTTTTAAACATTTTTTCACAGTGTCAACAATTATTTACAGAGCATTAGCCATCAAAAAGGCCCTTTTTCAATGAAAGATGCCCTTTTTTATAATTGCAGAAATGCAGTATATAGAGCACACTTTCATGTACCTTTGAAAGAATGTGGTTTTGTTACATGGTGGTTGAGCAGGGAAGAAAAATCCTACATTTGAAAGGATTTAACTAAGCAAGTTTAAATGGATGCTGGCGTATGGTTGAAGTATCAATACAATATACAGCATTTTAGTCTTTGGTAATGCAAATGGGCTATTTTGTAGATATCAATACAAATACTGCTCTTTTTCTCCTGGTATCATACCAAATTCTTCGAATATAGCAAGATGAGCCAGACTGGTGAATATATGGTTTCCTTCAATTAATTAGTATACTTTTGAATAAAAAAGGGAATATGAAGGGTGCAATATAAATAATTTAGATGACTAATTATGGTCAGGAAAGCCGTTGTAACTGTAACAATCACGCAACAGTAGATGAGCTGAGTTGCATTTTTTTTTTAATCTTGGAAAACATCCATGGTTGCCCCCAGTTTTGATTTTCATGCAAAGCCATTGCTATAGATGATGCTATAGTTACCGAGGAAGTGCAAAACCCTTTGGTGATCTAGTAGTAAACCGTTGAAGACTAAGCCAGTGAGATGTAATTCTAATACGAGTTTCAGAATGCAAGTTGTAAAAATAAAAGTTAAGGATGCAATCCTATGAATGTTTAGATAGAAAAAAAGCCCTGCAATTCCCAGCATTCCCCAGCCAGCCATGCTCGCTGCGGAATGCTGGGAATTGTAGGATTTTTTTTTTCTGTCTTAAACATGCATCGGATTGTGCCTTATATTCATGAAAAAGCACTTGTGAACTTCACCATTTCCTTCTCTACATTAGTTGATGAAATAGATTTAGGTTTTGAGATCATGGAATTTCAAAATTAATTTCACAAAACCAAAATTGGGCAGATCCTGATTAGACTGTCTAGTTCACAACTTGCCCAAGGTAGAGGATATCCCATAAGGGTGTTCCCAACTGAACTAATTACCTGTGGGGAGTGGTGCTCCCTCACTGTCAGGTATGCTCTTGTTTTGTTGGGGATTTCTTGCATTGGGGAGAGAGGGGCTAAATGCCCTGGAAGGCCCCCTCCCACTCTATGATTGTATGATTCAATGGGCAGCTTATTACTGTTCTTATAATTAGGGTCCTGAATTTAAATTTATGCATACCCTTAGCTGAATAGTCCCATTCAGGGCTCTTATTTAAAGGTGAAGGCATTAAATTTAACTCCCATTCCAAAGACCTGGTGCTAATCAGTTTCTGTTGTAGAGGACTATACACTCATAGGTTCAGTTGGTGCACCGAGCAGGGGAATTGCAGGTTGAAAAGACAATTTGCACCCATAATTCCCCATCCAGTTAGATATGTGCACAAAAGCCTCCCAAGGAGTATCTAGCTGACAAAGATTAACATATGTCATCATTCCTGTTATTTAGATCCATTGCTTTGATCTTATTCTCAGCAGATAAAACAGGAGGGGGAAATTCAATACCTGAAAACTATCATATCTTCATTTTTTTTCTTTTCTACAAACTGAAATATATCCAACTAGGAATATCTCTTAACATTTAAAATGTGCACTAAACAGTTTGTATCCACGAGCAAAAATGTGGCGCTCTTGTATTTTGTCAAAGGAGAGAATGAAAAGGGGGAACAAATGTGAATGTTAACTTTTCTTTTTTAAAAAAAGAGAATGTTAACCCAAGAAAGGTGTCTTTGATAAAGTGAGAGAAATCAGAGAGAAACGCCTCTCTCGTGGGAATTTGCTTATTCAGGTTGCTCCGAGACCTTTGATTATACAAGATCGTTTTTGTTTTCTTCCAGGAATGAATTTAATGCAACTCGTCAGAAAAGAGATCTCTTAGCAGCCGAGGTAGGTTATACCTCAAAAGGAAGAAAAGAAAAACCCACACACTGACACTCATCTGCCTACAAGGGGAGTTTGCTACTTCTACAATGAAGTCTTTGTAAAGCAGGATGGAAATGGTAATAGCAAGGCATGGATGAGGAGTAGCTTTTCCTTTCCTGTTTTCCTGCCATTTTCAGAATGCAAACCTGCATTCAGCCATTCATTCCTTTTTTTTTTTGCAAATCACTTCTTGAATTAATCACCCCCAACAAGCTAAGTGACGCACATCAAACAGAAAAAGGGGTCTTTCACTGTTATCTCTTTTGTGAGAGCAAAGAACAAGACTCAAAATTTTGTTAGTGCTTGGCAAAAAGCACAATCGTGCAACAGTAGATGAGCTGGGTTGTTTTTTTTCTTCTTCAAATGTTGGTGTTTTTGTGACAGCTTCTGCTCAGCTCTACAATAGATTCCCAGGACAATGTTGGTACTTGTGAAAAGTGTTCTCCCTGCTACAGTGCCTCACTTCATCTGAGGTTACTGAAGACTGACCAGGCTTGTAATCTCAGTTTCAAGGTAGTTTTAATGTATAGTTTTCTCCTGGTTATCTCGTTGATAGTAATGGGGGTAGGAACCTGGCTTTCTGGTCAGCCCTGGGCCCCTGCACTGGCTAAATAAGCAAGGCTCTGAAGTCCAGGAGTTGAGATGTCAAACTCTGCATCAGCTGCACTTGGAAGATGTTGAGATTCTTCATGGTGGTTCTGATGTTCTGTTTCAGACTTTGCCTTAAGGTACTCACTGAACTGCAGATGGGTTCACTCCCGTGAGGCCTCCATTTATATATTTTTAAGCCACTGGCTTGACTGTTGTGAGGCCTCCATTCTTGCTTCAAGATACTAGCTTTGCTGTTGTGAAGCTGCCATTTGCTTTTACAACATCTTCATTTGGGCTAAGAGTGTTTCTGCTACTCTTTTACACACCTACCTTACACCATCCCCTCCCCACAGCTGAAAGGGTGCATCACCTTCCAAACTCTGATAATCGTCTCCCAATCAAAACATTCAAGACAGATCTTCAATTATTCTCTAAGCTTTAGCTCCCATTAAGGAAACATCTACCAATCGTTCTGGGTCATTAACCTTCAGAGCCCTGGCAAGGTTTGAGCCACCACTCCCTATCCCACTTTTTCTTTTAAGCTGTTGGTAGACACAGCAGCAGCAGCACACTTCTCCGTCTAGGGCTGCCTGTGTTGTTGTCGGGAAGAAAAATGTTATTCTGGTCAGTTGAGGCTATAGCCGCACACCATTTTTAACTTAACCTATTTCCTCAAGCTTGAGAATGGTGTGAGCTGAACTAATCCAGTGCAGCCAACGAGGGCCTGGAGCACTGAGGGGGGCAAGCCCTTCATTGGCCCCACATCCCCAAAGGCAGTGTCTGATGGTCTCCGCTTACTGCCACCCACATACTTGGGGAAATAGTTTAATTTAAAATGGCAAGCTCTTCATTGGCCCCAACAGACACAGCCCTTTCCTTTATAGTCTGTTATAGCTTTGCCCTGCACCATCACCACCTGTCTGTTAGTCATTTGGTGGTTGTCTCAAACCTAGGCATTGTGGTCTGGCCCTAGTGGCACCACTGATCTCCCTAATGAAGGCTGCCCACGAATTCATCTGAGGAAACAGTTGCACACTGTAGGCTTATGTCTGTAATCTATAAGCACATATGTCCTGCATCACATGTGTTTTCTCATGTTGCGCTGCACCTGCTCCTCCATTAGACAAACAAGATTACCAACTGGGTGAGCCATCTAACTCCTAACACTAGTTTGTGAAGGACTAGGTGACTCTTCAGGACCATCAGTGAAACAGACGAGTGATTTATGAAAAGCAATGTACTGTAAGGTTTTGCAAGGGGAATTTGCTCACTCAACTTGAGATAGTTTGTTTAGTGTGCAAGGAAACCCTAAAAATCCTACTCATCCTACTCATACATGTATTTATGAAACATTAGGTTTCCCTCCAAATTTAAGAATTCCAGGAAAAAATAAGTGTGTTCTAGCACAAAATTCTAAATTATTTTTCATGTTTATTTCAGATAGTGAATTCTAAATTCTAACATGTGTTTCATATGAATTTTAAATGCATTTGTTTTCAGTACTGCTCACATAGCTTGCTATTTTTCTATTTCAATGTTCAGTAGAATGACATTGTTACAACATATCCAGTGTTCAAGTGGTTAGGCGCCTTGGGCTTCTCTTGAATGTGATCTCTGTATGAATTCAGGATCATTTACTTCAGTAAAAATACATATTAACCTTCTTTTGTACAGTTATCAGAAACAATGGGTAGGATCCAAACTTGGTAATGCTTAGAATAGACCTATTAAAACTAATGAGACCTAATTTAGTCATGATAATACTTACGTCCCATTGATTTCAATGGGCATACTCTAAGCAGGACTCAGTCTGGATCCATTTCATTGATTTGCACTACTAAGCGCTTTAGATAGACATGAATGATTTGCTTTTGTCTTACTGTTTCTATTATAGACTGTTGCAGTTTCCTCTGGGGTTTCCATTCATGAGGCATTTTCTCAGACTCAAAATTCATCACAAGGTCAGTATCATATCATTACTTTGCTGCCTCTATTAAAAGAGATTAGTGAAATGCTCCATATCCATATAATTATGTACAACTTAATTCTGTTTAATCTATTACTAAGAGAGCTGAAGACAGCCACCAAAACCTCAGGCCAAAAACATAGGAAAACTTACCAACAATTCTATAAGTTTAATGTTAACAGCTAATTTAAGGCAGATCCACCAAGATGAATATAGCCCATCTATCAGGCATTGACAAACCCCTGTTTTTATAGCCCTAGGCAAGCTGAAAAACAGGTGGTTTAGGGTGCAATCCTATGCATATTAATAGACAGAAAAAGTTCTACAACTCCCAGCATGCCCAGAGGCAGTCATGCTAGCTGGAGCATGCTGGGAATTGCAGGACCTTTTTCTGTCTAAACATGCATAGGCTTGCACCCTTATTGACAGAGCTGGCCCAAGACATTTGACTGCTTGCCGTGAAGGACATCTTCCTGCTGCCTTCAGATGCAATGGATAATGCTGTCCCATTGCCACTATGGTAGCAAGAATCAACTCCCCATTCGACATACAGAAACCAAATGAATTGGCAATTGAACCTCATTTCAATAGTGGCATCTGGGAAGCAACCTTTATGGCACCCAAGAGCAGCAGGCTAGGTCTGTTGTACAACTATTATTTTTTAAAAAAGTATTTAGGCCATCTTTCACACACCAAAGTGGGTTCCAGGGCAGTATACCAATGTATACCCTATAATAAAAACACAACAATCCATTAATCCATAAAACTAAGGGGAGTTCAACCAGCTGCCTTGCTGCAACTCTCTGCCTCCCAGTATCTACTACCTGAGGCCAACACCTCACTTTGTCTAATGGTTACAGCCAACCCTGCTTATTGACTCCTTTACCGGCTGTCCTATATGTAGGCTGCATTCAACTTGGGAGGTTACAACTTGTGCAAGTGTGATTTAAGGGGTGCAATTTTCTTTAACATGAGTGACCCAAATCACCTAGAACAACCTTCCCCTACTTGGTCTTTATTTATTTATTTATTTATTTATTTATTTATTTATTTATTTACTGCTTGTTAGCTGAGGCTCTCTGGGCAGTGTACAATTAAAACCATTAAAAAATCAACAAGTATGCAAATAAATTTAAAATGTTAAAAGTTTAAAAGGGCAATGTCAAACCATATAAATTACAGTACAGGGACAGCCTGTGTAAAGAAGTATATTTTCAGGAGGCGTTTAAAGGATGTTACATTTTCCTCCTCCCGAACTGCACGAGGGAGGATTTTCCAGAGGGTGGGTGCCGCTACAGAGAAGGCCTGCCACTGAGGTTCTTCATGATGACATTCCGTTTGTTTCGGAATAGCCAGCAAGATCTCCTTTGAAGATTGTAACTGTTGTCTGGATGTATAAATGGAAGGTGGTCTGCTAGGTAGTAGGCAGTCTGCTAGATATGTTTGGCTCCCACTGGTTGGGGGATGCTGGGAGTTGTAGGACTTTTCTTTTGGTCTAAACATGCATAGGATTGTGCCCTTAGGATGGGAATCCAGTTCTGGTGCTCACGAGAGGCTGGCTGTTTTTGCTGTGCAGGTTCTTGCCTTCAGGATTGCCTTAATGGAGCAGTTTGCACAGAGGCAGGAGTCTGCGACTGTGAGACATTCCAGGCACAAGGAGAACGGTGCCAAACTGGTGAGTATCCATCATAGTTTCAGGAAATGAGTTTTGTTTGAAGGTGAGAGATTAAACCTAGTTTGTTGAAATAGCACATATAATGCCTTGGCAAGTTGTTTCCAACAGTTTTATTGGACGTATATTGCAAACGTGTTTCTGTGTCCTACTATTTTAATGATCTAGGTTTAACCTCTCACCATAATATGACATGTCTCCAAATGTCTCTGCCATGAAGATCCTTTGAAAAAATTGGAGGATTATCTGTGGCTTTGGCTTCTTTGGGTCTCTTTATTTAAGCTCTTTACATTCTTATATTAATAACCAGACAATTCAGCATGCGGAATGTATGTGTGTGTGTGTGTGTGTGTGTGTGTGTGTGTGTGTGTGTGTGTATATATATATATATATATATATATAAATCTCATTGAAATTTATGTGACTTTGGTGCAAACGAGGTGCACTTAGATTTAATATCTCCTTATGAATTTTGAACTTGAGCAACATTCAGTATGTGTGCTGTTTCTCCTCTCTGCTGTATTGTGATGGGAGAAGTGAAATTTCTTTTATTCTGTAGCTTTTGTTCCATCCTGAATCCATGTTTTAGGCTGCAAACCAAAGACAGAATTTATATGCAAGGTAATACAACTTTCTTTTACTAGTGTTGGAACTTTCCTAGATATTTTTACTGCAATAGCTCCCCTACCTAAAGAGGCAAGCTGAACAGTGACTTGCCTCTTTGGGAGTGAGCGCTATTGTAAGGAAATCCTCAAAGGAAACCCAGCCTATGCATATGGTTCCCTAACTTGATGGCAAATTAATTCTTTGGATTGTGATTATCCATATTTTCTGACTTTTGGATCATTCATGTTTATAACTGGAATTTCTAATGCATCGCTTTTAAAAAGTTCTATATGAATACATTTGAAATGGGCTGTGTTGCTATTGCCAGGTTGGCTTCTGTTGCTTCACTTGGAAAACAATACTTTGCTCTCTCTAGTTCCTAATGCTGGCAAAGACAGAGATGGAATTTGCAAATCATGGGGGCAGCATCACTTTGAAACATTTGATGGCATCTACTATTACTTCCCGGGAAATTGCTCGTACATTTTTGTGAAAGACTGCAGTGATCCAGAGCCTCAATACACTGTGTGGGTAAGACTGGGAATTTGGATGAAGGGGGAAGTGAAAACAGTATGAAATGTAAGTGTACTCTTTCCTTCCATTTCCTGTGACAGACTCCTCTGTAGTTATTCTGCACTGATCCCAACTAAGCTGGCATAGATATACGGAATGGAAAGAAAAAGCATGTGTGTTCCTGTATCTGCATACATATTCAGGTTTTGTGAGTTGAGGCACACATAATTGACTGGTCGATTAAAAATTAACTATTTGGACCTGAGACCTCACAGCTAATCTAAAATGACAAAAAAGGAAGGAGAAAGAAATGTAGGCTTGATTTAGGTTAATCAAATGTGCCAAACTGTGTCCAATAATATCAAAGACTGTGGGTTGTTGTTGAATCGTGAGTTGTCATTAAGTGCAAACCTGGCACTGTGGTTTAATAATGGGTTGTTAACTATGAACAACCTGTAGTTCACAACCCAACAACAATAAACCACCAGGTTTTTCCTTGAGTTGTTCATGATTACTTAATTTAATGTATTCTGTGTTAGATTCTGTTAATGTATAAACATAGATTCAAAAGACAATATCAAATGAGTAGTGCATCAAATATCCATTGAAAAATGCCCTAGAATACTGAAGATCTGAAATAAGAGAGCACATTGATCCCTAACATCTGCTAGTAATTCCATTCTGATATTGCTAGCATTGCAGTTGTACTGTCATATTGTGTCAAGTTATTCTAGCATACATAACAGTATGCCCCATCTTAAGTTGTTACAACTTTTAAGATTGCTTTTAAGTCTGTGTTTAAATATTAATTTAATAGTAACCTTGGGTTGGTAACAACTTTAGCCTCATAGGTCAAAAATTGCAGAGAAAGAAAAACACAGTGATGCTGTTGCTTTTCATTCTATATTTTCTGCTTGGGTACAGATACCTCAATGCAAAATACATGTCTGCATCATTGGTTGTGAAGGCCACAGAATTTTGATTTGATTTCTTCCCATAAAATTAATCAAAATGGAAAACAACTCTTTCCCATTCTATGCTTTTAAAGAGCGTTGTATGTACCTGCATTGTGACGCACCTGACATGATACCTAACGCAGATATTTCTACATAACATATGATGAACAAAGAATAGATTTGTTACTTGTGTGTGTGTCTATTTCTTTCCCTTTAAGATCAATAACAGCCCACAGTGTGCTGGTTCAGTGTATTCTTGTTTGCGGTCAATCAGCTTGTTCTTCTCAAATCAGGAGGAAATACTCATACTGGGGCATGAAGTAAGAAAGGGTAGAATCAGGTAAATAATAAAGTTCAAGTAATTTCTTTCATAAGCAAAAATAAAGTATTAAGACCAAAATGATTAAATTATTTCAACTAATACAGTTATATTCTAGATATTGTGTGATAAATGTTTGATGTATGAAATATAGGGTTAAGAATGGTTTAAAGTGTGAAAGTCATTTTTCTCAATTATAGCATTTTTACATATATATTTCAATGTGAAACAACATCTAAATAACATTATGATTTGCATGATGGGAAGAGAAAGGGGTTGAACTGGTACATTTTTATTATAACTTGTGTAATGTAAATAAAAAGATAATTTCTATATTTATTTTTATTTGTACCAAGGTTGCATTTTTGAAAAAGCAAAGATTTCTTTGTGCTTAAATGGATAAAAAGAGAGCATGACTTACACTTGACTTGGCATCTTTGAACTGGAATGTGTTTTGCTTTTCCAGGTTGACCTTGCCCCAAACAATTGGAAATATTTTCATTGAGAGATTAGCAGATTACATTCTGGTGAAAACTACATTTGGCTTTTCCCTGGCTTGGGATGGAAACTCTGGGATTTATATTAAGCTGACTGAAGAACACAAGGGGAAGACATGCGGTCTGTGTGGAAATTATAACAATGACACATTGGATGATCTCCTAATACAAAACGGTAAGCAAAATAGCCCAGGCATATCATTTGTGAAGACAGATCTCTCGGATCCTGTTTGCTAGTAATTATCAGGGTAATTACAAGGATATTGAATCTGTTTTTCTAAATGTGTTTGGGGATGAGTTTGGGATTAATATTAATACTTAGTTGAGAAAGCCATTCCTTCTCTTAACTATAAAGCCCATTCTTACATCTGTTACTTTAAGGCAACTAATCATAGACCAGGCATGGGCCTTCCAGATGTTTTTGGAGTGCAACTCCCATCAGCCTTAGTCAGCATTATCAATGGTAAGAGATGATGGGAGTTGCACTCCAAAAACATCTGGATGGCCACAAGTTGCCCACCCCTGTCCTTGACTGACATTTCTTTTTCCATTAGATTTGCCCCTCTAATGTTCTATCAGCATCCTAAGTAAAGATAATACATAAAATAGCAACTCAATTTCCCTGTTCATTTCCAATTCCCTTCAAGTATTCTGTGCAGCAATTTCGTGTGTTTAAATACAGAACTGCCCCCAAGCACATAGAAAGAGATAGATGGGTGGTTTCCAGTGGTTCATTGTGGCCTACCAGTCTGACATGACCTTGTTGATGACTTGGGTCGAGGGTAGTTCTGGCCATATATCCAATGAATACATAGGAGGGAGCCACAAAGTACTTTCCATAATTGAAAAGCACAGGGCTTATTTGAGTATGTGAACGAATACTGCAGTACTATGTATATACATTTACAGTATGCTGGCAATATGTCGCTTACTCTTATGGAAAATTATGTTCATCAATAGATGACTATAAAGAAGATATTGCTAAATTTGCAAACAGTTGGTCTGTGCAAATCCCAGAGGATGCAACTTGTGTAGCTACTGCCTCTGATTTTCCTAGCCCCTGCAACATTGACACAGAATCTTATGAGGTAGGTGGCTAGTTTGCTATTTCATAGAATAGCTTCCAATAAATTTATCTTTATGTTTTGATTCTGAGAGCCATGGAAAAGGACTATCATCTTCTTTCCTCCTCTCCATGAGCCTCCTGAAAAGCTTCTCTGGAGGGTCTGGGGATCGCCCTTAACAGCATGGAATGGGGAGTGAGAGCAGGAAGGGGAATTGCTCCAAACTGGACTGAGGCACCTTGCGAAGCATCCTACACTATTCAGGAGGGTCCCCAGATCCTCCAGAGAAGCTTTCAAGAACATATTAAGAGCCTTGTTGGATTATAAGAAAGGCCTACTCTGTCCAATGGCCAATCAGATGGCTATGGGAAGCCCACAAGCAATACATGCATCCAATTGCACTCTCCCACAAGTGTTTGCCAGCAACATGTATTCAGAAGCATACTGCTATCATAACTAGAAGCCTTACATTCCATGAATTTCTTCACACACACCCTTTTAAAGCCATCCAAGTTGGTGGCCATCACTACATCTTGTGGTGGAGAATTCCATAGTTTAGCTATGAACTATGCAAGGAAGTACTTCCTTTTCCCTGTCCTGAATCTCCCACCATTTAGCCTCACTAGATGACCCTGCATTCTAGTATTATGAAAGAGAGAGAAAACACTTCCCTATCTACTTTTTTCCACATTGTGCATAACTTGATACACATCTACCATGTCCCTTCTTACTCGCCTTTTTTCCTCTAAGCTGTAAAGCCCCAAATACTAAAACCTTTCCTCACAGGGGAGTTGCTCCAGTCCTTTCAGTTGCCCGGTTGATCCTTTCGGTTGCCTTTTTCAGGGTGTTTATACAGGGAACTGCAGAGTGAAGAATGGGAAGGGAAAGCTTCCTTTTGTCGGCTTCCTTCCACTTGCAGTTCTCAGGATCCAAGTTATGGAAAATGTCTAGTTGTCTACCTATCATCCATTCGGATGACACCTTCTCTAAATCCTCCCACGCAATTGTATTTTAAATTCAATACAATGAAACATAAGCTACAAGGAAACACAAAAGTGTGTATGTTTTTATGCAGTTATCAGAATTAATGATAGTTATTTAGATTTTAAGTTGTTGCTTTAGTCATAATACAACATATAGGTCTACATCTGAGTGAACCCTCATATGGGAGAACACATTGACATTGGTAAGTAGGTTGGACCAAGAAGTTTAATCTGATTATCAGCAGTTCAGGGGCAAATAATCCTTCAATATTTTTTCAGGAATGTAACAAAGCTAGAAGAGGAGTAGTTTTGACATGCTTACTTGCTAAGGTATACAGTGCATTGGACTGTAGCTGATTCTATTGCCAAATTAAACTACAATTTATTTTCCGTTTTTGCTGTCTCTAGAATTGAGACCTCCCAAGGAAAATGTTCTCTGTTGCTTTATTTCTTACTTGAACACATGTTGCTAAGTCAATTTTTTTTGAGAAGGGACAGTATTTGAAATGTAATTAACAACAATTGAAAGGTTATAGTGAAAATCTTACACGCTTTAGGGAAGGTTATTAGGTCATGGCTATCTAATGAAGTATATATACATTAATAATCTTCTGTATTCTTCTCTGCACAGAACATCTACTTCAAGTGCCAAATACTCTTACAGTTTCCTTTTCTAAGCTGCCACCAAAGCATAGATCCTTACCCCTATATTTCAAGCTGTATGAATGACCTTTGTCGGTAAGCTGAATATAAGCACTGGGGTTTTGTTTGTTTGTTTGTTCGTTTTGAGTTGCAAGGGTATTATATACTCACCATTATTGTTTCCTTGTCTTGCTTCTTAATAATATGGAACAGTTCAAATCATCTATAGATCTGTTTATTGCCAACCCAATCCAGATTCACTAAGTGTTCCTGAGGTCATGTTTTTGAAACAGCCCCAAACAAAACAACGGTGAACCATCTTTGTTGCTTTGCTGGTGGACTGATTTGAAGAGCTTCCTCTGGGAAAGCTGGGGTGGGGGATAAAAGCCCACCCTCCATGGGGGTGGTGGTGGCTTCAGTTGAAAGGGTGCCCCACAGATGGGAGACCAATATACTTGTGCACAGCTGTTTAATACAGTTCACTAGAAAGATCAAACCAGTCCATACTCCAGGAAATAAAGCCAGACTGCTCACTTGAGGGAATGGTATTAAAGGCAAAACTGAAGTACTTTGGCCACATAATGAGAAGACAGGATACCCTGGAGAAGAGGCTGATGCTAGGGAAAGTGGAAGGCAAAAGGAAGAGGGGCCGACCAAGGGCAAGATGGATGGATGATATTCTGGAGGTGACAGACTTGACCTTGGGGGAGCTAGGGGTGGCAACGGCCGACAGAAAGCTCTGGCGTGGGCTGGTCCATGAAGTCACGAAGAGTCGGAAACGACTGAACGAATAAACAACAAGAAGAAAAGCAGGGAAGAAAAGAATGAGGCTGCTGTGAAGAGCTGATCCTGTGAAAAGTCGGACTAGAGGGCAAAATTCCGTCCTCCCCATGGTGGATCGTTGGGCTCCCTACTCTCAGGTCCAGTTTTCCCAGTATGAGCTCTTCAAAGGAAGATTATATTGAGAAATGTTCTCCAGCCTGGATTTTAAGTTGTGGACTTCTAATGGCCACTACTTCTTTGGGGTGAGCAGTACTGAGCCCCAAAAGCTCATTTCTAGTCCTGAGTCCAGCAATCTTCACAGGCATCTCTGCCCACTTGTCTAATTGGAAATTTCAAACAGGCAAAGATGGTATGTTGAGAACTTTGGGATGTATTTCTTGGATTTCATTAATTTGGGCTTGGGTTATTTATGAAAGGGAATTCTTGTTGTCCGGTTTAGTGGAGGAAGCCGCTTGCGGAGATATCGTTTATGTATGCCAAGTCACTCATTCTTTTGCGATTCATTTAAATGGATTATATGTGGTAAGATAAGGAGAGTCTGATGGTAACAAAAGAACATAATGGAGCTTGACATGGTGACTTTATAATAAGGGATTTCAATCTACCAGCATGCATACCCTGTGATATATCATACTAGAACTCTTGGAAGCTAGAACGTCTGTTGAAAGGTAGCAAATTTCATTTTAATGTGACCATCATTGGCTCGGATCCTAATTTCTTTTCTGTGAAAAGAACAGAGCTCCTTTCATGGAGCAGGGTTTACCACTTGTGCAACCTCCTGTAGCCCCTGATAATCTGCTCCTTAGGGTTGTGAGACCATCTGGTACAAAATAGCATGTGGCACAGGGGGCTTCAGCAGCAACCAGAAAATCACTGAAAATCAGATCCAAGCTAACATATAGAGGCCTTATTATAGGCATTTTATGGTGTCTTAAACTTTCAGATCCAGAAGCTACCCTTAAATAACTCCAAAAGTAACTGTGGGATACAGTCTTGTTTATTTTATATTTTTGTCTTTGATTCTCCAACCCTGCTGCTTCTCTCCTCTTGCCTGCTACTGATGTAGGACTATCCTACAGCAGCCATTCATAATGCTCCCACAATGCATGACACCCCTAAATTGCATCTCTCTTCTTCAGTGACAATCAGCTACAAGGGAAAAAAGAAAAGAAAATGATTGCAGCACTGTTGGTTCAGCATCCCATAGGCTAGATCACAACCCACTGGTGGAGGCATGAAGTGCTAGTGGATGCCACTGTTTTATAGCTGTAGAACAATTATTCTTAGCCTTTGGGGACCATTATTCTGGCATGGCTGTCCTTGAAGATCCCCAAATTTCCCCACCTTACAGCCACTCGTTCAAGAGTGCTTGAAAGAATTCCAAATTAAACTCAGCTGCTGTGTTTATTTTTGTAGCTGTGACCTTGTGAAACTATATATGCACACAATAGAAAATTGCACGCGCAGCAGACATTTTCTGTATAGTTTCCACAGTATGTGCTTGTACTGCCAAACAGTACGGCTACTTCTAAGTTTAAATTTTAAGATTTAAACCGGGAAGTGTATTGCCTCTTCTGCCTCTTCAAATAAACTTCTACCCCTTCAGCATTTTCCTTCATTTTCATTGTGGTCTCAGGATTACACTTTACCACTATAGAACACTAAACAAGGATTTAATTTGTCATGAAATAAAACTGCATTCTGGAGTTGGCTTTTCAAGACACAATGATGTCAATACTTTATCTTTTCGTTTTGAAGTAGTGATGGCCCTACACAGGTAGTTTAAAACATAAAGACTTCTTTTACCATTTCAGAGAGGATGATGATGAAACTTACTGCCGAGCAGTGACAGAGTATGCTAGATCATGTTCACATGCAGGTTACCCAATACGAGATTGGAGAGATGACTTCCCAGCATGTAGTAAGTTTAGGTTGTGTCATTATTTTTTTAACATTGCTCCACCACTGGTCAATGTCAGTGGTTCCGTCTGTGTTAAAAGTCCTTCTTTGACCATTCTTTTGTCAAGTAGTATCTTTTCGGTGGCATTGAACCATTTCCACTGTGGTACCCAATGGTCTGGTTGGCAACCATTCAAAGTAGGAACCAGACTCTAACTAATAGACTTCAGATGTTTTGCATTGTAAGCCTACTTGGCTAGAACAATACATGTAAGGAAGATGATTGAAGTTCATGCCAAAAAATACATGTAAGAAAGATCATTCAAGATTATTGCATTTATTTAATATTTATTTATTTATTGCATTTTTATACTGCCCAATAGCCGAAGTTCCCTGGGCTATTAGTATTAAATATTGATATGCCAGCCCTCATTATGGTATATTTTACAGTGGTTTACATGAGATTGTGAGTCTCTTTTTTGGACATGGTTCTGAATCATGTAAATGTGCATTCTCTAACTTTGAGTAATCCTATGAAGACCTTACTCTTAAATTTGATTTTAAGAATTTTGGACTTGAAACAAATGCTACATTTTGTATACTAGTAATTCGTTACACATTAGTATTACTGCAGTGAATTAACAGTGTTGTTTTTTATTAAAAGGTTAATAAATGGTTCGTGTGTATTTTGCCTTATTAACCAAATGAAATGAACAAGAACATGATAATGTCTTATTTAACTTGTTATATTTTAGCTGATACATGTGAAGATAGTTTTATTCACCGGGATTGTATCAGTTGTTGTCCACCAACTTGCACCTTTGAGAAAGATTGTCTTGGCAGTAACCTCCACTGCCTCGATGGATGCTACTGCCCAGATGGCAAGTATGCTACTTTTTATTAATATTACCTAAGTGTTGAACTACTCTGTATTGAACTACTAAGTGTTGAACTACTCTGAAAACAAGACAAGAGTCTTTAAGTGGGGACACTATCTATTTGACCTGGTCTCCAGAAATTCCTATGGATTTCCTGGCTGCTTAAACAGAACTACAATTCTGTATATAGCTGGTAGAAACCTCAGGAAAATACACCTTACATCTCTGGGTCAATCAGTTTTGGATAACTTGTAAAGGGTATCACCAAATATGTGAATGACAAAATAGATGTACAATGAAACCATGGTGTCTGATAGGGTACCTTTAGCCCTGGTTACAATGGTTTTAATGTATAAAGGCACAATCCTATGCATGTTTAGACAGAAAGAGGTCCTTCAATGCTGGGAATTGTAGGACTTTTTTCTGTCTAAACATGCATAGGATTGTGCCCATAATCTCTTAGTAATAGAATTATTTTGTAGTCTGTCCAGAAATAATTCCCCATTTTATGCCACAGTCCAGTGGGTACACACACTGCACGCTGGTGCAGTTGTAATATGATGGTCCCTTAACCATGGTAAGGTTAAGGGAATGAACTAAGGGACTGTGCATTCCCTTCCCTCTTTAGTGCAAATTTTCAATTTCTTCCTGTCACAAGCCTCAACTGTGGTTAAAGATTATATCGATTCAGTACTGCTATTAACTATGCTAATATTAAACAGAGTCTATCTTAACCAGGGTTTGAGAAAAGGTCTATTGAAGCTCTCACATTTCGATAGGGCCTTATCAACATCCCTCCTGTCTTCATGTAATTGATTTTAACTTTACATTGAAAAACATCCTTGCTGCATAGTGAATGCCAAGTAAAAGCTATATTTTATATATATTGTGATCTCATTCATGATGTTTTTGCAACCTAGGACTCATACTGGACAATGGAACTTGCATTTCTGTGTCTGATTGCCCTTGCATTTATCATGGGACAGCTTTCCCTGTCGGCGCAAAAATTGAACAGGAATGTAGTAATTGGTACGTAGTTTTTGCTTCTATCATTGTTCTGCCATGTATCTGACTGCCTATAGTTGCTTTACTTTAAAGTATTTGCCTTTTTATATTTCTGTTGGGGGAGCAACTATTTTTATGTAATTGCATTTATATAATAAATAACAGCATTTTTTTCTCTTTTGTATTTTTTTTTAGTATTTGCGTTGGTGGCATTTGGAATTGCACTGAACATGATTGTCCAGGTAATTGTTTTTCTTTAAAAGGGGTGTGTGTGTGTGCATGTGTTGAAATCTAATGAAAACAAAAAATATGCTAAATGTCCAACCACTAACAGTGCAATCTTATGCATGTTTACTAAGAAGTAAGTTCAATGAGGCTCAATCCCAAGCATACATTAATTGATTAGATCTAGCCATAAAAACAGCCAAACTAGAAAGGTCTTACAATACTTCCACATGATGCTCAGGTTCAGGAATTTGTGTGTGTTCAGAAGAATTAAGTCCATCATTTGGGGCTGTAGATGACCTAATTGGTGTGTGTTAGCTTACACTGTACATGCACCTTACAGCAATGCTCATGTACCGATATAGGAAGTTAGACATTATTAGCATCTAGCCACACATTGGGACAATATTTACTATGCATATGATCAGAAGTAAAGCATGGCAAAAAAATTCCTCACAATATCGCCAATTGTTACAGCTTCCCATATGTTTTCATGGTCACTCTGATAAGTTTGCAACTGGCCAGCTTTAGATGATCTTATCTCAATTTTGCATGCACATGCTTCATTTTTCCCTTTGCATGAACTGTGATTAGACCAGGGCAACTCTAATTAACTGTAATTTCCTGTTTCATTTGAAATGGGAAACTACAGTTACCAGGTGCAGACCAAGCCAGGATCTTAAACCAGCTTCAAAGTATGGTTGAAGAACTTAACTTGTTCTGCACCTGGTAACCATAGTTTCCTAGTTTGGATGAAATGGGAAATAATGGCTAATTAGAGATGAGGAACAACTGGGCAACGTGGGAAAAATGCTTGTTTGTATCTCAACATTAAAACAACATATGATTTGTCTAAAGTGGGCCACTAGTTTTGGAAACTACCAAATGAGAATTCCCTCCTTCTCTCAGACATGGTGCACAGAAGATGTTCTGGGTTGATATATACACCCACTGCAATCTATACACTCATTGAGAAGCATGGAATATCTTGGGAAGAATTTAACACTTTCTCTTATGGGTATCCCCTGAGCACTGTATCACAACCTACTTTTGAAAATCTCCTGAGTTTCAAAATCATCTTGTAACATGTCATAGATCAGCTATTGTTATAGCAGGCTCAAGAAATAAAAAGGATAAAAGAACTTTCAGAAACTCACATTGCAGTATTCGAGTTATTTTGCATTTGCTCTTATTGCTTGTTACTCTGTCATCTGGATTTCTGCAATACAGTTTTTCTATTTATCTTTCTTTGCCTCAAGCTGAATGTTCAATTGTTGGCGATTCCCATTTTACAACTTTTGATGGTCGTCATTATACATTCCTTGGGGTTTGTCAGTACATTCTGGTGAAAGGCACTGGAAAAGACAAATTCACAATCACTTTGCAGAAAACTCCCTGTGGCCAGGTAAGGTCACACTTCCATTAAAATTCCGTGGTGATAAATAAATACCTACAGATTTTATGCAGTTAGAGCCAATAAATTAATTCAGAAGATTAGCAATAAAAAAATCACTTTCCCCCCTTAATATTGAGTGTCTACCTGATCATAACCTGGATTTTATTTCGGCTGTAAGGACTGCCTTTTGTAAAACCAATTGCGCCTTTTACTGAGATTAAGTCCACAGAGCTTTTCATTCACGCATGATTACACAAGCATCTACATATTTGGTTACAGTCTGAGCAGGTGTCTTAGACAGATAAATGCTCTTGGTGACAGGGCTGAACTGGTTTGATATACTGCCAGCCAGATAAGAGGCATTTTGAAGTTGACTGAGATATTTATTTGATATTTTATAAGCTCTCTCATTTCTTGGAACAATAAATCTGAGAGCTCACAGAATAATAAAATATCAGTGATAGGGCATTTCAGCTGGTGGCTAGTTAAATCCAGAATATGCTAGGATTAACCTCTATCTCTTACATACGAAGCCATTCTTTGATTTTTGGAGAATACCTACTTTTTACTTAGTTAGAAAGTGAACGACTTCTTGATGGTATGCTGCAGCTCTCTCCTGTAGCTCTAGTTCTAATGTAGTAACTAGACTGGGGTTCAAATCCCCAACTAACCAGGAAGCTCGCTGTACCAGTCACTCCCTCTCCCAGTCTAACCTACTGTGAGGATGGGGTCTGGGCTCCCTGGTTTGGTTTCAGATGCTAAGACAGACTAGGAGACAGAACTAGAAGTCCAGCCAAGACAGTGAGCAGGGAAGGAAATTCCCCCAGAAGTCAGGGAGGAATCTTGCCAGGAGCTTATTGAACTGGAGGCTCATGTTCAGAGATTGTCTTCCCCCTCCACACCCCAGGAACTCAGCTTTTGCCAAGAGAGGAGGGAGTATCAGAATTGACAGATCCCAGAGTCCGCTACAGGATCAAGTGGGTGGAGGTGGGAGGAGGTCCGCCAGACTAGCTCTGCATCAGAAGTTGTGTCAAGAGGACCCTCCCTGAAGGAAGAGTCTGGTAAAAGCCTATCAGGCATGGTGGGAAACTGTCAATTAGTTGATAGGCAAGTGCCTTGCTTTGCTTGGCTAATTAACCTTAGAAGATAGCTCCTAGCCTTCACAGTCCCTTCAAGTATGAGAAAGTGGTGGGGTTTTTTGGTGGGTTTTTTTTGCTTTTACTGAATAAAGACTTTGTGGATTGCACAGTGAATCTCTTTGTGGTCTCACATTTCGATGGGAGGGGTTGGGATCACCACAACACGTACCTCACAGGTAGGAGGGTTTGCTATGAGGAGAAAGTTGCCCTGATCCTTGAAGAAAGGCACAATAAAAATGGAACATTGATCAAAATAGAATGTAAGACAGCAGGGGTGGGCAACCTCAGGCTGGGAGCCAAATCCAGTCAGCCTTCTGGAGTTCTCCAGGTAAACACTCCTGCCTTCTCCTGGCTCCACCTCCTTTCACCCAACTACCGATCATCTGGTGGTTTCTCTGCTTTTGTGCAGTTTCCTCCCATTCTTAAAGATTGAAATATCTCTCCTATGGCTTAGTTATGGGCAGTAAGAGTTTTGAGCTGCAGCATGCTGGTATTTTTAAATACTTTTGGCCCTACCTTTTAAAGCTTTGGCCCCTCCCACCACTGGAATGCGGCCCTCTCCAAAACAGAATTCAACCCTCGAGCTGAAAGGGGTTGTAACCTGTTTAGTAAACCTGTACAGTTTCGTAAAAGTTTGTCTATGTCTTTTCCTTTTCACATGGGACCCAACTGCCTTCCTTGGTTCATCCAGAACCTTGATCATGTCTGCATCCAGTCTGTAACACTAGTTCTTGAAGATGACATGAGCAAGCAAGTGACTCTGAACCGGGGTGGTGGAATTCAGTATGTTTCTTCCAACCAGGGTTTTAACCTTAATGGTAAGATACTTGTCTTATATTTCCAGTGAGGTTTATATTGTTTCCTTCATGTTTGTAAGCATTCTTAATAGATTTTAGAAGAACATTTTAACCAAACTGTGTTTCTGTGAAAACATACAAACTTTTACACTGAAGTGTGTGTGTTCTTATGCAAGGACAAAGGATGAGTTAAATAACACTTTTAAAAAATGAGTTAATATCACTTTATAGACAAATCAAAGTTTCTAGCTTCAGAAAGGTCTTCTTCAGTTTTGGAGCTGAAGAATGGGCGAAGCTAAATCATTGAAGGCATTGATAGATTGTCATACAGACTTCACTCATCATGTGAATTGAATTAAGTAGTTGGCCTACATCTTTGGAATTCTATATGTAAAAGCAAAAATGCATGAAATGAAGCAAGTTATGTAGCCCCAAGCGCTATCTTGTTACAGTTAATTGATATATTATGCTTTTGGAAATGAATGATTAGCATACAGATTTCACTCATCATGTGAACTGAGTTAGGTAGTTGGCCCTCATCTCTGAGGTCCCTTACGTGAAAGGAAAAATACATGAAATGAGGCACCTTTTATAGGCTTCTCTTGTCACAGTTAATTGATATATCATGCTTTGGGCACCTTGTCAGGAGACTCCTCTGTGAAAGTATGTTAAACATCTTTCATTCTGGTATATGGTATATATAAATTAGCTGCAAGGGAATATTCTATTTAAAGTGTTTGTCACTTGAGACTGGATTAACCACAGAGCCTCATTCACCCTCCCTGAATTCCCCACTTTTTAGGAGGCTCCAACAGGATTTGGAGTTGTCGCCATTTTCAGTTCTTTGGTGTTGTTGGTAAATGGAATAACAACTGCAAAGTTGCTACATATGAAAATGCTATCTGCTTTTAGCATTAATGTCCATAATATATGCTGAAGATGTTGAGTGATGAAATAATTTGTGGATTGAAGTGTGTCGAGTTTGAAGGTTTACCATGTATGGGTACCCTCAGGAGAATGAGTAGAAATATGAACAAGGAATTGCAATTCTGTCCATATATATATATATATATATATATATATATATATATATATGACTTGGGTGCAGACTTGCCCTTTGAATGGAAGGATACCTTTCACGGAAGGCTCCCACTCTATGAAACAAGCAGAAGTGCTTTTTGTTGATTTTCCTTTCTCCAGCATCCCCCCACCCACTACCTCCCATACTGTTATAGAGGGTCTCCTCACCCTGCAGAGGGCTGACAAATGAAGGAAGAATGGGCGAAAACCACTTCTATCCATTCCTCCAGTTGGAAAGTCCCACAGGAGCTCATATATCTATATCTGTATGCAGTCTTACAGCCCTGGACAACTATTTGATTTTTGTTTATGGATTTCTCCCTCCTTCTATTATGCCTAGGATATGTTGAAGTGCAGAACTTGTCTTCATTGTTTGTGCAGCTGAAAACTAAATTTGGTTTAAGAATGCAGTTTGCTAAAGATGGTGAGAGAGTGTATATTCAACTCGCTACTGGTTGGAAGAGAAGAACTTTGGGTCTATGTGGAACTTATAATGGAAATTTGAGAGATGATTTTCTGTAAGTTTGATTTATACAATTACTTCATTATTAATTTGTTTATCTTTTTACTCAACCTATACGTAAAATTTGGGGAATTAAAGTCCATAATAAAATAAGCGCTAAGGTATAGAATGCTATACTATATCTTATAGGCTAAATTTTGTCATGCAGCCCAAATGATAACACAGTAGAGTTTTCCTGGAGAATGCTTTTGCTTTTGTTTCACTTCTCTCCCACATTACATTCTCTATGCCCTTTTCAAAAGTCCTTGGCATATGGTGGTTGCCATCATGAAGATGCTGTCAGGTGATCTCTTGAATGTACAGCAGAACAAAAGGGAAAACTAAGACCTTGAAGTGTTCTCAGTATACTATAAGCCAATGTTCACATTTTAGTTTAATTTTTTTAAAGCCCTGAATAACAATTTCAGGAATGAAAATATTTTCATGGACATGAGTGGTTTATGTACACACGCTGAAACATATACAGTTGTGCATATGTGGCACTAGAGCATTAATAAATCCTGCCTATGACAGAAAATCCATTAAAGCTGTTGAAGGTTTTCTTTATCTTCTAATTAGTAAGGTTTTCTTTATCTTCTAATTAGTATTAGTCTTCTTTACAACAGACTTTTATCTCACACTTTTACTGGGGTTTCTGCTTTTGGAACCTTTACAAGATTAAGATCAGCTCCTTTACACATGTTTATATATGGGTTTCGGGGGAATTTTCTTTCTCTGCAAGTTCCATATGTTTCATTATATAGCCACTAGATGGTGCTGTGGTATAGTTGTGATATAACGGAACTGCACAATTACACACAGCCGTTGGAGCGTGATGCAGAGAAAATAGTGCATTTTCCCATTATGAAAAAAGCCTGGATAAAGATTATAACTCATAGGAGAGGCCCTGGAGGGTGACAATGTCATGTAATGAACCTGCAAGTTTCTGCAAATGCCCAATTACAAGTGCACAATAAAAGCTTCATGTAGAGAAGCCCTAAGCCTTCCCTATGAATTACTGGGAAGGAATTGTAGTTCTTGTGCTAAGCACACTACAGAATCAGCCTCCATCCAAACATTGACCTCTTGCTTATAATGAGCTACAATTGCATCTATTATGGGGTGTACTAAGTGTATTTTAAGATTTTCAGACTCCCAGGTCATGGCTGTTTTTCTCTTCATATGGCAGAAAAAGCAGTAAAGATGCTTCCACAAGGAATACTTAAAATACTGTGTATATGCATATGGTAGCAATGGGGAAAGTTTGTGAGCAACCAGTAATGTGTGCTATGATCCAACTTTCAGGATGCCGCAGCATATGTTCTTTTGCGTTGATTTGCAACGGCACACTGAAAGCTAAATTCTGCCTGTGGCGGCAGATGCACCTAGGCCAGATCTACACCTTGTGTTAAATCATTAAGAATATAGAATAAAAAGCAGGATATAACACTATAAAACTGGTATATGGAATGTGGATTGTGTCCCAACAGTTATCCGTGCACTTCAATACTATTTATTTATTTATAGCCAAAAAGGCTCCCAGAGCAGCTTACCACCAATAAGTAAAGAAGACAGTCCCTGCCCTCAGGCTTACATTCTAAAAAAGACATGAAACATGAGGAAAAGGGGATGGGGAGGGAAGAGGGGGGGGAAAGAAAAAGAAATTAAGGTGACTGATTCAGCAGGGCTGGTGGGAAGGACCTGCTGCCCACTCTCATTTCCCAAAGGAAGGACAGATCAACAGCACCTTCTTCCCCACAGGGTCATGATACCAGTTAGCCCAGGGGTGGGGTTCAACTGGAGCAGGCCTTGATGGTCTCTCTACCTGCTCCTGTCTCCCTCGCTTCTTTTTCCATACAGGAAATATCATGTAGTTCTAGCCCAAATTGGCTTGTCACAGGCCGACAACAAATACATGCAGGCTTTCCCAGAGCTTTTCCTGCCCCTATCATGCCTACAATGGCCAATCGAATGGCCCCCATTTATAGTGCTATTTCATTAGTCCCATAGAGTAACAGCATGGCGGTGTTGGATTTTTAATGTACTGACTCAGTACATTGATTCCTAAAAGTCATATGGCAACTGTGCAAATTGATGTGCTGACGCCCACTAGTCCAGATAACAGACTGAGAGAGTGGTGGCATTAGCATATGTGACACAGTACTCTTGGAGAAATATCAGGTAAAGCGCCACACGGTTTGCCATCTCCTGTGTTTGAATACCGGTCCCCACATTTCCAGTGTAGCACAAAAACTTGAGCTGGTAACACAACTACCTCCCATATAGATGTTTTCTAGAAGATGCTGGAGAATATCAAGTTCTCCCGGTGACAGACATTTCCTCTTGGGTGGTCTAGGTCTTCTGTTTAATCCTGTTCATTCCCCACCCCCACCCCCAGTTCTCCAGCAGGAATGATTGAAGGAACTCCGCAGCTCCATGCAAACGCATGGAAGGTTTCATCAGCATGTCATGTGCCTGTCAACATCCCTGTGGTCGATCCTTGTAACATTAACCAACAAAACGGTACACTTTTACTTTGGAAATTTGATTTAGATTTATCCATAATACCATTATTAGGCCACAGTTCTTTTCCGGCGTATATTCTTTATTGATACCTACATCATGTTTGGGGCTGTTCCTTAGTTCTGTCCTTCAGTCTTGGAATCATTGTTTTGGTAATAATCTCTCTCCTTTTCCCCCCTTTTCTTTTCTTTTTCTTTTAAAAACATCCATTGATTTAAATAGCCATTAAATGCACATTGCTTTCTTTGGATTGTGCCCATGGAGGTCAGTGGGATGAATTCTGTGCCCTTATATTTGCATGCATTGCATTTTGACCAGCTTGCAATTTTGTTGTGGTGTACATTATCAGTCTTTACGAGTTACTTTTGACTGAGCGCTTTAGCAGCATTAGCTTTGCTATAAGCCAAATGTCACTTTTCCTTAGTTGGGTATGCATCCCAGTGTGATCTCATCAATCAAGAACTTTTTGCTCCATGTCATGTCTACATCAGTCCAGGATTATACTACCAGCTGTGCCGCTTTGATGCTTGCAAATGTGGGAGCAGCTGTTTGTGCAATGCACTTGCGCACTATGCCTATGTATGCAGAAAGCATGGAATTACTATTGACTTCAGATCTCATGTCTCATACTGTGGTAAGTTACTGAACACAAAAATGGTTTTCTATGAATCGAAATGCTATTAGGATGTATCCATTCTTAAACAAAACGAAAGCTCTGGCTCTGCTTGTTTCTACCTGAATTAGTAATACCATTGCTGAACATTAAATTTCTGAATTCCTCCTTGATTAAGCCAGTAAGATGAAGCTGGTACTACATAAGGTCCTAGAATTTACCAGCCACTCCTTGTTTACTGAGAGGCAAGTGCTTTAAGATATCATGAAATCAACCCAAACTATCTCTGTGTTTAGGAGGAAGAAAGAAATGGACCAGTTTTTGTTTGACATGCTCTCTGTCATCTTCACTTAAAATTTAGAAGTTTGCTGTTGACTGATTAACTCTCTCTCTCTGTAATTTCAAATTAATATATAGTTAATATACTGTATGGAGAGCTAAAATTATCAGGGGATGTAGCACATTCATATGAACAAATGCTAGTTTGTTTACATACCTGACAGAGGAGGAAGAATAAAAACAGTGTGGTTCAGTGGTCATCAACAACCTTGGGAATTTGTATTAAAAACCCTGCTGAACTATAAACATGATGGCCTGATTCACACATAATACTAACCCAAGATATTTAAAAATCTTCACTTGTAGTAAATGACCCAGCATGTTAGTTTATGCTGCTTGATCTCTCCCACTGTGAGCAGGAGCAGTTAAATAACCAAAGGGTGCACCATACCTGGGTTGTTTAGTGTGAAGTGTCAACCTGGAACTCTGGCTTGTCTCTCTCCTGATAAGTCAGAGTTGAAACCCAGAGACAAGCCAGAGTTCCAGGTTCAAATGTTGCATTAAACCACCTTAGATGCTTCCAAGTAGAGAAGGACCCAAGTAGAAGCGAAGCATGAACTAGTACCCTGGTTCATTTACAGCAACCCTGGGTTAAAAACACACACACCTTGCATGGCCATTATGTGTGAACTGAGCCAATGAGTGAGATTGGATACTTCTCAGCTTCAATTCCACACCTATAAAATGAAAACAATATTGATATACATCAATCTGCACCTAGAGTACAAATTGCCCCCCAAATGCAAGCTATTTTGTTTAAGTGTGCTAATGCACCTTGATGTCTGGGCATGTATTTTCGTTTTGACATACAATCAATACGTTGTGTCTCCATAGCATTAGTGTGCAGAAATGGCATGCTGTATCACCCATGCACTTCTTTCTGTGAGCGCTCCTGTTCTTCCCTCTCTGTTTTGGATGTTTGCAATCATGATTGTGCAGAAGGATGTAATTGCCCTGATGGAAAATACTTTGAAGAATCCATCAACTTTTGTGTGCCAATGTAAGCAGCTATGTTAATTCTTTTTTCACCTGCAATGTTGTTGTTGTTTTAAATATCCTAGCTCTAGAGTTCAGGATATTTTTCCTTATTTTTTCCTCCTTGTTATTAAAACGTAGAACTAGAATCAGACCCTTTGGCAATAACAGCTCTCCATAGTTTGGCTGATGCAATCTGCAATGAAGTGTGCCATCACTGGAGAATAGGGGCAGCTTAGTCAAATGCTGCATGGTGTCTCAGAAGGCAATGCAAACCTCCAGTACCCGTAGCAAACCGGGCCGGGCGGGGGGGGGGGGAAATCTCCCCAAATATGATTGCTGAGTCAGGTTCTGAGTATGAATAACGACTACCCACTGAGGCTTCCTAAAGGAAAATTTACTGGGGGAGACAAAAGCCATGGCACCAGTGTCCTGTCTTAGTGATATCTAGGTGATCCTAGTGATTCATTTTTATTATTTATTATTTACTACTACATATATTCCAATTTTTTCCTCTTGCAAGAAATCCAAAGCAACTTCCATGGTCCTCCTCCTGTCCATGTTATTCTCACAACGACTTTAGGATGAAAGTCAGTGAGTGGCCCAAAGTCACCTAGTGAGCTTCATGGTCAAGTGGGGACTAGAATCCTGATCTCCCAAGTCCCTGTCCAGCACTCTAACCATTATACCACTCTTTGATGCCCTTAAATTGTAAGCCAAAATCTTTTTCCTGAGATTGGCCACCTCACTGTTGCTTATTGGCAGGGTTAGTCATGCCCAATGGGACAGTTCCTTTCCATAGTTATACCAGTTCTTTAGGGCACAATCCTATGTTGGTCTTCACCTCTGCGTTTCAGCCGCCCTGTATTTCTGCTAGACAGGTGATTTCTCCCATCTAGCAGCGACGCTTTAGAGAGGGAGGGAAGGAGACTTGGGGTGGCCATAGGATTTAGCATAAGGCAGCCACCCCATTGACCTTCCCTTTCCACTCCCAGTAATGCCCCTTTGCCCTTGTCCATTTACTGAGCACAGTGAGGTACCTCTGTGGTTCTCTCCATGCCAGCTACAAGGGAGAGGGGTAGGGGGCAAGGATCATGGTTTCCTGGCTCATAGCCAGAAAAGCAAACAATGCTATGGTCTCCCAGATGCTGTCTAGGGGCCATAAGATTGCTCTCTTATAAAACTTATTATGTTTAAAAATCATTACAATGGTTGACAGATTGCCAACCATGCAGTTCATTCTAATACAACAATATAGAAATGCAATAAATAAATACCAGTGGTGCTGATAAACTGTCTGTGAACAGAAAGAAAATGTCATTTTCTAAGAACTATCCACATAACACACACAAATACTTCAAAAATATATAAGTTCTAAAATTTAGCAACAAGTCCTATCTGAGGTCATTGTATATATTAATGAGCAAGTCAGTCATTATTTCAAGGGATATGTCTATGATATCCTATTATAATTAGGATATGATAAAAAAATGTATCACATCTTCATAAACTTTGTTTTGCCAGGGCTAGTTGCCGATGTTATTATAAAGGCAGAAGTTTTCAGCCTGGGGAAATTCTGCCTACACCATCAGGCTCATGGTAAGTTCCACTATTAAGAGTTTCATCTTTTATTCGTTATATAAGGTAGCATTGAATCTGCAGGTAGACTTTTGTATATATCACTTTGGATCTGCCGCTCTCAATGTAGTAACAGTTGCTTCTGAAGCTGTTTTAATCTCTTTTAAAGTTTAATATGCTTTTAGTATGGTTTTGCAAATTAAGCTTGCATGCTCCTTGCTGATTTTGTGAACTTTCTTATTGAACAAACCTGTGACGTATGATGGAACAACAGACGCTAGTCATTAACACATTTTGAACTACTTTACTTGCTGAATGTACTGAGGGCTGATTCACGTAACCCCTTCCCTTCTAATGGTGTTACTGTATGGCTGCCAATGCATGGTGGTGATTATCTGGCATGCACAGGTGCAGAAATTTGGCTTTGTGTTTCGGGTGCAAATGTGGACTCATTGTGTTATGCCAAACTCTGCCCAGTTTATGGGTATACCATGGAACAGAGAAACACATAAAGCTGATTTGTATTGAGTCAGACCCTTGATCCATCTAGCCCAGTATTGTCAGCACTGACTGGCAGAAGCTCTCTAGGGTTTCAGGAGGATTTTTTTTCCAACCCCACCTGGAGATGCTGGGTATTGAACCTAGTACCTATTGCCTGCAAAGTATGTGCTCTACCACAGTGAGCCACAGCCACTTTTAAGGGGCTGTGCTTTGAGCTTAGTCCTGGCAAAGTAGATGGAAAGGGGTATATCCTTGCTGACATCTTGAAAAGGCCAGGTGCATGTCCTGACACATCGGAAAAGCGTAGCGAATATTTCAGTGACTACCCCCTTTGCAAATCAGCCCGGTGAACATAGATAAAAATATAGATGGATAAATAGAAATAGCCACTTGCACTGGCCTGAGTCAAAGGGCAACTGAATCGTGTGTCTCTATACAAATTATCTGAACCTGAAGAACCAGGAACAAATACAACTTTAAAATACCATCATGTTTTTGATGTTTAGAATTTAATGATCATTACATCCCTAAGTTGTATTGCTTTTATTTGCATTATTTAAAAATACATTAACATTTCAAAAAAAAATCTATATGATGAACAATTATTTTTACAATTTAGAATTAGGGATATTTTTTTAAAAAAATATTAAAGTATGTGCTTCTTCTGTCCGTTGACTAGCCAGTGTCTCAATGGGACCATGAGATGTACTGAAGCTGCTGCAATTCCTGCAGGTAATTCCCTTTGTTACTTAAGAAGAGTTCTCAAATATTTTTCAGTCACTTTTCTAGTACACTCAGAGAAGTCTGTTGGGTTTGAGCTTGGATTCAAATCTCTGCTCACCTATGAATTTTCTGGGTGGCCTTGAGCAGTCATTCCTTTTCAGCATTGTTCCCATTTCTCTTTAGATCAAGGAACAGAGATCATATATCCAAAGAGACAAGTTTGCTGATAGTTGTATGGCAAAAGCTAGAACATTAGTTTTTGCTCAGCACCTTTGAAACTCTGGTCATTTTTTTTAAAACCCTGCCCCAAGTGGGATTTATGGGATTAATGCCCAATGAACAAAGGACTCCGATCCATGCTAAGGCTTGATCAGTGGTTGTCAAGCAAATATGAAATTTATTTTACTAACCTCAAATTCTTTACAAGGTATAGTATATAATACTTTAGTATTGAATTTTACAAATAATATTTTAGGGTTTCTCATATCACAACTTGGCTGACATGCTCAGAGAAATATTCATCAACGATTTAAGATGTTTAAGAAATTAACTGATGCCTGCAGCACTCACATGACAAATGTAAAGTTTGACATATAAGATGCTGTTTGATCAACACTGCTTTAAAGGTTAACATATCAGATATCATTATTCATGTTTGAAGTCTTTCAAACTGTGTTAATCCACAGTGTAAACCAAAACAACTGAAGGGTTTTAATCACTTAAAAATATAAATGAAGAATTGCATTGTAGCTAGCAGAATATCCCCTTGATCCATATCACTGAAAAATTATGGCATGGACCAGCAAAGACAAGCACTTCTAAGTCAAACTGATTTCCAGTGAGAGGGAAGCAGATGCTGATCTCATGTAGTTTGCATTTTGTATTTGCAGTTCACACATGCCCTGAAGAAAAGATCTACTATGACTGCCGCTCTCATGTGCCTGGCTTGCCATCTGCTGGAGTAAACTGTGAGCTATCCTGTGCAAACCTTGCCATGAACTTCACCTGTGCTCCATCTCCACCATGTGTGAGTGGTTGCATTTGTCCCCCTGGGTAAGCGCTTCTGAGGTCTAGAGGATTGGATTAGGAAATTGTACTTAAGGATTTGATTAATGTTTTTCTGGATAATATTGTTATCCAATATTATATCTGTAATTGAGGGGGGATCTACACTACTGCTTTAAAGCGCATTATAACAGTTTTGACAACTGTTGGGGCCCAGGACACACTGCATATACAGGTTTCAAAATGTTTTCAAAGTGCTTTAAAGCGCTTTAAAAGCAATAGTGTAGATCCCCCCATATTGTGTGGTGAGATGTTTCAGGGGTCAGATTTAGAGGTCTTCATTGACTGCTAGAAACCCATCCATGCACCCCATGTCTACATCATTTGGGGGGTGGGGTCTTTTAAAATTTTGTCTTTTGTGTTTTGGGTTTTTTCCGTCATCATTAAATGAACCTACATACAGATACTTGGAGCATACATGCAGCCCTTTAAAAACGAAAACAAAAAAAGCCTAGAACATCAGTAAAGCTACTCCCTCCATCCTTGGCAATGCCTTGCAAAGATCCATGTTTAAAACAACAACAACAACAACAACAACAACAAACTTAGTTCTTTGGAGATTGTGCACAAGCCCTATCTAGAATTGGAATGCACATATTTCTCTTTAAAAACAGAATTGGAAAAGCCCTTATCTGTAACAATGTGCTGGATTGTAGCTAACACTAATATCATGCCAAGAATACAGTGCGTTGTTGTTGTTGTTGTTTTGTCATTTGGAAAGGCCCTACTGCACATGGGCAAACAATTAAATGCAGCTATATCAAAACTTTCTTTTTTAAAAAACACACACACAACGTTTAAGTTTAAGTACTGTTATTTAATACATCACAAACCTACAGTCTTTGGAACATCATTCATTATCCTTTACTTGCTTTGTATAAGTCATGATGTCAGGCCAAACAAGACGTGTTTCTCTACATTTCTTTTAGGAGCAGCCAAGGTTTTGTTGTTCTGGTAGGAGGCAGGTTTAAGGCACAATCCTATGTGATTGATGCCCGATAGATGGAGGGCTCTGATGTTAGAACCCTCCATCCACCCTAAGCCCTGCCGGCAATGGCCTGGCAGGGCAGGAGGAACGACAGAGGCTTGAACAACCTTGTTGCCCTCCTTTACTGTAGTTATTGCTCGACAGGCCTCTGAGCCACTCTAGCTGTCATGCACTGCTAGGGGCAGAGCCTTAAAGGCCTTTGAATCTGGTGGATCCTCAACAGTCCTCTCTCTGGCATGTCCCTCCCTCTCCAACCTTGGAGCTTGGCTTCAAGAGGGAATCCTTCCGTGGTGGCTGGGGAGATTCACGGTCAGATCTTCTCCTCAGAACTTGGTGCTCTGTCTATGGCACCTCAGATGTTGTCTGGGTACCATAGGCTTGCTCTATTAACTATTTCCCCTGTGTCATTATTCTGATTCATTCTGCTCTCAACTACGTCAAAGGGTCCTTTGACTCCATTAGGAAAATTGTACAGATAACCATTTTTCCCCTAACAGGGCAAATAGCAGGTGATTGAAACTGAGGAAATTGGGGAACCTTCTCTCCAAATATTGGGGTCCCGATCCAATTCCAACTCTCCACACAGATACAAATGCATTTTAAATTGAAAGAGATGGGAGATCCAATCACAGGTTTCCAATATCTCATAAGGTTTGGTCCACAAACTGTCCTCTCTTTCTATATTAATAAAGTGGGTGTTGACCACGTGGACACACTTGGAGGCATAAGAAAAGGTCTCTTATCTTTCGTAGAGGCCCACTAACCTTGCTGAAAACTATTGGGTGATTGGAATGATTCCCATCCCCCCCTCCACACACACACATCTCCAAACACCATCAGGGAAGGGTGGGCACTGTCCTCGTACTGGCAGGGAACACTGGCAGCAAAGAGCGGCATGCAGGTGCAAACCTTTAGCCAACAACAACCGTACACATCTCTAGTCATTATATTTTTTTGGAACAGAGACGGAGCACATAAAAAAACCACACCAGTGCCTTTTACATGTTTATTAAGAAATAACCCCCCTGGTGTTCAGCGCAGCTTACTCCCTGGTAGCTGTGCGAAGGATTGCAGCCTGAAGATCTGTGTTTTCTTTTTTTGTTAAGCTGTTCAAGATCATCACTGGGAAATTATAGGGATATATTTCGTACCAGTTGATATGACTGGTAGACTATTATTTATTATTATTATTATTTATTTATATAGCACCATCAATGTACATGGTGCTGTACAGAGTAAAACAGTAAATAGCAAGACCCTGCCGCATAGGCTTACAATCTAATAAAATCATAGTAAAACAATAAGGAGGGGAAGAGAATGCAAACAGGTACAGGGAAGGGTAAGCAGGCACAGGGTAGGGAAAAACTAACAGTAGAAAGTAACAGTAGAAGTCTGCACAAACTTAACTTACAATGTTATTCAAACAACAAATAGCTGCTTCAGAATTTAAGACTGCTGCTCACAGGAGAGGATTGCAAATGCGTATGGGTGGTTTCCAATTTTAAATTCATGTTTTTGTTAATTCGAAGGATGGCAGAGCATAAAGGAAAATGCTATGTGCCTGACAGTTGTCCATGTACCTGGAAAGACTGGGAATATATGTCAGGTGACGTCATAGCAACCCCTTGTTATACATGGTAGGTGTGCTTTTACTTCATTACAGTTCTTAATGATGCAATGAATTTTAGTATTACATATTTATTTTTATTTATTTGTTACATTTATGTCCTGCCCTTCTTTCTTCTTGCAAGGAACTCAAGGGGGCTTACACGAGCCTCCTCCTCTCCATTTCATGTAAGCCCTTTTGAGTTCCTGTGAGGTAGGTTAGGCTGAGAGTCAGTGATTTGCCCAAAGTCACCCAGTGGGTTTCCATGGCTGAGTGGGGACTAGAACCCTGAGTCCCAATCCAACACTCTAACCACTACACCATAGTGGCTCACATTATGTGATCATACCTTTGTTCTTTGATTTGTGTAACGTTGTGAATAAAAAGCAAAATAAATCACATTTGAAGACATAATAAAACAAATAAAGAAGTTCGCAGACTATTTAAGGAAATAGATGAATGAACGCTGAAAATACTTTACAATGGAACCATATCAAAGAATACTGCAAGTCCTTATAACCCCTTTCCATGTTCAGAACTATAACTTGGTATTTGGTGGTGCACATATCACTTTTAAAGAAGTTGTGTGTAGAGCTGAAACATAACTTGGCCACAAGTCTAGGCACTTCTTTCTTATGTGCAATAAATGTCACTCTCATGTGATTATGTAACAATAAAATAGCACCATGCCATGTGAATTAAATATTGCAAAACATCTTTAGTTTTTACGTTTCTACAAGTCCATTTATGTAATTTGTGTGATGGAATATGCCCTGGATGGGTCTGGCTGTAATATTTGGCAATTGAAATTGGCAATCTATTGTATACAATGCCATTAAAATTGCAGGGGAAGCTTCATGGTTTTATTAAGACTGCTGATGGGGGCTTTCTTGTTTTGAACTCATGGAAGCTCTCCAGTCAAAAGGTCTGGATTTTCTCCCCTCATAGTGTTTGTCGACGTGGGATGTTTAATTGCACTTACTATCCTTGTCCTGCTGTGTGTACAGTCTACGGGGACCGGCATTATTATACCTTTGACGGACTAGAGTATGATTATGTCAGTGACTGCCAGGCTTATTTGGTAAAGGTAGGGAGACTTCTTTTTACCTTTTTCAGTTTCTTCTATGCAGATTATTGTATTGACAAGCATTGCCACCGATTGGACGAATGTATATAGTGGCTTGGGGAGGATAATAGCTACACCTTGCAGAGGGCCTTGTGTGAGGTGAAGGAAATCTGTTGCAAGGCCAAGTCAGGCCCTCCGTTCCACTTTTGGTTAGGAAAAAGACAGAGAAAAGGAGTCAGTGACAGATGCTGTCTACCCATTCCTTACTCCTGAGTATGTTTGTGTGAAAGAGATGATTTTCCTCTGTATGTGGCCATCAGTTCATGATGACTGCATTAGCTTAGTAAGTTATTATAAAATGAGCACAAAGTTGTATCTTACAATGCCAAACTTTCCTGTGATTTTCTTCCTCCTCTTCCTCCTCCTTTGGTGTGTTCGATAGACCAGTTCTTGCCACCCATGGAGTGACATTTGCAATCTGGTTGTCATAGATTTCTCATGGAATGGGGTCACCTGAAAGGAGCCAGTGTGCAATGGACCATGCTGGTTGCAGTTTTATCATTTTGCCAAAGCATGGTGACCATAAAGTACATCATCTTCTCTGAGTTCCTTTTAGGCAAGATAATGAGGTCCATCAGATAAGCGTTTTATTGCACGTTCGTTACTGGGTACTTACAGATTTTCGTGGGTCCCTCTCACAATGTTGTCTGCCTCCCGCCCCTTCTAGCCTTCTTTGCGCAACAAAAAACACCCCAGTAAGTCTGACTTATTTTTAAAGACGGAAGTCGCCGCTATCTCCTGCTGTGTGCAGGAGAAGCAGCAGGATCAAAATGGCCACATGCACGTTGTTTACTTCCTCTTTCAAAAGAGGAAATAACGAGGGACAAACGCGAGGAAGAGAAGCGGTAGTGAGCAAATGCAATTTCCCCTTGTGTGATGACACTCTCAGCTTCAAGGAGATAAGTAGTGCTTAATTTCCAGTAAAAGAGACACCCATCTAAAAACAGTCTGCTCAAGTCTGTCTGAAAACAATGGTAAGCAAACACAATTTCCCCCTATTTTTACATTGTATGTTTAAACAGCAGCAAGCCCAAAGCTGGCACTTTAGAAATAATCTATCCCATAGAAACTAGTGTAAGGAATGCACTGTATAGCAACTGTGTGACACATTATGTTTTGGCCTCCATTTTCATTTTAAAAGAAGTAGTTGTGTTTTTTTTAAATTATGTTGTCAACTTGTATATTTGAGATTTTAGTATGCATAGTCTGTTCAATTACTGAAACTAGAGATACCTTATGCCCTATGGTATCTTTCCATAGCCTTAAATGATCTTGTGACTATGGGCCTTGCTAGACCATGCTGGATAAGCCGGCAGGGAGGCGGGGTGACGGCGCGCTAACTTTAGCACGCACGACGCGCAGGGACTCCGGAAGCCCTGTAGCTCCTGTAGCGTCGGCCATTTTTGTTTTTAATTTAAAGGGGCCATGTGCGCCCCGAAGCCGCCGGACAAGGTAAGTGCCTTTTTTAAAAAAATTAAGTCCCTTCCCACTCCTTCTCCCCCCCCCCTGCCATCCCCGATGCCTCCCTGCCCACTCTTTCCCCACCCGTCCTCCCTCTCCCTGATGCCATCCCGGTGCCCGGCCTTCTCCCCCCCCACTGCCGGGTCCGGCCTCCCCCCCCGGGATCATGCCCCCTGGCCCGATGGGCACAGCGCTTGTATAAGCGCTGTGCCCAGTCCATGGCTTTTCCCGGCTACTCGCGAGTAAGCGAGTAGCCGCAAAAAGCCACGGACCTTGCTAGACATTCCGCAGCCCCGGCCTCAGGCTGGGGCTGCGGAAAAGGTGCACCATAAGCGACTTCGCCTATGGCGCGTTAGGGGAGGCTTCAGCGCGGACTGACCCTGGATTACCCTGTGCGTCATCTGGACGCACAGCAGGGAAACCGGGCCTCACAGCGTGCTAAGGCCTCGTCTAGCAAGGCCCGATGTCTACATTGCAAACCTATACTAGTTTTAAACTGATTAGCTAGCTCTCAAGGAATCCTGGGAATTTTAGCTTTCAAATTACTACTTCCTTAGGAATGCGGAGATCCTTTAAGTTTCCATCCTTAAAAGATCTAAAGATTTTTTTAAAAGGATTTTAAAAATAGAGGTCTTTAGAAACCCTCAAAGAGCCACAATTCCCAGAGATCCTTAGATATTTGCCTTAGCAATATAACTGACTGCGGTTTGTAGTATTTACATGCCCTTTAAGTGTGTCTCTGTTTCTAAGATGACAATATGAATTCCGAGAAAGCAAATGAATAATTTTCCATTCATAGGTATATGCATATTAGTACATGAATATTAGCACATTCCACAGTGTTGTCATCTTATGATACTTATCCTGCCATGGGCATTTTGAGTTCTAAAGTTCAGGAGAGAAGTTGGCATTCAGCAAAACAAGACCCATGGCACATTGCCTGCAGCCCTTTCATCCAACAAGCAAGATGACACGAGTGATGAAAACATTGCTTGTGTAGATTCATGATATTAGAACTAGCCTTGTTTTTTTTTTTAGACAGGTGCAATGCTAGCCCTACCTAAAAGCCTTTTTAGCCTTTGTCGTTGTTGTTTTTTCCAAAAAAAGGGTGATCTGCTATTTCATAATAGCTAATTTGTTCTTAGTCTTTGGACTGCATAGGGCTGTTGAAGGATTTTTCTGGCCTTACAGAAAGATAGTTGACTTTAGTCTAGACCAGGTATTCTCAGACAATGTCATGATGCATCTTCCTGGGAGAGCTTATTGTTGATCTGGGAAGGCAAATCCCAAGCAGAGGAAAGTAGCAGGGTCAGTAAGGCAAGCAAAAATACTACAGAAAACAGGGATTACTCTGTTGGCCTCCTACATATTCAATCTTTCAGAGCCAATGTGGAGTACTGGGTAGTCAAGATTCATCACAGTCACTTGTCACATTTGCACAGCAATTCACACCACTTTCCCAGCTCCAAAGTGAGGAGGAAGACTGTGGATTGTTTAACAGCTGTGTATCAAAAATTCTTGGAAAGTCTTCACCACATATGGTCAAATCGGCACCCCTCTCCCCCTGCTGACCCAAATAGTACCCTCTGGCACCCCATAGTTCAACTTCCAGTGGGGCAAAGCCCAGTCATCTAAAGTGATTTTCTGGAACTGACCACTTTAAAACGGTGCCTCCAACCCATGGAGATAGTCCAGGACGATACAGTGGTCAACAGTATGAAATGCTGCTCCCTAAGAAGGTCATCTGTCTGGGTGACCAAGGCCTATTCCATCTCGAACCTAAACCTGAACCCAGACTGGTTGGAAGAGACCTCGGTTCAAATCTCTACGTGGTCATGAAGCTCATTGTGTGAATCTGAGCCAGTCACTTACTGATATAGGCTGTGTCTACACTACAAACACAAAACAGTTTTAGATCAAGGAATCTTGGGAATTGCACCTTCCAAATTACTGCTACTTTAGGAATGCTGAGAATTCTCTAATAGGATCCTTAGCATCCTCACAGAGCCTTAATTCCCAGAGATCCTTAGATGGGTGCCCTAGCAGTTTAACTGACTTTGGTTCCTGACTGTTAGAACAGTACAACAATGGAACCAGTTACCTAAGGAGGTTGTGGGCTCTCCCACACTAGAGGCCTTCAAGAGGCAGCTGGACAACAAGGGATGTATCAGGGATGCTTTAAGGTGGATTCCTGCATTGAGCAGGGTTGCAGTGAAGATAGAATGGGAACCGTGTGCTATCCTTGGAGGAAGAACACAATAATGATAGATGATCACAGTAGTACTGTATACAGTTCTGTGAGGCACTGATTGCATAGGACTAAAGACTAACATTTTGAGTGGTGATGTGAATTTCCTTGATCTTGAAAATGCAGTGTAATTTGCTCCACTTTCTCACCTACTTAGCTGCTTTTGCTGAAGGGATAAATAACTCATTCCTGATATGAGTTGAGGAAGAAGGCACAGGCACCACAGTGCAGTATTTGAGAAGTTTTGCTGCTTGACTCATTGCTGAACACTAGAAGGATGATTTCCCTAATAGTGATTTGGATCCATATTTCTGTCTTTTTTCCTTTGTTTTGTAGTCAGCGCCAGTCCGTTTACCTGGCAGGTGTTCGATTTGGCCATGTGCCTTTTGGAATCCGATGTGCTTTGTTTAATCTGTTGCCTTTTGATTGACCACGACATCCTGCTGGAGCAAAGCAGCTTATTAAAGTTTAATGTGTTCCACCTGTTTGTATTAAGAAGAAAGAACTTTACGGGGGGTGGTGGTGGTGGTAAAGTTGTCAGCAAAATGAATGGTTTTTGTTTTTATATCAGAAATGCTATTTTAACTTATAGGACGATGGTCTGTTCAGACTGCTTGTTTTAAGATAACATTCAGCAGCTGAAAGGTCTTAGTATACTATCTCTGATTATGGGAAATCCACTCCTATGCTCTGCAATACAGACCATGGGATTGGGCTCAGGTGGGAACCGGCTTGGAGAATATTAGTGTTGGTATTGCCACTTAAATAGAGACTATATCTGAGGAATACATGTGTGGAAAGGAGTTATGGGAGTAGCATTTTGTATACTTTTTAAAATGTCCACTGTTTTTAACTTTTGTAAACCGCCCAGAGAGCTTCGGCTATGGGGCGATATATAAATTTAATAAATAAACAAACACATATAGGGAGTGCCAGGTTCGGGTAGATTGGATTAGCAAGTAGTCTCCTGCTCACCCCCATTTTAGCCACACACAAACTTTCCCCAAAGTTGAAGAAGATATTTGATGCCGTTATTTTCAGAAATTAATTCAAGAATTATTTGGGTCATTTTATGTGAACAAACAGAAACCATAGTTCGGTGGAAGTTTATGTTTGGTGTGTCCCGAGTTTCATCTCCGGGCAAGGTTGGCAAAGACTTCCATTGAAGTTTAGGAACTAAACAGTCAGCAGCAGATGTGGATCTGGGCTCCCAGACCACTGCAAAACAGGTGCAAATTGGTTGGTGAGGATCAGATTTGCAGTGGAGAAGTGGGTAGCAAAAGGAATTTGTAACAGTCTGCTCAGCCAGTGCTTTCCCTTCCAGTCTCCACCTCATTACTACTTTCCCCCTGAGCCAAGGTTCCAGGAGCATGTGGGAAAAGGGGCTCCAGGAAGAGGATCGTAGACCGAAAGCTTTGGAAGAGTGAAGTGTAAAGAACTCCTTCCCACCAATACTGCTGTGCTGCAAATGGCATCTTCTGCTCCTTTACTTTGCAACCATTCATTCTGGGTTTCCAGAATGTCTAGTTGGCCTGAGACCGCAGCCTTCTTCTTGCATTGCTCATGCACTGGGCTCTCATGTGCAAGGAAGAACAGGGCATAAAAGAAGGACTGTATGGGCATCCTGATCATGTGGAGCCCCTACACATGAGCAGCTGCTCAGGTGGAGGGGGCCCTTTTCAAATATCCATAGACTTCAAGGTTGGGGCTAGCTTAGCGATATGATGTTGAGGTGGAGCTACTGGCACAGCCCTGCTTCTCCTCCTCTACAAATGATGTGTAAGGAGGGCTTGCATGTAAGAAGCTAGATTTGAGCTCTGTATAAAAGGCAACATATCGGATTAGATAGTCTGTCTGGCTAGCTCCTTTATGGTCCTTCATCGTCAATGAACTTTATGCCACATAATGTCTATAATTATCATTTCAGAGTAGCAAAAAACTTCAAAATATATTTTGGTTGCCCCCATTATATCCTTACCCAGGTATTCAAGAAATCTGTCTATATTAATTAATCCTTTCATAGAAGAAATGCCTTGTATATCTCCTAATAAATGTATTCAACTTTAAGGTGCCACAGGACTCTTTGTTGTTTTTACTGCAACAAGACTAAGGCTTGGATCCAACTCTGTGGTCATCCTATAATGTCTGCTACTTATGCATACATTTAAATGTCAGGTCATCCAAGTCTTCTATGACCATTAACATTTATTAAGATGATTAGTACATGAAAGACCTCAACACAATACATTCAGGCCAAAACCACCAAACACTGAGAGATCTACACTATTGCTTTAAAACGGTTTATAACAGTAATGACAACGGTTGGGGCCCAGGACACACTGCATATACAGTTATCAAACAGTTTTCAAAGTGCCATGTCCTGCTTGGTGTAGACTGCCTCTTGCTAGTTTTACTTTCACATTTGCTAGATGATCATTTCCTATAATTCTCTTAAAGTAAACAATATACCTCGCATCTGCTAATACAACAGAAATTGCTAGAGGAACAGATTTCCTCTCCTTTCTGCAGTCCCCCAGACTCCCCAAACCTGTTCCAGTGGGGGGGGGGTGATGCGGGGGGGGGGGGGAAAGGACAAGGGCATCCTGTCATATGAGCAAAAGTCCCATTCCATAGTTCTGCTCCTGCCATACTTGGATTCAACCCTAACATGACTATCCTTCTACAAGTTGTTACTCTGCTAAGTCGTAACATTTTTGTGAGGAGCCCTCCTAAAATGGGTGAATTGATTGACAAACCATTCTCCTAGTGATTACATTTATCATGGGTGCATTTTCTTCTTCCCATTGATCTGCTCTTTCCTGTTTTCCACTTATTCCACCTTTCTTCGGTAGGCAGAAGATCTGATTACAATTGGCACTGGGTTTACATTCTTCTGGCTAAATCTACTTCAGATCAGCAATTTCAGGCTCATTTACCTTTATATACCTGGGTCTTTCAGACCATTAAGTGATTCTGTTAATAATTCAGTTTTGCTCTTCAGTGTTTCGGTCTCCAGCGTTTCTTTTAAATTGTGCAGACAAACAGGAAGAGCTGTCCCCAAAAATGGCTGGAGGAAGAGAGAGATCTATGGCAGATGATGTAACAGACACATTGTAGTATCCATTAAAGAGATCCAGCTATTCAGAAATGACAACAGAGCCTGGAGAAAGGAGCATTCATCACCCTGCCCTAGCTTTTTGACACTTATGATCTACTAACTGTCTACTAAACTTCACCAGCTTGCTAAGTGATCAACAGAGCTTTGTACAGCCACTCTCTGTTATGCCACCCCCACCCCCCATTACGCTCTCTCTATCTCTTCTGAATCTTGCAAAGGTTTGCATAGTGGAGTTGCAACGTCCGAGTTACTGTGCCTGGTTAATAAAATTGTATCTTCTGGTATTTGGGGAAGATGTAAACTTCCTTGATCTTTCTTTTCTACTTGTGGTCACATCCTGTACCTGTCATAGTCTAGGCTACTTTCTTTTGTTCGTATTCTAGGAGTATTTCACCTTAAGCTTCTTAGTTTTCACCTTGAGTTTTAGTTGCACTTCTGCAGCATGTTGGACCCTCTCCAATTCTTGAAGGGCTTTACTTTAACCTTGCAAAGGCTGCTCTGTTCTCAGACCTTAACGTTCCTATCGGCATTGCTGCATTGCCTTTGTCTCCACCTAGAGGAACATGTAATGGAAAAAAAGCATGTGCTGAATATGGATCTTTTAAAAGCAGTAAAAAATCAACACTCAGCCTGTAGTCCAGATGGGGATGTAAGGAGTATATTTGGAGTTTGGTTTTGTCATTTTCTGTATAGCTCCAAGTCAATGTAAGAAGCTGGTTCTGAGCAGCTCTTTTGGTTCCAGCAGTGGATAAAGCTCCTTGAGTTCTTAATGTAATTTTTTATTAACTAAGGCTGCAATCCTAAATGCATTTACTGGTAGCAAATCCCATTGAACTCAGTGGTTGATTGCACTTATTCAGGAATTCCCGCTGATTTCAATAGACCGTGCTTGCAAGGAAGTTCAATTAGAATTGTGGCCTCAAGTCTGAGAGTAAAGGAATGGAACCTGTTCCACAGAGAGATAAAGAAATGCATCTGTACAGTACTAATGAATGTATGTAAAATAGATTTCTGGCCATTTAAAAGTTCATTGTCACATCTGTGTACCTGTTCTCCCCTGCTCCATTCCTTATTCTGCTTTTCATGAGAACAAAACATTTATGAAACATAAATATACCTTAACTGTTTTACAGAATTCTGGCAGAAAGGAGAACAGGGTATATTTCTTAATGTAAAATAGCTTATTTAGGAGAGGTTTTAATGGTATTGGGGGTGGGGAGCCAGGATTTCACCTGTTGTGCTATGTATGTCCCTACTGTAGCACATTGCTGCAGATTGTATCACCTGAAAATGGATACCTGAGCATTCTCAAACCTTAATCTTGGGACTCTAGTGTTTTTAATTAGGAAAGGATTGCTGTAATGTAATCCAATAAAATACCAAATCTAATGCTAAGCAGGATAAAACTAAATGATATGAAAGAGAACTGTTTATAGTGATTGTATTCTTTAGAACTACATGAATTATCTTCTCATACTGCACAATTAATAATAGTTATTGATGTCAAAGAACAGTAAGATAGCTGGCGGTGTTTTATAACTTATCTATTTTGATAACTTGAATACATACCCATTCCTTGCATTAGAACTTTTACAAGAGTTACTAAATGCCCATTTCCCTCTATTTATTGAATAGGAATGCACTGGAATTTTTTTTAATAAAGAAACTGAAGTGAACACTTAAGTACACAGCTGTGTATTTTGTTCATACTATGGATATTGTTTCTTTATATACAACAGTTACTTTGATTGTCGAACACCCATATATATATATATATATATATATATATATATATCACTTTGTCCCAAATCCTGTTACTTGTATTGTCAGTAGCTTCTCCCTTCCCCTGCCATATCACCATCCACCCAGCTCCAAGATACATAATTTGGCCCAAATATCTGAAGTAGTGCCTTCTCCCGAACCATCCTGCTTATGCACTAAAATCATCAGAAGAGGCCCTTCTTAGAGTTCCATCATTAGGCATTTTAAGAACTGTTTTTAGTGGTTTTAGATCTTGACAATTTTTAATTTTTGCTCCTGTTTTCCCTCTGCTGTGATGAGGACTTAGTGTTGTTTAGGTGCTGGTGAGGTCTGGATTGCAGGGTTCATTTATGGATTCAGCAAGGTCAGGTTTCAGAAACAAGAATTGACCAACATCACAGAAAGCCGGAGGGATTTCAGGCCTTGCGTCGAGAGATGAAACCAAGCAAAAGCTCTTCTGCTTTTGCGCCATTATATAAAGGCTTGTTCAAAGCTACTTGACAGACAGGTCCACACTTCCAAGTTCCCAGAGAGTAAGCTACTCCCTGGGAACTTCTGACAGAGATAAGCTTGCAGAGACATTGACATTCTCAAACTAATTGCAGAGACATTGACATTCTCAAACATTGGCATTCTCAAACATTGACATTCTCAAACTACCTGACCTACACCTGACAGGAGCTGACCCCAGGGGTATTTCTTGAGAACTAATCCTGGGGAGATGGAAGCCTCATGACACCTTTTTGTGTCTGAGTTTTATCTCATTAACTCTGGAGCCTCTACCTTTGAGGACAAGGGGTTAGGATCCTCTCAGACCAAGGGTTCAGAGTTCTAGCCCATGACAGTTTTACCTAGGTTTTTATGTGCTATAGTGTTTTCACTTTTTGTTGCTGGTTTTATCTTGCTTTTATGATGTGCTGTTTTTATTGTTTCATTGTTTGCATTTTATGTTTTTAAACTTTTAATGTATTGTACACCACTCAGAAAACCAGCATTATTAGATGGCTTGAAAGTACAATAAATAAGTAAAATAAAATAAAATGATGCATCTACAAAAGAAAGATCCTTCACTGTAATGGTGCCGCAATTTTGGTATGTCCTCTCAAAGGTGGTACAACTGGCACTAACACTACTCTTTCCAGGGTCAGGTCAAAATATTTTTAGTTGCTCAGGCATTTTAAATTAATAGTATTCTTTGCTAGTTGAATAGTTGTATGCCTCATAATTTTCTTTTATTAATGCTTTAATTTTTATTGTCATAGAAATATGATAATATTGTATTTGTATTTGAAATTTTATATATACAACCCCGGAGTCCCTTTTTGATCAAGGTGCTGTTCAAATTTTAAAAAGAATAAATAAATATGAAGAAATACTTTGTTCTGTTTGTCCTGAACCCACTGCCAATCTTCCAAGGGTTTAGTATTATGAGGGAGGTTAGGGTGGAATTTCTTTAAGTCTCTGTTATGCATACTCTCCATGAGGCAAAATGAGATACTGTGCTAAGTCTGATTTGATATGTTCTATATGAAAATAAATTATTTTTGGTGTACAAGGAATGAGAGAGAGAGAGAGACTGAGATAGGATGGATCGTTTTGTACTATGTCCAGTCTTTTTTCACTTTCACCAGTGGTTGCAATGGGAAATACTTTCTGCTGCTTATTTCATATTCATTTTTTAAAAGTTATAGTCACCTGAAAAATATGAGATGATTTTTTCTTATTTAATATTTTGATTTAAAAAGTAGTTTATGATTAAAATATGGTTATGTTGATTATAAAAACCCATTACTATTAAGCTAACATTTGGGACATACAAGTATTTTTATTTATTTATTAGCTGGTGCAGCTAACTGCAAATGATTTTAGAAAACCTGTGTTTTAGCCAACATGTTACAGGTAAAAAAGAAAGTAAACCAAAATAACCATAAAATTAATAAAAACTAGGGGTGTGCACGGACCCCCCGCTCCGCTTCACTTGCAGATCCGCCATTTTCCGGATCGGGCCGCTCCGCCCCGCCCCCACTCTGCCCACTTCCGCTCCGCTCCGCTCGGAGCTCCGGATCCGGATCCGGAGCTCCGTTTCCCCCCCCCATAGGCTTGCATTGAAAGCTAAAAAATTATACAACTTTTTTTCTGTTCAAGTTAGAAACCTCACGTTTGGCACCATGACACCTCATGGGGGTATACACACGCACGCCAAGTTTCAAAGCAATCCCATCATCCCCTGATTTTTGGGGAATTTTTGAAAATCGGGCACCCCATTCACACCCCTTTCCATAGCTCCGTCAATTTGCACGTTAGAAACCTCAAACTCGCCACCATGAAAGCTTATCCAGGGATACATACGCACGCCGAGACTCAAGGCAGTCCCATCATCCCCTGATTTTTGGGGAATTTATGAAAATCCAACACCCCTTTCCATAGCTCCGTCAATTTTGCACGTTAAAAAAAAACCTCAAACTCACCACCATGAAAGCTTATCCAGGGATACATACGCACGCCGAGACTCAAGGCAGTCCCATCATCCCCTGTTTTTGGGCGGGGCTTAAACCTGCAAAATTTGGAACTTCCAAAACTCCAAGTGAGCGCAGGAAGGACTTCTCCCCTGAGTCAAAGTCACACACACACAACATCCCTGCGAGGTGGGCAGGGGAGGAGGGAGGGAAGGCAGGCAGGCATGCAGCTGGCATTTCTGGGGGCATAAGGAAGTGAGCCAAGGATAAGCCAGTAATGCATATAAAATGGAATAAATCAATAAATAAACAAAGGAGGGGTGGAATTAAAAGCAGCAGTGTTGCTCAATAAACAGCAAGAAGATTTTTTTTAAAAAGGCTATATCTGTCTTTTACCAGCAATAGGGGGACGTGCCCAGGGGAGGGGGAAGCAGCTGCCAGTTCAACTCAAGACAGCCACCAACAGCTCTGAGATTAAGAAGTAAACGCTCACTTCAACTCATAACAGGCATCGCTCCACCACTAAAAAGTGAACATTCACTTCAACTCATGATAGGCATTGCTCCACCGTTTTACTCTCTTTGGAAGGCTCTAATGGCCTTCCAGTGCAGGAGAGAGTGGGGGCACGTCCACGATGAGATGCCCTAGGGGAGCTCATCCCCTTGCACCACATCTTTTCAGTTGTTCCCCAAAGTTAGGGTGGGTAGCAGTGCTGTGTTTCTATCTCTTATTCTTGGCTTAGTATATGATTTCAGGTTGTGTTTGTGCATTTGGTGGGGCTACTGTGTTAAAAAACACGGGGAAAAGCCCGTTCAGATGAAGAAAGAGAAGTTTCCCAGAATCCCAAGTTACCTGTTTTGCCTATGCCCTCCTCTAACTTTGGGATCATCATGACCGGGAGCTGACTCTGCCCCTCAGCCCTTTGAAAAAGGTATTTTTCCCGCCAATTTTTTAAAAACTTCTAGTGCGCGACCCGTACGACTCAGAAAGTTGAGAGTAGTCTCAAAATGACCCCCATCCACGACTCTCTGTGCACAAGAATTTTCAGAATGATAGCTTAAACCCCCCCCAGTTATCCCCGATTCTTTCCCTCAATGCAATCCTATGGGCGAAAAGCCGAAAACGCCGTTTGAGCCGCGCGGTTGACCCGATTTTCAAAAAAATATAGTACGCGACCCACACAACGCAGAGAGGTGAGAGTGGTCTCAAAATGACCCCCATCCACGACTCTCTGAGCACAAGAATTTCCAGAACGATAGCTTCAAAAACAACCTAGTTATGCACGATTATTTGCCGCAATGCAATCCTATGGCGAAATGTTTTCAAGATGGCGACCGGAGCGCTCCACCTGAACTAGGAGCTCCGAAAAATGGTCGCTTCTCTTCGCCTTGCTTCTAGGGGTCCGCAGTCCGCTCCTACTCCGCCTCTGGGTAAGGTGGAGCAGGCCAATCCGCTACTGCTTCTACGCTCCTAATCGGAGCGGATCACACCCCTAATAAAAACATTAAAGTAGTGGCGATTTGTTCTTCCGGTTTAATTTTTTTTCATCCAAAGGGAATAAAGTTCCTTATTTTATGCAGCTATGATGAACTAAGGTCTGAAAATACAGGCGTACTGCTGAGTTTTTGGTTGCTTGCCCAGGATTCTGTTTCTCTTTCTCCATTGCCTAGCAACACCATACTATCACAAATAAATTGATGCTAAGTTGGAAAAGGCTTGTTTTGGTAATTTAGTGGGAAGATAGGAGCTAGGTTACGGCGGGGGGGGGGGGAAGCGTTTTGGTTTTTTAATTTTCTATCAGAGTAACTTGGCTTCAAATGACAGACGATGGTACTTCCTTCTTTGTGCTTTACCTTAAAAGGTAAATGTAGCTCTTTTTCAGGAAGTGAGGGTGTAAAAATGGCATTTTCTCACTCGTCTTTCTCTAGTCTTGGGGGGGGGATTCCACACGTCGTACTGAGGGCGCTTCCATGTGCCCCCAGTGCGCCCCCAAAGCGATTGTGTAGCTTGCCTTTCAAAGAGACGAGGAAGAGGCGTCCTTGCCGCCGCCACCACCCACCTTCCTCCTCGCCGGCCAGGTCCGACCCGGCCAGCGAGGAGGTAGGTGGGTGGCGGCAGCGGCAAGGACGCCTCTTCCTCGTCTCTTCTCCAGGCAAGCTACACGATCGCTTTGGGGGCGCACTGGGGGCGCATGGAAGCGCCCTCAGTACGACATGTAGAATCCCCCTTGTATTGCAGCGAGGCTGGAGGTGGTATCCCCCCTTTGCCATAGCCTTATTTTATATACAAAAATAAGGAGTGCCTTATTTTTGTATACAAGTTGTAGAATGTCCCAAGTTCTATTCCAAAATACACAAAGGCTGCAGTTGATAATAACCAAATATCAAGAATGCCAACAGGCACACAACTGCGTAACGATTTTAACAATACAGTCAGGCAGCATTGGTATACAGAGTCACAATAATGACGTCTTTTTTATATAGTTATATCAAATAGAACATTTCAAAACATACAAAATTATAAAGATGACCAAACATAAGGCAAATAGTTGCTTCTTATGATACCTTGACAATAAAATATAACAACAGACTAACTATTATTGATATACTGTATTATTAATTATAACAGGATTTTCAGCTGGGGCATAAGAAAGAATTTTCCTATCTGTTAACTGGAAGTTACTTAGGGAGTACTATCTTCTGTCGACACCCCCACGGCTCTTGAAGGCACACGGCGACTTGGAAGAGTATACATCTGAGGAAGTCTGAAATGAAATGATGAAACGGGAAAAGATAACTGGAATCCTGTTATAATCAATAATACAGTAACAGTATATCAATAATAGTCTGTTGTTATATTTTATTGTCAAGGTATCATAAGAAGCAACTATTTGCCTTATGTTTGGTTATCTTTATAATTTTGAATGTTTGAAATGTTCTATTTGATATAACTATATAAAATAGAAGTCATTATTTTGACTCTGTATACCAACACTGTCTGACTGTATTGTTAAAATTGTTACGCAGTTGTGTGCCTGTTGGCATTCCAAGTTCTATTCCAGGCATCTACAGTTAAAGCATCTCGGGTAATGGGACTGGGAAAGACACCTACCTTATAAATTGGAAAGCTTCTGCCAGGCAGAATAGACAATGCTGTCCTGGATGGATCAAAGGGCGGGGAAACGCACCTTCCCATGTTCAGATGATGGGCCGGAATTCTGTTTGGGTTGGGTTGTACAGTGAGAAGTATCTATTCAGCTTCCCCACAACCTGGTGTTCAACATGGTGCTTTACAGATATTTTGGCCTGCAATTCCCATGGAGGGCCACTAGCTGCCCAACCCTGCCTTAGAGTTTTTATATGGTTTGGGGTGGCCCAAAGTATCTTGTCGGATTCACACCTCCACTTCCGTATTCATTTCTGCCTATGTTGGGTGTTATCTGCATGGAGACCCCATGTTTGAAAGTGCCTTGTATCCCAGCAAGATGTTGGGTCAGATGCGAGGCTGTGGCATCTTAGATGCCACTCTTCTTAAGGTTTGGGTATATGACTGAATGGCCCCAAACATATTGTGAGATACACACCCCAAGTTCCTTATTTATTTGTACATATTTTGCCTATTATTGGCATGGGCCCACAGAGTTGGCAGTGTTTTGCACCCAAACAAAGCATTGTGATTTGGGTGCAAAACAGTATGCCAGTATGCAAGACAGGAACGGACTATTCACATTCTTCTTAAGTAACTTGGTTCCAGCCAGTTCAAGTTAAAACATGGCCCACTTATATATCATGCAACCCAATGGCTAACATTTATTCCTTTGACTGCACTCTGGCTGATTTGGGTTTATATCTAGGTCAACCTGACATAACTTGGTTTAGAACAGCATTAACTCAAGCTGACCCAGAAAACAGCCCAAGGCAGCTGGTGTCCAGTTAAGGGAATGGGATCCAAATTGCCTGTAGATTTGTTATGTGGATGTTGCAGTGATGTATAACTGTGTTTGTACATAACAAACCTTTCTCCTTCACAGGGTGTTGGCAATTCAAACTTGTCCATAATCGTTCAGAACAAGAAGTGCTTTGATAATGACATTGTTTGCTCAAAGAATGTTTTTATTTCTGTTGGAGATGCTGAGATTTTTTTAAGTGAACCCCCAGATGTACAGGTAAGTTCTGTTCCCCCCTTTTTTGACTTGCCCTTTATTTACTGAACTATTTGCTGAGTGGAGATGATGGGAGATGTAGTTCAACTTATCTGAAGGTCACCAGGGTGAGGAAGGCTGGTTCACAAATCTAATAACAGAAGGTCAAAGTTTTCCCATTTTCTTCTTCCCTGCTCTCCTCCTGCCCCCCCCCCCCCCGGCTGTATAATGAGCATTCCACTGGATATCACAGAACTTCTCTGCCCCCAGGGAAAATCTTCCCCTTTTAGTTCCCAGCTACAGGGTTTCCACCAAATGATTTGAAATAACTTTCAGTTAAAAACAAAAAGTTTAAAAGAAAAACCATGATGGTCATAAGGCTAGGAGCAATGTCAGAATTGCCCTATCAAACTTCTAAACTCTGTCATCTGGGTTTGTCAACAGAAGGAATATCTTTTATATTTTGGTGATAGGAAAAGCCATATTTTCTTATCAGAGTCCCCCTGGGATGTGAGAAGCCAAAACCTATTTTGTTGTTGTTGAAAACAGCTATTAAAGGTCCATGACCACCCTTTTCAGGGCAGGAATTGACAATCTAAAGGTCTACCTTTCATATTAACGTTTGATGTGGTAAAGTAATTTTACCGCATCACATCCATGTGCTCAACATTTCATTTGAACATACCCTCAGATGTTGTAGCCTGATATTGACCACATCTAGTACAACTTTAGTTTTCAGTAGATCTCAGTCATGTAGGCCACAATCCAGATGGCTGCTTCAGCTATAGCCAAGGGTTTGCACATATATCCTGAAAGTAACATGATTTCCATCACAGAAAGCTTTCAAAACTTTCCTTAATGTTCAGTGCTTTTCTGTGTGGTCTGAGACTACAACAGCCTTCATCAACTTGGTGCCCTCCAGATGTTTGGGGCTATAATTTCCAGCATTCATGACCATTCACCCTGCTAGCTGGGGCTAATGGGAGTTGAAATCCAAAAGATCTGGAGGGCATCAGGTTGGAGTGTGGCACTTGCTTTTGAAGAAACACAGGACCAAAGTTCTGTTGGGCATGAATATCTAGTCCCTGCTGAGGTGCCCTACCCATCCCACTTTTTTTTTTAATTAACACATTTTCTTACTGACAGCTGTTATTACTTCAAAGCAAAGTGTGGCTCTCCAGCCGCTGCCATTTTCACTTCCCATGAATGCCTCTGGACGACATGTGAGGCTCAGAGACAATCTTAGGCATTTTTTATTATTTATAAGCATCGTTGTTTTAATGCTGTTTTAATTTTATATTTTAACCTATATCAATTTTTGCTGTGTGGTTTTATCCTGGTCATGCTTTTTATATTGTATTTTGTATTTGTGTTTTTAAATTGTTGGTTGTTTTATTATGCTCTTCATGGTTTTAATTTTTGTGAACCGCCCAGAGAGCTTCGGCTATTGGGCGGTATAGAAATGAAATGAAATAAATAAATAAATATATTTTTCAGACCCTGATTTGGTATTAGTTGAGTGCCTATATTGGTGGTACGTCGCAAAGTGTTAGTGATATTTACAAATTTCAATTTCTTCACAGAGGATGCTGAGAAGACATGAAGACAAAACCAAATATCAACTTTGGAAGGCTGGATATTATACAGCAGTGCACTTTCCAGAGCGAGAGATCACAATACTGTGGGATAGAAAGACAACAATGCACATCAAAGTTGGAGCTCAGTGGAAGGTGTCTTATCTCTTACAGCATTGGGGTATATATTCTAATGTGGGAGGGAGAATATCCACAGAGCACACTAATAGGGCCTTGATTGAAATCTGATGACATAGCAAGTTTATATCAAGTTGCAAGAGCCAGTGTGTCATAGGGGCTAGAGTGTTGGACTAGGACTCGGGAGATATGGGTTCTAACCCCTACTCAGTCATGAAACTCAATGAGTGACTTTGGGCCAGTCACTGACTCTCAGCCTAACCTACCTCACAGGGTTGTTGTGAAGTTCAAATGGAGAGAAGGAGGAGGACCATGTAAGCTGCCTCAGGTTCTGTGCAAGAGGAAAAAGGGCAGGATATAAACATAATAAATAATATTTTTTTATATAATATGGGAATTGATAGTGACATTTTTCTACGTTTTCAGAGTACTCCACATAACCAAGCGTTTCATAAGAAGGGGATCTAAAATAAGTGCATTAATTATACAGATTCAAAAAGTATCTCTACTTGTCCAAAAAAAGAAAAGAAAAAAAGAGGAAATAGGAGGATGGCTGTAAGAAAATGTGGCCTCTGCTTTCTCACTGCAAATTGGGAGAAAGAAGAGCTCAGTTTTCTTAGACTAAAGTAACTCTTCCATTTTGGCTGGAGCTGCTCTTTCACCCAGTGACTGGCACAGGTGAGCAGTATTCTTCTCACACCATCCTGTGGTAAGTGGAGATGCTGGATCACTGGTTGGGAAGGAGAGTTTGTTACTTAACAAGGTAAAAACAACTTCAAATATTTTCTACCAAGTATGAGCATTTTTACTTAATCAGGTTTCTATAGACAATGCACAAAAATGAAGAAGTCTAAAATATAGCCACATATTCTGACCTAAGAAAGTGTCCAGTCATGCAGTATGGAGATACATTCTGGCCTAAACACACTCCCTGAGAATGTGCTGCTCTAGCAATAAAAGCTTTCATGTCTAAAAAGCCATACGACTCTTTCACAGTTCTGGTTAGCAATGACTTCGCTGTTCTAAGAACTGAGCTATGCGTGCAGCAGTATCATCTGATACCGTCTTTTTCAGATGCCAGGTGAGGGACTGTATGAATGCTTCCCTGTATCTAAAAATCTATTCAGTTACAGAGAACGATTTCATCCTAGTCTTCTTCCTAACATGTTTATTTCCCAATGTATGGGAGCTTTTAAAACTGAGGGATGACCATTCAAAGATGCAACCTATCCACCCACCCGTAGTCCGTATCACATAATAATTGTGAATGCATAGTTTGGGTTAAGTTGAAAGTTAGGTAAGAAGTGTTCTGAGCCCAGTCCTCCATGAACATCTTCTGCATGTTTACCATTGAAATGAATGAGACATGAGTCATGGTAGAACTGTTCTCTTCAGTTCCACGCATATAGGTTGACAGAGACGTTATATGTCCCTTTACTTCAGTGAACAAATGCACAGGAAATGTTCTTAGAGAGATGTGTCTGATTATACTGAGCAATGTTTCAGGGTGCATAAAGGCATATATTGTTTCAACAGCCATGTGTTGCACAGGCATACGGTACCCCATCCAGGATCACATTTAGGGGAAACCATTTCTGCCAGTTCGCAGAACAAACTCGCTATTCTGGGGTCAGTTAATAAAAAAAACCCTCAGCATATGTTCTTAAATGCCTTTCATATCAATATGAAAGATACTGGCTTTACAGAAAGGAGATTATAATATTTTTTCTAAATGTTCATGTAACTAAATCTATCCACTCTGTGGATTAAAGTATTAATTTTGTTTTTGTTTTGTTTGTTTAAAAAATATTTATATAATCTTTGTCATCATCCTGATGCTATATTTCAATTATTTTATTTTATTATTTATTTTATTTATTGCATTTTTATACCACCCAATAGCCGAAGCTTTAAATCAAACAATGTGCATACACAAAAAAGTAGGGATGTGCTCCGCTCCGATTAGGAGCGTAGAAGCAGTAGCGGATTGGCCTGCTCCGCCTTACCCAGAGGCGGAGTAGGAGCGGACCGCGGACCCCCTAGAAGCAAGGCGAAGAGAAGCGCCCATTTTTTGGAGCTCCGAGTTCAGGCGGAGCGCTCCGGTCGCCATCTTGAAAACATTTCGCCATAGGATTGCATTGCGGCAAATAATCGCGCATAACTACGTTGTTTTTGAAGCTATCGTTCTGGAAATTCTTGTGCACAGAGAGTCGTGGATGGGGGTCATTTTGAGACCACTCTCAACTTTCTGCGTTGTCTGGGTCGCGGGCTATATTTTTGTGAAAATCGGGTCAACCGCGCGGCTCAAACTGCGTTTTTGGCTTTTCGCCCATAGGATTGCATTGAGGGAAAGAATCGGGGATAACTGGGGGGGGGGGGTTTAAGCTATCATTCTGAAAATTCTTGTGCACAGAGAGTCGTGGATGGGGGTCATTTTGAGACCACTCTCAACTTTCTGCATCGTACGGGTCGCGGGCTAGACGTTTTTAAAAAATCGGCGGGAAAAATACCTTTTTCAAAGGGCTGAGGGGCAGAGTCAGCTCCCGGTCATGATGATCCCAAAGTTGGAGGAGGGCATAGGCAAAACAGGTAACTTGGGATTCTGGGAAACTTCTCTTTCTTCATCTGAACGGGCTTTTCCCCGTGTTTTTTAACACAGTAGCCCCACCAAATGCACAAACACAACCTGAAATCATATACTAAGCCAAGAACAAGAGATAGAAACACAGCACTGCTCCCCACCCTAACCTTGGGGAACAACTGAATCGATGTGGTGCAAGGGGATGAGCTCCCCTAGGGCATCTCATCGTGGACGTGCCCCCACTCTCTCCTGCACTGGAAGGCCATTAGAGCCTTCCAAAGAGAGTAAAACGGTGGAGCAATGCCTATCATGAGTTGAAGTGAATGGTCACTTTTCAGTGGTGGAGCAATGCCTGTTCTGAGTCGAAGTGAGCGTTTTACTTCTTCTCAGAGCTGTGGCTGTCAGTGTCTTGAACTGGCAGCTACTTCCCCCTCCCCCGGGCACGTCCCCCTATTGCTGGTAAAAGACAGATATAGCCTTTTTAAAAAAGTTCTTCTTGTTGTTTATTGAGCAACACTGCTGCTTTTAATTCCACCCCTCCTTTGTTTATTGATTGATTTATTCCATTTTATATGCATTACTGGCTTATCCTTGGCTCACTTCCTTATGCCCCCAGAAATGCCAGCTGCATGCCTGCCTGCCTTCCCTCCCTCCTCCCCTGCCCACCTCGCAGGGATGTTGTGTATGGGGTGCCCGATTTTCAAAAATTCGCCAAAAATCAGGGGATGATGGGATTGCTTTGAAACTTGGCATGCGTGTGTATATCCCCATGAGGTGTCATGGTGCCAAACATGAGGTTTCTAACTTGAACAGAAAAAAAGTTGTATAATTTTTTAGCTTTCAATGCAAGCCTATGGGGGGGGGAAACGGAGCTCCGGATCCGGATCCGGATCCGGAGCTCCGGGCGGAGTGGAGCGGAAGTGGGCGGAGCGGGGGCGGGGCGGAGCGGCCCGATCTGGAAAATGGCGGATCTGCAAGTGAAGCGGAGCGGGGGGTCTGTGCACACCCCTACAAAAAAGCATCCTATTATAATTTCAGGGTAAATTGGCAGGATTGTGTGGGAATTTTGATAAATTCACATCAAACGATCTGACTACATCCAACAACATGGAAGTAAGAAATGCTCAAGTTTTTGGAGAGAGCTGGACAATAGGACAGGTAAGCATGATATGTCCATTCTGTTTCAAAATAAACAGCAAGCTGACCTTGAGAATATAAGAACATGTTGAAGCATAGGTACCTTTAACCTGGTTTGGCATTTCTTTCCCTGGATCCGGCAGCTGCCATGTGTGACAAGCAAGAGAGGAAGGAGACAGTGGGCATGTCTAGACCAGTGTTTATCCTGGGAATCCTCCTGGGATCATCCCTGTGCGCCCACATGACACACAGGGGATCCTGGGAGCAGGGAGGGAGGATCCCTCTGTTTCCCCAGGATAAGTGGGACCACTTTTAGCCTGATTCTTCCCGCAGTCTCAGGATCATCCCGAGACCACGGGAGGTGTGTAGGCGCCCATCCAGGCTTCATCCTGCCTCCTTGCGAGTAAACGTGAGGAAGTGGGAAACAGGCACGGGGCACAGAGCTCTTCAGGCATTCCATGCCCATCTGGGCTGGCAGGGGAGCGGAAGCTTGTGTGTGTGTGTTTAAAAAAGCTTACATTTTCATTGGAGCACACGTGTGCTCATCTTTGGTAAAAAAAGAAAAAGAAAATGGCGGGCACAACATCCCTCCTTCCTCCTGGGATGTCACACTCACATGTGGACAAAGGGGAGGATCTCACAAGCAGAATATCGCGAGATCCTCCCCCTTCCTTCCCTTAGTCTAGACATGCCCAGTGATTCTCAAGTCTCTAGGCTAGACATGTAGGGTGGCCATGTATATTACTTTACAGAGGACAGTCCTCTATTTGAAGGCACGCTCAGTTGGAAGGGCTGCCCAGTCCAAGTCCAGTTAAAGCACCATAAGGCCTTGAAGTTGCCCATCAGCAGTTCGCACCTGGAAAGCAGAGTAAGCAGCAGGCACACAGGTCACCTGGTCACAGTCTTCTCTGCTATGGTGAGATGTATTGCATTTCTGTTTAAATTATACTCATCAATGTTGACTACGTGCAAATCTGTGTCCTCTTTTTGGGTGATGTCTTCCCTCTTGTTTGACGATGCGTAAAACAGAGGTCGGGAACATGCAGCCCTCTAGCATAGCTAGATGGCAAGGGATGATGGGAGTTGCAGTCTCACATTCTCCATCCCTGCCTTAGGCAACACCTAGGAAGTTTACCATTCCACTGGCATTACTAGATCATCACAAATAGATGAACTCCACAAAGAGGTTTTTGTGTGTGTATTACTCTAAGAGTGTCATCAGACGAGTGTTTTATAGCACGCTCGTTACTGGGCACTCACAAATTTTTGCGGATCCCTCCCATGATGCCGTCTACCTCCTGCATGCCACCCACTGGTTTCCTCCTCCGCCATTTTTTTTGTAGTAAAATAATCCAAACAAATGTGACTCTTCTGAATTATAATGAAATTGGTTGCCATTTCTTGCCATGTGCAGAGAAGTTTTGCTATAAAATGCCCACTAGAAGGCGTTGTCCCACTAACAACTTGTTAAGTTGTTAATAATGGCTATGTTTGTTTTTCTATAAATCAGTGTGCGAGCCCAAATGAGACCATTAAACCATGTGAAGTTCATCAAAGCAAGTTCCCTTATGCCAAAAAGGAATGCTCAATTTTGTACAGCGACGTTTTTGCCCCCTGTCGCAATGTGGTAAGTGAATACTTGATACATTATCTTGTTCTCTGATTGCCAAATATACATATGAAGAGCTGCCTTAAAATTAATACCTGGTTAATAACACAAACAGCTGCCCAATTTAAGGCTGCCAGGAGATCTACCAAGCCACATACTGTCTAGGAAACTACTTAGCAGACGCTGGAGGGGAATCAACTATAAGCTGGTTTTACACACCCTCTACTTCAGTTCTTTCATTTGGATTTTCACAGCAACATTGGTCTTTGGTGGACTGTACCTAAGGACTTCAGAACTTGTGGACTTCTCCTTTCAGGAGCAGCACACTCAAAGCAGCGGCTCTAAAACTGTTTATTAAGAAGATCTACCAAAATATTTGGTATTTCTGTTTGGAATATTCTGCCATTTTAGTAAGCTCCTTTGTCTCATCACAATAGCTTCACCCATAAAACTGGACCAGGTTATTTGAAAGACTGTATTCTCCCATGTGAGCCTACCAGGGTCTTAAAATCCTTGGGAGATGTTTTTATCTCTGTCCTACCATTTTCAGGAGCAAGTTTGATTGGAACCCGAGAGGCCTCCTTTGTGACTACTCCCAGTCTTTATAACTCCCTGCCAAGGGAGGCCAGGCAAACTCACTCTCTGTTGTCCTACCATTGGCAGGCAAAGACATTTTTATTCAGCACATTTTTATTGATGTGCTTTTATTTTTATTTTATTTGATGTCAGGTTTTATTGGAGGATGTGTTTTTAATGTAGAGTGTTCATGTTTTGATGGTAACTTTGTTATTTTCCCCTGTATTTTATTGTTAGTTGCCTTGAGCACTATATTTAGCAGAAGGCGTGAAGGACAACAAATACAATAAACAAATGAATAAATAAATGTCCAGCTGGCTTTTGTAGTAGTCTTGTGCCTTGTGACTTGTCCAGCTGGCTTTTGTAATCTGCCTGTGGGTCCAGATCGAAGGAGGTAAAAGACACTGTGAATGTGTCAGCCATGGGTTTACTAAGCTGTGCCATGGAATATAGGGTTAGGGAGTATTAAGGAGGTATTTATTATCTTTGAAGCATACCTGGACAAGTTACCAGAGGGTTCTCCCCCATTTCTACACCATTACTTGCTAAGTTCCTATTAGGATTGTTGTTACTTAACTGGGACCTTGCTATAAGCTGCCTTAAGAGAAGATATAAATGGGTTATACAAATAATCAGTGTCCTGGACTATTGAAAAGGAGTCCCAGGGAAGGAAGAAGGCATAATCAAACGTTAGTGATATGGTGCTAAGATGACAATAAGCAGGTGAGACTAACTGCTGGCTGTATTTGACAGGCAAGCTAGTTTCGGGTGCATAGCTAGTCATTGCAGTAGATGGCAGCATTTGCTTTATATCAGAAGAAAATGGTAATGTTTTGACTTAGTTATAATGTTTCTCATTACAACCCATCTCTGGTGCAGCCCCCCTTTCCCGCTGCCCAAGAAGTCAATTCTATGCATTTAAAATATTTTAGCGAGGCAGCCCCTGTGTAGGTCAACTCAGGGACATTTACATGTATACAGAGCTGGAGCAGCTGCAACTCCAGTTGAGTTGAGCTGAGATGCATAATAATGAAATCATTGTTAGGGAACAAGTGGGAGAAAGCGCCTCACAACAGACCTCTTCCAACATCTGGCCTTACTAATTAAAATGGCTGAAACTTTTCAGAGTCGCCAAGCCATTCCTGGTCACTTCTGTTTCTGGAACACAGGAAAAAGAACATGTAGTCAGCTCAGCCTATTGGTCCATCTATGGCTAGATCTACACTACTGCTTTCTAGCGGCATTGAAGTGTGCTTTTAACTGTAGGGGCACATTACACATTTTATATACCATTCCCATAGGGTTATAATTCCACATTATCCAAGATACCACCACAAATGTCATTGTGTGTCGTACAAGGTATAAATGTTCAAAAGGGATATAGCATTACCATGATAGGATCATACTGATTTGACACAAGGTGTAGACCTGGCTTAGCACACTATTGTCTACTCTGCCTGGTAGACTATCTACAGGGTCTCAGGGTCCCTATCTTGCCACCTGTTACTTGATCCTTTTTAACTATAGATGCCAGTGGTTGCATCTGGGACTATCTGCATGCAAAGCAGGTGTTCAGCCATTGAGTTACTACCACTCCCCTTTTGGCAGAAGTGATGTTCTAGCTCTGGGGTCCCTGATAAGGTGGCCAGGTGTTCTGTTTTACAGAGGACAGCCCTCTCTTTGAAGGAGTGTCAGAGGGTAGTCCTCTATTTTAAAGTGTGTGCTATTTGACGGGCTATCTTGTCCAAGTCTGGTTTACAGATACCATACAGGTACCATAAAGATGGGAACTGGGGACAGTTAGCCCCTGGAGAGCAGACTGAGCAGGCACACTGGTTACCTGGTCACAGTGGTCTATTTTCTTGTCCCTCAAATCCCTTCTTTTACTTTTCTTATCAACTTACGTTAGTTTTGCTGAAATATGCTCCCTTTTATTTTCTCCCTTTGTAATGACTTCCACTTTTTAAAAGAAGCCTTCTTGTTTTTTATAGCTTCCCCAATATCTCTCCTTAACTATGCAGGTTTCCTCTTCAGCATGCCCACAGCCCTTTTAATCTGTGGAATACATTTTATCTGAGCATCTGTTACAATGACTTTAAACAGCACACATTTTCCCTGAAAGATTTCAATTGTCCTGACTCTGCACTTCAGTTTCATTTTAACCTATCCCACTCATTTTCCAGAAATATTTATTTTCCTCCATATTTTTCAGATTGATGTGACGTCGTTTGTCAAAAACTGCCATACAGACACATGCAACTGTAATCTCGGTGGAGACTGTGAATGTCTGTGTACAAGTATTGCAGCTTATGCTCACAAATGCTGCCAGCAGGGTGCAGTAATTCACTGGAGATCTCCTTCTCTCTGCCGTATGTATGCTACTCATTGTGAAATCCAACGTCATTTCTGTAAAGAATACAGATTATTCCACACTTTGTTGTTTGATTTCTATTAAAATGTCAGAGACTGAAACCGGTTTACCATGCTGTTGCTGATAAGTGATGAGCCTCGTGTGGCGCAGAGCGGTAAAGCAGCAGTTTCTGCAGCCGAAACTCTCCCCACGGCCTGAGTTCGATCCCAGCGGAAGCTGGTTTCAGGCAGCCGGCTCGGGTCGACTCAGCCTTCCATCCTCCCGAGGTCGGTAAAATGAGTACCCAGTTAGCTGGGGGAAAGGTAATAATGGCCGGGGAAGGCAACGGCAAACCACCCCGCTATAAGAGTCAGCAATGACTCATGTTAGAAGTTGTGCCCTTTAGAACTAAATAATCCTACTTAAGATCTATCCGTCTGTCTGTCTTATCTATCTCGCTTCTCAAACTGGCCTCTATATCAGCACTGACAGCTTTAAAAAAGAATGGATGTGTAAACAAATTTGGCAAGGGTTTCCTGCAATGTGAAAAAAGACTACCTCGGCAGTTTAAATCTGCAGTAAAAATTAGATTTTCAAAACCAGTGCCACTAATTGGACAGACATTTCTTTACTAATAATGGATCCCAAAGAAAATGGAGGAGCTAATTAAAATACATAAAAACATTTTTTTTGTGAGTCAGGGTTTATTGCTTGGCTGTCACCTTGTCTCTGAATTATTGACAATCATGAATACTCTAATTATTTTCTGCTATGGATATTATTAAATAGTGTACCCATTTCTTCTTTCAGCTTATGACTGTGATTATTACAACCAAGGTATGTAGTATTTGTGTGGACTTTGAAAGAAATAATCAGTACTGTACTGGTGCATACAGTCTCCCAAGACAAGACTAGCACTCGCAAATTTCTCCGTGCAAGTTTAAAATAAAACTTCTGTTTACATGATCTGAGCACCATTTCGAGCATTTTGTGCAAGAAATTTAAGGATGTTTTTTGGGGTGTTTTTTTGCCATTGTTCTGCTTTCCAGGATGTTTAGTGATACAGATATATTTCTGATCAACTTCAGTCCAAGATAACTGCTCTAACCGCATTATCACACGGGGGAAATTGAGTTTTTTTACCACTGCTCTTCCACCTGCACATTTGTCCCTCATTACTTCATCTTTTGAAAGAGGACATAAAAAACGTGCACATGGCCCATTCAGTGGGCCGTTTTGATCGCACTGCTTCTCCTACACACAGCAGGAGATAGTGGCAACTTCCGTCTTTAACAATAAGTCGGACTTACTGGGGTGTGGTTTTTTTGTCATGTGAAGGCTAGAAGGTGCGGGAGGCACTCAGGAGGCAGACGACATTGTGAGAGGGACCCGTGAAAATCCGTGAGTGCCCAGTAACGAGTGTGCCGTTAATCTGATAACCATGTGGTCTAATGATATTTTAGATCAAGTCTCAATTACAGTAGAGAATAGAGGGAAGGCAGAAATTGTCCAAATATGAACATGTGTCAGTTGAAGGACTGTGCAGGTAAACAAGCACTCAGATCCCAATAATGAAGGAGAGTTGTTGGAATTCTGTTACTTTAACAGGAAAGCTGCATGTGAGCCTAGCTGATATAGGCAGGGGATTATTTGTAGCACTTTCCTAGATGGGACTCATTGCTGTTTTGTGGGAGAGGACTGAAGTGGCAGGAAACAATATTCATGGGAATCCAAGAATATGTCCCAAAGCAGCTGAGTTGCTTCCGCTCTTGTCCTTTCTCCTGGAGTTGCCATCCTTTGCTTGTTCCCTTTTTATGTAAGATCCAGCTGACATCACTTCAACCCATTGCGTTCTAATGTTTTCTGTGTTCTTTTCCTGTATTCCTCAGGCCTTATTTCTGGAAATTTTCGGGTGACGGTTGCAGCATTGGCCTGTGTAGTGTGATCAGAGAAAAGGGTTGTTGTTGGTTTTGTGTGTGGGGTGTGTGTTAATTAATATTTAATGAATTTAAATATTAATTAAATATTTCCTGCTAGTAGGTGCAGCCAGTTTTGTTGCTTCCTGATGAGTGTGTGTGTGTGTGTGTGTGTGTGTGTGTGTGGAGGGGTGGTGGTGGTGGCTTAAATGACTGTTTTTCTTTCATTTTTTCCTATAAAAAATGAAAAGAAAAAAAGTAAGAGAAAATCAGTAAATCAAGCCTTCATCCATAGAACCAAAACTGAAGTTGGGGCAATTAACAGTAATCTCCACCTGTGCTCATCAGGAAGGAGTAAAATGAGGCTGAAGCTACAAGGAGAAATTTGCATTAACGTTACTGGGAACCTTTGCTGAATAGGACTTAACGTGACTAAATATTACAGTAGTAGATTGCTGGATAATATAGTACATATCTTAAAGTGTTTGTGTGGAACTTTTTTATTTCCATTTCCTTCTGAGTGCAGAAAAGTCACGCTTCAGCAGTGCTAAAAAGTGCTGGTACGGCTAGTGGCAATTTCTTTTCTTTCTAGTTTGCTTTAATATTTGATTCTCATTTTCCTCCCTCCAGGGCTTGGAGAAGGACCATATATTTTGGCCAGCTATGGTCAGAATGACACTGTTATAGGAGTCAACATCACCAGCAAAATGATATTTCCTTTGCCTAGAATCAGTATGAATGGAAATGTGTACTTCAATTTTATGTTAACTCCTGGACTTTTCAAAGACAAAATATTATGTGAGTTTTATCTTTAGAATTCAGTGTAATTAAATCTCAGGTCTTAGGAGTTACAAAAACAAAACAACCTTTCTACACCAGAGAATACTTTTCTAATTATCTTCTCTAAAATCTGAGTAAATTTGATCGTGATAGTACAAATGTAGAGACAAAGGAATTTTCTCATTCCTCGAATAAGAGAGAAATAGGTTAGGTGTTAAGAAATGTATAGAGCAGGGCCCAGAACTGCTGTCACAGTGTGTGTGTGTGTGTGTGTGTGTGTGTGTGGGAGTACTTCCTGCTGCCAGGAGGAGCTCCATCAGCATGGGAAGGCTCTGACAACCCAGGTGGCCCATTTTCACTTTCAGAAAGCTCCAAAGACCAAATCAGTTGATACTCACAGTTTACCCATAGTTAGTGTAGGCATAGTATAAGAATAGTCAAAATGAAAAAGGCCCTTTTATATTGTTAACAGAATTTTAGCATAATCTTGCATGGACTAATTTGGCACTTAATGTATTTATTATTTGTTAGCAATATTTATATACCACTTCTCATTTGAAAACAACCTTGAAACAATTTACAAAAGAAGAAAAGCAAAAAATGAAACAAAACAAAATCCTCACGGACGTACACAATAGTATCATGAGGTTGATACCAAGATAACTCATGGCTGGGGGAAAGCCAAAGCAAACAGATATATTTTCAATAAATGCCTAAAGCACACCAGCATTGAGGCCTGACCTACCTCAAAGGGGAGATCATTCCAAAGGGTGTGTGTCACTGCAGAGAAGTTCCTAAAGAGGTTTTAAGCAATAATATATCCTATATACGATTTAGGTTTTTTGGAGTTAATTCTTGTTATTAATTACTATGTATTTCATTTGTGGTAGCTCCATCTCTGGTTTCACTCGAATCTGCTGAAAGGCCAAACTACTTTCTGTATGTCCATGAAGACGAAAGCGTTTGCTTAGAGCAGTGGGATGCAAGCTCATCATTTCGTAGAAGGGTGACTTTTTTCCATCACCAGGGCCTTTGGATCCCAGGTTACAGTGCATTTGAACTGCATAGCAAGAAAGGTTTCTTCATTATACTCAGCGCATCTGCTGTGAAAGTATCAAAGTTTGACGATTCTGAAGAATTCAAATGCTCAAGCAGCTTCAGTATAGAGGGTGAGTTGGATGGGATGCTGGACAGGGTGAGAAAGTGGTAGGGTGGCCAGTTGCTCATTATGAGGTGGGGGGAGGATGTACAGTGCCTGAATAGAGAACAGAAGAGGACACAGGTTTGCACAGATATTATATATGCTATTTTATATGTTTAGATACAATTTCAGAAATAATTGCTACAATTTAAATAGAAATGCAGTTATTCTCACTAGGGCGGGAAAGACTGTGATCAGGTGATCTGTGTACTTGCTCAGCCTACCAATCAGGTGCTGTTGAGAGGCAACCTCAAGGCCCAGCTCTTCCTCTTATGCTTTTTTTATTTTATCTTTAACCCTGATGTGGACTGGACAGCCCTTCAAATAGAGCACAGTCTTCTATAAAGTATGTAGGATGCATGGCCATCCTAGGGAGGGGACACCATAGATTTGTCACTTAACATGTTATAGTTAATAGCAGTTAGTTTATAACAGGGATGTTGAACTTAATAGCAGTTTATCTTAATAGCAGTTAGCTTACAACAGGGATGTTGAACTTTTTTTCACCCTGGAATCCAAATTCCATTTTGGAGAAGCTTTTGGGATTACATTTCAGTGATGAGTGAGACCGAAGCCAAAAGATTGCCCCCCAAATACCAGCATTTTAGCTTGAATTTCTTACAGCAGTAACTAAGTCTTAGGAAAGATATTTCAACCTTTCAAAATAGGTTAAAAAAAAACCTGCAAAAAATATCCAGGAAATGATCAAATAATCATTGGTTGTAGTACTTGTCATCTAGGGATTCCTGGAGGGCCAGATTTGGGCCCCAGGCCTTAGGTTCTGCACCCCTGATTTACACCTACTCATCAGAATAATTAGCATATACTTGCTCCTACCGTAAGAAATCTCAAGATGGTCTCCATCTTGTACATATTATTTCATATGAAGACTTTCATTTCTTCCCTGGCATTTGCTGGTCTTTATGACAGGGTTGATTTTATTCTATTTTCATGCTTTTGTTTAACGTCCTACTTATTAATTAGCAGTTCTACTGTTTTTTTTTAATACTGTACATACATGCAGGGCTATGCATGTTTAGACAGAAAAAGGGCTACAAGTTTCAGCATGCCTTAGAGAGATTAGGTAGGAGTGATTGTGCCCATAAGTGATTTTTAGTTGGAAAGACAACATCATGTTTTATAAATATTTGAGGTGCATATCTGAGATGCCCGGTCTCCAGGAACAACATGATTTGCACATAGGGAGATGGCACTGGGAACTTCTACTTCCTCCGTTCTTTAGAGTGAATTCTGTTTTCATCTTCCTTCGGCTGTTGGGCGGTATAGAAATTGTCAGCAATAACCATGGTTTGGAAACCGACTTTGCATCCATTTGCAAAATGCTAGGATTGTTTTGTTTTTTAGAACTCCGTACTGCAGTACCGTACAGGAGGATGTGTGAATGGAGATATGAACCTTGTACAAGCCCTTGTGTTAAAACTTGCAGTGATCCTGAAGGAATTGCATGTAAATTTCTTCCACCGTGAGTACAATTAATATTTAGTGTAATAATTAATGTAGTACACTCTTGGTATTATTTCCCTTTGTGTATGTCCACGAATCTGTATAGTAAGTCTTAATGTTATGTTTTTAGTTAAATTTTGCTTAAACATTTAGAACTTCTGTAGGGGCAAACTGAGCACCAACTGAGTTTCTTCCCCTTTTTAGCACCTCCTAGGGGATTTAGTGGTGGGGGGATGGCTGAGTAGGAAGGCTTAAGCCTTTTCTCCCCACATGTGGTGGCCTAATCTGGATTGGAACCCTGATGCAAAAAGAGAGAGATGAGGATCAGCTGCATGCACATATTTAACATAGCCTGTGGTTCAGTCCTCAGTCTTCTTGTGTAGAACATGTTAATTGAAGAAGTGAGCAAAATGTAAATTGGAATCTAGTGTTAGGCCTCTGAATGAATTGCAGTAGGTTGGCGAGGATTTCTCATTCCTCATTCCTCCAACAGAAAGGCTCCCCCCACCCCAATTAGAGTTCTGAAACTAGAAAGCTTGGGGGGAAACCATGAAAATATTAGATGTGAAATAACTAAAAGTTCAGCTCTGGGACTGAAAACTAATTCCTGGGCTGAGCATTAGTTCAGAGCAGACCTGCTCCTTAAATTTAAGTGTGTGGGTGCTTCCAGACAAACTTTTATGGCACCACCACCTTGCCTCATTCATGGAATTTTATGGGGAGGGGTAGACATCCCCTTGGACTGATAACATTCCCATGTTTTTCTGCCGCTTCTTCTGTCTTTAGAGATTCTCCATAGAAATGATTTATTGCATGCTCATGATTTGTCACTCTCAGAGGTTTGCGGATCCTTTTCATGATATCATCAACCTCCAAGGCCTCTTCTGCCATTTTCAAGCAAGAATCTACCATTTGACCCAAAAAAATTTGACCCAAAAAAATTCAGTAATGAATCAAAATCGCACTACAAAGCAGCGCCATCTGCTGGTGCTATAATTAAAACATATGAGAAGGAACAGGCAAAAACAAGGGGTGGGGAGTGCTGTACTGTGACAATAGTTAAACATGCAAAGACTCTGGAAGTCAAAGCCCTGGTAAGGCTGCGGGCTTTTTGCTAAACAATCAGCTAAGAAATAAAAGGCGGAATAGCAGTACAGTGATTTTAGCCCTCTGTCTAGAAGAACCCATGTTTCTTAGTCCACAGCCCAGCCACTGTTTTGCACCTAGCTTTGGTTGGGGTTCTAGTAAAAAGCAAAGTAGTTCCTGCAGACCTGAAGTCTACCCTTCCCTAGTTTATTGGATCAGACAGTTCTGTCCCCCCACCCCCCACCCACACCACACATACTCTATCCAAGTGGAAATTCAGAGCAGGCTTCAGGTACCTGAACTACTTCTCCAACTCCTCTTACCGTGTGAGAAGTATTAATATAAGGAGATCATCATCCCATGTTTATCTGAATGTGGAAATTTCTTGACAGAACCTGCTGAAAATGAGTCATATCAGCGGCTTCTGCTAGAAATAAATCTGCACGAAATAAATGTGGGGTCTCTAAGTTCACTTGGTTCTTTCTCTTCATGGTGACTGAGGGGACTTGAGGGAAGACGTGTGGGAGGGAATCATTAGACTCAGACCTGCTTCCAATCTCCCCCTGAGGAGCATCTGTGGGGTGAATTATCATCTGAATAAGCCTTGAATGTGCTTGCCTTAAAAACATATTTTCCATCACTCTATCATTTGGGTTTCTTAACAATTTTGTCAAATAATAGCTTCCATTGTCATGAGCCAAGGTAAGGGTACCTTGTTAAGAATTAGAATTCAAGTATCAAAAGAGAGGGTAGTTTTTCAGCCAACTCCCAATTATACCAGCTACTTCAAATTCTATGTAGTATACAGCCATATAAACTTCAGGATTCTCAACTTTTTAAAAAGACTTCCAAAAAAAAAATTACTGTGTGTTTTATTTTTCTTGAAACTTTTTGTTGTAGGGTTGAAGGATGCTTACCATACTGTCCGAAAGATATGATTCTCGATGAAGTCACACTTAAATGTGTCTATCCAGATGACTGTAAGTGCCCCTTATTTATTTTTCCTGAATTGCTACAATAATGTAGCATACATTGGTTGTCAGCAATATCATCCAACATCAGAGTAATATTTGCCTTTCATAAAATTGGTCTTTGCAACAAGATTTTAAAAGATTATAGTATGTCCAGATATAATTTACTTGGTGTAGTCTTTCTTGGGTTTTAGACTGTTATGATTGTGCAAACTGGTTTTTAAATATATATTTCTGACAGTTCGAAAATTATGTATAATTATGTATTAAGTGAACTGACTGCCACACGTCATGTAGCCAAAACATCCATGAAGAAATGGGGAGGTATCAGAATGCTTGCGGAAAACCCACTTGTTTTTATTGCTAGAATTCTGAAAAAAGTAATTTAGGCAGTGGTCAAATGCAGCATTGCCTTGAGAGTAAATCCCACTGGACTGAATGGGATTTCTGAGTAGATATTGGGCTGTTAATTTTAGAAGTGAAAGTCAAACTCTACATGTGAATAACTTTTTAAAAGTCTTTCCTTTTTTTAAAAAAAAACACCCCAATTTAAAATGGTTTTGTTTTGAAAATATTTGCCAAATATTTTTCTCTTAAACTGAACCATTGGACGCAACTTTCTATACAGACTGCATTACTACTTATACATAAACAAGGGTTGGGGAACATCTGGTCCTCCCAATGATGGTGGACTGCAATTCCCATCAGCCCTAGTCAGCATAGCTAATGGTGAGGGATGATGGGAGTTGCAGTCCAACAACATTTGGAAGGCCACACTTTCTGAATCCCTGACATAAACCAAAGACAGCAGGGTAGTGAAAGCTACAATTGCTAGGTCACTCAGATCTATCAATTGCAATGCATATACAAAAGTAGGCTTTCACACATGCATCCCCTTAGGGAGTGGGAACTGTGTTCATAAAAAGGTCGAGTTCCCAGTTACAAGCATCAGTAATGCCCCATTCTTGGTTTGTTATTGTGATGTACAAAGCTGGCACTCATGAACCAACCCAGGAACAGGGGCATTCCTGGGTTGTTTTATGATCCAGAAAGAAAGCTGCTCGCTCCAGCATGACCATGGCTAACTATGGGTTGTTTAATAGTTAGCCATTACATGACAACAGAGTCATCGTACCTCCTCATTTTTAAGAGCAGGGGCCTGAATCTTGTCCTCTTTCCCCCACCATTTCATTACCACTGAAGCATTCTCTTTTAACAGGCATACCTGTGAAGCCTACAGAACCTTCATCTGGGACAAAGCCACTGAGAACAAGGCCTACAGAACTAAGCACCCATGTAGTAGACACAAAGGAAACATTTTCTCAAATGCCTTCTGTATTTGCCAGTGAAGGGGTTGAGCCAACGCATACTAATCTAACTGTGAAAATGACAACTGAAAGAGTAGCAACTACAGAGAGAATGCTTACAGATCTTCATTCAGTATCAGCATCTTTGCTTTCAGTCCCAGTACGTTTTCCTGAAGAAAGCTACAGTACTACAACCCCACCTGTACTACTTGGATCTGAATCCCCAGCAGCTTTTCCAACTACTTCAGAAGCCCCAATAGTTACTGTAGTATCCTACAGTACAAGTCCTACTTCCTTTTTATCATTATCCCCTGCAACTACAGCATTACCATTAATAACCACATCATCTATACCATTAGGCTCTATAGCCTCTTCTACCACATTAGCTTCCTTACCGGTTGGACAAAGTTTTGCTTCTACTGAAATACCTACAAGCATCTTGATGACTAGCCATTCTCAGGTGCCAGTAGCTGCAGTGACACAATCTTTATTTACTGAAAGAACAACTCTTCCAAGTCCCATGTTAGTCACAGGTCAACCACTGACATTTACCATGACCTCAGGAACTAGGCCCTATCTGTCTGCACTTACAACCGCTGTGTCCCCCATCCCGTTATTTACTTCTAGATTTACTGCATTTGCTACAAGTCCTCTTTATAGTGCCTCAGCAACAATTCGACCTGACTCCAAAACAGTAACAAAAACATTGCTGCCTACATCTGCATTCTCACCAAAAGCACTTCTGACACCTGAACATATTGCTCCCTTAACCTCAAAACATTTTTCTACTCTCTCAGATACAGTTAGTAGAGCATCATCTTCAGTGTCTACACAAAGTCCTACAAGCAAATGGTCTTCACTGGGTCCCAAAGTGACGCACGTAATGTCTACATTAGTGCCTCCTCCAATTACATCTCAAAGACCCAAAGCAACTGGGGAAGTTACAATTGTCTCGAAGAGCTTTCATATAGGACCTTCCACACTTTCTCTTCCAGGTATCCCTCAAACTTACCAATCATTTTTAACCGGTACAGTTCAGACAGCAAGTAAACACACATTGCACACAGACACATCTCCAGAGTCAACTGTTTTTATAAGTTCATCAAAGTTTGCTGGCACTAGGGTTTTGCCTAGTAGTACTTCAGTGTTACCTATCAAGGTTTCATATGATACAGCACAAGCAACATCTAAAACAAGCGTCCATACATTTGGCCCACATACAGAATTAAAAACTGTGTCTATAGTTAAAAGTGAAGATTCTTTTACTACTTCTGCAGAGTTTCCAGATGCCTTATCTGTTTTTACAAGTCCATCCAGGTTACTTACAGTGTTAACAACAAGATCTTCTACTCCTCAGATCTCTGTTTCAGCATCTCATTCTGAAAGTTCATCAATGATTCCATCAGTTAGCATCACATCTGCTGTAGTCCCAACTAGCATTCACATACAAATGCCAATTGTATCGCTTGGTGAACATACTACCTCAAGAAGACCAAGTTCATACCCTGCAGCCTCTCCTTCATCTTCATCTTTTCCTTTGTTAACTGCAACTACAGATATTCCAACAATACACACTACATCGTTGCTTCCTTTGAAGATCTCTGATATGCCTACATTATCTTTGGGAACTAGAAGTTCCTCTTCAACTTCTTCAGTGGACAATAGAACATTATCTTCATTAGTAAGTGTATTCAGCACTCAGTCTGTGGAGCCAACACATACTATGGCATTGCTTTGGAATATTACAACAGTCCCAGAAGATGTCACTGAAAAGTACTCCCTTAGTTCCTCTGGCAGCCCAATAGTTCCTACTAAAACTGCACAAGTGACTGAACTCTCTCCTAGCCATTTTGAACTTTACACATCTACTACTTCAATCCCAGTTTCTACTACCTCCCAAACACTTACGCATGCCCCGGACTTCACTTTGTTCACACCCAAATCTTCCACAGAAACCTTCAGAACAATACCCATAAAAATGGATGAAGCGACTACCTCAGGTTGGATAGAGCTGGGAAGGACACAGGCTTCAGAACTCCAAAATGCAACCACTTTTGAAAACACTTCATATGCCTTAGAAAGTAATCAAACCTCAGCAGTGCAAGAAGACATCACAAAGCATGCAAGCACTGAGGGGCCATCTCTGTTTTCCATTCAGATGACTCTGTCTGTCAATGAAAGCAGCACAGCTTCCATGAAACCAGCCTCTCCCTCTGAGGTGACAGATATAACAATATCCGATTGGTCTAGAGTTCCGCCACCCAAATCAATTAAACCTTACTACAGCGTGACTGAACCGGAGCAAGTGAGAATCACCAGCTTGCAGAATGTCACAATAACAGATGCATCTCGCTCCCCAGCAGAGCCGTTGGGAACCCAAACATTGCAGGCTGAAATGGAAATGATGACAACAGAGAGCGCAGAATATGCTTCATTTGGCACAATGATACACACATTCATATCTGCAACATCCACAGAATGCACGGTGAGGGCATTTCTGCCTGCTTATTTTATTTTATATTCTACTTTAAAAAAAAATTATTCTATTACTTTATCTATTTTCTTTACTTCTTCCTTTCATTACATATCTCTTTTTATATTCATTTTTCACTTACGTTGCTTCAACGGTCAGCCCTTCATAAAAATAGCCTGCAGGTACTATATTCTGAATAGACCCACTGTAACAAATGGGACTTAAGTTAGACTAACATTGGGTACAACCCAAACGATACAGCGCTATGTTTCCTCCATATCCAGTAATCCTCAGAGACCCAAATTCTAATCTTTTTTTCTAAAGCCACCTGCCTTATACTCAGTCATGTTTCTGAGGTATATGCATCATGAGAAAACTGTTTACAAATATATCCATTCAGACTACAATACTTACATGCTGGTGCTTAAATGTATTGTGTCCCCTGCCCCGCCCCTAAAATGGCCTGTCTTGTGAAGTATTGGTGAATCTGTGTTCATGAAATGAAATCAGTTCAGATGTTAATGACTGCAACTTTTGTTTCTCTTATCATGGAGCAGCCAAGGTATCTTGATCCAGTAGACAGTTGTAGTCAGTATGTGTGCATTAATATGGGATGGATGCTTTACAATCTCTCGAGGAACTGCCATAAGAATGTGGAGAAGCCTGACTGTGGTTTTCGAGGAATGCCAGTTCAGATCAACAGTGACAGCTGCTGTCCAGAATGGGAATGCCCTTGTAAGTCTTTGCCTAGATTTCTTTATATTTTTAAACATGAAAGCTGTTTGCATTACAAAAGTTACAGGCAGTTGATTATAATTTAGAATAATGGATTTCTAGCTTGAATGATAAGCGAATAGAGATATTCACCCGAGGGGTTAATTGGAAACAAAATAGTAATATAGGCCAAAGTTTGTAGTAATAGGATCAAACCAAACAGGATTTTCTACCACAAGGTTCTGAAGGCAAGCTCTGAGTTGATGTAGGAAGATAGCCAGGGGGGACACAGACATTACTTTAGAGATGTAGCTAATAGTGGTGTCTTTTTTTCATTTTTACCCTAGAATAGGTGCAAGGCCCTCGATCTAGATTGGAACCCTAATGTGGGAGTTAAGAGGGCTTTCTTCTTTATCCTCTGGGCCTCATCTGGATTGGGGCCCTATGAATACTCTAGAGAAAAAATGAAAAATAATGTCTGTTTTGGCCCTTAGTCTGTGCAAAGGGAAATTTTAAGTCTCTGTGTGTAGAAACTCCATTTACACTGCAATCCTATACACACTTAACTGGGGGTTAAGCCCATTTAACTCAGTGGGGCTTACTTGTGGTGACCGTATGAAAAGAAGGACAGGATTCCTTTATCTTTAACAATTGCATAGAAAAGGGAATTTCAGCAGGTGTCATTTGTATATATGGAGAACCTGGTGAAATTCCCTCTTCATCACAACAGTTAAACTGCAGGAGCTCTACTAGAGTGACCAGATTTAAAAGAGGGCAGGGCACCTGCAGCTTTCACTGTTGTGATGAAGAGGAAACTTCACCAGGTTCTCCATATATACAAATGACACCTGCTGAAATTCCCTTTTCAATACAACTGTTAAAGATACAGGAGCCCTGTCCTCCTTTTCATATTGCCACCCTATACTTGTATAAGATCGTACTGTTAGGCCTAGTTTGCATTGTGGTGGTAAACCTGTCTGGGCAGTACCACTTCAAACTACAGGTGGGATGTTTCCATACAAAAATAAAAAAGAATCCTCCGTGTGCAAAACATGATAATGGGGAGAACGGTAGGCTAGAACCCTTTCTCCGACATCTAGTGGTTTCTGCATGGGAGAATATTCATTAATGTGATTCCTCTCTTTGCATTGTGAAGTAGTTGATCTCAGATACAGGTTTACCTTACTTAGGGTGACCATATGGAAAGGAGGACAGGGCTCCTGTATCTTTAAAAGATGTATAGAAAAGGGAATTTCAGCAGATGTCATTTGTATGCATACAGCACCTGGTGAAAATCTCTGTTCATTGCAACAGTTAAAGCTAAAGAAGCCCTGCTCTCTTGACCAGATACCAGCAATATATGAACCAGTAATCTACATTTTATTTTTTAGAGAAACAAGCACATATATTGAGAATGAAATAAAATATACTGCATTAGGTGAAACATACATGGAGAACCAATGTTGCTTCTCAAGCCCTTAATGTGAATCAAGGCTGCAATCCAATGCAAACTGACTTGGGAGTGAGCAGCATTGAAATCAGTGGGACTTACTTCTGTGTAAACATCGATAGGATTCTATGGTTAATATAAGTGTATGTGATGCAACAGTCTTTATTATTTATCAGTTCAATGAACTTTCTGGATAATTCAGTATGTGAGATAATCCCTCTAGCATAATCCCTCTGTTATTAAATTTTTTGAAAGCCTTGAAATGTCATGTTTAGTGGTGATCTTATTAACTGTCAGTTCTTTCCTAGGTCAGTGCTCTGTACTCTCTGAACTGAGCATTATTACATTTGATGGAAATAACGTAGCACTGTATAAAGTAGCCTCTTATGTTTTAGTCAAGCTACCTACAGAAATCATTGTGGCTCACATTGAAAAATGTCCCACTAATCAGGTAGGAGCTTTGTGTAGTACCATGCAATATTAATGTTTTAGATTTTAAAAACCACAACAGCCACAACCCTGTACACTGCTTTTAAAAAGAAACACCCATATTTCTGTATTTTTAGAAGATATTTCCTATGGCAATAAATAATAAAAATTCTGTCTCAGTTATATATTATAATCTGATAATGTGGAATCCATGGAGCTACACAGTGTTACTGATTCTACATGAGTAGAACAATTAGTAGAATTGCAGTACTGAAAATGCAGACTTTATAAGTAGTAAAAAAACAATAGGGCAATCCTATGCATATTTTCTGAGAAATAAGTCCCACTGAGTTCAATTGGGCTTATTCCCAGGTAAGTGTGTATAGGATTTCAGCCTAAGGATTTTTAGTGCAATCAATTGTGCCATCTGTTTTATAACAATATTTGTTTATATTTGGGCAACTTAAATATTTATAACTAGTAATGTTTATAGTAGTGCTGGAATTATGCCACTTTATGCAACACTAATTCTAATCCACTTTTAAAACTACTTTTCAGAGTGCCAATTCAATAAGAAAACTAGTGAGTATTTCTCTAAGTACAACTTTAACGCATCTTTGAGCATCTGCTGATTGTTTGTGTGTTGGTTTTTCATTTCATTCTTAAAATCTTTTGTGTTTTTCTTTCAAGGCTCCATCTGAAAGTGCTTCGGGTCTCTGTTTTAAGAAACTTAACGTAACAACATCTTCATATAAAGTACTTATCAATCGTTTAGCAAGAAAGGTGAGTTAAGAATTTTTAAACTGTAGCTAAACTGCTAAAAATGTAATTGAAGAGACAGTCCAATAGGTATTCTGTGATGTGATAAACTTGCCTTAATTAATAAAAAGCTGGATTTCTTCTGTAGTATATTAAATTATTCATGGAAACCAGAGATAGTGGTGGTGGTGGGCAAACTACTGTGATCTGACCATATTGAACATTTCTTCCATGTATATAGCACACTTGCGAGTGTATGAGTGGAAATAAAGAGATGAGACATCTAAGTACGGTATAAAATTGAGCCACATTTATTCAAATTAGATCTGCAAAGGACTAACTGGGCAGGCAGCTAAACTCAGCCAGCAACTAGCTGGGCTGTTATTGGGTGAAAACATTCCAATCCTATCAAGTGGCATCTGCCGATCGCCACCGACAGGACTGCCCCTTTTGGGGAGGGGAGGCCTTCCCGTGTCACCCCCTCCTGGGCTGTAAAACTCCAGGTGGGTGAGGTGTGTTGGCCTCACATGTAGTCCTTATCCCCCCACCGTGGCGGTAAAACCCTCAGCAGGAGGCCGTCAGAGCTCATCTATCATCGTCACCGTGCCTCAATATGCACACCTTCCCTGAATTCCCTCATTGTGCCCACCCCCATACTAGTTAACTTGGAACAAATTGACTTAACCATTAAATCAACCAACAGATTAACCTAAAATACTCCAACCCCACTTACAGTGTGAAGTAGGCAAAAAGACCCCCAGTCGGCCAATTCAACTAAGAGTCAAAAAATCCTACTTAGCCCCCAAAAGGATGACCAGCAAAGGCCACACTACACCCAGGGATGGAGGGAGCTGCTATCCGAAGAGGCTGAGGATAGTTACAGATACGATGGACAGATACAACCCCTGAAGACTCCTCTTCCAGCCTGTGGCGCCACTTTGCCTCGACCAATGGGGCCAAGTACAATGTCCTACCATCACCATGGGCTTCTCCACAGCTAGGCAAGCCAGGTGCAGGGTATGGCACATCTCTGTGTTTTTGAGTCTCTTATTCTCAGGGTGTGTGTGTGTGTGTGTGTGTGTGTGTGTGAGTGTTAATTCTAATACTAGCTACATTTTCTGGATATAATTTTTAAAAAACATAAATAACACCCCTTTCAAGAATAGTGCAATGCTATAATATATATCTTTATTGCTTGTTAGCCAACTAGGCCATTCACAAACAAATAAAATAGTAGCAAAATAACATATTAACATAATAACATGTCCATACACCATCTCACCACAATCAGAGGAATAATACAAGATAATAATATAAAACTGGTAGTAGGCTCAATTGCAGTACCAGTACTGGCCCGCATGTAATCTCAGATTAGTAAAATTTGGTCCTATATGGCAAACAAAAGCTTCCGTACCTCCAGCGCCCGCTGTACAAATTTGCAGTCCTGAACGATATATAATGATCAGAGTCTAACAATAATATCTGAGTTACATTTTTAGGTGACATGTGGTTGAACCCGGGAATCAGAGGCAGAAGGTATTGCTTCCTAAGCTCGACATACACTGGACACTCAACTAGAAAGTGTGTCATGTCCCTAACCTCTTCTCCCTGCACTGTGGCTCCCATTCTGATCCTCCCAATCCTCCCTCCACTTCAAAGTTGTTATTAGCTGTGGAAAGAAAAACATACAGGCATAATTCTGGTCACATAGAGCCCCCCAAGTATCGTGAGACTTCAGGAAATTAGTCCCAAAGCCTCACAAATGGTTGCAAACATATCCTGCAGGCCTATCTCTCCTTCTGTCCCACCATATCCCATTCATCTGCAGATGGAAGAATCCTTTCAACATTTCTTAATGGCAACTATTAATATATTTAAAATTCCCCTTTGATCTATAGAAACCAACATTGGGTTAAATCCAGCATTCTGTGAGTGGAGTTCTATTCAGCCAATGGGGCACTCCTGAGGCTTAGCTCCCCTTCTGCTCTCATAAATCTGCTGCTGAGATCTGTGCTATATACATGAGGGGGTCATATATATATATATATATATATATATTATATTGGAACCAGTGCTGGGAGCTACAGGGGGAACCAGCAAAAATCACCTCTCTCCACTTCTATTCATGGAAAGGGTCTGGTGAATCCAAGCCATTGCTTTATTGCTCTTGCTGCTTTTCACTCATAAGAAGTGTTTATGGAGGACAAGGGGCAGTCTGACTCTTGAGTTCAGGCCAAATGTTGCTCAGAAGGTTGGGGGGAAGAAATCAATAAATAGATCTGTTTTGCCATTTAATCGTGAATAAAAGGGCTCCCTTTCTAATAGCAAAGGAGAACTTCCTACAAATAATTTCATTTTTGAAATTTGAACATAGGAAAGAGGGAATTTGGGGATTTCTGAGAGCAGACCCATGTTGGTAATTCATTACATTGAAACATATTCTTAAAAATCAAAGCTGCCACTTGCATGGTTTTGGAACTGTACTTTTCATTCCTGCAATTGTTTTTGCATTATTTTAGGTGGTTGTGGATTCAGCAATTCAGCCTTTGCCTTTCTCCAGACATGGCTTATGTATTCAAGACACTGGTGCTATGTATGTAATCAATACACCAGCTGGCATCAACATTAAGTGGGCTCATGTTACGGGCATTATAGATATCCAGTACGGCTTCCACTCTAATACATCTACCAAGACTGAAGGACTTTGTGGTGAGAATATGTATGGTTTCTAATATTTATTATCCTTATTTTGGTCTTATAGTATGATTTGCTTTCCCTGCCAACAACTACAACAAAATCTTATTTGTGATCTTATGGCTTCCCTTTCCCCTCATTTATTCTAGATACAGGGATCACCACTAAAGCTTGTGATTAGTTTAGCAACAAATTCCATTCATGGTGTTAACAGAAAACACGTTGCATTCTTGTAAACAGAATAAAAGACCCAGTGGCAGCTACCTGCCAGGCAAGGTCTGGTACATAACAGGGGATATTTAGATTAATGGTTGCTGTGAGCATTGGCTTTTGCGTATGGGGATTTGTACAGGATTAGATCATGCTACAGGCTGAGATTAGCTCCCTAAATTTATCTGCCTGAGCTCAACCCCTTCCCTCTGAATGTTGAGAGTTTTAGGTTGTGGGTCAGAGGTTTGTGCTAGAAGAACAGACCTGCCAACCATTACTATACAGTATGTTATTCCCATCTTATCCTAAAAGAAAGATGCATTGATCTAACGTTATTAATAATAATTAGAAATGGTGAACACAATATTGGTGAAAGAGTACTCATGGAACACCCAAGAGAGCTTTTATGAGAATTGATTCTTCACCATCCTGTTTTCTATCCTTTGGTTATCTTTCACAACTTGTTAAGGAGATGGCTGTAATTTTATACTAACAACCCTGGCAGTACTTCAAACATTTAATCCAAAAATAAATTAAAAATTAGACTAAGTGTAATATCAGGAGGATCCTATTGAAAGAATGTGGAGAATATCCAGTTTTTCTATGGTTTAAGTTTAAACCAGTCCTGCTTTTGTGAATAAGCATGCAATCCTATGCATGTTTAGACATAAAAAGTCCTACAATTCCCAGCATGCCTCATAAACATATACTGTTCAGCGTTAAACATAAGAAGTTGCCTTATATTGAGTCAGACTTGCGGCAGGGTCTTGCTATTTACTGTTTTACTCTGTACAGCACCATGTACATGGATGGTGCTATATAAATAAATAAATAAATAAATAATAATAATAATAATAATAATAATCTATCTAGCCCTCTAGTGTCTGCCCTGACTTGCAGCAGCTCTCTAGGGTGTTCCAGCTGAGATCTTTCCCATCACCTGGTACCTGGAGATGCCAGTGATAATCCTGAGCCTTCTGCACATGAAGCATGGGCTCTATCGCTGAGCAATGGCCCCTCTCCCTAGTTCATTACTAATTCACATTTGTGGCTATGGGAACAGTATTACATTTCCCGAGAGTTCATTTGAAGAGAAAATTGCCTTTGTAAGAGGACCGTACCTGGTACAATCTGTTAACATCACCAAATAGAGATTAATGAGTCTAAAATGTTCTAATCAGCAGGGAACTGCAATGCAGGGTAGCATTTATCTTTAATGCTATAGATGTGTTTGAGAAGAAGCATCCTTAAACTCACAATACTTCTTTTCTAGTTATAGAACAAGGTAATAGAAAGAAGAAGGTAAAGGCTGTCTGTCAAAAAAAAACACATGTTTCACAGAATACCTCAAACTTCTGCTTTTCTAGCTGACATATTTATTATATGTTGATTGACATATGCTAAGTACTATCAACACATAATATATGAACATAACATTAACATTTCTTAACGTTAAGGTGTCTGCAATGGTGATCCAATTGATGATCTGAAAATGCAAAATCGGACAATAATTACAAATATGGAAGAAATTGAGGCTTTCATTAAGAGTTGGGAAATTGAAAAATCTGTTGATGTAACAACAAGGAGACCTGTAAGAAACTGTACCGAAGATAACTGTACATATTGTATGGAACTCTTGCATAGATGGGCTTTTGCCCCCTGCCACAAAAAAGTAAGTACAAAAGAATGAGCAACCCTACATCTAGAAATTAAAGCTCAGCGATTCAGGGTACAATTCAGAGTCCTTATATTAAAGATAAAGTACATAAATTAGCCATGTTGTATAGCTCTAATCATCTCATGGTTTCATCGCCTGAGTGTTCTATTTTAAAAATAGCAGAGAAGGTGAGTGGGGTGTGTGATTAGCTCCTTTTCAGCTGTATTTTGTTGTGAGCTAAATAAAAGCAAATATTCAGTCAGACAGAAATATCCAACCTAGAGGTATCTATTGAGACAAAAAAGGGATGAAGTAAATATGCCCTTATATATGAAGTCACCCAGTTTCGTATGGGGGGCAAGGAGAGTCATGCTGTATACAGTGCAAAGGGTTTATAATAAAATACATGTTAAGCCCCTTATATTAAAAATGAAGATGTTGGTGGAAGAATGAAACAAATTGAATCTATTTTTGGTTGCATCATAGATATGAAAATATCACGATGTCCTTTATTTATTTATTTATTTATTCCAATCTGTCCTAGGAACAATAGAGGAAAATCAAAATTGATAATTAGGTGTTCATTGATCCATCTAAATACATTTTTTTTAAAAAAAATCTAGGTTCCACCACAAGACTTTTGTGAGAAAATGTGGATCAACAATACTTATTTTTGGAATTACGAATGTGATGCTCTTTCTGCATATGTAGCATTGTGCAGCAAACATAATATTTGCATTAAATGGAGAACACCAGATTACTGTTGTAAGTATAGTGCCATCTATTCCAATCAGGTGTTTTTGTTGTTGTTTGCCTGTCTTACGTGTAAAATATGCAAGAGCTCTGTCATGCAGAACATAGAATGTGAGGTTTAGAAAGGGCAGTCCCAGGCCAATAGTGAGGGAAGGGGCTGGCACCCCTAAATTTTCTCAGCAATTTTTTTTTACAAACAAATAATTTAAAAGGGCTTAGAAACTAGTTGAACTGCCTTTCTACTTTTTTGCCCCCCCCAAAAAAAAAAAACCTATGAGGCTATGCAGGCCCAAATTTAAATCTTTGCTTAGCTGCAGTTCACTGAGTATCGTTCCAGTCTCTATTGGTGAATACAGAAGGCTCTTTACTAACTGCTAACTTAACTTGGCCAGCTGGGTAGCATTGGTCATTTGTAGTGTCTTTCTGTATGATGGAATAGAACTCACTCCTCTTAATTCCCCAGATTTCAAAAGAGGCATGTGTGTTTGCTAAAACTCACTCTGGGGGCAACACTACAGACCACTGCTCTCACACAGTTGTAGGTTCATCTTGACACATTACAGCTGGATAAAGAACTGTTTATTTACCTATCCTATCTCTGAAACTGACATAACTCATATGACTTATAGAAATGAAGTATTACATCCATTTTAAGTGATAAATAACGTAAGTAAAAGGCAGTTTGTCAGGATGGCGAAGATCTTTCCTTTATACCATAGAGCAGGAGTAGGACAAAAATAGATCTCCAGACTTTTGGGACCAACTCCCATCAACCCCAATCCTGGGAGTGTTTGTTCAAAACATCTGGAGTACACCAGGTTGGGTAAGGCTGCCATAGAGGCTATGAAGCCTTAATAGTAAAAGTCTTGAAGAACTGTAGAGTGTGTTGTTGTGGATGGGAATCGTGAGATCTGGGTTCTAGTCCTTATTTGGCCATGGAAGCTCACTAGGTGACTTTGGGCCAATCACAGACTTTCAGCCTGTCCTACCTCAATGGGTTGTTATTGTGAGTATGAAATCGAAAGGAGCAGGATTATATATGCTGCCTTGGGTTCTTTAAGGAATGGGGGGAAAGCAGAATATAAATGCAATAAATAATAAAGGAATCTATACTATTGCTAGGGCTGTGCATGCACCCCCCCAAACTGCTTCCGATACCAATCCGGACCTTCCAGATCGGGCCCAAACCAGTTCGGGTGGATCCAGACCCCCCTGACCTGTTCCGGAACTGGATCCGGAGCGAGATCCGGAAGTCTGGATCGATATTCAGATGCCATTTTGCACCCCCATCTCCACTCACCTGCCTCCACAGTGGACGGCGGAAGCAGGTAAGAGGGAAGGGGGCACAAAATGGGGTCTGAATAAGCCCCCTCCCCCCTTACCTGGCTCCACTGTCCACCACCACACGGACCGCGACGGCGGAGCCAGGTAATCCCCTCCCCCTCTTAACTGGCTCCACTGCCGTCGCCGCCATGGTCCGTGCGGTGGCTTCGACTGCTGCCCATGCCTAAGGCCGGAAATAGGCCTTATTTCCGGTCTTAGGCATGGGCGGCAATTGAAGCCACCGCATGGACCGTGGCGGCAGAGGACAACGGAGCTGGGTAAGCCCCCCTCCCCTGGCTCTGCCACCGTCGCAGCAACGACCGCGGTGGCGGTGGACAGGGGAGCCAGGTAAGCTCCCCTTCCCACTTACCTGGTTCCAAGCCTTCAGACCATTCCGAATCTGAACTGCTTTGGGTCGATCCGGACCTCCCCGAACTGCTCCACTGGTTTAGGAGGTCCAAATCGGCCCGCTCCACTTCAGATTTGGGGATCCAAAATGGAGCGGACACCCCCTAACTATTACTTCTCTAGCTAAATGTTTACAGCATGCTAGGTGCTGAACAAGATACACATGAAATATGGTGCCTGATCAGAGGTTTTGCTGATTACGTTAGTGAGCGAGATGTGTGTGTGTGTGTAGAGTGAGAGTAACAATGGCAAGAGTGACTGCAAATGGCATTTGAATAGCAGATAAGATGATGATAGGATTGTTCAGGGACAGCTTTAATAAAAAGTGGACCTAGGAGATTTTGTCTTGTGGACTAACCATGCAAAAGAGTTTTCTAATACTTGTGTCCATCACTCATGCCCTTTTTATCATACTCATATTTTCTCCTTTGATAGCTAGAATTTCAGTTTGAAAGCCTTCCAGCTTCAGCCTTCTCTGAGTTATATCAAGATCTATTATGGGAAAGACCTGATTAAACAGATAATTTAGCTAATTTATGCTGTGTCACATACGATACATTTCTTATTATCGCCATGTTTTTCAATGAAAATAAGAAAATACTGTCAATTTTTGTTTCTTTCTATATGTGTGTGACATGTAGCACTCAGTTGTCCTGATGGGAAAGAATACCAGCCTTGTGTGCAACCTTGTGCTGCCAAAACATGCCTAAATAAATGGTTCTATGAAGAATCGCCATGTTCCTACTTAAGAGAAGACTGTGTTTGCAAAAATGGGACCATCCTTCATAGAACAGACTCTGACCTCTGCATTCCAGAAGAAAAATGTGGTGAGTAAACCTATAGCTATTTAAGCACATTTCTGCCTATTAGGCCCCAAGCAGGCTTGCTTTCTGGTGGGTCAGAGGAATGGTTTCTATCTTCGTCTTCTGCTTATCCAAGTAGTATGAAATTACCATATTTCTTTGATTCTTAGACACCATCGATTGCAAGACACACACTAATTTCACTACTACCAACAGAAAAAAAACGTTGATTCTAAGAAATAATAAACACACCCGCGATTCTAAGACGCACCCCATTTTTAGAGATGTTTATATGGGGAAAAAAGTGTGTCTTAGAATTGAAGAAATAAGTCCAAAGTACCTCTAGTTTTTGTATTTTCCAATGGGTGCAGCCGGAACAGCTATTCTCCAGCTATAGGTTTTAAAATGAGCACCAGTGCAATCCTTTACTTGTTTACTCAGAAGTATTCAGTTTTTGTGAACTGCCCAGAGAGCTTCGGCTATTGGGTGGTATAAAAATGTAATAAATAAATAAATAAATCCCACTGAGGTCAATGGGTCTTATTCCCAAGTTAATATTCATATGTTTGCAACATTTACTGTTTTAGAGCTTGCAATAGTATTATGGGATTCCTGCTATTGTGATATTCATAATGGTGATTTTGAAGTGGTGGCTTCATAATTCCTGTGCACCAAGGTGAAACAGTATTAAAATAGTATTTGAAGACTAACTGAAGGCTACCCAATAAGATTATTCATACAATATCTTCAGGTCAGGTGTTTGTTTTTGTGTTACAATAAGTCAAACTCTACAAAGGAGACAAGGGTAGGTAGTAGATCTCAGTCTGTGTGCTATAATCACAGTCATATGGGCATGGGGTCAAGCTGGTTAGACTTTTTTCAGTTAATGATCTGAACAGTTCTTGGAAAGATAAAAGTCAGCCTCTGAAGTTGTATTTCTTAGGGCGCCTCAAAATGAGCAATGTATTGTGCGCTCATGATTGGCCATTCATGGAAGGTTGATTTGATGATGTCATCAACAACCAGGATGTCTCCCACGGAATACTCTGGAAATCATGGGGGGGGGGGGAAAGAACCACTTTTAAAGTAGTAATAGCCAGGAAACAGCAGGAACTTCCTCCACTAGATGGTGCTATCTCAATAAAACTCAAGGGAACTGAACGGAGGGGAAGTATTCAGTTCAATTCTCTTGTTTCTCCTCTCCTCCCATGTAATGCAGCCCATAAGAGTCATGCCAAAGAACTAGGAAGCCCAAAAGCCCTGGGTAAAAACACAATTTCCCTTAATGTAGAGATGCTTTTAGAAGGTGTATCTCTCTGAATGCAAGATGCTTTGGACATTTTCATGCCCAAGAGGTATTTAACTGCTGGGAACATGCTGAATTAGATGGTATTTAGACTATACTAGTAAAGCAATTCTTAATTTTCACATGGTTCATAAAAACATATCAGTTTCTTTCATTGAACCACAAGGCAAATACAGGCAGAAATATAAATTCCTATGTATACAGTTCCTAGTCAGGAAGGCAGGTTATGTATTTGCTTGTCAGTAAGGAGGACCCAGAAACAACGTTTGGATGTAAACAGAACTTCACTTTATTTCCAAACCCTTATTTCCTACCTCTTTCTTTTTTCTTCACATCCTCCTTTTCCCCTCATTCTCCCTGCCCCTCTTCTTTCCACCTGGGGCCCTCTAGGGACTAATCTCTTCACAACTCAAAACAAGGAAATGCCGGAACTATTAGAATACAACAGCAGGTTGGACATGGAATTTATAGTTTTCAAAGAACAACCCCCAAAGGTGATCTAGGGAAAAAATGAAAATATTTTAAGTTGAAGTTGCATAGATCAATTCCTTAATATTTCTAAACAGATATGGTTTATATTAACGTAGCTATACCACAGCTTTTTTTCTGGATATGAGAGGGATGTGATGTTTTTCATTCGTAGCCTGCACTGACAATGAAGGGCATCCCCGTTCTGCTGGAGAGGTTTGGAATGGCTCCAGTAAAGGATGCTGCATGTACAAGTGCTTGGAGAATGGGAGCATTATTGCTATAGAGCCTGACTGCCATCAAGGGCCACCTCCGAAATGTGAGCGGGAGGGTGAAGTGATTATGAATGTCATTGAAGAACGAGCTTGCTGTCCAAAGAAAGTCTGTGGTAGGTAACAGCTAGTTGATAGGAATTTATCTGCACGGAGCTTACAATGGAAATAAAATATTTGGCTTATTGCTTGTGTTAAAGAGAAGACCATTTTCATTGTTAAAGTTTTGGAGAAAAACGTCAGCATGTCCCTGCTAAGGTTCTGAGCCTGGCTGTGGGCATGAAAAGGCCCTCTTCTGAGCTGTGGTGGAAATGTCCAATCCACACTCAACCGAGCAATAGGTGGGGAGGGAAGTCGGGGACCAAACGCCCACCTAGTCACACACCCTCATGAACTGCCCAAGCTCTCTCATGAACTCCGCATCCCCAAAATTAAGGACAATAAGGGTGCAAGCCTATGAAGGTAGTCAGCAGCCCCCAAACTCAGAGGCTGCCAAGTATCCAGTGCAGGGCAGCTGGAGTGTGGAGGAAACCTTTGCCTCCACTCTCCACCCACCCTGCATTTCTTCTGGATGGGCGATTTCGCCCATCTAGCAGCGGTGCTTTTGAGCAGGAGGGAAGGAGGATGGGGTGGTCGTAGGAAGTGTCAGACGCCCAGTACCCTAGTCTCCTCCCCTCTCTGCCCCCAGGAATGCCCCCTTCTCCCATCTCTGAGCTCTGATTACTGAGCATGGAGAAGTAGCCGGCACAGTTTTCCCTGCACTGGCTATGAGGGAGAAGAGGCAAAGGTGAAGAACACGGTTTCCTGGCTACAAGGTTGGAACAATGGCCCTGACCTCTTAGCCAGGGCTCTGACCTTGTAGCCAGGAAAACAAACAATCCTATTGCCCCACAGATGCTGTTTAGGAGCCAGGGGTTTGCTCTCCAAAGAGACCAACCGAAAGGCCTGCTTGGACTCTTTTTGACTGAACTCATCTAATAAATAATAAACCTGGATACAATATTAGACATCAATAATGTTAAATCCATTTTTATTTGGAACATCCTCCTCAAAGGAAATGGATTGCAAAAAGAACAGCTGGTTCAGTACTTGAATCTTCTAATTAACTGTAACTGCTTGAAGTTATGAATAAATGCTTTGGCTTTTCCACTTTGTGTGTATGGTGAAGTTAGATAGTACTATACTGATTTAGTATTTACTTTTTTATTTTTAGAATGCAACATGACTGGATGTGACCCTGCTACTCCAACGTGTAAAAGTGCTGAGAAGTTGGTAGTGGGATACAGTCCTTCTTCCTGCTGCCCTCAGTATCGATGTGGTAAGTGATAAATTGAAATGATTAGATTCCTCTAGATATACATCTTTTGAGAATTTAAAACGGGTTGCCAAAAGTGTGGCTCATGCGCCAAGCTATTTCTGGCGACCCACCAGCACCTCTTACCCCATATCTGCCATTTCTGAAAAAGTTATGGCAGCACTGCCTGGAGGTTTTCTTTGCTAGTTCTGCCAAAGGAATCTCTTCCTTATCTCTAATCTCTGCTGAGAGATCATAGATAAGGAACGGATTCCCTTGCTACCATTAGCAAGAAACGCTGTACGTACATGTGTGGGTGCAAGAGAAAGAGGGGATGTACATGCACATGTGCGCCCCCCTGGTGCCATCCAATGTGGCTCTCAGGGCCAAACAGGTTGCGCATCCCAATTTACAACAACAAAAATAATGAGTTGCATTTTACTAGCGAAACTGTTTTGGTTTTTATTCAGAATGCAATCCATCAGCATGCCCCAATACTTCCCGTCCAGAATGCAGAGAAGACCAGTTTATTGTTGAAGTAAAACAGGAGGATCCTTGCTGTTTCTCCTATCTATGTGGTAAGGAACCATTCTCATGTTTATTTTATTTATTTTTATTTATTTAAGGATTTTTATGCCGCCATTCAGCCAAAAAAGGCTCTCATGGCGGCTTACAAAAGTATTTCTTGACAGTCCCTGCCCACAGGCTTACAATCTAAAAGACATGACACAAAAGGAAAGGGGATTGGGAGGGAGGAGGAGGAGGAGGGGGGAAAGGAAAGCAAATTCAGGCACTACAATTTTAGTTGCAAAGTTCAGCAGTTACAGTTGACAGCAGGAGGGAGGGGGCTCTCAGCTGGAGCTGGACCCAGGCACGGTGGAGAGGTGCCTGGCTGCTGCTTCCTCCCTCACTGGTGGCCTCTGCAGAGACAGTTGGTAGCAGGAGGGAGGGGGCTCTCAGCTGGAGCTGGACCCAGGCACAGTGGAGAGGTGCCTGGCTGCTGCTTCCTCCCTCACTGGTGGCCTCTGCAGCAACAGTTGGTAGCAGGAGGGAGGGGGCTTTCAGCTGGAGCTGGACCCAGGCACGGTGGAGAGGTGCCTGGCTGCTGCTTCCTCCCTCACTGGTGGCCTCTGCAGAGACAGTTGGTAGCAGGAGGGAGGGGGATCTCAGCTGGAGCTGGACCCAGGCACGGTGGAGAGGTGCCTGGCTGCTGCTTCCTCCCTCACTGGTGGCCTCTGCAGCAACAGTTGGTAGCAGGAGGGAGGGGGCTTTCAGCTGGAGCTGGACCCAGGCACGGTGGAGAGGTGCCTGGCTGCTGCTTCCTCCCTCACTGGTGGCCTCTCCAGAGACAGTTGGTAGCAGGAGGGAGGGGGGTCTCAGCTGGGGTTGGATCAAGTCTTGGATCATGTTGACAAGTCTATGGGGAAGCAGACAATTCCAAAATATCTATTTTACTTTTTAAAAAGCTTTGTTACAGAATACTTCCAATTTTAAAAGAGAAAATGACCCACGTGCATTTTAATGGCTGGGTTTTTCCTTAATTATAAATAAGTCATCCTTGAAAAGGGATTGGATACTGACTTCTGACCTTGCTTTTGAAAACTTGGCCATATAAGCATGCAGATACCATCTTCAACTGAGAGCACCAGGTTTATGGGCTTCTCTGCACTAAGGCTTTTTGTCCTGCGATTTTGCCACTGCTTCTGCTTCCAGATTCTTTACGGGATGAAGATCAGCCCTTTACAAAAGCGTCCTCTTGCCCTTTTCCCCGTTTATTTGAGAGTTCTATATGTTTCATTACACAGCCACTAGATGACGCTGTTATTATATAGCACCACTTATTCTTTTCATAGACAAATTTAGACCAACTGAAAGTGGATCTTTTTGTTAACTCCCTATTTCCATTTCAAATTAAGCCACAGAAATGCTCAGAAAACATGAGAGAGGCATTGGAGGTTGACATCATATAAAGGACATGTAACCAGCCTTAAACATAAGATAAAAGCCCCATGTGGGGAAGCCCTATATATTGTCATTTAAATTCAGGTATCTTTTGTATTTGAGTTTAAAAAGTAATGAATTAGCTCTGAGAAAAAGGTAATCTGTAATTGGCATCTGATCTACATATCCTTAGGCCCTTCCTGGTGCAACTCTGAACAATTGTAGAACTACAAGGAATTATTTGGATTTAGTCCTCAAAGTAATTCTATCGTGCAGTAGCCTTTGAAAATCAGGTTGCTTTTTTAAACTAGTCAAAAGTTTCAATTTATTAAGACAGTTGAACTATATAAACCTAAACATTATAGAAATGGCATGAAAATAATTTAATGTATTTAACTTGGTATTTATTTTCTCTTGCAGTTTGTGAATCCTGCATTGAGCCTATTCCATTATGTAATGAAGGGGAAATGCTCACTGTAGATCTCAGTACTACACACTACTGTTGCCCTCGTTACCACTGTGGTAAGCTTTGCTTTGTTATTATAAGTTTATTATATGTTAAGCTGTTTTGTTTTTAGTTTTTGTATCTTTCAATGACTATTGCAGTTGCCAGTGCAACGGGATCAGTGTGAAATGTGTTTACTTTTCTTGAGTTCTGAAAATGCATATTGGGAAGAGGCAGAAAAATGTCCATCTTTAGCTCTATGCAGGTGTTCAACAATTTAATATGCAGGGGCTGGATGTGCTGAACCAACTCTTCCACTTCCAACCTTCCCTTGATGAACAGGAAGGTTGTCGGGACACCAGATTAAGCTTCTCGATCACATAAGAACCTAAGATAAACCATGCTGGATCAATCCAAGGGTCCATCTAATCCAGCATTCTGTTCAAACAGTAAACTGAAAGCAGTTACAATCTCCCTTTAGATCTACCCACTCAGCCCAAGTAGGTTGGGATGGAGAGGAGGCCAGACTTAAACTTTTGAATGCCTGAGTAGGGCTAAAATCTTATAGGAATATCAGATGCCAGTTGTATGTCTCGTGCTTGTACTTGTAAATACATATTTATAAAGTCATCATCCATTCGATTTATGTTCCTTCCTTCCACCAAAGATCACAGAGTAATGTTTTATCTTCTCAATAACCCTCTTTAGCTTTACAATTCTGCCTGGGTAATAGTGTCTTATGCAAGGTCACTTAGGAAACTGCGAAGCTATGCAAAGATTTGAACCTAGTTTTATAGCCACCCAACCTGGTACAACGCCCTGAGATCTTATTGATATAGGGTGGGATATAAATGTTTAAATAATAAATAAATACTCTAGCCACTTCATGATATTCCATGCATCATATCAACCACAGCCAAACCTAAAGAACATTGCGGCCAGTTCCAAACAACAGCCTCTTGTGCTATATAGCAAAATGATTTTGAAGCTGGGGGAAGGTGACTTTCAAAAGTGGTTACAGTACGACACAGGAGGTCAAAAAGCCCACATTGGCATATCCAATCTCTTCCACATTAAGGTATCTCTTTAGCTCCTGAGCCATTAATTCAAGATGACCAGAAATAATAATGTAATACTGAAAAGTCATGTATGTTTAACTAATTTTCCTGTGGAATTGTGGAAATAATTTTTTCATCACAACATTTCTCTTTCTGCAGTCTGTGATGAGAATCTCTGTCGCTTGCCTGTTCTGAATTGTTCTGTTGATATGAAATTGGTGAAGAAAAGAGTACCTGGACATTGCTGTCCAGACTGGAGCTGTGGTATCTGCCATTTGCTTTTCTCCTAATTACTTGAATTAGCAACTAAAGGCATTTTTTCTCACTGATGATGTTGTATTCATCTTGTGTCTGTCTGTCTGTCTGTCTTTCCAGAATGTGACTGTGAAAATGCTTCTGTACCAGCTTGTAAAGTGGTAAGAAATGGTTGATTTGGATATAATTTAGTAACAATATAAAAGTTCTTATTCTCCTTTTTTATTTTGTGGCTTTTCTGAGGCGGTCATCTCTATTACCATCACATATAGTAGTCATAATATGATGACTATGTAGGATATGTGAAGGATATGCTTGTGTCAACTGTGTAGGGTGCAGTGAATTCTGACAGAACCAGGGAGAAGTGGCAGTAGCAGTACTTTGGAAGCACTTGCCAAAGAAGCTGTGGTGTTGTAAAGGTCGTCCATCCACAAGGTCAGGCAGCAAGGGTAGTCCATCCATAAGGTCAAGCAAAGTCAATGTGAGGAATATCTCAACAAGGAAGCCAAGGTTAAGTGTCAAATGCAAAAGGTGATAAAAATTTGAAGGGCTTGGTTGAAAGAAACAAGAAGAGAGAGGAAGAGCGAGAGAGGCAACTGACTCAGGTTTCAGCAGAATCAGCCCAAGACAGTTTGCTGCCTGAGATGATGGACAAGATGGTGCCCTCCCCCTTCCATGCAGAGAAGTTGACTGGACTGGCAGTTGAATCTTAATTCAACATTCACGACAGGACAATGTCCTCCACAGCACTTGAAGCCAGGAGGTTAAGTTAGGGTGTACAGAACAAGCCCCATGGGGCACACACTACTTTCCTCCAGTACCTCATCACTACTCCCTACCATCCAGCATCTCCCACCAGTCACCTCACGCTACCTATGATGGTCACTCTACTTTGGATGGCCCTAGGTAGCAGTTTCTCTTAAAGAACAGCCATTTTATTTACACACACACACACACATACACACTAAGAAGCACCATTTTTATTTTCTGCCTCAGGCGACAAAATGACTTGCGCGCCAACCTTGCATGAATTCCCATATACTGGAGTCACTGGACAAGTCCCCCCCCCCGACTTATAAGAAAAGAGATACTGAGCGTCATCAGACGAGAATTTTATCACACGCTCGTTACTCCCCACTTTTGGATGTTCGCGGGTCCTTTTGATGACGACGTCCGCTTCCCATGCATCTCCTGCTCCTTCTTTCCATCACAAAATAGACCCCTTTAAATCTGTTTGGGTTTTTTTGAAACAGAATGTGCCGCCATTTCCTGCTGCGTGCAGGAAAAGTGGTGCGATAAAAACGGCCACTGAATAGGCCATGTGGTCATAGTTTACTTCCTCTTTCTTCCCCTGGTGTGAAGAAAGAGGAAGTATCATGCGACAGAAGTGTGTGTGTGGGGAAGCGACGGTAAGGAAACATGATTTCCGCCCCGTCTGAAGACCAGCACTAACGTTATCCACAAAAACACTATGACTTAAAATGTTATCCCTACCGTAATTTCACTTGCCAACAAACCTTGAATTTTATGAGCATTCTCATTATCTGTAAGAATGTAGACTTGTTCAGAAAAATATATACACTTTTAAAACTAGGAAATTATGCTGACTTTTGTAATATATGAGCTTTCAAACAAACTGCTTTTATTCCATTTTTCCAACTTGGCTTTACACAAATAGTTTCTGTGACCTGGAAAATGCCTGATTAAACCCATCTATCACTATGATACAATGTTGATTTGTCTGTCATACTTTCCTCCACATAATGTAAGGAGTGCATAGTGCATAGCACAATGTGGTACATGCTTAATCATATATGTTAGTACTGAACTCATGAAGATATGAGGACAACAAACAAGTGACCTGTGTAGTTTTTAGAATCAGCAGAGCTGGCAACAGGGTTTGGCACTGTTGGGCAATGCTAGGGCTGTTTTTACTATTAGGCAGAGTGACCACCTCAGAGATGACCATCTCAGGGAGCTGATTTTGGGTGTCATGAAAGGGTAGCAAACTGAGGGCTATTCAGCAAAAGGTGGGATACAAATAAATTCAATGAACAAAAAACCTACGGTTTATGAAACAACGTTAAGGACGTACACTTTTCCACCAAGCACCAAAAAGTGGGGAAATTGGGAGTTAAGGTTCACCAGCCTTAACACCACATCCTCCCTAAGGAGGCAGAAAGGACCAGTGAAATTCTCATTCTGCCAAAGCAGATAAACCATGAGGACAGGATGGAGAATAGGATATGCAGAGGTGACTGTGGGGTTGTGGAAAACCGATGACGAACAACTTAGAGCCACCTACTTCTTTTTTTGTTTAGAGCAGCCCTTCCCCAACCTGGTGCCCTCCTGGTTGCATATTACAATATGCAGTGTAATATTGTTGTTGTCATCTTTTTTAGTGCCAGGCAGGGGGAGAGGTGTTTGTGGGATTTTCTGCCTCAGGTGGCAAAATAATGGGTCTGGCTCTGGATCCGATACACCTTGACTTTAGGGGGACCTCATTTGCTGCTCTGCCTCAGGAAACAAAATGTCTTGGGCCAGTCCATACCCTTGTTAAGGCTCAATTCCACACTAAGGTTCCCACTGCCGACTCCTGTTGCCCTTCCAAACAGCCACTGCCTGTTTTCCTGCCTTCCCTACGTTTGCAGCACTAGAACATAGGAATCTGCCTTATAGTGAGTCAGTCGCTTGGCCCATCCATCACAGTATTGTCAACACCAACTGGCAGCTGCTCTTCAGGGTTTCAGGCAGGATTTTTTCCAGCCTTGTATAGCAATGCAAGGGATTGAACCTGGGACCTTTTGCACCCAAAGCCGGTGTTCTACCATTGAGCCACAGCCCCTCCCATATTGCAAGAGTGAGCAGCAGCAGCAGCCTGCACTTGCCTTCTCCTATTGGGCTGTGGTGCAGTTTGGGCCCTGAAAAAGCAAGCAAGCAAGCAGATTATTTGTTGCAGAAGTGGCAGGGAACAGGGGCTTACTAAGGACACTTTGCCCAAGGGCTCTCCGAAACCTGGGCAGAATCCATAAAAAAAATATACACAGAAAAAGTAATGCACATGAAAGGCAAAATAATTTTGATGCAGTTAAAATGTGTAAGTTTTATCTGGTAATTTTGGTAGTTTGTTTGTAGTTAAGATTTTCTTACAGATGAAATTGCATTCTGAGGATTGGACACACATGAATACTGAAATGTTATTTTTTATATCCCAGGGAGAAGTTCAGAGGATGGATGCTAATGCTTCTAGCGCATGTGGATGCCCACAGTATACTTGTGGTATGTGTGAGATTCTTTTCAATATTTTTCATATTTGTGTATTTTAAAAATATTTATTTCTGCTTAGGAATAAATCCCTCTGTCCTTTATACTCAAAAAAGTTCTCAATTAATTCTTGGCTGACAATAAGAGCAGAAAAAAGGAGAGATCTGTTGGTAGAGAAATATTTTATATTAACTAGCTTTATATCTTCAGCCATATTATATTTCTCAAAGCTATTTCACATGGCTATTCTTATATTAGTTTCTGCATATTGAAGCTAAATGGCAGGGTATATGCTGAAAAATAAAGAAAATATCTAAGGAAATTTGAAATACAGTTAGTTTTTTTAAAAGGGCACAAATTTAGCTACTACTGTGTAGTATGAAAGGCATAATTAGTTTTGCCTGGAAGGTCTAACTTAAACTAAAAATACAAAGTAGACATACTGGATTTGTAGGTAAAACTGCAACCTGAATTTATTCCTCACAGAATTACCACATTCCAGTGGGATTTAGTCATAATATAACTGAACATATAATTCTTTCACTGTGTGTTTATATATAAGCTAGCAAATGGACCTGGTTTTGCACAGGTTGGAATAGCCCTTCAAGCAAACTTAACATGGCTGTCAGACACATTGGGCCCATCCTACCTGAGTGAGGCTATGCCCACCCGTCGCATGAACCCGGCCATGAAGCACCTGTATGGACCCCTGAGCAAAGGGTCTGCTGACACCGTTTCCTGAAGGGACTTCCGTACCACAGAGGAATTGGGCAGGCATATAATTTTGCAGGTTCAGGAAGTTGTCACTAAAGGCGGAAGATGTTATTGCAGACTTCAACCACATGGACACATTTAGGTTAATTAAAATTAATGAATATATTTCAAAACCAAAATAACTCTGAGGTTCACATCCCTAGGGTCCACTTAGCATGCACACCAAGTTTGAGGTTCCCAGATTTCATGGCCTTGGTGCTATGGTGTGGATGGATGGAGGGACAGAGAGACATACATCCTCTTTTATTATTATAAATAGTGTGTGTGTGATTATTACAACAAAGGCCCAAATAAATGTCAGTGCTTTTTAGGTGTAGAAAGCTCCTACAGCTTTAAAAGAGATTTTTATTCTCTCAGTATTTTAACACTTAATTTTAACTTAAATTTAAATTTTATTGTTCCAACTCTGTATTTTAATCTTATATCAATTTTTGCTGCGTGGTTTTATCCTGGTTGTGCTTTTTATACTGTATTTTGTATTTGTGTTTTTAACCTGTTAGTTGTTTTATTATGGTTTTAATTTTTGTGAACCGCCCAGAGAGCTTCTGCTATTGGGCGGTATATAAATGTAACAAATAAATACATATTATAATGTTTTTAATTTGTAACATTTTGACACGTCTATTTATTTACTTTTTTCATTAGAAAAGGATAATGTCTGTGTATTCCAAGAAGTAACTGTATTGAATCCTGGTCAGTCTATGATTCAATATTTGGATGGAGATCTTTGCTATACAGCAAAGTGTTCACAAGAGAGAGACCCCAGCACAGGATTTCATGCCATGGATTTGATAGTAGTTAACTGCTCCCAAAAATGTGAAGCTGTAAGTATTGCTAAACTATAACCATGAAATAATGAGTGACTATAATACAGAAGGATAGAATTGGCCTTGAAATCCATCCTAACGATTGTAAGCAATGTCATGAAACAATTGTAGGCATCATACAATTAGTATGATGTTTTGCTTCATAGTAAATGTATATTATTGCTTGAAGGACTCGAGAACAATGGATTGGATTGAAATGTTCCCTTCCTCTGACCTTCATCAAAAGAAGGGAACCTTTGGGTCCAATCCAGTGACTGGGAAAGCTTCTTTCTGAAACTCTAGAGAGTGACTGCCAGTCAACTTTTTTGGGGTCAGTGGGCACATTTGGAATTTTGGTAATGCACACTCACAAAATGGCTTCCATGTGGTGGCTGCCCATTCACAAAATGGCTGCCATAATGGGACACCCACCTACTGAGCTAGATGGGACAACTGTTTGACTTAGTATAAGGCAGGTTCCTTGTTCATATGGTGAGATTTTATTCATATGGTATGTGACAGGCATGAGCAAGTTTTCCCCCTTATTAGGTGCAGTGGCTAATGACAGTAGGCTTCCTACAGGATGACAGCATACTACTTCACCCACATGAGTATCAGAACAATTATCAAACAAAACACACAGAAAACCATATTATTAACATTTTGCTGTCACAGCAGTTTAAAGCCAGATCCAGCACTTGATTATAATTAGCTGTATGTATTTGAAGATAATGATGTCAGTATGGATATTTTTTTTTTAAAAAAAAAATCTCTCTCTTTTAACAGCACCAAGTATACATTCCTTCTCCTAGTCAACACTCTTGTTGTGGTTCCTGCATAAATGTGTCATGTACTTTCTATACTGGTAATGGAACCTTAGTCATGTATGAAGTAAGTCCCTTTAAAAAAACTGTAGAAAATAAACAGTTTATCAGAATTTTGTTTATGTAGATCCAGCTTTATAACATCCTGAAATTCTGTAAATTGTTTCGCATATTAATTCAGACCTTAAAGCAACGTAAGTTACCTTATACATTGTGTATAATTGTATCCAAAGGGGCATTAGTAAAACTAGAAAATAATGTGCCATCTGTACACATTTTCAGTGAATCAGGTGATCACAAAGAGGAGGGCAGAACAGAGGGAAAAACATTGTTTAAACCAATCTACTGCATTCTTCATATCTGCTTCTCGGGTTAAGAATATGAATTGTCTAATCCCTTTCAAGAGTCATCTCTGGGGCTAAAATTGGATTAAATTATTCTGGAGAATCTTGTTTTATTGTAAACCGGCTCTGAACAGTGTTTTCCCTACTTTATGTGAGCTAACATAGGGCTTAAGTTTTAGAGGATTGAAAAAAACCCATCTGATGCTAGCTTAATATCCTAGTTTGTAAGCAGTGGTGAAACCACAGTTTCATAGTTCAGATGTTGCAGGAAATTGTGGTTTAGCAAGCTAGGATTAATGCAACAGCATTCTTCTCTCACTCATATTTCCCAGCAACTGGTATTGAGAGGCATACAGCCTGTGATACTAGAGATACATCCATTATTACTAATAGACATTTCTGGTTTCTTGTTTTCCTGGTGTGCCATCAGAGGGGCAGGGCTTAGTTCCACAAGCTATGATTTCACTTTCTGTCTGGGATCTTAACTGGTGTTAAGGCAACAAACAGTGGTTAGTACTCACAGGAATTGCCCCTTTTGTAAATCATGTCCTATGAGAACTAGGTTAGATTATCATAGTTACTGCAGTTGAAATAGTTAAATTGGGGCTCTCAGAAAACATTGATAGTAGTTGTCACTTAACCCTAATGTATAGCCCAAGTACATATTTCTATCATCTTGTAAACAGTTATTTCCTCCTTCCCCCAAAGAATAACCTTTTCTAACCTTTTTTTTTTAGGAAGGAAGCACATGGGACTTAAATTGCACTAAATACGAATGTGCAAAGACTGCTATAGGTGCAATAGTACTTGGATCCAGTGTCATTTGCCCACCCTTTAATGAGACTGAATGTACAAAGGTTTGTACCCTGAATCTGCAAATGAGAAAATAAAGGAACATTTTTGTTTGGAAATTTGGCATCTGCTTGTAAGTGTGTAATATGGTAAAAACATCTACCATCACATTTTAGTATTTTCATTTTTGTAAAATGAATTATGATAGCGCAATTTCAAAATTTATTTAAAATTTCTTACTTGTGACACATACAGATAGTCAGTGCTACTTACTTCCCTTGAGTAGGGCTATAGTCCTAAGAAATATATATGGAATAAAGTGTCCTGATCCAGAATCCATGTTCTTTCTGATGCTTTCTCACATGGGCACTCCATTGGCTTTAAGAGACAGACTAAATCCATGTGCTCGAATGAATGTGGTTGTGGATCTGCTTTCTCTGTTTATTGGAATGGATGTCAGAGCATATTGTTGGATCACAGAAAAGGTGATTAGATTTGGATGTAAACTGCAAAGGGCTCACAACCTTCAGAATCTGTGACTCGGTGTTATCCTATGAATGGGGCTGTATATATGCGGGGAAAGCCCCACGGTGGCTGCATATCTGCACTGCGCCAGTTAGACGATGCAAGTGCAGCTTGGCAGCCAACATATCACGCAAAGCTGTGGGTTTACCCCAACTTTTTTCAATGAGAGTGATGTCAATACAATGGTTCCATTGTCTGCTGTCACTCTGGGGCCAATCTGGAAGTGGTGCATGGTGGAAGGTGACCGGCGATTGGTCGCCTTTCACCAGGAAAAGGGCGGCAGTGTTTCCGGTACACAATAGCCTTCCAGAAACCCCGCACCCTCTCCTCAGCATTGGGATTACCCAACGCCACTCTGGGAGAGGGAAAGTGCGGGGTTTCAGAGTGAGGCAACGCCAATGTGGCGCTGTGAAGATAGCCCTGAGATCTAATCAGAACTAAATCCCATTGATTTCATTGGGATTTCTCTGAGCTAAGTAGTATGAATACAAACTACTGAATTCAAGTTAGGTATGCTGGATGCAACATTAGACATGCTACTAGACCACCAGTACTGAATAAATATTAGAGATACTAGTAGACTTGCAGTTTTTATTAGATTTGTACATCAAACTACCATTGGTTGAGGTGATTATATACTACTGAAACAGCTTCTGATGCTGAAAACCCTATGAATCTAAAAGTTGTGGTTCAATCAAATTACATATAATCCATCAAAACTTTGTATGTTGTATTTTTTCCCAGTGCAATCCTGCATTAATTCAATTGCTCTTGGGTGACATTGGCCTAGGTTCCCCATCTGTAAAATTAAAGTATTAAGAATCTAACACACAACCCCTCATAGATAGCTTTCAGTGTGAACTGGGGCCACCACATGAGTGCGAACTCTAAGAAGAGCCAGTTCACTAAAACAAAATAAATCTGAGAGAAGAGTCATTCACACCAGGTGCACCCTTCACCATCTGTATTATCCTCAGTGACTCTGAAACTCCGCATCCAATGTACACTGTGTTGGAGCCCAGGAGCCTTCTGAGGAAGATGGCAGTGGCTGCTCCTGCCTTACCCCACACTTCTCGTCTCAAGTGGTTGGAGCTGTGCTGCTGCGTGCCCCTACAGTGAGCCACACACCTTTCCACTTCCTGGTGTTCTTACTTTGTTGGAGTAGACAGAAAACACCTTGTCCAGCCCCCACTCAAACCTGGTGCTGGCCCTGGTTCTATGATACGTAGTGATGCACTGCTATTCAAATGTTGAAAAAGTACTTCAAATCCCAACACAAATATGGCAGCCATTTGCAATCATAAAGCCTAAGACTAAAACTGTGTCTTATGCTGCACCAAATTTGTTTGTTGCCATAATTTTTATGCAAAGGGAGAGTGTGCTGCATTACGTCTTATAATGCGAGATGCAGGCTGGAGATACAAGTTATGAGATGCAGGCTGGATTCTCCCATAATGTAAATTGTTAACATAAAATAAATAAAATGAATGAATTTTATTCATTCATAAATAATGGGGGTTAGGCTGCTTCTTTTAGTTTATATGCATCATTCAGATATATTGTTTCTTTGGCCACAGTCTTTCTTGAAATATTCCCTTTTAATTTTCCTAGAATGGAGGCACTGTACAGATGTATAATGATGGCTGCTGCAAGACCTGTAAGTGAAGAAAGCTGCATTCAGTGCTAGTTGTATGCTAGTTTGGCTTTGGTTTTGGATAGCTGTGTGTGTTCTTATCTCCTTTAATGGGACATTTGGAAAGAAAAAGCATGCTGTCCCCCAAATCATGTAATAATGTGTGTATAGTTCTTAACAATGTCATAGGCAAGCCCTGCTTTATATGGCTGTTCACATGGTGATTTTTAATTTTTTTTAATCTTTTCCTTCTGGAGTATAACCAAATCTCTCCAAATATAATATGGGTATTAATTAAAAGCTACCTTGTTTTTAAACAGATGAAGCTATATATTTTATTAGAAAGATTGCTCTAGTACAACATATGCACATACGTTCAAAGGAAAAGTTCAAAACATGGAAATTTGATTTGGGTCCTATACTGAAGAAATTAGTATGATGACGGTTATAAGCTCTCCTGTCATATGTTCTATAGGAATAAATATTTTCCTCTTCAGTTAAGTCCAAGTATAAGACAATACTGTAGTGAGCAAATTATTTTTAAGAGTTAAAAAAGTTATTTTATATAAAAAGGGGAAATTGTACTTTTAAGAAATTAAATGTCAAATTTCAATGTGCAAATGTGAGCACACATTCATTTACATTATTATTATATGGAATAGTCTAGTTTCAGTTATTGTACTGCAAAGTACACTGGTCAAGTTCAGAAAGGTCTCTTTGACATGAATTAGGGCTCCCAAAATAATAAAGGATTCTTTTTTAAAAGTTCCACCCTAGGCTCCCCCCCCCCCCCCCGTAGCCTAAAATTTGGAAAATCTTGTTAGCTCAGGGGACTTTAGTTGATATAGGATGGCTTTCATAATGTGGGACTGTGGATACTTTAGCTGAGAAGGTTAAAAATCGAACACCTGCATGGGATCCAGTAAGCACAAAACAGGGGATCAAATATAGCTGTAAGAGAAGAACCAAGAAAAAAAGACAGCTGCACCAACTGGTAGCTCCCAGCACATTTTTGAAAAAAGAAAATCTTTATCAAGGGGGTTTATTTATATTTACAGTCCTTGGAAGAACTTTCACGCTGCAAACTTTCAAAGCAGACTGAAGTGTGCTGAAACCAACAGGGTATATATCTGATCATCTCCTAGACCATCTGCTTCTAATGTTTTTCAAAACATGTTGAGAAATCTGTGCAGCTGTCATCTTTATTTTTTATGTGAGTAGGATGTATTTCTTGCTCATGCAAGGGAGGATCTCTGATTTACTTACACACACACACACACACACACACACACACACACACCATCTCCCTATGCCACATCTCATGCCATTCCAAAGAGTTCATACTCAGGAGCTTCTTTCTGGGGAGCCTAAAGGGACTACAGTGGGGACAATATAAAAGAAAGCTCTTTTGTGCTGGCTGATCTTTGGATCTTCCCTCTAATTCCTTGTGAGACACATTTTAAATCAGTCTGGCTAATTCAACAAGCAGTTTCATTTTTGTGTGATGTTATGCTCATAGAAAAAAGGAGGTTCTTTAGGAAAAATTCCATCAATTCAAAATACAGAAATGTAGTGTGATCAAACGAGCGTTTATTTGCACGCTCGTTACTGGCTATTCACAGATTTTCACAGGTCCTTTTCACGATGCCCTCCACCTCCTGCTCCTTCTGCTTGTTTTTCCATCACAAAAAAGACCAAGAAAATCCAGTTCTTTTGGCTGTGACAAAACTTGCCGCCATTTCCTGCTGTGTGCAGGAGAAGCAACGAGATAAAAACACCCACTGAATGGCCCATATGGTCATTGCTTACTTCGTTTTTCCTTCCCCATGTGAAGAAAGAGGAAGCTGTTCATCCCTATTATGGGATAGAAGCGGGAGCCAAAGCGATGGTAGGGAAATGTGATCCCACTCCCACCCTGTCTGATGAATTCTATATTGTGCTGTAAATAATAACATTAGGGATACACATGGCACAATATGAAATGATGAGTTTAATCCTTCTGCAAATGGAAGGGCTCCTTCGCTTCATGGAAGGGACTGAGATCCAGCACAGGAGACTGCAGGGCAAAAATGGAAATTGCCTCCCACCCACGTTTTCCAGCAGAAGAATCCCTTGAGTGAATGGGTACTCATAGGAAAGCATTGATCTAATATATATTACATAATATACTGATATACAGAATATATATTAGATATACTAATATAGTTTTCACCTTTTTCTTTCAAACATAATACTGCTTGAAGGTATATAGTTGCATATATCATAGTTAAATGCTAGAGCTTTACTAAAGAGATCAGTATTTAGAAAAAAAGAAAACATTAAGAATTATCTCACTTAGATAAAAAGCTTAATAATATCTCATTGAAGCCATATCTTTCTCTTTCTTTTCCTCTCTATTCATTTGTTTATTTATATAAAGCAGACTTCCTGTAAAATCAGACTTTAATGTGAATGGATTTAAGTATGTTCTGCTTAGTGTATTATAAAAAAAATATTAGCTTTCACAATTTTATGTAGTCTTAGGAAATGCACTGTTATACTTCAGAACCTTTTGCTGAGATGGCTTCTAAGACAAAAATATGTAACACAATTAAATGCTGTTCTACATGCTAATAGAGAATGTATTTTTTTTAAAAAAACTAAAAGCATGTGCTTTTTATGGTAAAAGTTTAAAAGTCAGCTACAAGTATAGCTTGCAACTCGATGGGTTTTAATGGAAACTAATAATCTTAATTTTAAAAGGAGAATGATTAAATGCATGCTAAGTGAGTTTGTATATTTAATTCTTACCTTGCCAGAGTCATAAGATGCCCATAGAATTTTCCCCCTCTTGTAAACATTGTAGTTTTGTTATCCACATAAGTATTGAAAGATAGGATTCTCAATAATATAGAAAAATAGGAAGACTTCTCTTTTTTACAAAAAGAAAAATTGCAGTTGGCAGTGTAAGAATTAATACAATGTTGTTTATGTAAAAAAATGTGTTTATATTACAAGAAACTTATGTTCCCAATAATTCTGCCAGGTTCTGGACGGGGTGTATTACCCTTTGCCATTAGTCCCATAGTCTCTACTGGTAGTATTAATTGTGAACCAGGTATTATTATTTTTAATAATGTATTTTCTTTCCTTTTAATACTGTCTTAAAAGTTTCTAATATGTTAATCTTCTTTATATTATAAAGTTCATAGAGATGTCCATATGTAGCTGTGGCTCACTGTAAAATATACATTGACAGGTGTTGATAGTCTTCAAAGTTACTAGTTGACATTAAGCACATATTGAGTGGTTTCTTGGATGTAGAGTTCAGTGCCAAATCTAGAGCTTTGGGCCATAATTTTTTAGACCATATTGTTGATTTTCCTCCCAAAGCCAGTGTCAAGGATAAGCCCACGCCCCAGCAGGGGACCACTGACAAAAGCTCCCTGGACATGCCCCTATTCACCATTATAAACTGCTGGTTCACCTGCTTCTCACTCTGGCTCAGATAATGGTAGTGGTGAAAGGAGGAACAGTAGATCCCACTGCCTACTTGCACCCTGGCTCTCTGCCTGTCAAGCAAACGAGTGGTTCCAATAATGAGAACAAGAATGAGGAGCAATAGCAGCTGATGTGGTGATAAGGTAGGCTCACTCACTGAAGGGGCTCACGGAGGATTTCTTGCCCATGGGCCCTCAAAACTTGGAGCCTGCACTGATTCCCATTCACAGAATCTCTTCACAGTGGTGGGTGGTATGGTCTCAAGCGGTGACTGAGGGAGAGAGGGTTCCTTTATGGGCGATGTGATGTGATGGATGCAGAGAACAGCTGTGATGTGGACACATGCATTTTCCTGCATCTATGATTGGCTGCAGGCTTTACCTTATTTCATACATGGAAGTATGCATGAAGTGGACCTGATATATAAATTAAGTTGCTAGCCCAACCTATATATGTGGATACTGTAATGTGCAGTGGAGTTCCCAATCTAAGCAAGAAAATTCACTCATGGGCTCATTTGTGTTTACAGAAGGCAGTATGTTTAGAGTTGCCTTTAACACTGAAGTAAGCAGAGATGTCTTTGTTTGTTGGGAGCACCATGGGCATATTGGCTGTAGACTGCAAGATAGTAATTATACTAAATTATAATTTTAGGAGCACGGGTTAAAATTCTGAACTAACTCAGCAAAACTTCAGTTTAGTTCACTGGAGTCAGCATTTTACCTTCTGGGCCAATGCATGACTTGCACACATTTAGTTTCCCAACATACCAGTGTTTAACTTATGAAAAGATATCATTTCCATGCATGATTTTAGATGACATTCAAGAACATTCCTATGAGTTTCAAACATAAAATGCCTCATTTCATTAAGCGTGAGCTATAAAGAAAAACAGGCTTTTCCACATAGATCAAACTACTAGACTGTGCATGAACAAGGGATGTAATGTGTGTAAAACCATTTAGCAACTGGGCCAGCACCTGAAAAGCCTCTTGATGGAGTGGGACTATGTTGCATTAGCAAGTTATTAAAAGATTGCTTAGGGGGAGCCAGTGTCGATCTATAGTTTAGACCAATGTTCATTTTGATAATTTGAGCTTAATAACCCCCAGTAACTTTGATATTTAATTATTGGTATAACAGTCCATGAATTTTATTCTTTGTGGTATATTACAAAATTCTTCTGGGATGCCCCTCATTCTGTGATGACTAGTATTACTATTGGAGCCGTAAATTATATATTTGTAAACATTTTTTCTTGCCTCTGGATACAATTTTTGGAAGAGGAGTATTGAAAACAACAGAGCAGGATCAGTTAGTTATTTCTGTTATTACTGTGGAATCTTTTTATGTACATAGCACATAACTTTCTATCTCCTATGGCCTCTGTATTTTGAGATAGGTTAATTTTTGTTGAGTGTTTCCTCTCTGTTGTCTTTATCTTCCAGATGATTGGGGTGGGATCGGAATTACACATCTTGAATATTATAACTTTTGTATACACCTTTATGTGAATGTACTTACCTTGATAATCATGACTTTGAAACAAAAATACTATGTGTAGGAGAATGATCCACGTTTCTCTGCTTTTTAGCACCAGTTCATATATAGCCCCAACGAGTAGGTTTTTCCGTGCAAGTACAGAATAGGAAAAAGCCTTTATGTATGAACTGAGTCCAATGTACACAACTATCTATGTCAGTGGTTCCCAATTGGTGGTCCGCGGACCCCAGGGGGTCCGCGTAACCCACCCAAGGGGTTCGTGGCACCATTCACGTATTAGCTCTGCAAGGTCCGCATTTTAATAAAAGAAAATACGCCGTCTCCCACACTCCATTTGCTTCGACGGTGACGTCATGCGCAAAAGCACCTGCGTGATTTAGCGACTAGCTTCAGAGATTACTTCCCTGCACCTAATCCTGAAAACTCATGGATAAGGAATCCTTTTGAATGTGGTGATGTACAACTAACAACTCTATCTGCGGAAGATTCTGGCTGAAGTTTTTTCCTGATTATAAGAAGTTAGGTGAAAAAGCTTTGAAACATCTAGTTCCCTTTTGTTCCACAAATCTTTGTGAACAAACATTTTCGACATTTTGTTATATGAAGAACAAGCATAGAAATCAGCTTGATGTTGATCCAGATTTGAGATTAAAAGTAGGAAATATTGAACCGGATGTGGAAGGGATTGTTTGGGACAAAAAGAGGCGTGATTTCTCCCATCACATTTAGGTAGACATGTCATAATTTGTTCAATTGTAAACTAGACATTAAATTCGTCCTTATATTCCTAACTAAATCATTGTCATTTTTGCGTGGCAATATCACAAATATCACAAAATTTATGGTCTGTTTTTTAGTATACCTAAAATACTTTGCTTATTAGGGGCTACACCTTATTTTCTCCAAAAAAAAAAAAAATGCTTCCTATCATAGAGATAACAAAATTTTCAAAAGTAGGGAGTCCATGGCTTGGCATTTGAAAAACAAGGGGTCCGCAGTACTTAGCTAATTGGGCACCACTGATCTATGTGATATGTCATTTGCAAATAAAAAGGGGTGTTGGTGGATAGATCACGTGATCAGAGTAGGGATTGTGTGTGTGTGAATTCTACACCATAGTGAATCTGTTAGTCCTTAATAGAAACTATTTCTTGCAACAGACTATAGAGCTCCTCTGGAAGTTGTAATGTGTGTTGTAAGTATGCATATTCACAGTCATGGAGTTTGTGCCAATCCTCCATCTCATATGAAACCTACACATTGGTTTGTGTGAACCCAGACTTTTAGTAGGCTAAATTTAACATATACAATACCTTTTGTATTCAGTAGTAAATATCAAATTAGAGTCTGCTTCCTCTTTGATTCTCATAATGTGGATTTAAATTTCAAAATATATTAATTTGAACATCAAATACTAAATGACAGTCACATCTTTACCCTTAAATATTTTATCTGTATAGTTAGTGAATCTGGGAGTGTTACAGCCGTTTATTTTTTTAAAAGCAATTGTGAAGTATAGAATGTTTCCCCACATCCACACGCAGAATGAATCCTATCCAGAATGTTACTGCATCACAGACTAATGGTGAAGAATGTACTGAAGGAGCTGAAATAACTGCAACTTTATTACTAATTAAACTGAAGCTACAGGGCCAAATACAATATGACTTCAGAATTTCCAACTTTTGAAAACAGACTTCATATCACCCATAGCACAAGGAGTTATAATGTGGCAGGGGTGTGGGAGGGGTGTGTGAGACAAAACACTTTGGTGTATGTCTAAAAGCACTGGCACACAACGTAAAGGGTTCTTTAGGTCAGGACCTAGTCAATGTTAGTTTGAATATTACCTTCATAACTAACAACTATATGAATGAATAAATGAATGAATGAAGGTTATTTTGTATTTCTTCAGGCAAAAGGGATGAAAGGATATGCCAAAAAGTCACAGTCAGAACAACTATAAGGAAACATGACTGCATAAGTCGAAGTCCTGTAAGTAAAAGTGGCTAATTTTTAAAACACTTGCTAATTAATGTGGGTCATAAAATAAAATTGTTAAAAGATGCTCCTAATAATGTGCTACACACACACACACACACACACACACACACACACACCCCTAGCCCTTTTACTTCCCTGACATCTGGAAAATCTCACATCCTGGCAATGTCCTCCTATTCTTATATGTGTTTACAATTTAATTGCCTCTACACTAACATGATAAAAGTGCTGACCTCTTCTATTCAGAATAACTCCCGATGAACTGCACACAATATAATTGCCTACACCCGACAAAAGCACTGGCTTGGACATTATTAAATATCCTCCTACTCTAAACTAAGAGTGCCAATACATAAAAAAAATACATGTTAATTATTTATTGAAAAACTTTCTGCTGCGGCCTTTAAGAATGTATATGCTCCTGGTGTCATATAGAAATAAATCCCATTAAGGGAATTAAGGTTTACTATCACCTCTGTTTTGTGAGATGTCAGATATAAATATGTTTTCTTTATGAAAAAATATGAATAAACATATAGAAGCATTTCTCTAGGTATATGTAGAAATGTCATTTTTAAAATTTTAATAACAAATTTTGAAGTATAGTTGGTATATATTGCTGTTATGCTGATACATTATAACAACAAACAGAGGTTAGGATTGGATTGAAATATGGTTTCAAAACATACAATCTGCAGATATTTCTATTGATATTTTAAAATCACAGTAGATTTTTAATTGTTCTCCTCTAAAATGCCTGGCAAATTTGACAAGCAAAGGAAATGAAAATCTCCAGCTCCTCTTCAAACATGCCAGCTCTTTTTCCCCCTCCTGCACCTCCTGAAACTGGATCCACAGCCATGCTTGGCTTGGAGAACTACTTTAGATGGATCTGACTAGGGATGAATAGAGACCATTCCCTGCCAGGTTACTGAGCAATGATTTGTCATGGGTACTGCTACCTACCCTACTTTTCCCTCCATGTTTGCCCTAGATTGGTGTGTGTGTGTGTATGTATGCCTTTTACGCAGAAGTGGCAGCTCCCAAAACCAGTTGGGCCTCCCAAAGAGCTGCTGCTCTTTCTTGTTCTTCTTGTTCTTGTTCTTGTTCTTCTTGTTCTTGTTCTTCTTCTTCTTTTCTTCTTCTATTTCTGGATGGTGGTAACCTCACTTCCCCATCCCTCTGCTCTCCAAACAAGTTAGTAACCTGGGAATGGTTTTCCCTGTAAGAGAAACATCCCTGTTAAGCCACTGGAGGAGACTTATATATACTGAACATTCACTAAGAGAATTAATTTCTAAATTGCTTTTTATATTGTGGTGACTTATATATACTTCGTTCAAATTGGATAATAAAACTTGAAGTGATGAATGATATTTTTTCCTTTCCTTTCTCTAATAGATTAATGTGGCTTCTTGTGATGGAAAATGTCCATCTGCTACTATTTTTAATGTCAACATTGATAGCCATTTAAGATTCTGTAAATGCTGTCGTGAAAATGGACTGCAGAATCTAACCGTGCCACTCTACTGCTCAGGAAATGGCACTGAAATTATGTATGTCATCCAGGAGCCTACAGACTGTACATGCCAGTGGAATTAAGAGTTGTATAAATTTTATTGAAGATTGCATTCAAATGGGATTATATGTTTGTTATTGTTTTCAGATTTAATAAATATCCTATTAATATATACATTTATTTTTCTCATGTTTTAGACAGATATTCAAAAATTGATAGAAAAATGCATATGCATAAAAAATGCATAATTGATAGAAAAAACCATAGCAAAAATGCATATGTTGGCATATATACAACTTTTTAATTCTTCTTACCGTAATCTACTTATCTTTTCTTCAGATATTAACCAGTTCATCATAAGCAATGGTATCTCATATATCTCCAGAATTATTATAACTGTAAATCTTTTGTAGCTTTTTGGCACTTTCAAGGGCATCTGTCTGTCATACATAAAATGTAACCCACTGTGCGATGTAATATTTGTAATATTTTACTAATTACTTTTAAAATTTGAGACACACACCAGTATTCCTTGTTTTTGTGGTGTTTTGTTTTGTTATTAACTTCCAGCACACCTTACATTTTTTGTATTCCTTTTGGTCAGCCTCAAGTGTAGCTAGAAACTTCTAATTAAGCACTTTTAACATTAACTTACATTTGCAAGTTTTTATGGGGAGGCAGTTGGTATTTCTATATTTCCCTTGGATTAAAGGTGGTGCAAAATATTATGAAGATATATATTCTTCTGTTAAAGAGGAAAACGCAGCTGTCCTTTGTTATTATTGCGTTTATGATTTAAATGCTTTAATGATATTTGGACACTATTCCAAGGAAAATATTTGATGTGTTGTTATAATGATATATGCAATTCTACAATAAACACAGTACACTGTTGGAAATATATATATATATATATATATATATATATATATATATATATACATATATGCGCTACTCAGACAGTAATATTTGAAGGAATAATTAAAAGAATGTGTGCTGTAATTACCAAAGTCAAACAGCATTACTTCAGAAGGAGCTAGCACAATAAGTAGAATATAATACCTTTTCTTTGAGGTAATATGTTTTAATATAGGGGTTGGTGTTTATATGAGGACTTGCAAACAAGCAACTCTCCATACAGAATCTTAGCGCAGTCATATGAAAAGTTGCACTATATGAAAAGAAGGCACGTTGGAACTGTTATTAGCATTGAGATGGAAAGCTAATTCGGACAGGTCATGTGAACCAAGTACTGTGCAAAACCATTCATGCAGTGCTTCCTGATGGATAGTTCCTAGTACTACCAATCTACAGGCATTGTATAGCTTAACTGAATTTTTTCTAGTAAGAGAAAAGTTGGAAGCAAGTGGAAGATGACATCATCTGGACCTCCATTAAAATCCGTGAATGAGGCAGGGTAGCTGCGTGATAAAAGCCTTGTCTGGAATCACCCCTTGTATTCCCAGATACAAATCTGCTAGTCTAAACATATCTTGTAAACCATGGTGTATTATTGAATTGGTAATTTGTATCTGCTCCTTCAAAACACAATGCTTCTATTATATACAGCACTGTTGATGAATAAATATATTTTAAATTTCATCTGAGTTAACTGTAAATTATTGCCATATGAGGCTAGGAATGTTATGATTTCATTGGGAATGGGAAATGGATGTTCCAGAAGAGTGCTGTCTTCCAGAAGGATTTAGTTGTTAAGTGTGCCTTCATAATTTTGGAACTATCAGGGTTTGGTGAAATTTTGAGGGCAAATTACACATTACAGACAAATGTACATAATGTGCCCCCCCCCCAGCCCCTATGACTACTTTTATTGAAGTATAGTAACTTCAGAAAGGATTACATTGAGGGAGAAAAGTGTGGATTGGTAGGGAGTAGCATAGCATTTTATCTACTGGCCATTTTTACATTCCTTCTCACCCTCCCAAGCCAGTCAGAGCTCCTTCAAATGGGGGGAAATTGCATTTCCCTACCATCTGGTACTGTTACTCTGCTTCCTGCTTCACTTCCGCATTGGGGACAAGCTCAAATTACACAGGGAAGTGTGCAGAGACCACATGGCCCCAATAGAACAATGGGAGCAGCACCCTTTATAGCAGAACTTTCCTGCATACGGCAGGAAATCCCAACAAATCCTGACTTATTTGTTAAAAGTCGAGTTTTCTGAGGGTTATTTTAAAATGGGAAAATTGGCAAATGGAGCGGGAGATGTACAGCAGGATCGCTGTGTTGTCAAAATGTCTCATGAAGATCCATGAGTAGCCAGTCGCGAGCATGCAATAAAACACTTGTCCGATGATCCTTTCAGTCAGTCAGTTTATTACTGTAAATAACAAGCATATTAGGACAATTAAAATGAGAGATTAAAAGTGGCTGTTTTCCCCTAAAGGGTTCCAAACATTTGTTTGGCTGTGTTTGCCTGCAGGGGTGGGGGAAGCAATTGGAGTGCAACTTGGAGAGGAAAAAATGGCCGGCAAGGAAAAATATCCACTCCAAATGTGTCTCTCCCGGAGCAGCTTTTCTTCAGGGAAAGTGGCCAGCAAGACTGCATACACTTGTGTGTAATATGTGGTTTGGCCCCTGGTTTCACCTTCTGAATAAACACTACTCAGCATTCCCTAGAAAGTTTATGACATAGAAAACAAAAATATTTTCATTTAGGGAGTATCCATTTAATTAAAATGGAATATGCTGTACCCAAACAAAACTAAGTTGCTTTGTTTTTAAAAGAGCATCTCTGTTGATGGCCCTATTTATAAAGCCTTCACTTAAAGCTGACAGTGGCAGATATGTTTTGTCAAAAGTGATAGCCTAACTTCTTCACTAGGGATTATCCAGATAGTCAGTGAATGGGTGCCCTAAGTACATTTTAGCTTCTTTGTATTAGTCCCACAAATCTGTATTAGTCCATTGGTAATAGCTGGGAGTGAGTGGACAAAAAGCTTCACTGCACAGGAAAAGCAACACCCAATTCTCATCATTCTTTCAAAAGCAAGCAAATGGGTTTTTTCTGGTGATGGTCTTTACTTTTAAAAGTTTAAGTGCCAAGCTATCTTTGGGACCACCTTTCTCACTATGAACCTACTTGGTTATTAAGATCTTCAGGAGAGGCTCTTTTGAAAATAGCCCCATTCGCAAAGGCCTATTTGTTGGGTATTCATCGACCTTCTCTAGTATTGCTCCCAAATTGTGGAATGCACTCCCTTCAGAGATAAGATTGGTTCTCACTTCCTGCTTTTCAGAAAGGGATTTAGGCTTTAATATTGTGAGCAGTGTTTTCAATGTTGTTTTAATATTTGAATATGGTTTTATAGCTTTTACGTATTCTTTTTATTTGTACACTACCTCAGCAACATTTGAAGGAAAGTGGTATATAAATATTAAATAAGGCTGGGCAGCCATCTGGAGTAAATGATCAAGCTCTAGTTTCCCAACATTAAGCAGTGGTTTGTTCTAGATGGCACAAGGCCCTCTCCAACTCTGTTTCAGTGAGTTCTACTAATGTTATTTTTTTACCCATCATTTTTGGAGGCTTGATGTTGTTTTACAGGCTTAGACAAGATTAGTGAATGGTTCTCTGGTGACCTTTTTCTTTAATATGGCCATTTGTATATTATTGTTGTTATTATTATTATTATTATTATTATTATTATTATTATTGAAAGCTCTTTGCCTGGCACCAAAATCAAATAAACAATAAACAACGTAGGACAAGGAGAACATCTTTGGAATTCTTTCCATTAGTGGAGTGCCACAATTGAGAAGCCCCTCTCTTGTAGCCACCCACCTAGCTTTATGTGGGGGCACACAGAAGAGGCTTGGACTTAAGGGTCCAAGCAGGTATATATGGGAGGAACATTCCTTTAAATACTCTGGTCCCAAGCCATTTAAGAGTTTTAAAGGTCATCAACACCAACTCTTTGAATTTGGCTCAAAAATGCTGATGGATGTTCTGTAGCCTGGACACTTGATAAAAAATAACCTTATACTGTTCAATGTGTGATTATAAAACTGGGTTGATTTCCTAACCCCAAAAGGTCATGCAAATCAGTCCATGACTCCCCTTCCATTTGGTTTTCGTGGAAGGAATGGATTTCAAGCTTGGATTTTGCTTTCCTAGGTGTCACACCAGAGCAATTGCATTCCTGTTTGGACCTTCCAGTTTGAAGCTTCATTAGATCATCTGCATGGGATGTACTAAAACAAAAGTCAAGAATGCTTGTTGCCAATACTGAAAAGCCAATCCTATGCATGTTTAGACAGAAAAAAGTGGTACAACTCCTAGCAGAGGGAAGTTGGGAGTTGTGTTGTTGCTCTTGCTGTCTAAAAATGCATAGGATTGCAGTGTTAATTTTTGTTTACAAAATTCTTGATTTTTTTGTTTTTCTAGAAATTTCTGTGATTATTATGTGACTATCAACACCCTCATTTTTTGTTTTTAAAGAAAGCTGACTAATTTTAAATGCAACCATTTGTAGTTCAGGATTCCGATTTAATTCAAAGACATCGTTTTAAAGGGAGGAATGGTAGTGCCCTAATAATATGGAGCTCAGAATGAGGGCCTGCTTCTGCTCCAAGCGGAGGAGATCAGCCACCGGTGGGGGTCAAGCCCCCCCCCCCCATTGAATTCCGCAGTTCAAGGTGGCCGTCTGCAGAGCCCCTCCCTCGCCTCCCTTCATTTCCATGGAGACTTCCCTTCACCTGCCCACACAAGGGAAAAGGGCAAGAGTGACCAGAACTAATTGGGAGCGGGGACGGAAGGTTTCAAGGGAGATCAGCCGCTGCTACATTCAAGGCGAGCGTTGCACAGGACGGGCTGGTCTCCTGGCGGATGAACAGCAGGTGGGTTCTGCGCGCGACTGGCGGCCGAGTTCCTCGGGGATTTGCCGAGCAAAGGCGGCGGCGGCGGCGGCGGCAGCAGCAGCAGCAGTTATTCGCCTCTCGCGCTTCTCCTGCCCACTTCTCGTGGCTGAGCGCGAAAATTCGAAAGGGAAACCAGGGATGCCTCCGCGTGCTGCAAATCCTTGAAATGGGGTGGGGGAATGAGTGGGCGATTTCGCAAGCGCACGTGGTGATGGTGGAGACGTTTGCTTTTTTTTCTCCTTGAGAAATATATGAGAAAGGGATTTGGACAAGTGCAGGCCGCTCTAAATAACACCCATCTTTTCTGTAATGCCACTGAAAAACAGCTTGCAAGGTCGTTGTTTGTTGGCATTTTATATACCGATTTTTATTTACAGCTCTTACATTCTCTGTGGGAAATAAAACACAGCTAGAACCTAATATTGGAGCTTGCCTGACAAATGCACTGATCTGGCTTGAACAAGGGAGACTTGTGATGCATTAAACTTTAAAGCTTAAAGACTAACAGAGTTATTGTGGTATGAATTTTCAGAGGGAAGAGTCCAGTGTTTGATGTATGAAAATGCTTGGTAGTATAATCTTGTCTTGTTTGCTATCTCAGATTAATTAATTTGTGTTTAGTGTTGAAAATCCCAAAAAGGGCCATTTTCCAGGACTGCAGTTTGAGCATATCTCTTTGTGGCATTTTATATGTAGTTTCGTGTGTGTGTGTGCTGTTAATACTTAAAATTTCACAAATTCTTTGGCAAGGGATGATAATAGATTATTATCATACTATGGGACTGGCTGACATGGTTAGATATATAGAAACAATTGATATGCAGTGAGTTGCACATCTGCCACTGTGCATACAAACTAAAATGTGCATTGGACATACAGTGAACATATAATATGCTTGATTCCTACCTCTTTCCATTCTTAGTGTAAAACTGTCATGGGAATTGGACATATCCACTTCAGCCAGTGCACATGATATGTTGGATGTGTGATGGTCCTGCACATAGGGTCCTGTACCCTGATGTGCCTAGAGAATTTGTACATTTTCAACCATCTGAACCACCCTTACGAAGTACAATTCTATGCACACTTACTTGGAAGTAAGTTCCACTGAATTCACTAGGACTTCCTTCCTACTGAGGAAACATGCATAGGGTTGGTGATTCATGCATAAGTGCTCACATCTATTTTCTTGTATAGGGTCATGTCAATTCACAGTCCAGAATACAATGAAATTGACAGGGAGACTTGTGGCACTTTACAGATTGATTGTAGTATATGTTTTCATACATCAGAACCCTTTTAATTGGCATCTTAAAAGTTAACACTTATTGTGGCATGAGCAAAGGGTACCATCCTATGCATGTTTAGACAGAAAAAAGTCTTACCATTCCCACCATTCCCCAGTTAGTATGGTAGATTGGTATGGTAGACAAAGTAGATAAGATGTATCAGCAAGATTTATTTTATTTATTTATTTACAGTATTTATTTATTTATTTATTATTTATTTATCATACTTATACCCCGCTCCTCAGCCAAAAAAGGCTCTCGGAGCGGCTTACACTTAGCAAAAAAGACAGTCCCTGCCCTCAGGCTTACAATCTAATAAAGACATGACACACAAGGAAAAGGAGTCAAGGAGGGAGGGAGGGAGGAGAGAGAAAGAAAGAGAGAGAGAGAGTCCGGCAGGAGCAGGCCCCGATGTTACTTCTGCCTGCTCCTGTCCCCTCGGTCTTTCTTCTTCCCCACAGGGCCAAGATGGCAGTTTGCCCTGTGGGCGGGGGTGGGGAAGAGTCCAGCAGGAGCAGGCCCCGATGTTACTTATATACTACTTCAGTTCTCAACAGATTATGGAGCAGTGAACAATAAAAGATAAAAGGATAAAAGAATAAAACATATTAAAATGTGTTATTTTTTTTTAAAAAAACCAATACTAGTAAAAACCAATTGTTGGTGTAGAAATAAAACCTGCCTTTTCCCCACAAAAATGGGGCCATGAAATGCAAGGAACAGGTCAAGAAATGGAACTGCTTTTGGTGAAACTGTTGAGGGAGCAACAAAATGTGCTCTCCGTCAAAAGAACCAGGGACACTAAGGTCAGAGTGCAAGTTTAGTGTTCATCCTACTACTTGTCCAAATTACACCCCTTTACTCCCCCCCCCATTGAAACTGTATGAGGTCATTCACTTCTGTGTGAAAAAGTAAAGTATTTATAACATTCCTTCTCCTTGCCCCTGGTACCTATGTATATGATGCTCTCTGAAATATATGGAACTTCCCACCTTTCCTATGTAATATATAAATATTAATAGCTGAAAAAATGTAACATGGGAAGAAACCTTCAGATACAGTATACACATACAATACATTGGAGAGAAATGGTGGAGGGTGCTACCCTGTTGATTCTTCTTCACCTCTCAAGCAGCTTTCAATATCATTGACCACAGTATCCTCCCGGAACTGTTCAGTAGGTTGGGAGCAGGAGATGCTGCATCACAATGGTTCCACTCCCATCTACAGTGCTACTTCCACAGAGTAGAAATCTTGAACAGAAGTAGCAGGGTTGCTATCAGAGAGTTACTGTTACATTCATTTTTCCTATCTTATTTTTCTACAAATATGTGATCATAATTTTCATTGGAAGCTGTTAGGATCCTGACTTGCACCAAACCTGGGAGCCAAAGCAATCACACTCTATGGACAAAGCAATTTGGCTACTGGTTGTAACACAGTACATATTTCAGGTAAGAAATAAGGTACTCTGTGGTATGAAAATGATAAACATTTTGGCTTTTCTTCTCATGTTAAGTCTCTTGTCATGTATAATTTTGCTTATGTGAGCAGAATTACTGTAATCTCAAGCTACTACATTTCTGAGATATAGCAGTGTTTGTGCCCACAGATAGGACCAATAAAGTTGTACCTAATAATAATGGGAGAAGTTGAGTTATATGAAAGCTCCATCACACCGGGGTTAACACGCTCCCTACCTTGCTTCTCCGCCCATGTTTTCCTTCCTCGGTTACTTCCTCTTTCAAAAGAGGAGGTACACAACGAGCACGAAGCCCATTGAGTCCGCTGTTCTAATGGCACTGCTTCTCCTGCACACAGCAGGAGAGAGCAGCAATTCCGTGTTTAAAAATACATTGGACTTAATAAGGTTTTTTTTGTTGTTGTGCAAGGAAGGCCAGAAGGGGCGGAAGTCACGTGGGAGGCAGACAAAGTCATGTGAGGGACCTGAGCAAACTCCGTGAGTGCCCAGTAACAAGAATACAATAAAATGCTCGTTGGATGGAGCCTTTAGATATACGCAACACTGTCCATGATCTGGAGGATTGGGAATCAGGATTGGGTATATGCTTACATGTTCTATCCTCTCTTCATTCATTCAGCTTCATGAATTACTACCGTATTTCTTCGATTCTAAGACACACTTTTTTCCCCATATAAACATCTCTAAAAACGGGGTGCGTCTTAGAATCGTGGATGCGTTTATTATTTATTAGAATCAAAGCTTTTTCTGTTGGTGGTGCTGAAATTAGTGTGTGTCTTACAAACGATGGCATCTTAGAATCGAAGAAATACGGTGCTATGGTTTGATCAAGCCAAAAAGTTATTCCTTAAGCTGTATGCATGAAGCTGTATGCATGAGTGGAGAAGGGAAAGGGAATGGGTCGGAGGGGGGCGTTGCATTTCAAGAATAGTCTGAATGCAGTCATTGTCTGCATTATCTCCATGTAACCTACACATCATTTAACAAAGTATACTTTTAAAGCATTACCATCATCATCCAATTATAACCTGACAGACTGCTGGTTATAGTGTTGGAGGAATGCATAAGAAATACATCTTTTGAGGCCCTGCATGTCCACTTCTTTTCACCTAACTATACATTGTGGTAGCACTGGCCACTCTAACTGAGAAGTTCTCTAGGAAGCCTCCATGCCTCACTGATACCTTTGATGCTAAAATGGTGCATCAATTCTCAAGAGGAACATCGTTTGCCCTGGAAACAATATGTCTGAGGGTTTCTTGCATCTGGGATGATGTCATTAAGATACAAGAAGCCCTTGAACATGTCATTTCCCCCCATAGAATATTCATATGGTCTTGAAAGCTACTTGACCCGGGGGATCCGCACATGCCCAGATATTCAGTTTACTTTTCAAGACAGAAAATATCTTGGGAACATGTTATTTAATGCAGCAATATGGGCTGAAGAAGTTCATATTCCATACCAGTTAAATATGAACTTTGGTAACATTGCTAAATAAAATACAGCAACTATACATTGTTTAATAACTGTTTTAGAATGTCTTAAAGTATATATTTGACTATCATTTATTTATTTGTTACATTTTAATAATCCATCCAATAGCAGAAGCTCTCTGACCAGTTCACAAAAGGTTTTTTGTGTGTGACATATGCTTCACCTTTACATTGCAGACATCAAGTGGTCTGAAGTGTGGCCAAGTAAAGAAAACTTCTAGAACAGTTTTGTTGGAGTGGCCAGAATTTCCAAAAGGAAGGCATCCAGATTTTTATGTTGTAACCTACCACCTCACAGATGACTTTGTTCAAAAAGTAGGCAATATTCTTCCCTGTTATGTGCTGCTAGTGCAGCCTTCCTCAGTCCAATACATCTGGAGTGCCCCAGGTTGAGGAAGGCTGTGCTAGTAGTTATACTCATTTAGTTTAATCCCAGCATGTTGGTATAAATTGTCCATTTGTTTTTAAAAAATAATGTTGAGGAGAATGTCTTGGTTATTTAGAAGAAAAGAAATTGAAAAATAAAATGAATACTGATAACTGTAATTTTCTGGATCGAAAATAAGTAAACACAGAAAGGAGACATTACAAGAAACATTCAGATCCACATGGTTTGACACAAGAGTCTCACCTTTATTTCTCCTGAGATTACTCTTGGAAAGTGCATTGTATTTGCTGGGCTCTCTGCAGCTCAATTAATTATATGGCCCAATCCAATAGAAATGCTACCTGAGTGCTGTTATTGATGTCTTGCTTCTACACAGAAACAACAAAACCATAAAACAAGTTAAAACCTCCACTAAAACAGCTAGTTAGCAGAACAGAAAATCTCAAATACTGAAGAGAAAAGGGCAGGGGAAAAAAGGTTTAATATGGCTCTAGAAGTATATCAGGGAGGGAGGCATATATATCTCCAATGGAAGGGAATTCCAGGTCCGCAATAGAAAAGGACCAACTTTTCAAAGAGATCCATAAGATGGAACAAAGAAGGGCCTCATTAGTCAGTCTTAAAGTTTGGGCTTCCTATAGAAGCTCCTTGAATTAATTCACTTGGTTTAGGCTTTAAAGATTAAAACCAGCATCTTGAACAGGGGCTGGAAACAAAGTGGTAGCCAATGCAAATATTTCAAAATAGGTATATTTCAATGTAGGTGTATCTGTAAATAGATGGCCATGAGCATTCCACATGAGCCTGAGTTTCTGAACTACCTTTTGACTATTACTATAACTAGTGTAGCTGTAGTAATGTTGTATTATAATATAATACCTGGCTATCCTGTGCTGCTTTTGCAGCAGTTATGAGTTTGGGACTACTGTTCCGGGTTCATCCCATTTACTCCTACACATGCCAGTCTGCAGAAACCACCCACCATGCAACGTAGTCAATAAGATCATTGTCACTATATGGATTATTAGTATTACATAAAGATGGACATCTTGAGGAATATATTCACTATCTTATTGAAAGTACTAATTCATAGTGCAATCCTAAGCATGGGCTTTAAATAATAAAAAAACCCTTTAAATTCTAGAATGTGAAAAGTGTTTCTACAATCCAAGTAAAAGCACAGAATGTTACAATTCTTCTTGAAGAAGAGAGGAAATACAATGTGATGGTACAGTCGCTGAAGAATGGGAAAATTCTATATGCAGAATCATTCAAGACATGTAAGTACTCCATGTATGGTCTACTTTTAGCATCCTTCTACATCAGACTTGAAAAATATGTGATATGAGAGAACATTACTTTTATAGTAACTGCCAATATTGTAATGAATAGTTGCTTGCATCTCTGCTGCAGTTTCATTTGCTTTTTGGTATTTTTTTAATGTAATGTGTTCATTTCATGTCATCATTGTTGAATGCATACTTCAAAATTGATTATAATTACAGTGTTTACTCAAGTACACTTAGACAGGCTTACTTGCCATTAGAATCAGATAAATTTGGCATACATAATTTTATAATGGATTGTTTTATACATTGCAGGTGTTTTTGTCTATGTCTGCTAACTATACCCACCCACCCCAAATATGTTGCTGTTTTTCCATGTATGAAACTAATTCATTTGTTTCTTAATTTGATGTAATATTCTACTACATAATTTGATTTTCTTATATGTCTGTTGCAGATGGAATTTCAGACAATATTGTCAAAACACATGCAACAAGTACAAGTGTCTTGTTTAACTTGAGTATACTGGCTGATGATTTTTCCATTGAAATTTCACATAATAACATTTCTCAGATGCTTAAACATAACGAAGTCTTCTATGAATGGACTGATCTGAGGCCTGCAACTTTGTACATGTTTACCCTTGAATTTAAACAACTTCATTTGGAATTTATTAATGTGTCTCAAATACTGGATGTTGAAATTGAAACAGGTGCATATTGTAATTTTTCACTTTTGCTATTCCTTGCTTGAGCATCTAATGTAATTCTGCGTCTAGCCGTGGTTGGAAATGCACTTGGGAACCCCCCTCGTAGGAACCGTTCCAAGTTCCTGCAAAGAATGGTGTGATGTTGTTATAGCTAATGCAATTAACAGTGAAACCAGTTCAGTTCACTACATAGTTATAAGCCTTTCCTAAGTGTATTTACCAATTATGAAGAAAACAGACATATTTTCCACTGTAATTCATGGGTTTTGGCTCCAGTGCTACACAAAGATTTAGAACCATTTGTTAATAAGGATGCCATTCACTTTTGTGAAATGTAGGTAGACATATATCTGATACTGCTCTGAAAAGAAATGGGAGAAGAGGAGGCTACTGTCATAGTAGTAGTTGTATACTCTTGTGATCCCACTAATCTGTGTGGGCTAGCAGTGTTTGATACTCTGAACACATGGATTGCAAGTTGCTGTGATCTTAGATTCAGAGTACTGATGATCCTTATAACACTATGGTTCGGTTAAAGTCCACAAAAGAAAAATCCCCCTCCTTTCTTCCCCATGTAGCCCCTTTGCACCTTCCTTTCATAAACTTCTTTAAGTTATCTTACGATTCAACCCTCCATTTGTAATTTTCTCATAGTTTATTAAAGAAGCTCATTAATACATTTAATGCTATTCATGGTCCAAATCTAGGAACTGTTCTGTGAATGCAACATCAATTATTGCACTGCAATTAAAGCAGACCTTTAGGACCATGCTAAAGGAGAGTTGCATAAAACTACAATGCTTGTATTTGTTTTAGTGAAATTAATGAATGAGGAAAGTGCATAATTTAATTTTCATTTTATATGAAAATAGTGTTGTCTTAAATTGTGAAAGATTTATTTTGTCACATGTATGTGTATTGAAAAAGAGCTCTGGAATTCAGGAGATTATATGTTCATCTTTTAGGTTCATGTTCAGATGGCTGGACAGCTTTCAAACAGAACTGTTATAAAGTAAGTAAAGAAAGCCTGCCATGGAGTATGGCACAACAAAACTGTGGATTATTTTCAAGCAGAGCACATCTTGTTGATATAAGAAATAAAGAAGAACATACATTTTTGGCTTCTTATCTGCAGTCATTCAATCAATTAATCATGCTATGGACAGGTCTTAATGACATTAAGGTCAGTATATTTTAGCTTATGTTATGACTGCCACTATGGATCTGGGAAGATCTGAGTTCAAACCTGGATTTACTTTGTTATCTATCTGTCAAAATGGAATAATAGTGCCCTGAATCCCAGACAATTTTGTAAAAGTAAATACAACACTGTAAAGCATGTGTTTAATTATAGTACAACAATAACATCCCTCAAAGCAATGTTATAGCTATTATGACATAATTGCTCTTCACTTGTAGGACAAGTAACCCCTGTTTTACACTGGCCATGATTCTACCATCTTGTGTAGAAAGCAGAAAGTTCAGGCATCCAGCCATGCATGGGTCTCGTTGCAGTCACTGCCCGTTCTCAGTTATGAGAAAGGGCCTTCTAACTTTCTAGAATTACCCATGTTGTAGAGAGAGAGCTAGGCAGAACTGCAGTGTCCCACACTGACCCAGCTACCAGACCAACCATAGATGATCTGTGATGACATTAGACCATGTCTAAGGTAGCCAGTGTGTATTTTGGCCTCGCTACCCACTCCATCATTTGATTTTCTATGGAATATGAATTGGCTGCCTCTCAGTGATAGGAGCCTGTTTTCCCTTCTGCCTTGGGACTGTCGGTCTTCATCCATGTGTACTCTACATCAGGGATAGGGAATATGTGACCTTCCAGATGATGATGGACTGAAACTCCCATCATTGTTCACATCAGCTATGCTGGCTAGGGCTGATGGGAGTTCCAATACACCAACATCTGGAGGATCACATGTTCCCCATCCCTTCTCTAGATGAACCTCAGGGGTAAGCAACTTGCAGCTGATGGAACTTGCCTTGTCTCAAGAGGCCCTGGCCTAAGGAAAGTGTCTTTGGGAGGGGAAACTGCAATAATATAGTTCCCAGAGATCGAATGACAGTTTTATATTAATTAATTCATAAATCCATCGTTATCATCTGCTTGTGTAATGTACAACAAAAAGTTAAAAACTACCATTTAAAACATAATTATAATGGAATCAACAACTGATTTAATAGAATCATAGAATAGTAGAGTTGGAAGGGGCCTATAATGCCATGGAGTCCAACCCCCTGCTCAATGGGCACAGGGACAAAATAACACAATAACTCCCAGTATACATAGAACTTAATTGCTTGCCTAAAAAGAAATGTTTTGACAGCATGTCTGAATTAATTTAGCTCCTGGGCCTGATGTATGCCGCTAGTAGGTGCTGTCTCTTTCCCATTCTTTTCTACAGAATATCATTTAACAAACTTCACATGGTGCATTCAACTTTCATCAATGTGGGTAGTGTTCACTGGCAGGACTATTTAGAGCAGACCCATTGAAATGAATGGGACATAACTTAGACTAATATTGGATATTATTATTATTATTATTATTATTATTTATTTATATAGCACCATCAATGTACATGGTGCTGTACAGATAACACAGTAAATAGCAAGACCCTGCCGCGAAGAATTGTTGTGGTTTCTAAAAGATGAGATATGAGTGTTAATTTTCAATGGGATTTTTTTTTAAAAAAAAAAACCTGCTAAAAAAACTTCCTAAACTTTACACATAATCTTATACTTACTGGAAATCTAATTTAGAAAATAGTACCTTCTATCTTATAACTTTTAAATTTATATTTTGAAAAATAATCGATTTTAAAAATACTAGTTTTTTTTAAAAAATACTAAAATATATTGATAGATCATATTTTTAACATGATGAAATAGTAACTAACCTGCTCAACCCTCCCACCCCCAAAAGCATAGGAAAGTGATTTAAATAGTATATCAGAAAATGTTGTGGAAAGCAATTCACTAATATAATAATGTAATTTTAAAAATGTATTACAGTTGCTATAATTCTTTCAGGATGAAGGACTTTTCTTATGGACAGATGGCTCTCTATATCTTGGGAAATCTGAACTCTCTTCTCTGTCAATGATACCAGAAAATGAGACAGATTGTTATGCTTTCCAGAGAAATCCCGCTGCTCCAGATTACTTCTTCGTGGGGTTTTTCTGCTATATCCCATTGCCATATATTTGCAAATATGAGTGTAACTATTTTATCACTTTTAAACATTTCCTACTGTTTATTATTTTATAAGAAATTGCCTGTATAGAATTGACATTTAATTTAAAGATTTTAAATTGTCCTTTTCAGTATCTTCTGTTCCTGAGAACTTCACATTTAAGGTGCAGGAAGTCGACACAAATGAAGCAGCGCTTTTTTGGAGCAATTTGAATGGCTGGCTTAATTCAGGCTTTCAGCTCAAAATTAAATACTATTATGAACATTCAGAACAATATTTTGAAACTTTTACTCTAAATTCTACCCACACACAAATTTTGCAGTTGTGCCCTGGTCATATTTATAAATTTTTATTGTCAGCAAGGAGCCCTGAAGGGGAACAAGTTAGCTTACATCCAGTCGTGATGGTAGAGACAAGTAAGTTATGATGAAATAAAATATTTGCTCATTTAATATGTATGTTTCTTGAGAAAATGTTATCTTGTGTTTTAGCTGCCTTTTGAAAACTGAATGAAAATTCAGATTCAAACATTGTCATTGCTTGGGACACACAGTGTTAACGTTGACTTTGAATGAACCATCGTAGTATATAGCAGAAGGCTTGACAGGGAGCTTCAGCTATTGGGGGGTATAAAAATGCAATAGATAAATAAACAATAGTGAGAACAGGATGAAGCTGCTGGAGGGACAGGTTTTAGACCTGGTGAATCAGTGTTCTAGTCATAAGAAGCTGTTACAAAGCTGTGAAAACCCTCTAAGATGGCAAAGTGAGGCTAGCCTTGGTCGGAGAATATTTGTAATTCAGATGTTAGGGTTTTTTTTATCTCCTGCCCGAGATTCACAGGTTTGAATTTTGCATCATATAGCAAATTTAATATCTGCCCAGAGTTAATGAATAAAGGCAACACTGTGTGAAATACAGTAGCATTTTTTAAAAACTTAAAATGCTATCTAAACTGTAATAAAATACATGACATTTGAGTTCTCTTTAGCTTGCCATCCTATGCACTCTTAGCCTGCCATCCTGTTTAGCCTGCCATCCTATGCACTCTTAAACCTCATTGAACTCGGTGGGACTTACTTTTGAATAGACAAGTGTAGAGTTGTACTGTTAAGACTTGTGGTTGCTAATGAATACTGTAAGTAACCATAAGTGATTAATTTATTTGAAACCCAGGCAAGCCAAAGATATTGGGGTGAGGGTGGGTGGGACGAGACTTCAAGGTTAACTTATTTCATATTTTCAACAGTAATTTTAAGATCATCTGCCAAAGATAAAAAATGTTTATAAGTAGGCGGTAAAACTGCAGTAACATTATAGGCATACATAGTATAAAAGTTAGACACATTTAATGTAGTATATGTGCTCTAGCATATCAAATATATAATAGAGAGAAAGTGGCAGGAAGATTAATCTTTGTGTTGTCTCCTTTGCACTCCGCAGTGCCTTCCAAAATGCTTCTCTTGAAAGTCATGGGGCCTTTAGAAAAAGGATGTGGTACGGGGTGGGGGGCTGCAGCAGAAAAGACAAATGACCCAAAATCAGGTGGAGGCAGCTTGCACGAACAACTTCCTTCTTCCTTATGCAAGCTGGCTCTGCCCAATCTTAAGTGATTGCCCACTCCCTAATCAAAGCAACACTGTAATTGTAGAAAATATAGAAATGCAGAACCTGCATACTTCTAACATTAGGTAAATATTTGATATTTCAAAAAGGGGGGGGGGATTCCAGATCTTAAGAGTTGGTTTTAAAGACATTTCTTAGTAATAAGAAATTATCCTGTCATCTCCAATAAACCATTCATAATGTAGGTTCTAAGATATTTTTTCTTTCATATTTACATATTGCACATTGTTTTGCTCATCTTACAGCATTTGTTACCATCAATTGCTTGCATAGTAGAATTATGCTTTCTCATCTTTTAATTATTAGGACCATTATATTTACACCATGTAAAGGCAACACGGGTGACATCATCAGAAATAGTTTTGGAGTGGGAATCTAGAATCAGCTCATGTAATGCAACTTTTCATCACTACTTAGTTAGCATCTTGGATAGCAAAACAACAAAGTGGGGAATGATTCCATTTGGAAAAATGAACACTTCTGCTGTAATTGGAAATATCAAACCATACCATCAGTATCAGGTACATCTTCAGAGTGTTGCTGAAAAGGGAACTCTAAGCTGCTATGAGGATCCTATGCTAATTATAACAGGTACATACTTTTCATTTTGTAAACAAAATACATAATTTTAACTGTTAGTGCATATAGGAAATATGTACTAGGGGAGTGTTAAAACCTAAATAAAAGGATATACCTTCATGGAAGATGAGAATATCAGCAGCTACTGAATGCAACAGATCCTGCAGTCAGGCAAACTTTTATTCTCATGGATATAAGGAAACAGATTTGTATTACAAACAGCACCTTGCTTACCTGGGAGCAAGGTTTGGAGTAATCTATCCCAGTAGGGAAGAGGTAGCAGCAGGGGAGGGCAGGAGCACAGCCACAATGCTATGATGGATCTGGGCAGCGTTGCATGATCTAGGAACCCATCAGGGCTTTGATTGGTTTGTTGGGGGGGGGGGAGGCGTTCTCAAGTTGGACCAGAGAGAGAATAATCTCCCTGTGATCTGCTTGTGACCTATAAATTCAGCCCATCAATGTGGCTTTGGCATTGCCATTGATCACTTCACCCATCCAGGTTTTAGTTTCTGTTTTTTACCTTCTCCTTCCTTCCCTGACAGGGCCTAGCAATAATGTTGCTAGACAGTACACAGTAATGTTACAGTTTGCTCCTGAGTAGGCTCAGAAAAGTAATATGACTCATTTCAGACAACAATATTTTCTAATTATTATACAGCAACTAAAAAAATAAACTTTTATCTTGGTTAAAATTTAAAATGCTAGAGGCACAAGTTACTACAGGATGTAGATTTTTATTTATGCAATTCTCCGCTTCCAATTTTAGCAACCAAGAAGGAATGTTTTAAAGTGTTTTTAAGTGTTTTTTTTTAAAGTGTTTTTTTTTAAATCATTGTATGACTGAATCAATGCATGTTCCTTTCATCTGTGACTGGATGTGTCTTACTAAACCGAGAATCAAGTTTTAAAAGCAGAGCCATGAAATAACTATTTTTGATGATTTTATATATATTGTAGATATTCTTTTCTTTGCTTAGGTGTCAGCCCACCTACTAACTTATTCATCCATCCAGAGGATATAGGAGAGGACCATGTAACTATCTACTGGAAACTGCCACAAGAGGGCGAAGAATCCTACATTCAAGCTAAACCATTTTCAGTCAAGGATAAAAGCATGATGTTTTTAGTAAACAACACAGAGAGATTTAAAATTGAACCCCTAATACCTGGAATGACTTATGAAATAGGAGTGGCCACAGTGACCAGTGGAAATAGGAGTGATCTGAATACCATTCAATGCACTCTTAGTAAGATGCTTCAAGACTGATTTGTTTATTTTAAAAATGAATATTCAGATTTAAAAGCCTTCTTCAAGAGTTCTATTTCACTATTAAGGGGTAAAATTAGTGCATTTGTTTCTAGCAGTAGTTCCAATCCTAATCAATTAAATCCAATGGTAACTTTATGATTAATTTCAATGTGATCAAGTTTTAAAACCTGTGACGGTCATAATATTTAATCGATAACAGAAGCAGAATTTAACTCAAAGTACTCTATCCCCATTATTCTTGGGAAATATTGCCGTATGAGATTCACTAAAGTAGAAATTTCTTCCATCGACATTCAATGGGGTTGAATTCAGAACAAGAACTGATTGTGCTCTTTTCAAAATAATGATGTATGGGCTAAGAGTTTTTCTATTTACTAAGGTAGCAAGATCCATTTGCAGAAAGAATACTGATGAGTCACTTCAAATATGTGAGGGATTGTGTAGAAAAGATGTTGTTTTAAAATGGCAGGCAGCTGACATATGCCACACCCTAGATAAGCATTACAATTTTGCTGGTGAATTGGAACAACGATTTTGAATTTATTTATTTAATTATTTGAAACCCACGTTCCAAAATAAAATGTTCGCAAGTCGTTTAGTATATGAAGACAATAACACAATAATAACCACAATCAAAACAATAAAATAGGGATAAGTAGCCCACTTGGTTTGGGATTCAGAATTTGTCCACATCCAATGTACATCCTTACAATGAAACCACTAAACATGTCAGGATTAAATATATATCAGAGCCAATCAAATCATACATAAAAAGTATTGCAGAGTAACAGCATTCACAAAGCCCACTTAAAATGAAAAGAGAGAAGCTTGAGGGAGTTCTACAACAATCTAATCTTTACAATGATTGGCAACTGACCAGGGCCTGAACCCAATTATAAGACCTGGGTAGGTACATATTGAGAAAAGATTATTTTAGACAACTTGGCCCTATATCATTTAAAGCAGAGATGGGCAACTTTGGGAGGGAGTTTCTATGGGACATTCCCCTCGGGGGGGGCATTCCTCCTGGGGGCCCCTTGCAGGGTGTACGCCACCAGGCACCAGAAAAAAATTGGGGTCTTGATACCAAACTTATGTGTCAATCTGCTTTGGTGCAACAGCTGAATTTGACCCGTTCAGCTTGACTTGAATTTTCAAAGCATTAGCCCCTCCAGAGAGTTCCATTGAAGTGAATGTGATGTGAATGTGTCGGCTATACACCAGGTCAAGATGCAGAATATAAATTCAGTTCTTTGTGAACAATAGTCTAATATGTACAAGCCATTCCTAGTATCTATTATTTTATATCACTCTATAGTAGAAAATCTGGCCCATGTTTATTCTAATTTGCAACTGTTTGTAAAATGATATATTTAATCTCATTTTCCCTTCTGTTGTTGCTTTAGAACCCAAACCAGTACAGATTGTCATCCCTTATGAAGTTCATAGTAATTCTGTAGTTTTGTTTGTTCAAATGCCTACTGTTGGATTAACTGATGGTATACATGTCATGAAGAAAGGAGGCCCTAATACAACATCAACTTTATTGACTGATGGGAAAGTAACTATAGAAAACTTAACTCCAGGCACAGAATATGATTTCTATATTTCCACCACCAGTGGAAGTATGTTAAGTTCTTTATACCACCTGCCAGCAATAAGAACATGTAAGTTATTTAAGATTAAATAATTGCATCCCTGTACTTTAATTTTTTTTTAACATGCCATAATTTGTTCAGTCCATATATTGTATATATCTACATATGCCAGTACCTTTGTGGGCTATTTCTAATTGAATTATGCTAAGAATTCTTAATGAATCTTGGCATTTTTATTTATCATTATGTTATTATTGTTAGCAGTTTATTAATAAACTATACTGCCTACTATTACATATATATTTTTAGTTTTGTCATATCACGTCTAGTCTTATTGGCTTGAAGTGTGCAGCCTGATGCGATTCATGTTTACTTGGATGTAACTTGCATTGCCTATTAAGGGTCCATAGGATTGCAGTCCTAGGTAATAAAAGCAACAATAAAGCTTGTGATGCTGGAATAATATCTGTGACTACTCACAGGCTCTTTAACTATGCCTTTGCATCCCTCTGTGTACAATAATAATGAAAGCTCAGATGGTTTCACAAGGAACTGCAAGCGGTTATTATATGGTGGAGTTCCAAATCAGACCATCAGCATATCTATCCCAGTATTGTTGACACAGGGTTTCAGATAGGAGGCTTTCCAAATGTACCTGGAGATGCTATGCCAGGGACTGAATCTAAATGTTCTGCATGTAAAGCATGTGCTCTACCATTGAGCTGTGTACCTGTTTTAATGGTTAGAAGCTGACTCAGAGAAAATGGATCTTAAGTAATTCTTTTTGTACTCATGTATTCCTGCTGCTATGTAAAGAATGAGGGAAAGACTTACATGTGGATTTTGTGGATGTCCACCATTCTACTTTCCAATAACGTATGTTCCTTATATGTATATTTATTGGCATTAAAATCAATGGGAAGTAGATTGCAACTTACCCAAATAGTAGAAGTGGAGCTAGAGACATTTAAGGTTGTGCCTCTCTGGTGTTTTGGCCTATTTTCAGATACATTTTTGTAATGTATCAGTCTATGTTTTGCATTTCCCACAAGAAGGCAAAACCTCTGAAAACATGGATAGGCGTATGATGATTTGATTCTATGTGTTGGCATTTGCTGTGTCTCCACGCCAGCTCAACTGTTCCCAGATCAGTAGGATCGTATAGCCATAACAAGCCTAGGTGTAACAAGAACTAACTCTTCAAATGAAATAGTAGGCACAAGCAGAAATGTAGGCACAAGCAGGAATGAATTGTAGAGAAAGGTAAATTAGAAGAAGTGTTTTCATGTTTTGTTCTGTGAATCTTGCATTTCATGATTCGTAAATTGAGTTATGCAGTAAAATAAACCAAGTCAACAAGAAAAGGGCTGAACTGCTTGCTTATTTTAGGATTATTTGAGGATTGTCTAACCCTCAAACAACCCCTGCTACCTGGGTTCGCAAGACACAAGCCATGGCAAGGACACCCATGGGCACCCCACACAACATGATGAGCCCACAAGTAAATTATGCCACAGTGAGCTGCTGCGACATGTGAACCAGCCCACTATTTCGTCTGAGCAAATAGGCTATTGTCTACAAAAGGTCATGAACAGTAAAGCAAATTGTCAGTAAGGCAGGAGTGGCTACTTAGTAGAATATGCATGTTTCTACCATTCAGAACATTTCTGGTTTTTTTGCAAAACTAATTTTTGAAAATAAAATTTAACTTATTAACTGAAATATGTCAAGTGCTAGGTTTGAAAATAGCTGGTGAAAGGTCTCTGCTAGTGCTTGTTGGATAACGGCAGAAATCCAAAGGACTCAGACATTCATTTACTCCTGCTTTTTATTATGACATGAAGAAATGCAATGTGTGATGTACATATTTCACATATCTTGCAGGTCTTACAGTTCCACTAAATATACGTGAAGGCAGAGTTACAGATATTTCAATACAGATTATTTGGGATCAGGCAGCTGGAAACTTTCAGCAGTATGAAGTGACATGCACAAATTGTGCAGGTACTTTCATGGTATGTTTGAAAACATCAGTAATATATAAGCAAGTAAATTATAGCAAACGTTTTAATACTTCTGGTGCATTTTTATTCCAACTGATGATATATGGATAAATCCAGATAGTAGCTTCTCATACTCTTGGTTTGGTCCTTGAGTACTGCAAGTCCACAGAAAAACAAATACCTACTTTGTAGACTATCAAAGCCTTGACAGGTCCTGTAGTGTGTATTGGAACAGTGAAGAACATGTTCAGAATAAGATCAAAGGCATGTATTGACTACAAGAGTTGTGTCTGATTGGATGTATAATCCAACCCCACTAAATCACCAAGCAATTAATATGTGCAGAATGAAACCATAACACAGGTTGACCACAAGATCCGCATGAGCACTGGATATACGTGAGCAAACAGACATACTAGGAATGTCAGAGAAATCTGCAGCAGATATAAATGTGTTTGGATCTCTATGAATTCAACCTGTGGATTCCATGGCAGACCGGCTTTTTCCAAATTGTGCAGATTCTACAGACCTGCAGACCATTTTTTGATTGGAGTGGGGGGAAATACAAACGTGCATTTGCAAACAAAAATGAAATTCTTGTACATCCTTAAAAAATAAATCTGATTCTATCAATGGGCAGCTGACAGAACGAAAGACACATGCCTATCTGCGAAACACAGACAGAATGGATTTAACAAAATTTAACATCCCTAACACATACACATATCTTCCCCACCAAAGGCAATACTGCCTCTGTTCTGATTTGTAGGTCCAAAAAGTCAAGAAAGAAATTGCAGAATTTTCCAATCTAACCCCTGGCTTGAAATATAACTTTACAATTAAAACGGAAAAAGAGGGATACAAAGACAGCCTTCCTGTAAGCATACAAATAGATACAGGTAAGAGAGTGACAACATTATGCTTGTAACCCTTACAGTTATTTCAGACAACAGAGAGTTTTCCCTGGCTCAATTTTCAATATCTTTACTGTAGAGAGCTAAAACAACGAAGGGTCTTGTGGCACCTTAAAGACTAACAAATTTATTCTGGCATAAGCCTTTGTGCACACTGTCCATTTCATCAAATGCATGAAGCGTTAACCTCAAATTGGCAGATTTACAGACCCACATGCAGGGATGGCTGTGGATGGGAAATGTAAACTGTTGTCAGAGGGAAATGAAATGCATAAAAGTACAGACAGTGATTTCCAGCACAATGGATTCCATTCATAAATTGTGGTTCTCAAAGGTTGAAATGTTCCCCGACTGCTTTCTAAATATTGCCCTTCTTGATGTCAGATTTGAGTCCATTTATAACTCCAGTATCCGAGGCAGTAAGCCTGTGTGCACCTGCTGCTGGGGAACATGGGTGGGAGGGTGCTGTTGCACCATGTTCTGCTTTGTTGGTCCCTGGTTGACAGCTGGTTGGCCACTGTGTGAACAGACTGCTGGGCTAAATGGACCCTTGGTCTGATCCAGCATGGCACTTCTCAGGTTCTTATGCGTAACCTAACAGTATTTTCCAAATCCTAGAGCATGGGTTGGGCAACTCTATGTCAGGTAATAACAGTGGAAAAGATATTTGCACTAGACTTTGTAAATTATTGTGTTTAGGCAGTTTCTGTGTGTAGATTATTTCCATGCAATAACACTCAACATGGGGAAGCTTCCCAAAGTGTATTTACATACACACATATCTCCAAAACTGTATAATTCTTAAAGGGGATGTAGTGAAAAATGGTTAGCTCTTGATTTCTGTCCATATCCTACTACTAAAGGCATAGCGTGGTAACCTATTTCAGAACTTCAGATAGTAGAGATTGGTACTGTATCCTTCCTGTGAATGTAGAGAATCAAATCCTAATTATTAAACAATTATCTAAGAGCTAGAGTGGATCAGGTATTCCAACCCTGGTCTCAATATACCAGATCCTATCCATAAAGCATTGTTAAAGGAAGCCGGCATACTAGAACCTTCAGGGATGAAGATAGTAAATGTTAGTTTAGAGATGTATTTGAAGTGCTGGTTTTCAACATCACATTCTTTTTTGATAGTGCCAAGCTCAGTTAAACATGTGAATTTCAATAAGGACTCTAAGTCAATAACTGTTACCTGGCCACCAGTACTAGGTGTATTTGATGGATACATCATTACACTGATTTGCAAAAACTACAGCAACATTACATTGGCTTGCAAAAACTATAGTAAAGAAGAAAGGCCATCTTCAGACATAAGGTATAATTTGAAGATTATATATTACTTTTAACCATAATATTATTAGACAGTATATTATGATTGTGACCTTCCTGTAGCTGACTTGACTCTGGATGGAAAAGTGTGTTACAAATAAGTAAATAAACAAGGAAATTTTAGCAACTGTTGAAATGTTACATGCTAAAAAGAAAGCAATTGAATATTACCCCATTTTTGCTATGAATCTATTTATGAATTACAGTAAAATAGATAAACTGGTGACCCCTGATAAGTGGTAGGTAGACCAATAGATAGTATTTGTTTTGTTATTCAATTCTGGGAGTTGTAGGACTTTTTTCTGTCTAAAATATGCAGAGGATTGTGTGCTAATTTACTTAGCAATGTCTATGTTGGATGCAGAGCCTTGAATTCAGAGCTATTTAGGTTTTTTACATTGTATGTTTGTGTGTGCGTGTAATATATAAAAATTGAAACATTTAATGTATATGTATCATTCAGTATTGATTAATCTGTGACTCTTGCTTAGCTTTTATGTATATGCTTTCAATATCTTTAAGCAGGTCATATTTTTCTTAATTATACAGAAAGTTCAAATTTGATGGTCTTTCTCCGGGAGCTGATTACTTTATTAAAATTATTACTACTAATAGATTAAAGAGAAGCCTCCCCACCACTCTGAGAATTAGCACTTGTAAGTTGATTTTATGCTTTATATATGGGCTTCTCAAACTATGCCCTAGCAAGCCTTCCTAATTTAAAAGAAAAAAAATAGGGACACAGCCAAGTTCACTGCACTGGATTGATGGTATTCTGTCTTTATATGTAGTAAAGCCATCCTGGAAACATTGCCCTTAAATAAGTAACATTACCATGGGTATAATAGAGTCCTATACTGTCCCTTCCTACATCTGCATATGGACAGCATGGAGGTAGCACAGGAGTCCTGTTGCTTCCCATATTCCCACTGACCCATTTGTAAAAAGTACAAACGTATCAATTTTCAGTATTTTTATCTTGCTATACCTGTGACAATTTTTATCAGATGGTTTTGAAATTTCGCACAATGGTAGACCCCATTTGATAAGTCATGGTTCCCAAGTTTCACATTATTAGCTAAACAGGCTTCATTTTTAGAAGCAGTAAAATGTTGAGGCTTATAATGGTGGGATCTTTTCTTCTTTTTGCAACTCACCTTAACTAGAGAAATCCTCCCATGCTCTTTTAATATAAAATCTATAAATTGGTATGCTTTTCAAAATATGAAAAGCATACCCTGTCTTATGATTAAATATTACTTCCAAATTTATCTTTTTCCCCCCAGCACAAATAAATTATTATAATATATTAATTTGTCTACTTGTCTTTAATTCAGATCCAGATCCACCTGTAGATTTACAGGCTTTTGGAGTAGAAGAGAATGCAGTTTACTTGTCATGGGAATTGCCAGGTGGGGGCTATGATAATTTTGAGGTAAGAAAAATAATATGTAAAGAAATCATTATTGACTTTACTTTTTCAATAACATATGTTGAACATCATAGGAATTCTGTGTGTATATTACATAGTGCGAAAAAGCAGGATACAGGCATTTGCCCTATACATACCTTTGTCCAGCAAAGATAAAGGCAGCTTAGCAGGTGATCTTTATCAGAAAAAAAAATATTCAATTGGAAACAGTAGACACTCGACACCATCTGAGGGGTTATAGGATGCTGCAGGTCTCCTCCAAGGTTGCAGAAGCCTTCGATGAGGAGATCTGACTGTGCAGCTTCCCCCTCCCCCCAACCCTGCGCCTTTTGGCTACCATGGAGAGTTCCACAGTAGCTCTCTTCCCAAGGTTGGTATTGGGACCTCAAGACGAGGATGGTGAGGAAGGAAAAGGGGGAATGACAATGGATATGGAGGGGAGAAGAGAGGCCATGGATCCACTAGATCCACAAGCCTTTCAGCTTCAGTTCCCGCCTCTAGCAGATCAACACAGCTAGACAGGCTCAAAAGCCTGTCTAGCTCCTCCAAAAAAGCCTCTGCTACTTCTCTTGCCCTGTCAGAAGCTTCCGTCTAGCAGGTGGCAATCCCATAGCATTATACCCTAAGAAGCCCTTTCCGCCATCCTCTGACACACACATTTTCCATTTCAAACTGCAGCCTGTGGAATTTTCTAGACACCTCAAACATATGTGGGTGGTGGTGGAAATAATTGTTGAGCTCCCTCCTGTACTATTACCATTTCCTTTGGCTTGGCTGAGTAAGACCAAATATCCATCACAAATCAATTTTGTTATTCATCCTAGAATAATTTATGAAATGTAAATTTATTTTTAAATGCACATGTGTGCAGATAACAGTTTTGAAAGTATTTGTACTTTGTAAGGCTGTTTTCAGTGTGTTATGGAAAGAAAATGTCATGTAATATTAATCATAATGACATAGTGTTATTGTCTGACATACCACAGAACAGGCAGCCATGCTAGACTGTGTTCCTTCTCAATAAATGAGATTAAGTGTGAAATATTAATGAGGGAGGCTTTGGAAGAGTGGTTGCTTAGCAAAGTGCACCTGTACAATAGGATCATTTTACAAATCATTTAAAATTAATCATCCCATCTCATTCAATTTTCATTGCATGCTTAGGAATTGATGGTGTGAAGACAATAAAAAATGGCTTTAGTCATTTGTTTCCCTTTATAACCCTCTACTTTGACTTTAATATTTTGTAATTAGTTATAATTTGCGATAACAAATTAGTTATAATTTGTTCTATCCAAATTGAAGTTGAGATGATCGTTCTGTGTACAGGGAACTGACAAAGAAAGTCCTCAACTCCATAACTGCAATTTCACTTTTGTATTCATTTATGTGAATGACCATAGGCAGTCTACATGAAAGCCTGAGCATTTCACAGCCCTTTATCTGACATTACAATTAGTTGTTTCCTAGGCTTCTTGGGTATTCAAATCTTGTCATAGTGGGACTCCATCATCATTTGAATTTTCCAAGTATAGTTCTGAATTGAGAGCCAGATGCAATAGTATGTGTTTACTCAGTAGGAGGGAATCTTTATACTGTGAAAGGGAGTGTGTGAGAGTGTATGAGAGACAGAGGGAGAGAGACATGCCCCAAATAGGGGGATTTGCATGTTGGTTTTCAGTATCTGCCATCAACATAAAAACCAGGGATAAAATGGTCCTGGCATCCTGAAGCTCAGTATTGTTAATATAAGCTTTTTTTACTTTGGTTGTGAAGACACTGGTTCTAGCTCAGGTTGTGCCCACAATCCGAAGGCTGGATTTAGGGGCACAAGTGTAAGGCTCTGTAGCCTGGTGGGCCCCCAAACAACCACCAGAGGAGACAGCAGCAGCAGATGATGGGTGTGGTGCTGGCAGGACATGGGAAGCTGTATAATAGAATTGACACCTATCAACACAAAGTGTCCTTTTCCCCATTTCCTTATTAAATATTTAGTCAGGCAGCCATGGTGCTTATCAAAATGCTTGCTGCCAAGGTTCCAGCCTTATCTGCCATCTTCGTTTCCCCAGAGGCACTCTGGCACAGGGCTGGTGTGAAAGTTAGGAATGGTTGAGCACCGGCCGAGAGGTCGCACCCCATCAGCAGCCCACTGACAAGAACCCCCTGGAGTTGCTCCTCTTCTCTACTGTAGAGATGTATGAAAAATTTGTTTCAGCTCACAAATCATTTCAATTTCCGCCACTTGCTATACTGAATGCGAATGGGGGCATGTTTTTTGCCGGGGGGGGGGGGGGAGAAATGTGCAAATCCCTGAACTTAAAAAAAGAAGAAGCATATTTTGAAAGAAATGGACTTTAAAATAGACATTTTAAATATATAGAGAGACATTTTCATACGTTAGTCAATGAGGGGGGAATGCACACCTTTGAAAAATGCACATGAAAATGTGCACTTTCCTATTTGAACTAAACAAAAAGCAGGTCGCAAACGAGAACAGAAGCAAGGCAAACCGAGCTATGAAGTGGAATTTGGAGAATCTGGGTGAATTTAAGCATATCTTGTTCTCCCTTTCTTAATCCACCGTTGCAACCTGCTTAGTCACCTGCGTCATGCTCTGGCCCAGACAATGGCGGCAGTGAGAAGGAAAAGCAGTAGATGCCACTGTCTGCTTGCTTGCTCCCTGCCTGCCAAGCAAACAAGTGGTAGCAATTATGAGAAAGCGGATAAGGAGTGATAGCAGCTGGTGTCAATGGCAGTGAAAAGGTAGACTCACTGAGGGAGGGGTGATATTGAGGGTATCTTGCCCAAGGACTCTCCAGAAGCTGGATCCAGCACTGCTCTGGGGAAATGAAAACCATGGACACAGGAAGAGCCACAACAGCCTGTAGGGTGACCACATGAGAAGGAGGTCAGGGCTCCTGTACCTTTAACAGTTGCATAGAAAAGGGAATTTCAGCAGGGGTCATTTGTATATATGGAGAACCTGGTGAAATTCCCTCTTCATCACAACCGTTAAAGGTGCAGGAGCTATACTAGAGTGACCAGATTCAAAAGAGGGCAGGGCACCTGCAGCTTTAACTGGTGCGATGAAGAGGAAATTTCACCAGGTTCTCCATATATACAAATGACACCTGCTGAAATTCCCTTTTCAATACAGATGTTAAAGATACAGGAGCCCTGTCCTCCGTTTCATATGATCACCCTAACAACAGCACATGTGTCTATTAAAAAAAGAGGGGCTGCTTTCTACTGCTACTGATAAGCTGAGTAGGGGAAAGGAGAGTGGAATGAGCAGGATGCCAGAGGCAGATGAGACAGCTCAGAGACAGCTGAGCCTGGGGATGAAAGTAGGGGGCTGCTGCAGGGCAGCCAGAACTGTGTGTGCGTCAGGTCCCATTGGAGGGTACCTCAAACCTGGCGGAACCACTAGGTGGTCAAATTAATCTTTTTTGCTGGATTCAGAGTTATCCTTCTACATGCAGAAAGTGTCTTCCACTCACAAAAGAGCCGTTTTATACCTTGTACTAGAACATTGTGCAAGAAAATAAATCCCAATACACTCTCCTGTTCTAGGACCTGCCTATTAGAGCATTGCATGCTCTTTTGTGCAAGTGGTAGCTACTATTGGTGTTCCACTCATGGTTCTCTCAATCCAGCCCAGTGTTACCAAAGTATATATCTTTCAGGGTGTGTATATGTGTGTGGTGTTTTCTGATGAATGACTCCTTAAGTAGTATTTAAATTGCTATTAGGAATATGAACTGGAATTGTTGTTTTTTTCTTCTTCTCTAGCTTTCTTATGGCTTGGCAGCAAGCAGTGACACTCCTCATACAATCACAGTTCCTGCTTGCAGGGCTGTAGTGAAAAATCTGATGCCTGGAGCAGACTACAACTTTCAAGTAAAGACAATTAAAGGGAACGATTTCAGCACAGCTGTGAGGAAAAAAATCACTACAAGTAATTGCATTATTTCTAACTGGTTTGAAATGACACACAATGTAAAAGCATTTAGGCAACAGTACATAGAATATTGAAATTACGTATGAGGCTTTGGATGCAAATGTAGGGTGCCTATAATTCTGGCCTGTATTAAACTAACAAAAGGTTTTGGAGTATGGACACCTAATTTTTCTTCTAAATTATTTATTATTATTTATTACATTTGTATACCGCCCCATAGCTGAGGCTTTCTGGGCGTTTTACATAGGATAAAAACACTTAAAAACAATATACAAAAATTTTAAACCACAAAATCATACAAAAATTCAGGCTAATTACATATTGCTAAATGTGAGGGAGAAGAGATAAGTCTTGACCTGGCGCCGAAAAATAACAATTTCGGCGCCAGGCGGGCCTCATCAGGGAAATTGTTCCACAATTGTCAAACTACACATTGCACAATCCTGCAACCAATATTGCAGAAAACTATGATTTCTCTCAAACTAAACTGGAATAGATGGACCATTATAGATGGAATAGATGGTCTGATCCAGCACGGCACTTCTTATGTTCTTATGATTGGATGCTTCATGCAAAAGAGAAGGGAGGGTAATTCAGGGATGCATGAGGCTTTGGCTTCTCTGTTTAAGACAGAATTTGAATCATATTCCATTAGGTCCAAGTTTAGTGCTATATCCATCACTTGGTCAAAACATTTTTTGATTGACCAATAAACTGAACTGTCAAACTTCATTGGTCATCGTGAATCTATTGCCAGGCTGCTAATTAGAAGGAATTTATTTCTTAATATCACCACCTTCTAAGGTGATGTATAAACAACTTGTATGTGTTTTCTTCTAACCTATTGTTTCTCTTTTTAAATTATCAGAACCAAAGGGGATATGTGGTCTAACCTTAACACTGGTAAATACTTCCTCTGCCACATTAATGTGGAATCCAAGCAAGACAAATTTCACCCATTATAAAGCAACTGTATCAAACAGTACATTCACAAAGGAATATACTGTATTAGGAAATCAGACACATCACACCGTTGCAGATCTGACTGCTGGTGGGATTTATAATTTCACAATCCAGAGAGTAAAAGGCAGTGTTGAAGGTGTGATTGCCTTTACTCAAATTATTGCAGGTTTGTAATTTTCTCTGTTACTATATTTATAAAGAACGGCAAAATATTTATGCACACTACAGCCCATTTGAAGGATTTGATGCTCCAGGGCTTTCTGAACAAAGATTGTTTAATCTGCTAAACTGTAGACAACTATCCCAATCAGGAAATGCTGAACATGCCGAGTGGGATGATTCTGCAAAAAATTGCTTAATTGCACATTCTGTACGTAATACTCTTGATGTAAGCTGCAGTTTGTTATCAACACAGTAACTCAGCAGCAGATATGGAACTCACCTACTCTCAAGACTGCCCTATTTCAGTGAAGGAAGCAGATCTGTACATTTGTGAGTCTACATGCAGTTATGGTAGGAGCATGGAGTGAGGGTAAGAACTACACAACCGAAAAGTTAAACACATTTTAAGGGTCAGATCATATGAGTGCCTTCTTAGTAGCTGTAATCCAGACAGCATTTTAAAAGAGAAACTCCAGTTCAAACTCATACCTGATTTGTGTTCCACTGGTCAGGTTTCACTCTTGATTTAAGTAAGAGTACTGTGAACACCTTCCACAATATCAATTATTCTCATGCACAAATGAAAGAGAAACAATAAATTGGTCAATTTTTAAAGAGATTTTGTTCAAGAAAAATAATGCCTTAAAGTGTTTGTGTATAGATAGTATTTATAATATCTATTTTGTACATATAGTACATTTTGAACAGAAAATGGGGATTTTGAGATTAGCTGATTTTCAGATTTGTTTGCCTTATTCATAACACACAGACAACTGATGTGTATGAAGGTATGTGCACTGGGCCATGGTCTTTATAATAATAAATAAATACATTCTCTTTAAGAGCCTGAAATGCCGCAGAAACTAAAAGTCTTCAACTTGTCATCACATTCCTTTTCTCTGTGCTGGAGGCTACCTCGTGGATATGTGGAAAGGTTTCATGTGCGTCTCATACCTCTTCATGGCTTTGTTTCTATCCAAGATGTGGGAGGTGGGGAGTATCAGGTATGTGGCGGGGGGGGGGGGGCTGGGGCTGGGGGGCTTTTGTTTTGTAATGCCTGGATAGTCAGCAATTGTTTATGTACTGTGCTGATAGGAAAATTGGCCAAGCATGACGTTCTTCTTTTAAGCTTTTAAACCTAGATGAGAAGGCAAAAGTACACATGCCAAATTTGTGAGAGAAAATTTCAACATCTATGGTTTGTTGCCTTAACAACAGTTATGATACTTTTACGAAGTCTACCACAGACTCCAGCCAGTCATTTAAGGGTTCATGAATAGTTTAACAAAGGCAGGGCAGAGCTATTGAGTAATACAGGCTCATTAATTGTGTACTTGCCAGGGAGATCTAGACTTAAATCATTAATGCAGTCAACATTTCCCTCTTAAGCCATCACTAAGTTATAGGAGCACTGTTGATTCCAGTATTTGAAAACAAAAAAAATTATAATTACCATGGTTTTTCATGCTATTTTGCTTCTGTTTTTTACTGGAGCTGCAAAGGCACAGGTACTTTCATAGGAATGCTGACTATTGGTTGTTGTGGGTTATATTTCAAACTACGACAGCTGAACATGTTTTTCTCTAACATTTTAGCAGAGATAAACAGAATATTCTAGTGTTTTAGTGTTTAGATGCTAGCATGGGAACTCTGAAAAGCCCTAGAAGAGTAAATAGATAGAGCCACTGAAATGAACTATTTGTTGGAACTTGTTGCTTTTTTCGTATTGCCTTTTTACATATTTTAATAGGTGACTTGCATATTGCAATTATGCAAAAGGTGTGATTTAGAGAAAAAGAAAACCTGAAATGTGATGTGTGTTGTGAACCTTAGTAATATGAATACCATTTATTTAATGCTTGCTTTTATTTTTGTTTAAATTGAGAGCAATAGTTCTAACTGGGCTAATTTCATATTCTAGGCTGATTTTTCAAGCACCACTCCCGGAACAACATACAATGTGACTATTTCTTCAGTTACCTCTTCAGTGTACAGCTCACCTGTCAGCAAAACAGTGACAACTAATGTAACTAGTGAGTTTATGACAATATTGCACTCGACTGTTTCCTTTAAATGTCTTTAATATATATATGCTACTTTGCAGATTGCAATCTGTTATTACTACTCTACTGATGTCTGTTCATTTCTGTCTTAATTTATTTGAGAAAGGTTTCATCTTTTTAAAACAAAAAGAAATGGTTCCTGTGTTTGAAAGAGATGCAAATTTGAAGGGGAAAAAAACAAGTTTGGGAGTGGCGTTATTTACAACATGCTTGCCAAAATACGAGCACTCTAAGATTTCTTGGGGAATTCCACTTCTACAAAATGTTTCAGTGCTTTAAGCACAGAAGCCTGATGCTAAGGAAGATTTAATAATCTACTTTAAAAACTAAACTGGCATCAGAATCTATTTTGTCTGTGAATATTTCAGCATTCCATTTTTTGAATTCTTAGGGAAAGAATGTACTTGGTGTTCCAAAAGGTATTTAATCACCTTTCGTAAGAGTTCTAATGAAATCCAGCTTCATATTAACTGCACTTTAACGTTTAAGTACTCAAAGAGATCTTTGCCGACATATTCTTGTATTATTATCCACTAGCCATGGAGGTATACAGGTATAATTTAATTAAAGCATGTCCTTTATGCAGATCCAGGACCTCCTGTTTTCCTTGCGGGGGAAAGAGTTGGATCTGCAGGAATTCTCCTCTCTTGGAACACACCACCACATCCAAATGGGAGGATTATATCCTACATTGTTAAATATAAGGAAGTTTGCCCTTGGATGCAAAATACTTACACTCAAGTTACAACAAAGCCGGATAGTTTGGAGGTCCTTCTTACCAATCTTAATCCTGGAACAACTTATGAAATTCAGGTAACTTTTCTAAGCATCTTATTTATTACTTGTAAAATGTAGATTAAAATGTTGTATTTATGGTGTAAAATGACAGGATATGAAAACATATATTTATTCATTATTTTAGGGCATTTTAAAGGCATTGATATGTAATCTGCACAAAGCAAATGCCCAGTAAAGAAATACTTTTATTTTACTTCTCACTATTTCGCCTCTAGTCATTTATTATTCATGGTCAAATAAAAGATAGCTATGAAGTCTTTAACTTCAAACTCCAAAGTCTACTTATATTGTATGCATAGTGTTTCATCAATGCATCATTAATGCAAACCAGGTAGCAGGTGTTCAGGTTTTATCTTGAGAAAATGGAAGCAATTATTATGTTCACTTCATTCTCATTTCAAGTTTTATAGTACAATGTTAATGGCTTCAATGGGATGTGGGTATGTTCCTCTCATGAAAGAATAGGTTTGGATCCAAGTATAGATTGATGAAGAACTATGATTTCCAAATAGAATGATACTTGGTTTTCATTTGTATTTTAATAAACCAAATACTTCTTTCTTTTTCTTCTCTCAACAATCTTATTTCCATTATATTTTGATAATTAATATTAACTTTTTAGTTTCACCTCTTCTCTTCTCTTCTGTTCAACTAATTCCTCAAACTGCTTCCACTTGTAGAATCACCAGCCCACGATCACACACATCATGGTCTAACAATCATAATATTCATATCATATATCACCATATAACAATATATCATACTTTACAAAAGGGCAGAGACTAATTCATCTCACTCTGAGGATCCATAATATTGCACCATTAAGTATGGTCCTGGTAAAACTCAAATATTAACCTTATTTACCCAACGTAAAGATCAAGGGTTAAGTTAATTTATTTTTTAATCACACAGCTGAGCTCACTTGCTACCTTCTTCCTTCCTACAAGTAAATTTCTTAAGGCATGTCACACAAGTTTCCCAGTATTCATCATTTCAGCACACATTGCTTGCTATATTAATTATTGCATTGTTACACGTTACTGGCACCACAACGCAGAACCTTTGTTGCCTTGTAGTGCATAATGCAAGGGTTCTCTCAGTTTTTCTGTAAATTGGGGCTTGCCCACATATTGCCATAAGTAAATGAAACAACCATTCATGTACATATCTGTATGTGCATATGTCCAATTAACACTATGCTTTGAAAAGGAGCAGGAGTGTGAAAATCTACCACAAACAAGTGTACATGGATATTATTTAATCATGTATTTTGTGCTATGTTGTATGTTATGTCAATGGCTAAAACAATAAAATTGAACTTAACATCATATCATGTCATATGCATGGTATGGCATGTACATTTGAGCCTATTACCTCACCATGCATCAAGTATTTCAAGCATGGTTTGAAGCATGTGAGCTGGTCCTATGGTTTTACGTGCGAAAGCTAAGTGTTAAAAAACTTGGAATCTAGGTGAGATCCAAAGAAAGCTATTTGTATCCTGCAGGAAAGCACTTTATTTATTTATTTATTACATTTTTATACCGCCCAATAGCCGAAGCTCTCTGGCCGGTTCACAAAAATAACGTGCAGCTGGAACCAGAGCCCTTTTAAAGGAATTTTGATGTGAGGGGGAAGCAACATGCTGCAGGAGCATTCATCTTAGACCATAGAAACTCAACCATAACTCTGAAATTAAACTTAACTATATGTAACTGAATACACAGTATGAATCACATTTACCGGTTATACCTTGCAATGCAGAATAGATAAATCATTTGAGTTATGTCTCTGTGAATGAACTATGAACCAAACCATTACAAGTTAAAGTTGTTTCCACAAGTAGGCATATTTTATCATGCTCAGAATGTATGACAGATTCTAGCATCTGAACTGCATTATGCTGTTAACTCCCTTAATATCCTCACAACAACCCTGAAAGGTAGATTAGTTAATTATGTGTTGTTTGTTGAAATTTATCTGCAGGGGGAATAGTTTACACTGATAAAAGTTGCATGTTGTAACATGTTAGAGTGGCCATTTAGGCATCTCCCCAAAAGAGGGAATGCATCACCAAAAGAAGTGAATAAAAGTGGATACATATTTGCATAACATTTTCTTATACAAATTAATACATAGAGATACAAATTTAGAATTAATGACTAATTTAAATAGAAATACAATAATCAGACCACAACGGGGAAGACTAATAAGATTGTTTTTGTTGTTTGTGTTTGTTAATTTTTTATTGTAAATTTCAATAAAAACAAACCCAACAGAAACAACTACAGCAAAAAAAAATCTCTAAAGTATAACAACATGCTTTAAAAATAAAGAAAAAATTGGTTCATACATAAATGTCAATAAAAACAGACCAAATATCCATATATAGGTCCATTCATGAGTAGTGCCCATATGTTGCAGGTATCTTCAATCCATTGCATTATAGGAGGTGAGCATTTGTACAAGACAGTAACACATCTCTTCTGCCCTGCTGATTGCTTTGTGCAAGCAGGCCCCACTGCTTGCACAACAGCATTTTAGTGCTTCCAGGGCAACCCAAAACGAACAAACACCTGTTTTTGGAAGGAGGCAGGTTGGCTGAGCTCGCATAAGGGATCTCTGCTGACCTGCCTTCCAAAAACTAGCGTTTCCGCTCATTTTCATGGCTTCCCCTAGGAAACACTATATCTTCTTCGTGTATGTGGTGGGTCCCAGTTGTGCAATGCAGTTGGCAGGTCCCATCGTTTGTGCAACATATTCAGTAGGGCAAAAAAAGAATCAGTGGGAGTATAAGCACCCTGTTGGATACTGCCCAGGGTGACCTGTGTGCCTGCCCAGTCAGCTGTTGTCCAGCTTCTAACTGTTGATGGACAACTTCAAGCACCCTGCACTCCCTCCCTTCTTAGGTTTTTTAAATCTTTAAACAGGTTTTGGACTAGAGTAGTGGGGCCTGGTCCTTCCTCCCACTCAGGATTGCTGCTTGTCCCAACTCATAACATCAGACAAGGAAGTACTCCAACTCATCTGTATAAAATTCTGGGAATGAACAGGCTGACATGTAAAATTTCAAGACTGAACAATTCCATTGTCTAGATATGCCATTGCCTGGTCTTAATTGAGAAGCCATCTTTAAATGTCCTCTGGAGTGGAAGTGAGAGCTGCCCATAGGAATCAATTGACAAATCTGTACTTAAATATTTGTATACCACTTTTCTCTGTATATTACGTTATGTATCTGTTATGAAACTCTTTTGAATTGGTGCAGAATTCAGAAGAACCTGAGTCCTTGGTTTAAGAGATAGAAATTCTGGTGGTACTGAAGTTGGCTTGTTTGGGGCCGAAGGGGTGGAGATAGTGTTATCTCTAAACATTTTTGCTTGAAGTGGAGAGCATCAAGAAAACCAACCAAAGAGGCTCCTCTTGTGGAGTGGGGAATACAAAAGCAACTGTGGTGGAACTCAAACCCACATGTTTTGAATACCTCTCAGGGTCCGGTTATCTTGCCTTCTTACACTAGAAAGATGGACAGTTTGTGGGCTACATCTTCCATTATTCCTCATCATTGGCTATGGCTGATGGGAATTGTAGGTCAAAACATCTAGATGGACACAAGTTACCTAGCCGTGACCTAGAAGACCAACACATTTTCCATTGTGCCACAGAACCCTGCTTTCCTGATGCAATGCAGTATTATTATTATTATTATTATTATTTATTTATTTATTTATTTATTTATTTATTTATATAGCACCATCTATGTACATGGTGCTGTACAGAGTCTTCTTTGGCCATTGGTTGACTATGGCGGATAGTCACTTCCTGCTGCCCAACTGCCTTCCACTGAGGGTGTTGTCCACCATCCTCATGGGTGCCTGGCAGTAGGCCTCATGGCACAATATGTATTCAAATCACAGTGAGAAAAAGGAATGTGCCTCTCACCAAAATACTCGAAGCAGGATGGCATAGTCTGCCCAAGCACACAAAAACCTGGCAACCTGGAGCTGGGTGCAGAATTCAGCAGGACAATAGAGACAACACCTTTGGTGGCAACATTTCTTTGAGCAGACTTATTTTAACTTGGTGGGGCCCAGAGGAGCAGAAATGGCCATATCTCTGGATCTCTCTGTGCAAAACTGCATCTGCAGGTATGTTTTTGGGGAGACCAAAGCTGAAGCGTGTTCAGAGGAGGGCAACCAGGATGATCAGGGGTCTGGAAACAAAGCCCTATGAAGAGAGACTGAAACAACTGGGCATGTTTAGCCTGGAGAAGAGAAGATTGAAGGGAGACATGATAGCACTCTTCAAATACTTAAAAGGTTGTCACACAGAGCAGGGCCAGGATCTCTTCTCGATCCTCCCAGAGTGCAGGACACGGAATAACGGGCTCAAGTTACAGGAAGCCAGATTCCAGCTGGACATCAGGAAAAACTTCCTGACTGTTAGAGCAGTACGACAATGGAACCAGTTACCTAGGGAGGTTGTGGGCTCTCCCACACTAGAGGCATTAAAGAGGCAGCTGGACAACCGTCTGTCAGGTATGCTATAGGGTGGATTCCTGCATTGAGCAGTAGGTTGGACTCGATGGCCTTATAGGCCCCTTCCAACTCTACTATTCTATGATTCTATGATGTCTAATTGTGCCATATACTCTTGGTCCACCTTTACTATCTAGTATCCATTTAGATGTGCACATCCTTTGAAGTTTGACTGTAAGCACAAATGCTGCAATATAACAAATTACTTAAGAGGAGATTCCACATACACATTTCAACTTTGGGTAGATTCGTATGAAACAGTGCCACATAGTGGCCATTTTCAATCTCATTGCTCAGTGACAGTTTTCAACATGGCAAACCGGTCATCTGAAACCCTCATACAATGGTGTTATTATTGCACAGAGATATGGGGACAGCAGTGGGGTCCAGTTTACCGCATGGCAGGTCACCACAGACATCTGGCTTTGAGCATGGATGCAGTGGGCCTGCAATAAGATTATGCACCTTCCACTGTCTTTCATTTTTCAATTGTATGTTTTAATGTATGAGCACACTGTATTGATCTCTTGCTTCTTAACCAGTCTTGTCCTTAAACTAAGCATTCTTAATAATTCTGTTCTCTATTCTTATGGAAGCCTATCCTGCCTCTGCCTCTTATTCTTGTTATCTTTGGATATTTTCTGTTTCTGCTATTCAATTTTTGAGATGAAGTGATCTAAATTGAAAAAGCAAAGTCAATTCAAGGTTAGTGTACAGTATTGTTTTATATAACCTCAGCTTTTTTCTTTTTCTTTTTTTTAAAGCTTTTAATATAGCTGTTGTTCTATTAATTCAATTACTTTCAGTGAAACTTGCATTCTGTGCCCAATAAATTAGTTTACTATAGGGATGTCTGCAAAAATTTCCAAATTTGGGCTTGGAAAAAAAAACTTGACGAATTTTTTTTCACCTAAAAAGTGAGGCAAAATTATTTTCTGCCCTGGAACTACAACCTGAGCTGGAGAACAATTCCTGGGCCCCTGTTCAGCTCTGCCAGCTTTCATGGCTGCACAAATCCCTTCCTGCTAGTTCCCACCCACAAAAACACTTCCTATTTCCCTTCTCTTACCTTTCAAATGATGGTGGAGGGAGCAGTACTAGTGGCTTGCAAGAAAAGGATCAGAGGAGATTACCCCCATTTCTGCCCTCCTCCTACATTGCCATGGCTTACCAGGAGTGTGCTGAGGTGCAGAAGCCTGGGCAACTATGAGTAATGGAGTTCTTGAGCAGGGGGTTGGACTCGATGGCCTTGTCAGCCCCTTCCAACTCTACTATTCTATGATCTCCTGTGGTCCCCTCTGGTTTTGTGCCATGTCATACTGCCAGACAGCATACCAGGGCACTAGAAAGGGAAGAAGGAAAGTGAGAAATCTCCATCTGATCAGAAGTAACCATACATTACTTCTGCTTCTCCCACTTGAAAGCTAAGAAAAATAAGAGGGAGTTTGTTTTGAAGGTGTCAGGGAGAGGACTTTGGGGGGGGGGGCTGGCAAGGAAGGGGAAGACTTTGAACGACTGGTGGGCATCAGGAAGCATTTTTTTTCTAAACTGCCAGATTAGCTCATAGAAACGAACTGACATCTACATTTTCTTGGAAGGTTTTGGGACATTTTCCAAGCTAATCCAGGGCAGCCTTGGGAAACACGGCCATCTCTAGTTAACCTTCTACAGCAGGAATGTGGAACCTGTGGCCTTCCAGATGTTGTTGGGCTGCAACTCCCATCATCCCTCACCATTGCTGAGTGTGACTGATGGGAGTTGGAGTCCAACAATATCTAAAAGGCCACACATCCCCCCTATTATTCCCCTTGTTCTAGGATGTGGAATTGACATATCCCACTCACTGTGTGATTTGGGCTTATATTCATTCCTATTCCATGTTATAAATTACCAGACATTACTTTATTCATCAGATGATTTGCCAGGACCTGCATTCTCGCAAGAAATGTTGCTATGTTTCATTTGGGCTGGATCAGGATTAAGCTGTTAAGCACTAGGATTTTAACACATATTGTTACTATCCACATCTCCATTTTATTGAAATGAATACAGTGTTAGTCAGGTGCAGGAGAACATCCCGATGGATTGTATTTACTGTTTTTACTAGATATTCTTAGCTCACAGACATGTACACTAGATGTTAACTTGCATGAATATTACTCATTTTCACCATAAAATTGTGATTCTTATATCACTGCTTTTTTTCTTTTGCAGGTTGCTGCTGAAAACAGTGCTGGTATTGGAGTATTTAGTGACCCATTTCTCTTTCAAACTGCAGAAAGTGGTAACTTGATTTACACTTGTGTTTTTAATTAGAGTTTGAAGAATTACAATGTTATTTCGGAGGGCTTCAGAAATCATAGAACCAGTCTAGTTGTGTAGGTGAAAGGCAGGGGATAATTTGGGGTGCTGATAACTTAGTCCTGCTTCTTTTGTTTCTGATTTTGGAATTTACGGAGGATGCTGCCAGGTTCTAGATAAGCCCTTATGCAATTGAAAACTGTGGTTATTTTTATTGGGCTACTGATATACTTAAGCAAAAGAATTTCTTGGCATTTTGTACATGTGTGGGTGGATTCTTCTGTGGGTGAGAAGATGATCTGAGGCAGGTAGCCACTGTGCACCAAAAAGAGCACTCTATAGAAATCAAATAAGTTCACGAGCCTCTGTCTTGATGAAGGTGAAGCAGGGAAATCTGAGTTAGGCGTTATAATGAGCATCTTCCTCTGTCAAGAATAGGCTGGCTGACTAGGATACTCATGTATCCTATGTGGCTTTCAATGAGGGTAAACTTTTTTTGCTAAGGATGTGCAAGATGTGAATGGTGGGTTGGGTGGCAGAAAGGTTGAGTGGGGAGAAGGGTTTGGTGCCACATGTAGGGAAGCGATACAGAACCTCTTTCAGCCTGAGGACAGAATTCCGTAACAGAAAAGCTCTCAGGGCTGCATCCCAGTGTCCACCAGAGACAAAGGGCCTTCCTAGACGAGGCCTTAGCGCGCCTTCTGTCCCGGCTTCCCTGCTGTGCGTCCAGATGACGCACAGGGGAATCCGGAGACAGGCCGCGCTGAGGCCTTCTCCAACGCGCCATAAGCGAATTCGCTTATGGCGCGCCTTTTCCCCAGCTCCGGCCTGAGGCCGGAGCTGGGGAAGGTCTAGGGACTTCCGTGGCTTTTTGCGGCTAATCGCTTACTCACGAGTAGCCACAAAAAGCCGCGGACTGGCCACAGCGCTGAGCGCTGTGCCCATCGGCTGGGAAGATCCCGGGAGGGAAAAGGAGGGGAGACGACACAGGACACACACACACACACACACACACACACACGGAGGGAAAAGGAGGGGAGATGACACAGGACACACACACACGCACGGAGGGAAAAGGAGGGGAGACGACACAGGACACACACACACACACACACACGGAGGGAAAAGGAGGGGAGATGACACAGGACAGACACACACGCACGGAGGGAAAAGGAGGGGAGACGACACAGGACACACACACGCACGGAGGGAAAAGGAGGGGAGACGACACACGGGACATGGAGGGAGAGAAAGATCAGGAAGGGATCAGGAGCGGATGGGGGGGGGGTTTAACTAATAAAAAACCCTTACCTTCTCCGCAGTCTTCGGGCGCACGTGGCCCCTTTAAACTTTTTAAAAAATGGCCGGCGCTGCAGGGCTTCCGTCGTCCCTGCGCGTTGTGCGTCTAGGAGGCTGGGCGGCGCGCGTTAAAGTTTGCACGCCGTCGCCCCGCCTCCCTGCCGGCTTATCCCGGCAGGTCTAGCAAGGCCCAAAGGCAAAAGCAGTGGGATCAACCTGCCCACCACCACAAATATTATAACCTAAAGCTCTTACTGCCTGTAACTAAGAAGAGGCATTTCGATCTTTCAGAGTGGAGAAAAATCCACAAAAGCCAGGAAACTTCCCAACAATCAGTAGTTGGGGAGGAGGGGTTGGGGCTAGGGGAAGGGGTGTAGCCTTCTGGGGGACCCTAGAATTGAAATCTCTGATGAGCTGGATTTAGCCTTCAGGCCTGAGCTTCTGCAGCCCTCATGTGGGACATGCAAGCAAGATGCTTAAAAAGGTGCAATCATCCACATGTCTGCTTGATACTTGCACATCCTGGCTAATTATAGTTTGAGGCTGACCCTATATATTAAGGCAGTTGTTCTAGATATGTGTCAGTCATGTTTTAGGAAAAGGTTTTCAACAGAAGGAGGATAATTTTGCTGATTGGCTTGGACCTTTCAAAAGTCTTTGATACTTTCTTCTGTAGTGATGGCAAATAAATATATTCTGAGCCAGGATATTTTGTTGACACAGCAGTATATGGGTATATGCTACATTGGCAGGAACAGTCAGCATTGGCAGGTGTGGCATATCAATAGCATGCAAAAATATTACATGACATAAAAAGGGGTGGGTATAATTCATGACCAGGGCAGCATGAAGGCAGTTCTCTTTGTATACGCTATCGTGGAACCATCTGCAGCGAAACAACACTCCACACCTAAGATATAGACGCTGTTCAGATGACACAGTAAGCCATAGTGACCCATAGTGAGCTAAACATTATGGCTTAGCATGTCATTTGAACCATTCCTAACCAGTTTAAACACGCTCGGTAACCATTTGCTGCAAAATGTTTAGTGGCCTAACCATGGTTTAGCATGTTAGCTGAACAGGCCCATTGAAGATGCTACAATTGACTTGCAATTAATGTATTTATGTATTACATTTATATTTATTTATTCATTTAAAACATTTGTATCCCGCCCTATATCATTAAGATCTCAGGGCAGCGTACAGATAAAAGCATACAATATAAAACAATAAATATACACAGTTAAAAACAAATTAAACCATGAACAAAGTTAAGACAATTTAAAACAGTTAAAACAATGTGCCATCTTAGTGAATTTAACCATCAAAGGCTTTCTTAAAAAGCCAAGTTTTCACTTGGCGCTGAAATGAAATCAGTGTTGGCGCCAGTCGGGCCTCCAAGGGGAGGGCATTCCACAATCTGGGTGCCACCACAGAGAAAGCCCTCTCCCTTGTCCCATCATAGCGTATATGTTACATTGGTGGGATGCGGAGAAGGGTTCCTCCAACAGATCTCAAATCTTGGGCAGGCATGTATAAGGAGAGGCGCTCCCTCAAGTATCGAGGTCCCAAGCCATTTAGGGCTTTAAACGTCATTACCAACACCTTGAATTCCGACAGGAAGCATATAGGCAGCCAGTGCAATTCCTTTAAGACCGGTGTTATGTGGTCTCTGTAAGATGTACCCGCCAGCAGTCTAGCTGCTGCATTTTGCACTAGCTGCAACATCCGAGTCGTCTTCAAGGGCAGCCCCATGTAGAGTGCATTGCAGTAGTCTAATCGGGACGTTACCAGTGCATGCACCACTGTGGCTAGGTTGTCCCTGTCCAGGAAAGGCCATAGCTGATGGATCAGCCGAAGCGGGCCCCAAGTACTCCGTGCCACAGAGTTCACCTGGGCCTCCAGTGACAATGATGGATCTAGGAGTACTCCCAAGCTACGGACCTGCTCCTTCAGAGGGAGTGCCGCCTCATCCAGAACAGTCACTTACCCAATTCCCGGACTCGGGAACCACCAATCCACAGAGCTTCCATCTTATCAGGATTCAGCTTCAGTTTATTGGCCCTCATCCAGCCCATTACAGCCTCCAGTTCTTCCATTGTGGAACTCAAGGTGGCTAGATGTGGTTCCTAGATAGTCTCCAAGCATTGAACAGACCCAGACCTGCTTAGCTTCAGCAAGGTAGTTGCCTCATGTGCCTTCAGACTGATGTGCCTTGGAACCGATGACATATCAATTGGTAAATCTGTCTCAGTGAAAAAGTCCCAATACTCTTTTGGCAAATATAGTATTGGAATTTAGATAGTGTAGTCAGAAGGCAAAGAGAAAAAGACTTCTGCATCTTTAATAGTTGTCTAGCGGAGAGAATTTCAGCAGGTGTAGCTTGCCATGCAGACTATGGTCCTTTCTACACCTAAGGGTTACCCCAGGAAAATGGAGGGATCGTCCCTGCCTGCTCCTCGGATTCCCTGTATGGCATTTGGATGCACAGGAACAATCCAGAGATGATCCTGGAGAAAAAGGCAGGTGTAGAAATGGCCTTTATCTACTAAAATCCCCTTTTTTACACAACTGTCAAAAGATGCAGGAGCCCTGTCTTATTTTTGTGTCTGGCAACCCTCTATCTAGACTACAGCAAGATTTGCCGAAATGGCATATTCCAGATGTGTGGCTTGGGTTGATGGGAATTGTCGTCCAATACATCTGGAGAGTGTCAGGAGGAAGGCTAGAGTACAAATTATCTGGAGATTACATTTATGCTGATCACATTTATACACAGAAATTACTAATTTCTATAGATATATCAAAAAGAGTGGTAATAGAAGTTTAACATTAGAATGTGACCATGTGTCACATGTAGTTCAGTACTAATTTTGGATGTGCCTTTCTCTTTAAAGCTCCAGGGAAAGTAGTGAATCTCACAGTTGAAGCATTCAACCATTCAGCTGTCAATCTGATTTGGTTTCTGCCTCGGCAGCCAAACGGAAAAATAACCAGTTTTAAAATTAGTGTGAAGCATGCACGGAGTGGGATAGTAGTGAAAGATGTCTCTGTTAAAGTAGAGGATCTTCTATCTGGACGGTTACCAGAGTGTAACGTAAGTAATGTAAAACATTTTGATCAGAGATAGAAACAAGATTGTATTTATCTGCATAGTGTTGTCTTTGTACTTTTAAAGTTGTACTTCATATAAAAAAAATTCAAAACACTAGTTCAGATGTTGATTCAGTGTGATCATTTGCAGCGTAATTTTTATTAACTACTTGGGTATTAAAGGGCTTGCCTATCTCCATATATACATTAAGATCTCCAGTGGAGGGCCTGCTGCAGGGTCTCCTTCCCCATCTGAGGTGAGGCAGGTGGCTTCCAGAGAGAGAAGAGCCTTCTCTGTGTTGCCGCACTCATTGTTGAGTGCCCTTCCCAGGGAAGCTCACCTGGCACCTATGTTATTGTCCTTGCTAGGCACCTATTTATTTTTCTGAACTCTTTAAATGAAATTTGTACTTTATTTATTTAATCCTGCTGACTGTTTTATTCTGCTTTTATAATTTTGTGGCTTTTTGTTTACATTAATTTACATTTTAATTGTTTTATTCTTTTCATAAACCATTCTGGGAATATGATCAAAGGGTGATATAAAATACTGATAATAAGTAAACAATCAAATAAATAACATTGTGTTTGCTAGAGTGGCTGAATTATATAGTATCCAGCTATAGAAGTATGGACCCATCCAGGCATGAGCAAGAAATATTTCTGAAAGTTTTTCTTTTAAATAACGGCCCTCACAGATCCTTAAGTTTCTGTTTGAACTTCCTTAAGTTTATAGCTGAATTTGGAAATCATGGTTGCAACCCTATATCCACTTACCTGAGCATAAGCTGTGTTGAGGTCACTGGAACTTACTTCTAAGTAAAAGCATACTACTTTCTATAAGGCTGCAGTACTATATATCTTAAGAGTAAGTTTCATTGGACACTATGGGTATTACTTCTGAGTAAGCATGCATAGGATAGCACTGTTTGTGTTAAGATCTTGGCTTTACATTTCATCCCAAATTTAGATTCTAAGCAAACAGATTTGCAGCAACAAGTCTCTCCAGTCATCATTAGTCATGCAGCAAAGTAGTTATACACCAAGATTTGTCTTCACTCTGTTAACAAGAATTTTTAAGATGTATTGATTCCTGTTCTAATGTTGTTCCCTGCCTCGATCCAAAGGGAGAGGCGGGTAAGAAATAAATGAATGTATTATTATTATTATTATTATTATTATTATTATTATTACTGTATAATTGCAATTGTACCATTCTATTAAAAATTTTTTTTGCGATAAGCTACATTGATCAATAATGTTACAATAAACATTACAGACTAATCTGATTATTTGAATTGCCAAGGTAGAGAACGCTGGCAACATAATTTTGATATGCTTCATTAAAAATTGAAGTTTGGTTCTCTTAGGTCCATTATTACTAATTTACAAATGTTGACACAGAATTCATCAATTTGAGCTGAGTATCATTTCGATACTGGGTTAGGAAATAGCCTGTGTTTTTATTATTTTTAAAGAAAGAAGAAAATATTTGCGTAACAACAGTTTGGCATTAATCAACTAAAGTTTTTATTATTTTTCATTATATATTTCCATTCAGTTGTGTTTCTGCTTGGAGTGTTCTGTTAGAAAAGTTTTGCCATTCTTCTGTTTTGGATGCATAATTAACACTTCCACTGGCTTTGGAATTTTCATCTTGCAGGTAGCATGAAAATAATTTTAATGTTAATGTTTGTGAGGTTATTTTGTCTTTACAGGATAACAGCGAATCATTTTTGTGGAGTACTACCACTCCTTCAACTACTTCTAGTAAACCTACTATATTTATCCCAAGTACAGTTGCTCCCAGCAAAATGAGCTCTGTCTGGAATGAACCTATCAGTTTTGTTGTGACTAATCTCAGGCCATACACTACTTACCTTTTTGAAGTTTCTGCAGTTACCATTGAAGCAGGTTACATTGACAGTGCAATTGTAAGGACACCAGAATCAGGTAAAATGTTTTCCTGGAAGCATTTTTAACAGAAGCAAATCAATATGTAAAGTATTCATTATTGTTTTAAAATATAGTACAACAGCAGGAACCAATATATCTTGGAATGCTTTATGCTGTGATTATCCTTCCCAATATACATTTTGGTATTCATTGTATTTTTTGTTTGGGCGAGCTATGGTCAGTTCACTGTAGGTATTTGTGCCTTCAATGAATAGACTGAAGTTTACTCTCTTCTCAGAAAGAGAACATGCATGATTTTCTTTATATCAGCATGTCCATTTTAAGAGCCATACTAGAGGAGATGCTTGTAGATCTTTGATTAGTTCTGTTTGGTGTGATGAGGCATCCACAAATGGGTTAACTCCCTCCACAGACCAAGAAAGACAGGGATCACGTGATCACACAACTTTGCCTGAGGCTGGTTGTCCTGTAGCTCCACCCCAGTTCTTCCCTGTCTTTCACCCTGGTCTGGGCTTTTATCTTGCTCTCTTTGTTTAGCATTTCTCTCTCTCAAATTTATATCTTCTCCTTTGTATTCTAGAATCCATATTTCAGCTTTTTTCCCCATCTTGTCTCTTGCCAAAACCTCTGTGGCTTTGCCTAGCCACTTGGCTTATGAAAGGGAGGGCTTTCCAGCATTAGGTTACTTTTAAAAGGTTGTACACGCACTTCTCACTTCCAGGAAACCATCCACTCTGAGTGATTATGAAGCAACATGGAAGGCTTGCATCTGCTGGTGTAGGTGCAAGTCACTCATCCATAGGGAGGCAACCCGTAAAGAGCTTCTTCTCTTCATACACCCAGGTCTGGACTTGGGTTTGAAGCTAAACACTTGCCACAGACAAGTCTCAGCTCTTTGGTCCTTTTCAGGGTTACACCTCTGACCACATATCTACATCTCAGGAGGTTCTTCACTGCTCATTCCTCTGATAGTGTGTCATTTCCCATCCCAGACCCAACATGTTCCTCTAAAGAGACTTACCAAAGCGTCATTTGAGCCCCCACACCAAGTCCCTCCAGTGCTCTTCTCATTAAAGGTGGCCTTCCTAATATCAGTCATAAGGCCTGAAGAATCTCTGAGGTAGGGACCTTATCTATCAGAGACCACATTTGGATTTTCCCCAAGAACTTAGTAATATTCTAATTCTTGTAACTTTTCATATATTTTCTTTTGTTTTATGGATTTAAAATTATTGTTGTTAATTATAATTGTAATTCATATTTAGTTAATGTGTAGTCAGTTCTTTTCTCAAGGATCTCTGCATTTCCTGGCCATTGGGAGGAGTTAACCCATTTGTGATCCCTCTGTCACACCAAACCAGAAAGAATCTTCATAGTAATAGACCAATGTTGTGATTGAGCAGGGGGTTGGACTCGATGGCCTTGTAGACCCCTTCCAACTCTGCTATTCTATGATTTCCAAACTTTAAAAGCAACCATGTGGTAGAAGACAGATTAAGATTTGAGCTACGGTTCTTTTCCCTAATGATATTTTCCTGATCTAAATTGCCTAGTTGCCATTTGACTATTAGGGATAACCTATGGATCCTTTTTACACTTCCTTACATTACAAAGATCTTCATAGTTTGGTGGCACAGTATTCTAAAATGGGCTGGGTTTCCATAAACAAAGACAATAAATGATTACGCCCTGTATAAATGCAAAAATTGTTTATTGAGTAAGTTGTGTCCCTTAATGAGAATTGCAGGTCTACTTAGGATGCAATCCTATGCATATTTAGACAGGAAAAAAGACCTTCAATTCTTATCATTGCTGACTGGGGAATGCTGGGAGTTGGAGGAGTTTTTTCTGCTCATTATGCATAATTATGCCTTTAACTTCTTCAGGACTTAACATTTTACAACAACCTTCCCCAACTTGGCACCATCCAGAAATTTTAGACCTCAACTCCCATCAGCCGCAACCAATGTGGTTAATGATCAGGACTGCTGGGAGTTGTAGTCCAAAACAGGAGGGCACCAGGTTGGGAGAGGTTGTTTTAAAATAATACAATGATTGTAGCTGATGCCATTAGAGTTGGCAAAACAACAGAGAATGATAAAGTAATATTCGGTAAGCATTGAGCACCTTTTGAATGAAAAAGGTATTTATTTCCATCGATCAACAGCTGTTCCCATTTTGACAGCTACTGTAATATATATTTGTCCTTTTTCTTGGCCAGTAATGCCTTTGAATAATGTCAAGTTTGACCTAATCAAACAGCTGAAGCATTTTGTCAACAGGACAAAACGGCAATATGTTAGGGATATCATTAACAAACTAAGTGTTCAAGAAAATATTCCAAACAGTTTGAATTTATAGCCAAGACTATTTTTAGAAAGTGGCATATAAAGTGTGCTTTTAACACTTTTTTTGTAGTCTCTATTAATAACACATATCTCTATTAAGTAACTTAGGGTGCAATCCTATGCATGTTTAGACAGAAAAAAGCCCTACAAGTTCCAGCATTCCCCAGCCATACGATTGTATCCTTAATTTTATGTGCCCAAATGTCTACAGCTTGCCAACTAGTTACAAAATTGGTTGTCATTTAAGAATATTAAGAATACCTATCTTAATTTGAGCTTAATAGAGTACCTTTTGTATTTATGACATTTTGTTCTTTTATCATGAAGTGATAAAGTATGGCTTGGTCATAGTGTCGTCATTTATTTGATGTACAGTGCTTTGTAATAAAGTGCTATATAAATAAGTATTATTAATATGTATCTAGTATATTGTTGAATATTATTGTTATATACTTTGGTTCAGTTAAGATATTCTATTAGTATTGTATTCATTGTATTTTTTGTAAACTGTTGACCTACTTTATTTGATTAACAGCACTTTGAAATAAAGTGCTATATAAATGATTATGATGATGTACATATTATGAATTATAAGATTATTATAGCAGTGAAATGATGCTGGGTGGGGACTGACATAAGCATAGACTTCATGGACGTAACAGTCCTCTTTACCTTATTTTAGTTCCAGAAGATCCACCTCAAAATTTTGTCAGAGGCAACATCACTGGAAAGTCTTTCTCAGTTTCTTGGGAACCACCAACCATTGTTACTGGAAAGTTTAGCTACAGAGTTGAATTATATGGACCATCTGGTAAATCAGAACCTATGTATTTTTGTTTCATGGTCTGTACATGACTTTTTAGAAATGAGTGTGATAACAAAAATAGCAGCTTTCACAGCTATATTGTAATAAGGCTTAATTACATTATTTGACTGAAATTGTACCAGTGTCAGCTGGTGAAAGCTTTTATTTAATGTCCTCCTTCCTTAGCTGCTTCTTTCTGAAAAGGTGAGGTGTCTTGCTTGGCAGCAGGCAAAAGAATGTATATGCCATTCAACCTAAAGGTTAACTGGAGGAAATAACAAGGCAAATTTTGTTTGGCTAAATTAACACAATTGATTTTTAGCAACACTGATGATAATACTAATTAAAGTGCAGTATACATTTCACCTAAATTCATGGGTAAACATTAATTGCCTGTTGAGTTGTCTTTCAATAGAACTAGAAGTAACCCTATAAAAAAGGTGAATTCTTTTTCTTTCCTTTTATTAAACTTACCTGTTCATTTCAGGCCATATTTTGGATAACAGCACAAAAGACCTCAAGTTTACCTTTAATAATCTAATACCATTCACAACATATGATGCTTTTGTTGCTGCTGAGACAAGTGCTGGGGTGGGGCCAAAGTCCAACCTAACTGTTTTCACACCTGCAGGAGGTAAGCTCCATGTTTTGATACATTTATTTTATGGAAAGACAGGTTTTGGAAAGCCAGTGTTTACAAATACAGCCTATGAAAAATAGGTGTGATGGTTGGATCTTATGGTTGCTTGGAATGTTGAGTTGCACTCTGACTTCCCCTTTGATGGTGTTTCAATATTGCATGAAGAGAAGACCTTTCTGTTCCAGCAGGCCCATATTTGGGTTGCTTGATGTGATGCGTGAACCTGGAACTAAGGGACAAGCAATCCAGAGTTTTAACCCATGGTTTGTGGTTGGGTTAAACCTCTGGGTTATCTGTCTCTCAACATCCCAGAGTTCCAGGTTTGCACTTCAAATCAAATAGCCATTTCTAGGTTGTTACTGGAAGTGGATACAAAACAGGAGCAGGAAGTGTGTGGGAGGCAGTGTTGTATACAAACCAGATCAATATGTGGTCACTTTTCCACCCACTGCCTTGCCTGGATTGATACACACACACACACACACACACACACACACACACACACACACACACACTGAGGCAATTCTGGTCCTTTATGTTTGTTTCAGTTATATGTGTTTTATTTCCCAGGAATCATGGGAGAAGAATCTTTTTTCTCCCAAGAATCTTGCATCTGATTTAATGTTCCAGAATTTGCATTTCAAAAGCTGTCCCATTCCTGAGTTCCAAAAGCAGTTTAGGGATTAGGTATGAGAGAAATTTAATGGAAACTGCCAATGTTACATACATGTTTCCCCTCCCCCAATGCCTTGCTCTTGTATCGAAATTCCTGGCTGCTTTTTGAAGTTGGACTTTTGAAGGACAAAATAAATAAATCAGGTGTTGTCCTTTCTAGAATCCCATCTTTATAATTTCTGAATAAAAATCCATTTTGAGTTGTGAAACCACAGTAATTATTTGACCATTAGATGGCAGTAAGTGGTTACAATACAGGCAAACTTGGAATTTATTTCATAATCTTACTCATTGAAGGGGCAAATTTTACTTTCTACAGCTCATTTAGCTTTAAGGTGATACTATTTTAAGCAACTTTATAATAAAGTTCTACTTTGATATGGTGCTGATACATGATGCATTAATGTGAATAACTTGCACTTCAGATACAAGATTGCCTTCCATATGCGTAAGAATAGTTCTTCCCATATACTCCATTTCCTTCTATTTCTTTACAGTTAATAGAATGATTATTGTAAAGGGCTATCCTAGCAAATAGACAAGACATGATTGGCCCAAAATGAACATGAAGGGAGGGAGGGAGAAAAGATGCATATTTACTTGCAATTATTTGGATTTAACTATCACTGTCATACTAGCAACCATGCTGATTACTCTGATGAATGGGTAGGTGAGAAAGGACTCATAGGGCTCTATCACACCAGCATTATAGCCCACTGTTGCCCTGCATTGTATGTTGATGAATCACATGCCATCATCCTTGTCCTGCCTTGATATTGCCTCCCCCACCCCCTTTAGTGCTATTTTTTGGTGCGGGCAAAGTCCGGATCTTCCAGTAATGCGAAAGGACACTGCTCTACCCTCAACATGTATTTTTAGGGGGCATGTGTGCCTAAGGGTAGTCTCACTAAAAAAAAAAGGAGTGCAGTGTGATTCTCCACTCAACTGTGAAGAATCACAGTTAAATCTCATTTAACTCTATGTTCTTACTCCTGAGTAGGCATAACCAGGGGTACATTTTGACCTTAAAAGAAATGTGGAAAATTTATTTATTTATTACATTTTTATACCGCCCAATAGCCGAAGTTCTCTGGGCGGTGCACCCTCCCTGCCCACAGCTCCCTCATTTTTAAAGATAAAGAGATCAAAATTGGCACAATGATAGCTCTTAAGTAGAGTTTCCAGCTTGCCAAGTTTGAATGAGATTAGTCCATCCCCTGATTTTTTTAGGATTTTTTTTTTTAAAAAAAACCTTAAATCCTTTTCCTGGAAGTTCACAAATATGAAGGATGGCTTTTCCTTTCCTTAGTAAGCCTGTATCTGTTCAATGGGGTTTACTCAAAGGTAAGCATGCATGGGATTTTACAAAAGAAATGAGTTAAATCATTGTTTATCTGTCTCTGTCACTGAAGTGCTCGCTCTCTCTCTCTCTCTCTCTCTCTCTCTCTCTCTCTCTCTCTCTCACACACACACACACACACACACACACACACACACACACACACTGCAATGGTGCCCCCAAGTGTAACACTTTCCCCCTGGAAGTGAATGGCTTCATTTTTTTTATCATTCTAAATTGTAATAAAGAGATAGACCTTGGGAACTGGCCTTTATATATCAGAATAGTGATGTGGAAGGAAGGAAGCCTGCTCTGATAGACCGAAATAGCTAGCTACCCTGAATGAATGGATGAGTGGTTTACTGCAAGGCTAATATCTGTTCAGCCCTAAGAGTCCTGGAAATTATTACTTGCCCTGATGGGACTAATGATTACTTCAGCTGGGGTCATTAGCTATTCTGACGACATAAACAATTCACTAAATATTTCTAAAGTTCCTAGCTGATCTGAATATCCACCAAGATCAGGTAACTTCCCAACATGCAGAACTTCAGCAACATGCATAATTGTAGTATATCTTAAAATTGGTAGAACAAAGTGTGCTATCAGTGGAAATAGGACATCAGACATTCCTGCTTCCAAGATCCTAAAGCCATTTTAGTTAATCCATCAGAATTCTGCTCAAACAGAATATTTGCTAGCCAAATTTTAAAATGTGAGTGCAACTAACATGCAGCATAGCTGAATGGACCCTAGGGCCAATTCACAGGGTACTTGAATTGTTGCAACTTTGGCTTATATTGCAGGCATACATGTCTAGATTCAGGGTAACATGAATCCAAACCCTGTCAACCAGGAAGACTCCACATTTTAATGGCTATAGAAGCTATCAAAACCTAAGACTAGACTCCAGATCTTCACACAAATATTTTCTGATGCTTACAAGTTTTTCTGATGGAACAAATTAGTGATTTTATAGAGGATTTTGTTAACATAAGAGAAGAATTCATGAGTAGTATCCAATGTTAGTCCTATGTAGAGTTGAGCCATTGTAATAAATGAGACACTTGTTAGTCACAATTAACTTTTAATTGTGTTACACAATTAACACAATTCCCTTCATTTTAATGGGGCTATTCTATGTAGGAATAACATTGCATACTACTTGAAGTGTTTAATTGTCATTATGTTCCATATGTTCTAGTTCCTGGACCTGTATTTGATTTGCATGTGGCAGACGAAGCAGCAACCTTTATTAGAATTGCTTGGAAGAAACCACAGCAACCAAATGGAATCATCACACAGTACAGAGTAAAAGTTTTGCTTGAGGACACAGGGGAAACTCTTGAAGATACAATTCTAACAGAAAAAAATAAGGTGCTTTCATTTGAAACCAGCTACTACTTGTTGATTCTCAGTACTTTCACATTATCCCTTATTTCTCATTCTAATGTAAGGATTGAAAATGAGAGAGTTTTAGTCAGTGAAAATGTCTCTTTTATTTTCATTTTAGCATTTTATTGAATCTGTGGATCCAGATTTGATAAATGAATATACACCATCTTTCACATGGAATAAAATAGACACAGTAACCGAAGGTTCAGCTGAGATGTTTCCGACAGTGCACACATTTTCTCCAGTGAAATTTACTAGTATAGCTGGTGATAATTTTCCTACTCTGAATGAAGTTGCAGAACTACATGCAGAATCAGGTAAGCTGTAAAGGTTCTTTTCTAAACCTACCTCATTGTTCAAAAGGCTACTGTCACATACAGTAGATGATGTTAGCACAGAGATCAGCCAAATTATTAATGAGTCATTTGCTGATTCTGACTCTCCCACCCCCCACACACACAACTGCCGCCTGAAGCAAATGAAAAATACCACACAAGCAGAGATTACTAGCCTCTTGTCACCTAGTTGACCTTCCTTCCAGAGAAAGAAGATGCCAGAGTTCCTGGACAAGCTGCATAGACAATCAGTTATTACAGTTGCCAAGGCAGGTGTGATTGGAGGAGATTAGCATATCCCTGTGTCCCTTGCAGACCTTAATTTTTCCAAGAGCTTTTGACTAATAGGTTTTCAAATGTCACAGAAAGTAAATAGGTCAAAAAGTTACAGCTCTGCTACATGGGGGCAACAAACAGGTGGAGATGGCCCTGTGACACAGTGATGTCATTAGCATGCACAGCATTATCAATGGAGCATTTTTCTTGACTAAGTATGGATATTTATGAGCCATTCAACAAGGCCTGGCTGACAGATATAGGCTTAAAAGGCATTTCTGATTTTTTTTTTCTGTTCAAGTGAAGGCATTAAACAAGACAAGGCCACATTCTGATTTTATTTACATTCCTTTGAAGGTCACTTGTAAATGAAACTAGTTTTTTTAAAAATACAGCCAAGCTTCTTGGTGGTCATGACTGATCTTGCACTAATGGTTCAAAAGACACGTATTCCATTTCCATTATAATAAGAATAATTTAATTTCCTTTCTCTTTTTTCACCAATGTGTATACTACAAGAATGAAAACATGTTAAGGTTACAATCCTATATACACTTACCAAGGAATAATTCTTATTAAACTCAATGGGGTTTACTTATGAGTAGACATACATAGGTTTGCAGTGTAAAACTGCTATTTCTTAGTCTGCCTGTATGTTATATGACAGCAGTCCCCAACCTTTTTGGCACTAGGGACAATCATGGAAGACAATTTTTCCACGGACCGGTGTGTGTGTGTGTGTGTGTGTGTGTTGAGGGGATGGTTTTGGGATAATTCAAGCACATTACATTTATTGTGCACTTTATTTCTATTATTATTACATTGTAATATATAATGAAATAATTATACAACTCACCATAATGCAGAATCAGTGGGAGCCCTGAGCTTGTTTTCCTGCAACTAGACAGTCCTATCTGGGGGTGATGGGAGACAGTGACACCCAAAGTGTGTTGCTTATGTCCAGTCTATTCCGTAATCTCGTTTTGGTTGTTGTCAATGCAGAAATTGCATTGTTGTCAATGAGAGCACGGCCTGGTTCCTAACAGGCCACAGACCCGGACCGGTCCATGGCCTGGGGGTTGGGGAACCCTATTATTTGACACACAGGGTTCATTTCTCGGCTGTATCCAATGCCAGCCTCTGTTCCATCTGAATGATATGCTTTTATTTTATTGGATTGCTAATTTCTAGTGCTGTGCCAAAATTGCTCTCATATTTTTTTCCCAATCATTCTCTGTCAATTTGATAGAAAAGTAATTGCTTTCAAAAAACAAATTTAATGGTGAAGAAAATTTCAGAGAAATTCTCATGGGTTGGGTTTGGGTTTCTTGTGTTTACCTTAGTTAGGAGATGGCCAAAGAGGGTGTGCAAATGTCCTGTTTTTCATCTCTCTGGCAGCCTGTAGTTTTCTCAGCTTCCCACACTTCAATTAAGGCTCAGGAGAAGACATCATGAAGTAATTCCAATCCAAAGGGATTTTTTAGATGAGAAAGTTCTGGCAGTCTGGGAGGCTGCAGAGCAATGCAGAGGTGTGTAATAGAAAGGAAAACGCACACTCACATACAGTACCCTCAGCCAACTTGCAGTGATTTGCCAATGGTGAGCCCTACCTGTGAGGAACTGTTGAGAATTTCTCTTGCCCTGGAGAAATTCAGTGAAATTATCTCCCCAATTTTTCCACTTACAAATAGGGAGGAGAATTTCCAGTGGCCATTTGTGCACAGCTCTACTACTTTAATTTGCTTTGGTGCTGATCAACTTGACAATCATTTTGGTGCTGATTATTTAATGAAAAGATAACAATGTTTTCTTTTCCTTTTTAATATGTAAAGCATTTATTGATGCCATCAACCTTTCAGCTGAGCAGCTGTCATATCTTGTAAATGGACTCCAGCCTTTCACTAAATATGTAATTGCTGTGTCTGCTTTTACAATCATTGGAGAAGGACCACCAGCTATTCTCATTGCTAGGACAAGTGAACAAGGTAACGTTTCATGACTGAAATGTTTTCATGCTGGCAGTTCTTAATTTCCCCCCAATTTTCTAACTGAGACAAAATGGTTTGTTTTTGTTCTGCAGTTCCAAGCTCCGTAAAAAACATAAATTATAAAAATATTAGTTCATCCTCAGTTTTGCTGTCTTGGGATATACCAATAAATCCCAATGGAAAAATCACACATTACACAGTTTATGCAATGGAGCTGGATACAAACAGAGCTTTTCACTTGACTACATCAAATAACAGCATCTTAATTACAGGTAATGGTAGTGTAAAAATATTTGTAGCAGCTGTTAAAATGTGTTGGAATAATTGAATATAAATGCATCTGTTTTCATATTCTGTCTCTACTATCAGCATGCTTTAGAGAACTGAAATCCTTCTAAAGCACTGGCCCTTTTTATAGGCATTGTCTAGCACATCCTCAGCCTGGAGTGATGGTGAATCCAAGAACCTTTATACAAGTTCTGGGTATTATGAAGGTCTCTTATTTTTACTGCACTTGAAATAGTGTTCTGCAGAATTTACTTATGCCAAATTGTGCTATCATTTTGCATTCACTTTGATGATTAAAAATAAACATTCTCTCTCACCCTCTTTCTCTTATCCCGCCCAAAACACATACTATTTTCAGTGACTACAAGTGTCTAGCAGAGAATTTAGCAAAGTAAAATAATAAAAGATAGATCCAGTTATACCCTGCATACCCAAAGAGGCTTTGGGTTTTGTGTTTCTTGAACAGCACACCCCTCTCATCTATATGGCATAGAGAACAGATATCTGCTGTTAAAGATGGGGGGGTATTAAAATACTGGGAATATTCAGTTCTTTGAATCCTGGTCCATAAGAATAATAGTTAAAACTAAGTTATAAAACCAAGAAGTTCAGCATGCTACACTGAAAACCCCTCCTAAATAAGACTTGACAACTTTACCTAGATCATTCAACTTGTAATGTCTTGGTGTTCCTTGGGAATAATGTCTGCTTGCTGTCCATTAGAGGAAATGAAAACTGTATAAATCTGTTTATTTTGATGGGGCTTACATGAGTGAAGGTACCAGTGGATTGCATTTGTGGAGTTTGCTTCTTATTCCGTCTAGGTTTGAGAAAGTATACAAATTATAAAATGAGGGTAGCAGCTTCTACTACAATAGGAGAAAGTGCTCTGTCCGAAGACAATGATATTTTTGTGAGAACACCTGAAGATGGTAAGCATATTGTTCATGCTGATTTTATTGTTTGGTATGTCTTGGCTGATTGAGCCATGTCAGTACCTAAAAATACTGAATGAAATATGAATATATACAAATGTTTTTTAAAAATGTTAACTGTGTCCAGGTTTTGTAAAATTGACCTTTCTTAGCTCATTCAAACCATTCATGTTGTTGTTCAGTCAACCTAGTTGTAACTTGACTTGAAACTTACTAAATCTGCATTTTTGAGGATCTTCATTGTAACTAATCTCTAGAAAATTCCACCTCAATTTCCTGTCTGCTATCGTAACTACATTTTTTTTCTACGTAAAACAGGAAGGCAGCTTTTCCTGATAGGGATTTACATGAAGTAGAAAGAAATGTTTCTAAATTTCCCAAGAATCTTAATTTAATATGTCTAATAGCTATAATGCACTAAATATTATGACTAATATAGCTAAATATATAAGCAATATGTAGTGGTTTTTATTTTGCATTATAATAAGCCAACAGTTTTGGCAGAAATGAGATAGCCTTTTCTTTTATTCAAGAGTTCAATATGAATCCTTCATAAGAGTTCGATATGAATGAAATGATTGCTCTCTTAAGTTATACTGTCTATATGATCTATGTCGGGAGAAAGACAGGGGGAGTGTGACTCTGCTGATTCTCCTTGATCTCTCAGTGGCTTTTGATACCATTAATCATGGTATTCTTCTGGGACGACTGGCTGAGTTAGGAGTGGGAGGGACTGCATTGCAGTGGTTCCACTCCTACTTGGCAGGTTGGCTCCAGAAGGTGGTGCTTTGGGAACATTGCTTGGCCCCGTGGATTTTCCAGTATGGGGTTCCTCAGGGGTCAATCTTTCCCCCATGCTGTTTAACATTTACATGAAACAGTTGGGTGTTCGTTGTCAGCAGTACGCTGATGCACACAGCTCTATTTCTCCTTTTCATCTTCATCAGGTGAGGCTGATATGCTGAACCAGTTCCTGGCTGCAACAATGGACTGGATGAGGGCTAATAAACTGAAACTCAATCCAGACAAGACTGAGATGCTGTTAGTGGGTGGTTCTTCTGACCAGATAGAGGGTGTTCAACCTGTTCTGGATGGGGTTGCATTCCCTCTGAAGGAGCAGGTTTGTAGCTTGGGGTTCTCCTAGAACCATCTCTGTCACTTGAGGTTCAGGTGGCCTTGGTGGAACAAGTGCCTTCTACCAACTTCGGTTGGTGGCCCAGCTATGCCCCTATCTGGACAGGGATAACCTGGCTTCAGTTGTCTATGATCTGGTAACCTCCAAGTTAGATTACTGTAATGCCCTCTATATGGGGCAGCCTTTGAAGATGGTTCAGAAGCTGCAGCTTCTGTAACATGCAGCTGCCAAATTGATAACAGGAACCAGAAGGTTTGAACATTTAAGACTGACTCTGGCCTGCTTGCATTTGCTGCCTGTACGTTTCCAAGCCCAATTCAAAGTGCTGGTTTTAACCTATAAGGCCTTACACAGCTTGCGACCACAATACCTGATGGAACGTCTCTCCTGACATGAACCTACCTGTACATTATGTTCAACATCTAAGGTCCTCCTTTGGGTGCCTACTCTGAGGGAAGCTCGGAGGATGGCAACAAGGGAGAGGGCCTTTTCAGTGGTGGCCCCCCAATTATGGAATGATCTCCCCAACGAGGCTCACCTGGTGCCAACATTGTTATATTTTTGGTTCCAGATCAAGACTTTTCTCCCAGGCATTTAACAGCATATGTTGAGTTTTTAACTGACTGAGAATAGTTGTTTTGAATGGATATTGTACGTAATCTGTTGTTATGCTTTTTATGGTTTTAAATTTTGTATATCGGTTTTTAATGTTCAGTATTTTAAACTTTGTAAACCGCCCAGAGATCTTCGGATATGGGGCGGTATATAAATGTAATAAATAAATAAATGTAACATTATAGTGACAGTATAAATATGAGAAAGGAAAATATAATCTTTTCCACACCTTACTGTAATTTCTGAATGCTGGATTTTTAAAGCAACTATGAATCAATGGAAACATGTCTGATATATTGAAAAGATCTCTACAACTTTCTTTGTGATTTTTGAACTAAAGAACCCAGTTCGCCACCAAAGAATGTCGAGATACTAGAAGTGACAGCCACAGAAATAAATTTAAGATGGTCACCACCAGAAAAGCCTAATGGGATCATAACTCATTATGAAATTATATATGATGATGCCACTACTTTAATTTTTAAAAATACTACAGCGACAAACCTTCTTTTAAATGGCTTGAAACCATTCACTCTGTATAACATTTCTGTCCTGGCATTCACTCGCCTTGGTCATGGGAATCAGTCATCTGCCCTGTTATCTGTACGAACGGCTGAAACTGGTAAGTGCAAAATGTTCTATGGCTTTGGTTTTAAGCATTGTTATTGCAATGAAGTCCCACATTTCAAATCAATAGGATTGATTGCAAAATAAACATGTTTAGGATTTGGGTATTAAGCTGAAATATTATGATGGAACATATTTGGTTTTGCATGTGATATGTGTGCGATATGCTCCTGCATAGGGATTCTCGGAGTGTGAGATTACCTCCCTGTGCATTTTCACTGAGTGAAAGCAGGCTGTGGCTTTGTCTTGACCTTGATCTCTGCAGTTCAGCCAACCCTGTGGTCTATACTTTTGTGTTTTCAATTGTTCTGCAATGTTTTGGATGATCTAGGACTTGCAGTCCCACTTTTCAACAACAGTCATGCAGTATCCTGTCTTGTGATTTCATGTTTGGAAACATAAGTTCTTGGTGGCTCATAATACTCACTTCATACCAAAGTGAGTCTTACAACTCTGAAAGTTCTTGAGCTCTGATTTTAATCTAAGCTGGAGAAAAGGTCAAATCCTTCCTCCCTGCCCTTTTCCCACAAACCAGCCCATATCCATACCCCCTTCTCCCTGACTCCCACCTACCTAGCTTTCTGTTCTGATATTGGCAGTGGTGGGATAGTGGTACCTATGTAGGGTGACCATATGAAAAGGAGGTCAGGGCTCCTGTATCTTTAACTGCTGCATAGAAAAGGGAATTTCAGCAGGTGTCATTTGTATATATGGAGAACCTGGTGAAATTCCCTCTTCATCACAACAGTTAAAGCTGCAGGAGCTATACTAGAGTGACCAGATTCAAAAGAGGGCAGGGCACCTGCAGCTCTGTTGTGATGAAGAAGAAATTTGTTGTGATGAAGAGGAAATTCCCCCAGGTTCCCCATATATACAAATGACACCTGCTGAAATTCCCTTTTCAATACAACTGTTAAAGATACAGGAACCCTGTCCTCCTTTTCATATGGTCACCCTATACTTATGTGGCACACCACTATGGCTGCAAGGCAAGAAAAATAGGTGCTTGGAAATGAAGTTTTCCGAGGATTACTAACATCTGACTTGCAGCTCTAGTAATATGCCAAGCTATTTGCTTTTACTATATTTTTTTGTATTTTTATTTATTGCACACGATTCTGATATCTCTCAGTGGTTTATAAATTTTATAATAAATAAATAAATAAGTGTGTGTGCGCGTGTGCGCGTGGGGAAGGTCCCATTGCCTAGTGCAGCAAGCCAGGTGGGTGAGCATCAGATAGTCATAGGCAATTACAACCCCTTTGTACCCTGGCATGTTCCTAAGCTCAAGAGTATTGAGGACAGTTAAGGAGAAGCCTGCTATACATCTGCCTTCCTCTTTTCACCCTAGTACCAAGGATTTGTTGGCCTGGTGAGTGAGGAATGACCAGGTCCATCCACTACAAATAATTGTAATATCCCACTCTAGACTTAAAGAAACCATCTGCTCTGGTTGAAGAATATTTTTCCCCATTTGTGTACCTGACCTCCAGGGACCACTCTGGAGGACAAAAGGCACCAACAGAACATTTTAAAACTGGATTTGAGATTTAAAAAGTTACCAGGCTGCAAGCTGCAAGAAAATGCTCTTTAATATTGGTTTAATTTTGTCTTTTAAAGCTAAACTTAATATCTGTTGGTAGTTTTGCAAGGATTACACAGGCTGGGGCTTGGTGGATCAAGGAATAATGGTCCTGTTTGGCGATTGGGGCTGTTTTCTCTTGAGTTTCAGTTGTTGGCACATCCTTAGTAGTAGTACTATATGCATAGTAATTCTCTCAAATTTAATTTGAATAACCTTTTGCTTGAATTCTTTCCTTTCAGTACCAGACTTCCCACCACAAAACATAACCTACAGGAACATATCTTCTTCAGAAATAGAGTTATCATTTTACCCCCCATCTGTCCCCAACGGGATTATAGAGAGCTATACTATATATCTCAGAGAGGCTGATGGAACTGATGAAAGAATCATCAACACCACTCATCTGTCACTAATTATTACAGGTGATTACTATAGCAGGTTGTTACTTTAAAACTTTATTCATTTATTCATAATCTTTATTCATCATTTGACTTTTTCTAATTGTAACATTGAAACCAAGGAAAATATAAATATGCTTAACATATTTACTCTTTATTTAGGTTTAAAAATCTATACAAAATACATAGTTGAGGTGTCTTCAAGTACTGTAAAAGGGGAAGGTGCTCGCAGTGCACCGCTGAACATATTGACTGATGAAGATGGTAAGTTTTCTGTCATTGTTGAATTACAATGTTTTGTGTTTGTACTGGTGAAGCCTTTCACATCAATTGTTTAAGGTGGACTGTCATGCCAGAATGTTTGCAAGCAATCTTCTCTGAGCAAGGGAAAAGTTGCCAGTTAGTAGGTATTAAACCTTCACAGAAAAGGAGGAGTTTTGCAGGCCAAGCTGAAAACTGAGAAGTGTCCCGGTTAGAATAATATTAAAGGACAAAATACAGCTATCATTATTGTACAAGCCCAATAAGTTCACACATTTGATAAATTTTAAAGGTCCTTTTTTAGCCAAATTTCAGAAGGCAGTGCTATGGCAAATCAGTTATGAGAAGCACATAAACAAAAACGTTGCTAATGTACTTTCTTGCAAGTACAGAGTGTTCTGAGCATCAGGCCAATTGCTTCATACATTTGCTCATAGCTGTGCAATTTTCCTAATTTCCATGCATGACTACAACTATGACGTGTTGTTGTTTTTAATGTTTTGGGACATGATGCTGTTTTGTGTGGTTTAAACTAAATATGATTATAAAGAAATACTTTTTATTGTGATTAGTAGCAGTAATAGCAATAACAACAATAACAACAACACATTTTAACTGATGAATATTTATTGAATCTTGATAACATGTTCGGTTGTCTTAACAAAGTGGTAACAAAGTATTTCAGACAACACGTTAAGCCATGGTTAGGCTGCTAACCCTTTTGCAGTTGTTTAAACTGTGGTTATGTAGCCACCATGGTTAGGAATGGTTCACATGACACACTAAGCCATAATGTTTAGCTCAAAATGCTTAACCATCACAGTTCAGCATGTTGTCTGAACAGGGCCGATTTCAACATGTTCTAAAATTTACAAAGAAGATTAGGAGCTGCTTTATACTGAGTCAGACCAATGGGCCCAGTCTTGACTAGGGATGGAGCCCCAAAGCTTCAAGGAGAGCTCTATTCCAGCACCATTACTATATATGGGTCCAATTCCAAGACTTTTACTTCTTTAGCATAGATGTTCAAGTATTCTAATGCTACTTTTAAGAAGCTGCATGTCCTATGGGTAGACAAACATGGATCAGTCCTTCTAAATATGTGAAGATAATGAAACAATTTTTTTATTTTGCATAACAATCATTGATAAAGATGGGGGGTTTGAATGTTTTGGCACGCGTTTGTGGGTTGTTGTTGAGGTTTTTTGGACTTAGACATAGGATGGGAAACCTGTGGCTCTCAGCCTAATTTCTGAGATGGCACAGAGAGAAAGATGGGTTGGTGTAGAGAGAATAAGCTATGCAATGCTGCCAGCTGCACCCACCATTGACTGTAGCCCCCAATTGACCCTTCATAGGAAAAAAGGATTATTTGATTAGAAAACTATTGCTTCCAAAATTGAGTACATTTGGATTTAAAAACAACAACCACCAATCTGATGTATTTTACTCAGATTTAACTCTGTGTGTGTATGGATCACTATTGTATTTTATAGTGGAGTCTGGTGGCTTCAGTGTCAATGCAGCAGTGAATCCATTCTAGATTTCAGTCGGTGCTCTAAAGGAGCTATTCAAGTGATTCACCACCCCACTGACATTGAAACCACCAGCCTCCACTGGTATTTTATGGATGGATGGATGTATACATTTATGGATTTGAAAGGATTTCTGCCTCACTTTTCTATTCGCAGAATCCACAAGATGGCTTAGAGTGAAATTATAAAACAATATGTAAAACAATAAAACACACACTAAAATTTATTAAATGGCAGCACTGAATCAACAAAAGCCCAGTCATGTGACATGAACATGGGACACCTACATGCTGAAGCAAGGGTGGGGTCATGCTGCTGGCCCTGCCAGCAATATTGCATGCACAGGCTACACTTACAGCCCAAAATCCACATGTGGAGTTTGAATGTTTGTGAAGGAACTCATGTGAGTTGTGCAAACCAGCAAAATTCAAGTTTGTTGAGTTTCTCAGGATTCCATTTGAAACCCATTCCAACTCATGTCTATCAGATTGTGAGCTTTGTTGTCTTTTTTCACACAAAATATTTGTGTATTTTCATGCGTGTTTTCCGAACGTACACATCAATTGTGCACGTTTCCCCCAATTGATGAGAGTGTACACATTTTTCAAAAGTACACTTTTTTCATACATAGTTTTCAAACGTATGCATTTTTCAAATGCACTTTTTAAAAATTCCATGAATTGAATTGCAAGCTGAGATATGTACAGACTTCAATTGTAGATTGCATTTGTGCCTGTGTTTGGTTCCAGGAGGTGTAATTTCTGGTCAAAAACAAAATGAAATAATCATACATCCCTACAATATAAGCAGCTGTGGATACTGAGCCAGGGCTAGGTCAGGCACAGTGTTGGGGATGCGCCTGCAGCACAGTCCCACCAATATTTCAATACATGGAGTGAAATGTGTATAGAGCTTAAGATGCAGGGTAATACATTTTATACATCCAAAGCGTATACTCTACTGCTGACCCACACCCTGTTCTTTCCCATTTTTCATTGTTATATCTTGTTTTCCAGCTATCTTGATTTGACTTGAGTTTTAATTGCACTTATATATTTGACATGACATTTAAGGCTCTGTGTCTTTTAATTTAATGCAGTGAAATATCAAAATGCTGCATTTTTATTGTCTATCAGTGTGATGCCAATCAATTTCCCTACCCTTTGAAGCTAATATAACAATTTCCAATTCATTTGCTTCTCAGCGGAACTACTTGACTATATTTTACATGGGTTCACACCTATAAAGTTCATGTTTTTATTACAAGGAAAAAATTACAACAATATACTTGAATCACCCGCAGCTCCATCTTCTCATGAAACAGTATTTTCCATTGCATCACAGAAACAGATGTCTTACCATTACCATGCAAAATTGTCCTTTATCTTCTCACTACAAAACCCCCACCTCAGACCAAATACCCTGCTTATAATACTAATATGGATAAAAGTCCATTTTAAGATATGTTTTTAATTATCTCTGAAATCAAGACCATTTAACAAGATATTGTGCCCTCATTTTACAGCTCCTAGTTCTCCTCCACAATTGCTCACGGTAAAACAGTTGTCTGGTGTCAATGTGAAGTTGTCATGGCAACCACCACTGGAGCCAAATGGAATTATCCTCTATTACACAGTTCATGTCTGGTAAGATTTTTCTGGAGATAAATATTTAACAGTCACCTACCAGAAATTTAAGGGGGTTCCCCTTACATTTCTTGATGGTTATAGATTTGCCACAAATTAATACTAGCGCATCACTTGAAACAACTTGTCCTTTACAAATTCAAGTTGAGCTCTTTACAGGGCAAGTGAAGTTTAAGAGGTCAGTGCTTGCCAGATTACTGAAGTATTTTTGGAAGCAGGGGTTCAAAAACAGGAACGTGGAGGTGCATAGCAGCTGAATAATAGCATCTATAGAAAGAAGTAATTACATCACTTTTCCATGCCTGGTGTTCCTATCTAGTAAACAGCTGTGTGCCCTCATAGTGGTGAACTAGCAGCCTGAGTATCTTTGCCACTGCCTTAAGATGCTAAATGATTAGGGTGCCAGAAGTACCAGCTCCCCTTCTGCCATTTTTTGGAAACTAGTAGTATACCAGTGAGCTTCCACTTACCACAGTATCTGTGCAAGAAGTGCATCCTAGAAAATCTTGCCCTGTCACAAAGGACCTGGAAGTTTATCGTTGAAATTGAATGCTACTTCATAGGTATTCCTAAAAATGCTGCCCCAAGCAACCACTAGTGAGTTGTGTTCATTTGGAAGCTGATATTTTTTTATCCCCTCCCCACAAATGCTCTTAGTCATTAGAGCTTTAGAAGCTAGTTCAGTTCTGAATGAATATTAAGGCACCACTTAGGAACTTGCGTCTGAGTATGATTGCACTGTAAAACTTTTTACTGGCATATTTGCTGCCATGTTAAGGCACCATCATGTTTTCTGAGCATGTCTTCCTAAGCATTTATTTGCTGGTTAAGCCAACCTTTGATCATGTCTTCCTAAACATTCATATGCTGGCCAAGCCAACTTTAGAGGCACCATCTAAATACCTACAGTTATATCATAGAGATAGGGTTGCTTTTACAGTGAGCTGTCTTAATTTCGAAGCTTATATTTAATTTATCTCCTCCCCACCAAAGCTCTTAGTTATTAGAGCTTTAGAAGCTAGTTTTGAATGAATTGCCCCCAAAATGCATCTGCTTTGTTCCTTCTCAGAGACTTACAGCACAATCCAATATGTCTCCTCATGTATAGGATTTATATGTACGCCCTCTTGAGTTCTGTGAGATTTATTCACAGATAATGGATATAGGATTGCAGCCTTAAGTTTCAATCTTTACCCACTTGTTTGGGAATAAGCCCCACTGAACTCAACAGGAATTACTTCTTAGTAGGATTCCACAGTAAAACTTTTTACTGGCATATCTGCTGCATATTAAGGCACCATCTTGTTTTCTGATAACTTGTTCTTAAGCATTTATTTGCAGGCCAAGCTAACCTTAGAATTGAGGCATAATCTAAATATATACAATTATATCATAGTATATAAACAAAATATAAATGTCCAACAAAGTATACATTTTTAAATCCCATAGGAACCAATGGCACTTGAACACTTAGCTCAACTGAAGAACAAGCAATAATTGACATTGCTCTGTTAAACAATGAATAGGTAGGGTATTTAATGATAAATGTGTTTTGCAATTAGTTAAGATACATACCACATATTTTGAAATAAAGCAAGCAAAATATGATAGGTTCAAATTCATAAAGGGAAAAACACATAAATCCATATGCTTCGCCATATCATCTCACACAAAATGCCAGAGATAGTAAGCATCTTTCTGACTGCAAAAACATCTTTGCTTCTGAACACTCAGCAATATTGTGAATACCTGGCCTTTGTCTTTTCTCCATTAGACCTACCTTGTTATTATACTCTTATGTGATTATTAGCCCAGATATTCTAAAGCTACTTCTGTATCCTGAGCTGAACACCAGGATGTTCCTTAAAGTGGCAATTTCTCAATGTGTTTATTCTCCTGGCTTTATCACATGCTTCTACAATGGAAATATGCATCAACTGATATATATATATATATATATATATATATATATATATATATTGATATTACCAGCAGTACAATATTTGGAAAAACAGATGTTCCTAAGAATGTTAATCACAGTTTCAAGTGGAAGAAAATAAAAGAGGTAGACATTAATAGTTGGGATTAAACTTTAGGCTACAATTAAAGGAACTTGACATAACTTGCAAGCTGTTAGTGTTAGTGTGGAGAGGGAAGTTATTGAGATGCCCAGGTAGACTGGCATTGAAAGCCGGATAAGACATCCATCATTTTGCTAATCAACTATTTATTATATTATATTTGATGTATTTGCTTAGGAATGACATGTCAAGAAGAAGTATTAATGTAACAGATACATCACTACAGATTGCAGATCTTGAAAATAACAGGGAATATAGTGTTTATGTAACTGCAAGTACCAGATTTGGTGATGGAAGCATGAAGAGCAACATGACTAGTTTCAGGACATCTGAAGGAGGTAAGTATGTATATTGTTACCCAGCTAAAAGAAGGGATTTGGTTTACTGTTGAGAATGATCCTACTAGTATGAAATAAGTCAAATATTACACATCCAGATGACTTAAGGGGAGTATGATAATTAAGGATTGGATGCTTTATAGATATAGACTTCTCCTAAGGTGACAACAACCACTAGTATTTCCTGGGCGGGTAAAGCGCCATTTAAACAAAAAGTAAATGCTAAATATTATTTATTTCAGCTCCAAGTGACCCACCTAAAAATGTGTGGTATAAAAATCTGACTTCCTCATCAATACAAATATTCTGGAATGCTCCTCATAAGCCCAATGGGATCATACAATTTTATTCAGTTTACTACAAAAATGATTCAGGCACTTACATACAGGTACATCTACTTTGTTCTTCTATTTTCTGAGTTTCTATGTAATTATTTTGTAACTTAATTAGTATTCCACTACTGCCTACATTTAAATTTCATTGCCAAAATGCTTTGAGCATAACTAGTATGGAGGGGAAAGTATTACCTAACATTTATATTTAGGCTTTGTCCTCAACCATTAAAGTGAAAGTGATGTTTCACCCTTGATTTCATTAAGTACAGTCTAGAGAACTTGTGCTGAATTTTTACAATTCATGTATCAGGGAGAATTTAGATAAAGAGACAATATGCACAAAATATGGCACATAGTTTGGTTTCATATTTATTCTAACGTTAGTGTTAATGACATACATTTCATTCACGTATACTTTATTGCTAATATTCTATCCAAGAAGTAAGTTACGCACAGATAATGAAGCCATTTGTGCAACTGCTCTCCATGCTCAAAACTGACATTTCTCTTCAGGCATTTGATTTGATTCAAAGAAAGTTCTGATTGTGCATGCAGTTTACTTATTCACATGTAAATGACTTCCTTGGGTTGTGGCCTTTATAATTACTTGGTTTCTCCCCCTTATTGCACATAAATATATGGCAATGTATCTAAATGCAACTGCATTGCACAATATTTTAATTTTAAAACTACAAAAGAAGGAAAATAATATTGGATGTAACTTTGGTACAGTGAAACATATATGGCTTCAATTGCATTAAGTGTTTAAATATCATTGGTACCTATGGGAATGAGGGAGCAATCCTATGGCCCCTAGACATTATATGAGGAGCCATAGGACAATGGGGATTCCCCCTTGGAAAAGGAAATCAGAGATCCAACCCCCTCCTCCTCGCAGCTGGTGCAGAAAGAACCATGCTTGCTGACCTCCGAGTTTGGAAAAGTGACCCCGGAGAGGGGTAAAAGTTGGTGTTTCAGTGTGTGGGGAGGGGAAGAGACTGCAGAGGCAAGAATATGAACTATCCTGATGCGTATCCAGCCTCCTCCCCTCCCCTTCTGAAGCGCCATTGGTAGACGGGCAAAAAAGCCCATCTAGCCAAAAATGCAGGGCAAGCAAACAGGGAGGCGAAGATCACTTTTGCTGGTCCTCCTACCCTGAATTGGATGATCGGGAGCCTCTGAGTTCAGGGGCTTCCCATCATCGAGGGCACAGCTGATAGGATGGCACCCTTAAATATTTAACTTTCTTTGAATTGTGTCCTTATCTGTACAATATAATTAGGTGAGATGAAGATATGGCTCCATCTTAAAGCTGGCTTGGCCAGTATATTAAAATAGGAAGACATGATCAGGATACATGATTTTGCCTTAATATGGTTACATATATGCCAGTAAGTTTTCTTACAGTAAAATCCTATGCATATTTACTCAAAAGTAAGACCCATTAAGTTTAGTGAGATTTATTCCTAACTATGAGTGTATAAGTTTGTAGCCTTAATACCTAGGAGGGAGAGCATATATGGGAAGGAAGCATGACTGATAAGATGGCACTAATAGTGATAGATTTGGCTCCACTGTCAAGTTAGTGACTCTTGACACATATGTTTGTGTTGAGGAGTAGCTTCATAATAAACATTTTTCAAAATGAGCTATGTCACAATCTGAAATGCAGAAATGGGCTTATGAATGCACATGCATACCTGCATACCCACAGTCTTGCTGAAAATGGCCAAACTTTGGCTCTTTCAGTGATATACACTGAACTCTTTATACCAAGGAGTTTAAGGTTCACTTTTTTATATTATTTCCTTGATGGTTTTATTATAAGCAAGGCTCCCTCTAGTGGGTGATTAAAAAACAGAAACAAGAAACCATTTGTATGCTTAGAAATGTAAGTTATATCATTAGAAGTGTTGGGCTGCAATCCTAGACCTATTAACCTGGAATCTAATTCTGAGTAGACATGTATGTATTACATTGCTGGTGTCATTTCTCGATATGACCTCTGTTTTTCTCGAAGACTGTTCAGACAACACACTAAGCCATGGTTAGGTCACTAACCCCTTTGCAGCAAATGGCTAGTCAGGATGTTTAAACCATAGTTACGTAGCCACCGTGGTTAGGAATGGTTCACACAACATGCTTTGTCATAGTTCAAATGACACACTAAGCCATAATGTTCAGCTCAACATGCTTCACCACCATGGCTTAGTACAGGGTCTCTGATAAATACATCCATTGTATATATTTTGTTAACTAAAGGGTTGGAAATAGAGACAATTTGCTTAATCACCTAAGAGTCTGAAGGGCCATGCTGGCTCAGTAATCAAACAGTGATATTCTTCACTCAATTCTGGATTCAATTTATCCAGGGTGTGGAATCCCCTGTGATCTGAAGATGGAGATATGGAGATCAAATTCCCACTCAGTCATCCTGCTCACTGAGTAATTGTGGACCAATCACTATAGCCAGTGATTGGCCCACGAAATTGCCAGTGAAAGCATGTGGCTGGAGGTGTCAGGATTGCACCCACTGTCCCCATTCCCAATCACCATGCATTCATTTGATGTTCTATATAAAGTTTAAAAATGTGTACAACATGCATGCCATTAGACTAGGCTTTCTCCTAACCCAGGATAGAGCATACCCAAAAGTTGCATGCCACAGGCCTTGTAGAGGATAAAATAAATGCATGAAAAGTGGTCAAAGGGAGCATGAGGGTGGTCTCCCCTTCCACATATTCATTGGTTATTTGAGAATGCTTCTGTCTCAACTGTCCAAGCAATCCTCTCTCTGTGAATGTTCTATCAAGTTGTCACAGTTAGCATGCTGAAAGGCAAGGCAGACAGCTGATTAAGAGGATTGCTTCCATTTAAATCCACTGCAAGATGACTGAAGTCATGTGAAAATACCATCATTCACAGTCACTTGACCAGTCATCTGGTGGGGCAAGTTTCACCATCTCCTTTCTACCTTTTGAATATGTGGACACAAATAATGCTCACTTCAGCAGATAGCTGTAGACACTGGTGTTTGCCACTGGCTAAATGTCACATTGTCGTACATTTATAAGTGGGTGCCGTGCTGAAAACAGCCAGATTATGTGGCTTTGTCTTCTCTACCACAAAGCATAATCATGGCCACCAATTTGGATGACTTTAAAAGGGGGTTAGACAAATTCCTGGAGATGAAGGCTATCGATGGCTTCTAGTCTTGATGGTTATTTGCTACCTCCAGTATCAGAGGCAGTAAGCCTGTGTATTCCAGTTGCTGGGGAATATGGGCAGTGGGTGCTGTTGCACTCATGTCTTGCTTGCGGGTTTCCCAAATACAGCTGGTTGGCCACTGTATGAAGGAATGCTGGACTAGATGGAGCCCTGGTCTAATCCAGCATGGTTCTGCTTATGTTCTTATGAGATATGGAATTTTTATAGACCTTATATACCATTATAGCCATGAGCTAGGAAATGGACCAATTGACCAGAAAGTTAAGGCAAGATAGGAAGACTGTAGCTTAGGGGAGAACTTGGCTCAGTGGCAGAACATAGGCTTTGCATGCACATATGCTTTGGGTTTAATTCCCTATCATCTCCAGTTAAAGGATCTGAAGCAGCGGTGCTGGGAGAAAACCCTAATTGAGGCCTTGGAGAGCTGCGGCTGGGTTTGGTGGACCAATTCTGATGCCAATTCATATGTTTGTACAAGTGGAAACCTGGCTACCTAAGACAAAGAACAGGAAAGAAAAATCTATGCACATAAATGAGTGTGAAGAAATAGGAGCCTTAACAAAGGCTTCTGCATCTCTGGTTTGGGTCAGCTTGAATTGGATAGGGATGTCAGTTCAGTCACCAGAGCTCGGATTCCTGGTTTTCCAGGCCAGCCATCCCTTGTTCAAGGCAAAAGGTTCATGATTTTGTCACTGTGTGTAAATGTCAATGTATCAATATGCATGTATATTTCCAAAACATATACATATATGAGAGGGAGGGAGAGAAATAGATGTTACAGAGAAATACTAATTTGGTTTTAACTGAATATGTTATGCTCATATTTCCCTCCCAGAATTTTACCAGTTTCACTATTGACATTCTTGCTGACAACTCGACTTTGTCTACAGTATTAAACAATTTAGCAAAATGGAGCCACTACACACTTTGGTTAACAGCACACACAGCGTTTGGAAATGGAAACCAAGTCAGTGAAATCATCCAATTATACACAGATCAAGATAGTATGTAAACAAACTTCTGTATTTTTTAAAAATATTGAAATTACCTTGTACAACTCTTAGTGATGATTCTGCTTGGGAAGATTTGGTTGATAGTATTACATCACTATGGTGCCAGTTTAAAGGGGTATATTGTACTCTTATGGTTAGTTCCCATCTCACAGAATTTATGGTATTCTTTCTGCCAAGGATCTGGGTGGGTGTACAGTGATCATCCTTTGGGCACATCTCAATTTGCTATTTTCAGTGACCAGGTTGACATCAGATTCGCTCAGATATGGATATCCCCAATAAAGAGAGCTTTTAGCCTCCACCCATATCCTCTCTAGATTTTTTTGTAATTATAATTGTTTCCTTCCTCTCTTGGTCCAAGAACCAGTCTTTATCCTAATTATAATTATGTGAGTGCAGTGTTCTTTCACTCCCATCATTCTTCCTCAGAGATTATTATTATTATTATTATTATTATTATTATTATTATTATTATTATTATTATTCTCTCCCTAGCAAAGTGGGTGTAAGCATCAGTCTAGATTGCCTGTATTTTTCATAATTTCTTATGTTGGCTTTTTAAACTTAGGATAAATTGAGTTTCATTTGACCTTGTCATCGTCCTCATATTTATTAGCTGAATGTTGAAACTAGGGATGGATGGATGATTCAGTCTATTTCTGATTATTTTCACTTCAGCAAGTATGTTCCATTCTGTCCCATTTCTGCTTATATTGGTTTAACAAAACAAAAGCAAAAAAAGAAGAAGACGCTGCAATAAAAGTCGCATTTACATATATAACTTACAGTGCTATGAAGTGGTCTGTGGGCTTCCTTTAAAGTTTTCCATTGAAAAAACAACAGATAACAGCCACTCCAAGAAGCTCAAATGTCTGGCTACTTCTGAGACTACAGCATTTGTGTTCAAAATTGGGTTGCAAATGCTCCAGGGAGCAATGGGACATGATGGAACTATGCAGGCAGCCATCATCTTCTTTATGTGCAATGTCCCTGGAAAGGATGGCACCACATCCCATCCATCCAAGGGCATTTGTGACCCCATTTTGAATGTGATTGAGGTCACCAGGCTTTCTGTTTCCTTGGACTGGTGTTTACATTTTAAAGAATGGAAGACTTTAAAGACACACTTGGACTACCCCATAACACTGTACTGTAAGTTGTTGGTTGGCTCCAGAAGGTGGTGCTTGGGGGATATTCTTCAGCCCAATAGATTCTCCAGTATGGGATTCCACAGGTATTGGTTCTGTCCCTCATCTACATGAAACCATTGAGTCAAGGAGTTTGGAGTGTTTGGCTGTTGGGTGGTATAGAAATGTAATAAATAATAAAATAATAAATATAAAGTTTAGGGAAGTGCAAATATGGAGTATATTCCACACAGTCCAGGAAATGCAGATCATATCAGTTCACTTCAAAATGCAGACTTTTCATATTCTTCAAGCATCCTTATGTGAAAATATCAATTTTCAATCCTGACCACATGAACCTGGAAGCAGGTTTTACTGGAATTAATGGGACTTACATCCAAACAAAAATGCTTAGATTAGGATAATAGAAATGGAAGATACTGTGTCTTTGCCTCTTCAGCCATAGCATCACATTTTCATGGAAATTTCAATAAGCTTTATGTACCAAATTGGAATAAGAAATTATCTTTAATATTTCTCAGATTAGCTTTTTCTAATGAAAGCAATACTGTGGGGGTGGGGGCGGTGTTGAGGTATAAGCAACAAAATCGGCTTAAATTCCATAAATGCTTTGTCAGATCCAAGTTGTATGAACAGGAGAATCAGGTGGTATAGCTCTTTCTAGATTTTTCTAGAATTTTTTGGTGAGGATGTTCCTTCGTGTATACCCCTTCTGAACACTGAAAGTAGCAAGTCAGAGAGAAGGCTTCACTAAAACTCGCTCCCTGACTTGTTAGTTTCTATGTATGAAGATATTTTTAAATATGTGGGTGTGGGAATATTTCAACATGTTTGGCGTAGCTTTAGTATGCATTGTCTATGGAGCATATCTGCAAGCACTGAAAATGTTCTTAACACAGAAGATTAGAGAGATTTTCTGTGTTTGTGTAAGTATTTGTGTTTTCAAACAGTGTCTTAGGTATCACAAATCCTAAACACATTTTGTGAAAATAAGTTCTATTGAAACCAATGGGATTACTTCCCTGTATAGTGCTTATCTTATGGCAGACTGCATAGATTAATATAATTCTTTGTGGGTTTGACTTGTGTTGTGCATACAGATAATTTAAGTTTTGCTTATTTGTGCTTTAGTTCCTGATGGACCTATTCAACATCTGGCCTATCAAAACATTTCTTCCACTGCTGTAAATATAAGCTGGATGCCCCCAGCCCAACCAAATGGAATAGTCTTTTATAATATTTCGCTGACAATACCAGGTGCTCAAAGGGACTACGAGATTTGGTCACTCATTTCGTATGATATAAACATAGTTTTTGATAAACTGGAAAAATATACCAGTTATCTTCTAAAAATTACTCCGGCAACAGAAAAAGGACCATCTGAAACACATACTACTATCCTGCACATCAGAACTGAAGAAGATGGTATGTTATGTTTCTGTTCAGGCATGAGAAATGCATGACTTGGATCACACCTGTGTAGCCTATCACTCTTCTTAGATGATACCTTTAAAATAATAATAATAAAATGTTTAGCCCTGATGGTTACAGATAAAATTTGAAATGTGATGTAAAAACAATTGCCAAAGAATCAGAATCAAGGAAACAGGTAAAAAGGTGCACTGGTCCACAGTTTTAATGACTCAAGTCTCAAAAATGACACTTTTCAAGGGGTAGATGCAACTTTGCATGTCTAATATGCCAATTTCAGAATATGAACGGTGTGGAACAATGTATGACTGCATTTGTCAAGTCTGTGCAAATATGCAAATTAGGGCTGCCGTCCTATGTACTGCGAGTAAGCCCTAATAAACTCAGTAGGGCTTACTTTAGAATACATGTGTATAATATTGGGCTGCTTGCTAATCTGCAAATTAGCTTTATTGCTGTGGATTAGGATATCTTTCATGTTGCCTTCAGTGTTGACAGAGTTGTCCACCTCTACTAAAATGTTGGGTTTTTAAAATCTTAATCATTGCAAAATTCTCTTATGAGACTATTTTAATTCCTAACAGATTTAATTATAGGAGGTTAAGAAAAGGATTTGCATACAATTACTGTTTTCAGAGTGTTTTGTAATGTTGCAGTTAGACCACTAAAGAAAGTGAGTATGTATGTTGATACTATCTACACATTTCATCATAATGTTTGTTTCCACAGTTTAATATTTCCCTCTTATTTATTGATGCAGTTCCAGACTCTGAACCTATCATGACATCTTACAAAAACCTTTCATCTACCTCAGTGATGTTATCCTGGGATCCTCCAGCTCTGCCAAATGGCATTATAATAAGCTATGACTTAAAGCTTCATGGAGCAGAAAGAAATGATTCTTTCACTATCTCTGATAATTCAGTCATTTTAAAAGATCTTTCACCCTTTACACTGTACAGTTTTTTTGCTTCTGCAAGAACTGTAAAAGGACTTGGCCCATATGCTGTACTGATGTTCTCTACAGATGAATCAGGTGAGTGATCAGTAAGGAGGCACATGATAAATGGACATAAAATGAATAAAATGTCAACATTTGGGGGGCACAGTCAAGATTTCTGAATGTCTCTTATTTGTTGTTAAAAGTGTTAGAGTCATTTCGAGGTGAGAAACCAACTTCAGACATATCAGATGGGATCTAAAGCACCTCATTCCCAGCTCCTGAGCAGGCCCTGTCACAGTTATTAAAGGAGACATACTAGTGCTTTGTTAAGGGTCATCAGTAAGAAAAGGATTCCATCATGCAAAACAGTAATCGAAGGGTGGGTGATTCTAACTTTCATAAAATCAAAATGGTTTTACCAATATTTCTTAAATTCTCAGGCGCCAGAAAGGTGTTGGTTTTACATATCCTGAAACTTTTATGAGGATTGGTGAAACATTAAAGGAGAAAGCAGTTTAAAGACAAAAAGCAAAATAACCTCTCTTTTTCAAAAGTCATTGGTGGTTGAAGATACCAGGTGGTTTTCACCTGAAACAATGATGGGTTTTTATTGTTCCTGTATTGAACTTGGTGGGAAACTATTCTTTTTTAAGTTTCATTTCATTTAGTCTTTAAAATAAGCTGCTGCTGCTGCTGCTGCTTCTATGTAATGATAGTCAGTGGGAGTAACCATAAGCACAGGTATGCTCAGTAGCATTCTCTCTCTCCTCATCAACCACCACACCTGATTTAAAATGTTGAGGGGTGGCCTATGATTTACCTCATTATTAGAGTTTGGTGGGTTTATGGAGATGCTGAATCTGTTGGGAAAGGTGAGGTGGTAGGTTCCCCCCACTCCCACCCGCACACACACATATACACATTTTGTTGGGAGACTGGCATGTGTGCAAGGCGGGTGAGCATACAAGATGAACACAAAAAGAGACAATGGTCTCAAGATGCTATAAATGAATTCATTGGAGAAAAGCCTGGCACATTTCAGCCTCTTGCTTTCTATGTGGCCAGTTTCCCAGCAGATTCAACTTCCAGCCAAACAATTCACCAAACAGAACTTGACAGGAGCTGAGAGGACTCTTTAAGTCCTACTAAATGGAGTAAAGTACAATGATTAGAACATATTATTAGCGGTTGAGAAGTAGAAAGAGAAGATGATGCTCTTTGGCAGGTTAGTGAAGGGGGTGAATCTGGTGGGAAAGGAGGGGTGGTTGGGAGAGGCCCTTGATTCTGCTTGGAAACTGGTGTGTGAGGAGGACTCATAACAGATTGAAAGAACAATTGTTTAACCAGAACACTTGTGAAATAAAATGTTAAGAAATTAATGCATAACAAAATTGTAATGGTTAGTTTATCTTAAAAAGTAGCCATACACATTAGTACCATATGGTGTTAAAGCTCACGAAATGTATTTTCACAGTTCCATTGGCTCCTCCTGAGAATCTGACAATTATCAATTACACATCTAATTCTGTGAGGCTAAAATGGAATCCAAGTCCTCAGCCAAATGGTGTTATTAGAAGATATGTTTTTAACATTTTTGATAACAGCAGTCAAACTACATTTTATCAGGTATGTGATGTTAATATTATATTTAGACATCATCATCCAATAAGCACCAACAGTGTGCAAAGTGATGCAAAGAAGTGAATTTACACAGAAAGGTCAAAATGGAAGGGGTAGTACAGGCTCTGAGGAAACTACAGCAGTGAAATGAGTAACATAGCAGACAGAATACAATGGTTGAATCTGACAGCAGAGATGGGCTTTGATGCTTTTGATGTGGGTTTTATTTTGAGATAGTTTGACATTAGCAGGAGGGATTTTCTCTTGGCATACAGAGCAGCACAGCATGAAAGATGGAAAGAAAAAAGCATAGGAATAAAAAAAAAGATCAAACTATCAAATTTTAGATCATGAAACAAAAGGGTGAGCACACTATATTCTGCACACAATTAAAACATTTGAGGGGAGAGTTTATGTTCAAAAGCTGCTCTTCCCCAATACCTCAGAACTCTTCTCTGAATTTCTCCAAATTCAAAAAGTAATGCAGTGATTTGGACAAGAGGCATATAAAGGAAATATTCTATCTGTGCACTTTTTATCTGACATTTTAACTTGCACCCATGCAATTTAAAACATACTTTTTGAATTTAGGGAAATTTATAGAGAAAAGGTAACAGTGTGGAAGACTGGTTTAACCTCCATACTCCTTTTTTCCACAATGCATGCCTTTACAGATTTGTCTATGTGTGACTGGTGAATTTGTTTGATTTATGTCACAGGCACAATTAATGATAGGGCCTTTAATGGTTACATGCTTCTACCTTTGGCCTAGGATCCAAATGCATTTGCTTATCCGACAGGGATTCATTCACTAAGAATTTATAACATGCATTACTAAGGCTACAGTGATTGCTCAATGAAGTGGACAAGCAGATCCTAAAGGCCAGACTGGTACTCAGGAATAAACTACTTCAGGACAGAGCCTGAAGAGAAATTGACAGAACCCCACATGCTATCATCTCCCAGCTCAAACTTTTTAACTACCCTATTTCTTCGATTCTAAGATGGACTTTTCCCCCCATACAAACAGCTCTAAAAATGGGGTGTGTCTTAGAATTGCAGGTGTGTCTTAGGGTTTTTTTTTCTGTTGGTGGTACTGAAATTAGTGTGCGTCTTACAATCGAAGAAATACGGTACCTACAGTGCATTTTCAGTCCTTAGATGGTAGACCTATCCTTACTTATAGACAATCCCCTAATCTAAAACACTTACCAGCAACGATAGGCTACATCACAGAGACACAAACATAGGAGCTAAACCATGCAACAAATCTAAATGACAACACTGTCCATGTATCTACTCTGGCAATCATAGGATTGAATAACATCAGCACAACAGCAAGGGTTTATTCAACTACTCATCCTCCAATGTGATATATGCTATAATCTTCTAGCAATATCCATTTGGGGTCTATGTAGGACACACAGGTCAGTCTTTACACAAAAGAATAATTGGACACACATATAATTTTCAGAAATGGCAACAGATATAAATCAATAGGAGAACATTTCAATCTCACAAGACATTCTCCTGCTGACCTGAAAGTTGACAATCTCTTGCAGAGGAATTTCAAAGGATTACTCCAGTGTGAAACTGTTGAATCATAACTTATGAAGAGATTTGATTCTTATCCATTTGGCCATGAATAAGAACAGTGGCTTCCTGTCCCAACACAGTTGTTAACTAACTTAGCAATGGTAGGATGTTGGTATTATCACCAATTGCCAAGACTGTGAACATAGACTGTACTTTCTGCATTTACAGAGCAATCCTATGGTCTCTGGTAGAGTCCCAAAGACCATAAGGTAGTTCAGATTCCCCCTCCCAAGGTCATAGAATATGACATCGGACCCTTCCCCCTTCTCGTTGCAACTGCTGCAGAAAGCAACATGCAGCTATTTTCCAAGGTCACAACAGCAAACTCACATGACTCCGTAAAAGTCAAAAAGGAGGACATCCCTCTGGGCAAGTAAAGGAGAGGAAAGACCAGGATCCTATGGCCTTCCTGTTGCCCATTCCTGCCCACTGCCAGGAATTGAGCTAGACAGGCTCAGTGCCCTGCATTGCTGCTTTTTATTTTTTAAGAAGGAGGAACAGGAAGCAAAATTGCCTTTATCTTCCTCTGGGGCTCATCTACACCAAGCAGGATATTCCACTATGAAAGCAGTATATAAAAGGCAAGAGCCACACTACTGCTTTATAGCGGTATTGAAGTGCACTGACAACTGTTGGGGCCCATTGACACATACCATATGCCACTTTCATAGTGTTATATCCTGCTTGGTGTAGATGTGTCATGGGCCCCAACAGTTGTCAGTGCACTTCAATACCACTATAAAGCAGTAGTGTAGATCCTGCTTTTATATACCGCTTTCATACTGCTTTCATAGTGGAATATCCTGCTTGGTGTAGATGAGCCCTTGGGAGAGGATAGATGTTTGGGCCTTTGTCCATTACCCCCCGCTCAGCCGGTACAGCTTGAGTGGGAGAATCAGCAATTGCGGTGGGGAAGAGGGGAATTATGAAAGCCTGTCCCACCCTGTTCTCGGCCTCTCTGGTTTTTCGGTATAGCAGAATAAGGATGGTGACCACTCTGGCACCGTCTGGTGATTGGCATGTCTGGAGCTCCTGCTCCTCGCGAGTTTTACAGCTCCCATGTCAGGATATGGTATGCCTTTGGAGATCCTCTAACCTCATCTACTCAGAGTTCTATGGCTTTGAGTGGGGATGATATGGGATACTCTCTCCACACTCTCAAAGTGTCGTATAAGAGTGGGCTGGGTTTACCCAACTCCTGGCTTACGAGAGTGGCTCATCCATAATTCCAGGCAAGTTGCCTGTGGTAAGGACATATAGATTCCCACACTTTTCACATGCAGATCCAGGAGGGGTTGAATATCCCTTATTGTTAAATGAAGAGACCCTAGTTTATCCCAAACTCTGATGTCTTTATTGCATGCTTCCTTCTCCACTCGCAATAACTCCCATCAACCACAGCCAGCATGGTCAAGGGTCAGGAATACTAGAAGTCATAATCCAAAACATCTGGAGGGCACTAAATTGGAGAAGGCTGCTCTGCACCTGTATGCAAATATACTTGCAAAGTAACACTTCATGCCGCTGATGGACTCTAGTTCATGAAAGCTTATGCCATAATAAATGTGTTCGTCTTTAAGCTGTTTATATATTACACACACACACACACACACGGGAAAATAGCGATTTCATAGTATTTTTTTTCTTAATCTAAGAATATTTCAGGTCCACACAATGAAGCTGATGTTCTTGGACTTGAACCATTCAGCATTTACTTCATCAGTGTTTCTGCATTCACAAAAGTTGGAAATGGCAATCAATTCAGTAACCTTGTACAATTCACAACAATGGAATCAGGTTAGATTGCTTAAAATGCAATGTTGTACGCATATGTATTTGCTTTCACAGCTGAAATAAATTCTTTCTGTCCTCTCCAAATATGAAATATGAAGGCTATGCAATTCTCATATCTTCATTTAACATGCATCTTCTTTGTATCAGTAATATTCATATTTCTCCCTTTCCCTTAAATCCTTCCTTTGACCTTATCTTGGTTAGGCAAGTTTCTGTAGTTTAAACGTACATATTGGACTACAGAGGCAGAGCCCGATTCACTCATTTAATGGGCTGAAGTACATTGATTTAAGTCAATCCAATTAATTGCTTGTTCTATTGCAGTGCCGTGCAAGGGAAGTCTTTGCTACCATGCTCCTGTGCTGGAAGCCAGCTCTATCCCCAGCACTGGGACAATAGCTGAGCAATAATTGCAGTGCAATGATTCCTTAAGATAGAGGGAATAGTGAAGTAGTGAGAGCAGGGGAGGCTGGTGACTCTGATGTCAGTGACGTTATGAATCTGCTCTGGGTTTCAGACAGAACTCTAAAGGAGCTATCCAAGATGTGGAGCAGCTTGGAGTTCTGACTGAAGCCTGGAGCAGATTTACTGCCTCAGTGATGTTGGAGTCACCAACCTCCACTGAGTGAGGGACTGAAAGGACTCTTAGGGCTTTTAAAAGATGAAGGAAGGGGGTGGGCATAGAAGAGGAAGTGGTTCTGCCCTTTTGCTTCACTGTCATGGGGTGATTGCTGTCCTGGAGTGCGGGGGTGGGGGACTTACTAAGACAGAGCAAAAGGACTGTATTTTTCCTCCAGTCAAGCCCTGGCCATAAAAGAAAAGCCAGGGCTGATGCAGAGCTCAGTGTTTTTGTTGCATGCATGCCACCTTTAGGGAGCCCACTTAAGGAGTCTTGGCGTTATGGGGAGTAGGGGCACATTCACTTCCAGGGGCCAGTTTCACACTCACACACACTCACACTCACACGCACACACACCAGGTGGGCAGTCATAGGTCCTCATGTATAGTCCCCTTCTTCTGTGCTCATGCTCCCTAGTTTCCCCCACCAAGTGAGCTGGTGGCTTCTCTCTCAACAGGCAGGCTGTCATATCTGCTGGGATCTCCCTGTGTAGCCAAATTAATCTGTGGCCTATTAAAATCTATTTGCATGTTTCAGTGGTCCTTCTTGTTCCCATCCCCCCTGTCTTTTCCACTCTGGGCACAATGCGAAGACTTCGCTTAACAGCTCTGCTCAAGCGCTCTTGTTATGCTGTCATATCAAGTGTTGGAATGCTTGCCCATACTTGAAATATTACTGTGCTCATACTGAAGTGTACCGTAATGCAATTGCCCTTTCAGGTTTGTAGGAATGTTAACCTCTGATACATGCTTCTCTTTGAAGCTCCAGATATTGTCCAAAATATCCAGTGTACTGCAACCAGTTGGCAGTTAGTCGTAGTCCAGTGGGACCCTCCTTTGAAGACAAATGGGATTATTACCCATTACATCATAACATTTGGATGGAATTCAACAATAGTATCTTCTGATAATGAAACAGTGCATACTTTCGGAGACTTATTATCAAATACCTCTTACCAGTTTAAAATAAAAGCTGCAACAGCTGCTGGGGAAGGAAAAGAACAGATATGCAATGCCAGCACATTTCCAGAAACAGGTAACAATTTGTGCAAATAAATTTGCACTTGATAATTTCAGTGATTTTCCTGTCCTTTTCAATCTACTACACTTTCCTAGTCCATGAATTTGTTTTTCATATGAAGTATTGAGAGAACATCCTTTTTGGCTAAGAACTAGAATGTTATTATCATTGCTGAAAGTACCAAAGCCATTTTGTGAAGATGATTTACATTTCTGCTGTTTTTATGAGATTCCATTTTACTGTATTAAATATTTTGTTGGAAACAGTGGTACTTATTTCTAAGTAAATATGTTCAGGAGTTGATGCCAGTAATGACAAAAACAAGAAAATGGTTATTATTAGGTCAACGTTTTCTTAACTATGCGTTCTTAACTATGTGTTCACATGAATTGTTTTCTGTTGAGTAGTATTCACTTGAAATTGGAGACACATGATTAGGAATGGAAACAGTTTTATAGCTTCTTAGTTTTTCTCAGCTTCTTATTTATGGTGGTCTATGTTAGTCACAGACACATAGCCAACACTGAGTCACTGCCAAAGCATTTATTTTTGACACCAAGTGAAATCAAATTAGGTTCACTGCCTCATTGCAAAGTCTCTGAACAACAACATTTGGAAGGATTTGGAAGGATTACTTGATTGTTTTACTATTGGGTTCATTGCAACTGAATGCTACATGAATAATGAAGGGAGAGATTGTTTATAATACTAAGGTCGTAACGCTAAGGTATCTTAGACTAATACATTTTAAAATCTAAGAATATTTGGCTTCCTTTAATAGAAGGAAATATACAAAGTCTGTGTGCATAAATGTTTTCAAATGTACAGAATTGCAGCCATTTCCATGGATGCAAGGGCCTTTGATCCTGTGGAGATTCCCATGAACAGAAGGAAGGTAGAAATTTTCCACCAGTTCTCCCCTTCCCCTGCACCAGTTCCTATACAGTTCCAGATGGTCCACCAATCCCCTGAGATTTGATGGGTCTGAGGAGGGAAGAGGGAATCAGCAAAATTTGCCCCCTTTCAATTTTATGAGCCATGTCTGCCCTTTTCACAAGTAGAACTCCACTTATCTCTGGATCCCACCCATACAAAACAGTAGACGAATAAACAACAAAAAAAGCCAAGACCAACCTTCCCCAACATAGTGCCCTTCAAATGTGTTGGGCTGCAACTCCCATCAGTCCCAGCCAACATGGCCAGTGCCTGCTGGGATAATGGGAACTGCAGTTCAACACATTTGGGGGGGGCATGTCAAAGAAGGCTGCCCTAGACTAATAAAAAGCTCTTATCCTGGCACCTAAATCTCATCAAAGTAAGTGACAGGCGATCAGCCTCCATAGGGAACTCCTGGGCCTTAAGGCTATAGGCTTGTCTATATGCTGTATATTCTCTGTCATGGCTGTGCAGTTGTGCTCTTTTGTTTATATGACACAGCTGCCAATTCACAGCCACATTGTATTATTGCCCAGGAAGCTGCACATTTTCGATGTCTCGTTTTACTGCGAGTATTTACTTTGCTTCAATGTGTGTGTGTGTCAGCGGTGGCTTCAGTTCAGATTAAGAGAGTGGGTGTAGTTAAGGGGGGGATTCCAGTGCAGGGTAGGTGTTTAAATACAAGGCAGGGGGGCTGGCTCCAGGTGGATGCTTTCTAGTGGTTGCCATGGTGACTTTATAGTTTCATTCTGGAATGAAAGTAAGGACAGATATTGTATATAGTGCATAAATTCAGTGAACTGTGGCTGTGCAGATGCAGGCTTTCAAAGCTACAATGTCATGCAGTCCCTTGATGTTTGCTGATGTTACTGCTGCGTGGTAATGGCACTGCAAATTTTCTGGGATAGCCCGTGCTCACTCTTGCCATGTAACCCTATCAATGCTGCAGATTTGGGGGGGAATTAGTAGCAAAAGTGGTGCTGTATAGACACCCTTAAGGGTACTTGTGAAGTCCCTCTGAACCCCAGCCCCTTCCCATTCCTTCACAACCCTGTGGACCTGACTTTGTGAGCGGTGTGCTTCAGCTTAATTTCTGGCAGTAAGAGCTTTAATCTAATTTATGCTGGGTTGTTGCTGTTATTATTATAGTATTTTTGGCCCTGCCTCTTTTGCCTTTAGCCCTGCCTACCACTGGAACACATCTCCTGGGAGCTTCTCTGAAATGGAATTTGGTCCTTTGGATGAAAGAAGTTCCCCACCCCTGATCTAGGCATAACAAGGTGGGGAGGGCCCTGAGAGAGAAAAATGGGGAATTAGAAGACATTACTTTTCTCAGAAGCAACATCTTGTTCTGCTGGGTATTGAATTAAAAGTTATTCCTTATATGAAGGAGAGAGTGAGGATTGCCAAATGTTCTGAAAATTTTTGACTGACATTTATTTCCAGATTCAATTCCATTAAGAACTTGTAATGAGGTTAAGGAATAATTTTTAAATAGCTACTATGTTCTCTGGATTTTAAAGTGTGGGGTTTTCTCCTTAAAAACTTTGCAGATAGGTTAGTCTCTCTACATTTTATAAAACAGATAAAAAGCTTGCATTAATTTTACCCCTCAATTCTAACTTTATTTTTTGGAATTCTCATTTTTTTAGTGGAACATATTTTCAAATCAGCATCCTCAATCTGGGTTTTACAAACCTGAGCAAACTATAATTTACATATAGAGTCTGTGTAATCTGTATATAGATAGGCCAAATCTATGAAACACTTTACATGCAAGTCAATGAAACTGTGTACACTCTGAAATGCATAAATAAGGACAATAGTATGTGGAGCTTATGATAAATCTCAAACAATACTTTAAAAATAGTTGATTTCTTTTTACCATTGATATACACTGCAATGTGATGGATGCTTACTGGGAAGTAAGTCCCATTGAACTCAGTGGAACTTGTTCCTGAATAATCATGCTTAGGATTACACTCTTAATGACTTGTTTATGAAGATAAATATTCAGAGAATCCTTAAAATAATATTAGAGCTCAAGTGCACACAGGGACCTTTAGCACATATTAGCATATCCAACAAATTGGGTGTATCTACATACACAGGAATATGGAAGCAGATATGCTTCCTCCGTAGGAATGAATGGGAAAAGCTCTTCAAGGTGGGTAACTCTACAGTTACAGAACATTACAGTTCCTAAGCCCATAAGAAATTGCTGGAGTGGACTGGATATATTTATTCTTTGAATTGTCACAACTCTGTTCCTTTCTAAAGTGTGTGTGTATGTGTGTGTGAAACTTTGGGATTTAAAATGGTTATCTCAAAAGAATCCTAGTTAGCAAGAACATCAAATGACGGTGTAGGCAGACCAAAAATAACTGCTAAATAATATTCCATCCCCCTGCCAAGCTCTGAACCTGAATATAACAACAATAATACCACCTCTCCTCACAGCAGAAAGACAACTTGGTGTAACTGGAAGGTTTGCCTTAAATCTCACACTTATGTTCAATATTTCTGTAGTGTCCATAGACATTTGAAACCCTTCTTCCCGAATCTTATTTCCTGGAGTTATGCATGTTATTAAGGGAGGTATCCCTTCTGTATGCCAGTGTATATCATTATCAAAACAGACTAATTGTTACCTATCAATCAGTCACAAATGCACCATAAGTAATCGTGTAATAGTATATCTTTATATCACAGTGTAGTCTATTTTAGTGTCATCTTGATTTCAACAATAAACACAAGCTGCTGCTCACTGTAAATTGAGGTACATAATTTGTTTTATTTGCTTTTAGCTCCCAGTGCTCCTAGAGATATAGCATTTGCAAATGTACAATCAACACGTGTGACCTTGAGATGGAGAATGCCAGTTACTATCTTTGGCTACTTTCAAAACTACAAGATTACCGCACAGTTACGATCTGTCCACTGCATTAACTGGGAAGCTGTTGAATGTATTGAATATGAGAAGGAGCAATATTCCTATCTTGCTGGAGATTTTACAGAGGAAACAGTGTATGATCTGAAAAAATTCAGATGGTATAGATTTAGAGTTTCTGCTAGCACGAATGCTGGTTATGGCAGCTCTTCACCTTGGATTTCTACACAAACTCTTCCTGGCTGTAAGTAAGAATAACTATTACACCTCTTTGTTATATGTTTGCATCAAATCTATAAATGTCAGGAGTATTCACACACCATGTATAATTCATTATATAGATTATAAAATTGCCTTGGTTCATATCCAATGTTAGTCCTACGTAGAGTAGACACATAGAAATGAATGGAACTTCAGTTAGACTAACATTGGATGTAACCCCTTGTTTTGGTCAAAGGATATTCCCTGGAAATTCAATTTAAAAATGCAGCTTTGGTTTAAAAGACTATCTGTAAGAATTTGTATTACTCTATTATATTCTTTGACGTTCACAGGAATGCACAGGTGATGGATATTAAGTATACAATATTTGAAAGAGGGTTTGATTGGGAACTATCAAATAGCATTGCATTTAGCAATTTGTTTCTGTTTTCCATGACTTTTTCAGTTTCCGCAGAAACATTCTAGCAAAATAAATAATAGAAATGCATATTTAAAATGTAAGTAGAAATGTACAGTTAATATTTGTGAACATTTCCCCCATACGTTAATGGCTTGATACAGTCTAAAAATTTAAGAGATTAAATGTTAGGGTGACCATATGAAAAGGAGGACAGGGCTCCTGTATCTTTAACAGTTGTATTGAAAAAGAAATTTCAGCAGGTGTTATTTGTATATATGGGGAACCTGGTGAAATTCTTCTTTATCACAACAGTTAAAGGTGTAGGTGCCCTGCCCTCTTTTAAATCTGGTCACTCTAGTATAGCTCCTGCACCTTTAACTGTTGTGATGAAGAGGGAATTTCACCAGGTTCTCCATATATACAAATGACACCTGCTGAAATTCCCTTTTCTATGCAACTGTTAAAGATACAGGAGCCCTGTCCTCCTTTTCATATGGTCACCCTAATTAAATGTTCAAAGTGGCAAAACTAACATCTAATTTCAACGTAAACTTGGCATAATTGGAAGATTTAAAACTTTTAAAATGAGCTTACCATTCCAAATTCTGTGAAGAAAGGTTCAGGAAAATGTATGGTAGTCAGTAATTCTGGGAAATATTTCTCACTTTTAGATCTTAGCAGCTGCTTGTTCTGCTAATTATCAAAAACAGCTGCTGAATCTAGATTTTTCCAGATTGTAGAAATTATTTAAAATAAACAAGAATGAAAATTGATTTCTCATTTCCCCTTGCCAAGGAAACCTGCAGTTACTTTAGGGCTCAGCAATCATATCATCTGTGTTTTTCATGGAAAACTTACCTTGAAAAATCTTAAGCCATCAAGTCACTGTTTGCTTTAGTAATTTACTATTACTAGCATCAGAATGTCTAGAATGTCTTATTCCACTGTAGTTTTGTTTGGGGATTTTGTGCAAGAGGTGCACAAGCACTACCAATAATTACCCCTTGAATAGTTCACACCAAATCTTGAGTTTGCGTTATGGATACGGGAGATTTGAAAGGACAGTTCAGGGGTTCTGTGAAGCATCATTCAACATGCAAAATTAGATCATGATTGTGGCCATGGTGTTATAAAGACACAAACACCATGGGTATAAGCTCATACTTGATACTGTTTATAACAATTTGCATAGTAAATTAAAACTGATCTGTTATTTTAAAGTATCATTATTTCTGGGAAGATTCATTTAATATGTTAACACTTTGGTAACTATACAAATAGTAATATTATTTTGTAGTATGTTACCAATGCTATTTCTACTCCCACAGTTAGACAGATAGAGTACTCAGCCTTCTGTTTTATAGATTGTCCTCTTAGGAACTGTCTTTCTGTCTCATAAAATAGTTTGATGGCACTGTTATTGCATTGCTGATAAATTATTCAATTCATCTTTGCAATGGGATCAGTTTTCGAAAGAATCTATACCATTACCATAATATTAAACCATAAGTTTGTTCACAATACTATTTCACAATAGAAGAAGAAATGTTAATAACAGTTACAGTTTGTCATAGAATAGTGAGAAAAGCTGTCAGTACTGAAATTTCTTTTACATAGCTATTAATGGTAGGAGCTTTGTCCTCCTTTGCGTGCTCAGAATACTGAAACTAGAGATTGTGAAGCAGAAATTCAGTAGGTAAAGCTTTTCATGATATGCAGATTCAGTGATGTGAATGCTTATCTGCTAAACTTCTGCTTTAAAGGCACATGAGCCCTATCTCACCCCTCAAACATTAGCAATATTTGAAAAATTGCTGTCTTCCTTGCTTTGTATTCCTACAATACATTCAATCCAGAATCTAACCAAAGTCTTCTTGCATTGCTTCCTTTATCCTGTGGACATACATCAATGAGAACCATTAGCCCAAACCTGGGAGGGATCAAGATTGCTCCTGCTGGCTCTACCCTTGATTTCATGCACTGTATGCAGTGCCTGTGCATGTATAAGCTATATAGTCATAGTTTTTCTTCACGTGAGATGGACTACAGGCTTCATACAGATAGCAAGTATGGATGTTGGCTGTGTTCAGAAGATAGTATGAACATGGAGAGATTGGGACAGAGCCAACAGGTGCAATCATGCCCTCCCTCCACACACTCATTCTACCTTCCGTGCCATTTGCACAAGGGCTATTGTCTCTTCCACTAAATGCTTCCTTTGAACAAGTAGGAAAGCTAGTGCCCCGTTTCTAGCTGCACATACTAATGAATCAATGTAACAGTTGTAATTAATTAAGTCTGTCCCCCATTCTCTCCTTATTGTTCCTACGTATACAGAGGCATGCAAAAAGTAATGCAGGGACAATGACAGACAATATGCAACAACAGAACAACACAGTGGGACATAGCCAAAACCTCCTTCACTGCAGTCATGTGTTTTAATCAGTTTGACATATTCTGCTTAAATTCCCCCCAATGTGTTTTGCCAGGTACTATCTGTGAGTTTATATAAAGCATTGTCCAGAACAAGGCCATTGGTATGATCAGTAGATTTCCCTTGGAATTAATCTGTGAGAAACAGCTGCCCCTCACTCTCATCACTTTACTTCCTTTTGCCTTATTTACTAAAGTCACCAAATAGATTTCCTGTAAAGATGCTTCTGCTGATTTAAAAACAGGGCAGAGTTAACACTACTGAATTGCCTCTATATCCCGAATTCCTCGCAGATTTTGCAATAATGAAAAAGAAATGATTTCATTCTAGTTATTTTCCCTCTGGAAAATATTGCAGAGCTGGAAAGATATTCAAGTAATACATTCAAAACTATTTGTCAAATAATCTGATTTTTTGTAAAACATTTGTGTTGTAAAAATGCAGGCATAGATTTACTTTTAGACATGTGATAATTTATAACCTTATTTCTAAAACACTCTGCCAATATAAGCCCTAGTGAAGTGAATAGAGCCTGAGTCAGAGGATGTATTTGAGCATCAGAGGATCAGTCTTACATTTTGAAGACCTGCTCTGTAAAATGATAAGCTATCCAGACGTACCATCCAGCTAACAAACTTAACTGCTGCCTTAGCATCAGGACACAGATGGATGGGAAAAAATGACCCTGACCTCCATAAGACCCACATTCCTGTGCAAGCATAGAAGCATGATAATCAGGAAATGATGGTTATTAGTTACAGAAAATGCATTATTGTGAAAACCAGGGAGAAAGTGCTCATGAGAGGAAGTGATTGGATTATAGGGGAAAGAGTGAATAAGACTAGGTCATTCCTACTGAGTAAATTGCTGTGATTTATAAGAGAAGGGGTATGGTGATACCTTGCCCCATTACTAGCTAGACTCATTTCACAAACAATCTTAAATCAGTATGTGACAGTTACCATTGGCACAAGTTTGTTTATGTAAGATGTTTGTTATAAGGCTCCAAGACTGAAGCTAATAGATTTCTAATTTCCACTCATATTTTGGTTATACCAATTATCTGATGTAAAATTCTATGTCTTGGTGAACATTCCTCAGTTATGATGAAAGCCAGCGAAAGGATGTCTTGGCACTTTAGATAAGGAGTTTGAAAGGCATTAACATCCTGATCCTAAATACATTTATATAGAAGTGTCTAGATGTGCATCCCTTTGAGGGTGTGGCAGCTGTGGTTTTCACTCACCCTATGCTTCTGGTTTCCAGGCATGCTGCCAGCCTGCCACAGTCTGAGCTGGCCACATACAGGCTAACTGCCACATGCCAAACTCAGTTCAAAATGGCTTTGATACTTAATTTCAGCTTCCCAAAAGCAACAGTGGCAATCAGGTACCCAAAAAGCTAGTCCAGGCTGAGTTCAATTAATGGCTGGTCTGCATATATCTGGCTAGCTCAGTCTGTGGCAGTAAAAAAAACAGTGCATGGACTGGGGAAAAAACAAGGATTGTCCTGTGAACAATCCTTAATCTCACTAATATCAATGGAATTTGCTTCCCAATAAGTGTGCTTAGGGCTGAAGCCTACACTCTGGAAGGGAGTTTATTGTAGAAAGTGTAAAATATAGAAAGTATATAACAGTGCTATATAGCATTGTATATAGAAATCTAAATATTCTCTCCCATGGTCTTTCCACTTTTTAAAATTAATTAAAAAACAAACAAACGTTCCTTCATTCCCCCTCCCTTTGCCACTAATTATATAAATAACCTGATGGATAATTGTGTCTTGAGCCCACCAGTAATGTTACAACACGGGAAAATGGGAATTGATTGTTATTAGTAGATTGCTCCGAATGAGATATTTTTGGGAACAAACCACATCTCTTGATATATTTTCAATGTTTTTTGCAGTTCCAGATGCTCCTCCAGAAAATGTAACTGTAGTAGTTACATCTCCTTATAGTATTAATATCAGCTGGAATGAGCCTGGCATCATTACAGGACCAACATTCTACCTCATTGACATTACCTCAGTAAGTCACTTCAGCTTTTTACTCTTTGACCATGAATGATATGGATTAAATATCTTGTGTAACATCAGTGTTTCTTTTCTAAAGAGAGAAGTCCTGAAGCACAGGTTTTCCTAGAAATCACAATTCCTGTCTTAAAATATTGAATATTAGAATAGAAATTGAATACTCAGTTCTGAGGAACTGGTTAAAACTAGCAGCATTCATTGGCTTTAGCTAGACCTACCTGGTCTAGCAGGACGGAGGGGTGAAGATCTCACGATATTATTAGGGAAATGCATTGTGCCCGCCATTTTTAAAAAAACAGACAGGAGTGCAAGAGCGGTCGTGCGCAAAAGGTAAGTCCTTTTTTAAAATAAATAAATAAATCCTCCACTCCCCCCACCCCACCCCCGATGGGCACAGAGCTCCTGAGGAGCTCTGCACCCCATGCACTGGTCCTGGCTCCTCGTGAGGAATTGCGAGAAGCCGGGACAAACCGTGGCACCCAGCCACATGTTCCACGAACTTGGGCTCAGCCCGAGACCGTAGAAAAACCAGGCCAAAAGTGTAGGGCGAGATCCTGGGGCAAGGGAGGGATCATCCCTCCCTGATCCCAGGATCCCCTGTGCATCATGTGGATGCACAGGAACAATCCCGGGGATCACCCCAGGATAAAGCCCCATCTAGCTATGACCTTAGTGAGTGATCAGCTCTGATGGGAGAAAATAGTGTGACCATAAAGAGGACAGTGTGGAAAAAGCGAATGATACCCCTCTACATTTCAAGAAGGAAAGTAACTCTGGAGATGCTGAAAGGCAAACTTTTATTTGTTATTACTTTCCATGTTGTTACTTCCAGAGTTCAATCTTGGCTCAAGTTTAGAAAAATAACGTTGCAATCCTTCTGAGAGAAGCAACTCACCAAGCTGTATTTTGTTTTTATGTCACTTTTTATCTATCCATTGCATGTTTTGGTGTTGATTTTGCTGGTCTGTGACTGTAATAAATAACAATGTAATGTAATGGCTCAAGTTTAACTTTAGCTAGCACCATTGCAAACTGGTGCTAGCTAAATCACCCCTATAGATTATTGGAAAATATCCTTTCACCATGAAAGGTTGTTTCCAGCAGTCTAATGAAAAAACAGCACACCAACAGTATACCGTGTTTCAGTCTAAACATGCGTAGGATTGAACCCTTAGAAATATAAATTATATCCTTAGAAGCTTTAGGCTGCAATCCTTTACCCATTTACGTGGCAGTAAACACCACTGACTGCAATGGGATTTACTTCTGAGTAGATATATACAATTGCAATGTAAATTGTCTTAAATCTCAATATTTCAGCTTAGTAGATCAGGGACTAATGAACTTTCAAGGCATACACAGACATAGTTTAAGAAAAAATTTCAGTATCTTTCTCCCCCTGCTCCCCGAATATGTTTTTATTTTTTAGAATGGCTTCTTATTAAGCATTGTTGACTATATGATCAGTAGCTACAGGTGTGAAGTCTTATAGAGACAGGTCCATTGATGCTTAAAGTGCAATAAAACTACCAGTATGACTGTAGTTAAAAATCCTAGAATAAAATGTTATGGCTCCCTAGGGAAACTGCTAGTAATTCACATTCCACCAAGCAAGTTGTATTTTACAAAATTCCCTTTAAAAATATTCCAGTTAATTAAGGTATTATCACAGTTTTAAGATTTTTTGAAGGCAGAATTTTAAAAATAAAGCTATCAAACCTTCTCCATTATTTATGTATACTGTTATACACACACACACACACACACACACACACACACACTATGTATTAAATTGAAGTTAACGCTACTATCCTGTATCAATTACCTAAGAGTAAGCCCAACTGAATTCAGTGGGATTTATTTCTAAGTAGACATGTATAGGATTGTACTGCAAGTTTTTGTGCATGTTAACCTTTCTTTGATCTTGCAAGTCAATCATTTGTTAAAACACACACACACCCTGATCTATCCAATATAGTTTACATTGGTCAGAGCTTCCATTTCAGTAACGTAAACTTTCTTCCCAGTACAAAGTTCTTAGAACTGTGTGCAATATTTTAGGTATATATTAAGATGTTCTAAAGCAGATGTCTAAATATTGTTATCTGGGCGTATTATTTTCTGCCTCAAGTTCATGGCAACTTTATGTTGTGTTGGGGGACCCTCAAGGCTGAAGAGACTGTGAGTGGGGCATTTAAATTTGGTATACTGCTGTGAATGGGCAACTTCTCACCCTCCCCCCACCAATTAACCTAATACAACAAATTCAGCACTAAATGTTGTTTGTTTCAAAGGACTGGAGCTTTCGATTTTCAGAGTAGTTAAACCTCATCAGAACAGAATTTTAAGATCTATATTGGGAACCCACATACATACCATGGCATAGTACTTATGGCTAGAAATACAATTTTATAAAGGTTTGTCAGCAGACATTTAACTATTGGTCAAAATGTAAGACAGAGTTTCACCTGGCTATTATGTTGTTTAAACAATCCAGTTTTAATCCATTGAGGGAGAAATCCTGGTACCAAAACATGACATGTTTATCTCAGAAATATGATAATTCAGAGGCTTAGTTTCTCCAGAAAGACCATGCCCATGCTGAGAGGAGTTTTAATTATGCACTAATAATGTGTTTTTGCAGGAAGATTTTGTCTCACTGTTCCATAAAGATACTCCTGTTATGATTTACTTAAATATAATCCAGGTCTAGATTATTTAAAATCAATATGTTTTGTGTGGAGGTGGAACTCACTCTTCCAAGATTTCAATTAATGCCATTTATAATCCTTGATGGCAGATTAGCTAAAATACTGGATAATTTACATTTTTGCTGTTGTGGCTCAAATGAGGTTAAGGATCTTCTCCGTTGTCTGTTTAACTGTTCACTGGCTCAAGGTACTAGACAAAAATATATTGTTGATTTGTTAAAAATAGGTACTAATTGGCCAATTTGTCAAAAGACAGAAGTTTTGCTTTTAACAAGGATCCCAAGGGGCTGTATCTAATGATGTGACTATGCTAGCACTAATGACATTGTGATAGTGTAAACCAAATCTATTGCATCATTAGCACTTCCTAGAAAAAGGAAAAAAGTAACTTTTTGCCAGTACAGTCTGCCAATTTCGGCAGTATGGTTTGCTCTTTAATTTCAGAAACAGCTTGCTGTTTTCTTCCTTTGCTTAGCAAGTGCTAACAACATTGATGTAGCATTGTGACTAGGAATGTCAGAGAAATTCAAAATGAATTCAAATTATTTTTGATTTCTATGAATTTGATCTTCAGATTCTGCAGCAGACTAGCATTTTCTGAGTCATGGGGAATTTTGGAATTTTACACAAATTTTGCCATACAAAAGTTAGTGGAAAGTCCATTACCCCCACTCAGCTGGTACGGCTTGAGCGGGAGAATCAGCAGTCGCAGTGCGTGGAGGAGGGAAATAAAGGCTGCACATGCAGGCACACATGGGCCACGGGAGGCGGAGGCATAAAGGCCGGTCCCGCCTAGTACTCGGCCTCTCTGTTTTTTGGGGGGCTAATATGCCTTTTTTAACCTCCCCCCCCCCAATGTTTTATGCATCTCTGGTTTCTCCTCAGCCTCCATTGTGTAGCACTAAGAAAAATACACAAAATAGTGCATACCAGTAAAAGTTATGTAAATTGTGGCAGACTGTTTTTTTTACATACTTTTCTGAAGGATGGGGAAAAATCTGATTCCGTCAATGAGTGGATGATGGAATGAAAGACAATCTGTGAAACATACACGGAACAGATGAAACTAAATCCATACATCCCTAGTTGTGACAGTATTGGATAATGCCAAAGATTTTGAGAAGAGTTGTAGTGCTGGATTTAGTAATTTGTATTTTTTGGGTTGACTGTATGGTTTTAACTAAGTTTCTTAGTGATCTATGTTTAATATTTTATTATTAATTACGTTTAATAAATTTCATTTGTTATATAATATTTATTTACCCCATTTTACATTGTGATAACCTCTGATTGTAAGTAATATAGATTTAGCTGAACTTATTATGATTTATCAATCTGTACAGCACCATGTACATTGATGGTGCTATATAAATAAATAAATAATAATAATAATAATAATAATAATAATAATAATAGCATTTTTTCAATAAATGGACCCTTTTACAGTTATGATCTTCTTTATTTATCTCAACTGTTTTTAAGGGTAGCCTGGGCCACCCACTGTTTTTCCTTAGTGAACAGAGATTTCACACTTGCTAATCTAAAGACAATTCTCTATTCAGTACATCATGCTGGCTTTCAGTACTGTACTCTTAAACTAAATATACTTTTTCAACTCTGTTGTTCTAGTGGAAAGGATGGATGAAAAATGGAATTTTTCTCTTTAGAAAAAGAGTTCCCAGGTTACAGCAGATGCCTGTACTATATATTCATTGCAAAAGTGGAAGGCACTAGTACTACTTATACACTATTGATCAACTTATTGCAATTCAGAAAACCTTGGAGATCTACCCTATTTCTTCGATTCTAAGACACACTTTTTTCCCATATAAACATCTCTAAAAATGGGGTGCGTCTTAGAATCGTGGGTGTGTCTTAGGTTTTTTTTTTCTGTTGGTGGTACTGAAATTAGTGTGCGTCTTACAATCGATGGCGTCTTACAGTCGAAGAAATATGGTACTCACTCAGGGATTAGTAGATCCCACTGTACCTTTTACCTGGCCCTAAGTTAACTGTTTGGAGTAGATTCAGCTTTGAATCTACTTCAGAGCTCATGAAGCAAAGGTGGTACATAGGGAGGAGGCAAAAAGAAAAGAAAAAAGTTCATTATTGTGACCATAAAAGAGTTGTAGATGTATATTTCATTGGTTAAAATACCTGAGTTCAGATGTATGAAAAAATATTTGCCTCTTGATGGTCATCCCAGGAAATGAGTGTCTGTTTAGTACATCAGAATCTTTAGTTAAGGTTAACTCTCAGTGGGGATACTATGTCACATCTGTCATAGGAAATATATTCCTGAACTCTTTTAGTGTGTAAGCAGCTGCAACTATTACAGATTTTACCCAGTGGGACTGCTACTGTAGAGATTTTTAATCTTGTTTCCTACTGCATACTGGAAACATAAAGTTGGAATATGAGGATATGCATATGGATGATATTTTATATCTGATTATATATACACATTTGTTCAATGGCCTTCTTTCTGTTGCTTAGTTCTTGGGGCTTGTCTGTGGCTTCCAAGTTGAGATAGTGACCTGGTTCACATGACACGGTAAGCCACCATGGGTTCATTCACCCATGTGGGCTCCATGCCATGCACCAGCCTCCATTTTGCATATGCACGCCATGACAGGAGTATTCCATAGCTTGTCATGTTGTGAACCAAAAAAGGTGGGTTGCTGGTGTGGTTAACAAACCACCTATAACCCATTGGCTGCTTTAGGGTTGTGCTGGTTTATTAACCATGGCAACAACCCACCCTCACCAAGTTCACACAACACAACATTGAGATTTTTCTTTAAGTTTGCATGAAAATGTGTACACATTTTTGTAGAAATCATACTACCATTCTGATAAATGTTATTCTTTTTGGGGTCATTTTTTGTTTTGTTTTTTGCTTTGTACAGGTGGATACAGATGACTATAAAGCTTCATTTGTCAAAACAAATGATGAGGATAAAACCCTTAATATTTCAGGCTTAAGGGCATTCACAAGGTATTCTGTAGTAGTCACTGCCTTTACAGGAGATATACATGCTGCACATATTGAAGGCAAGTCTAGCACGTCTGTTATTGTTTCCACTTTTGAAACAGGTAAGTAAATGTATTTATTTTAATTTTAATTTTATTTGAATATTTTAAAGCTACCTTTTAGGTCATAGTCCTCACAAGGTGGCTTACAAACAGTATATAAAATACATTTTAAAAATTAACAACTATAAAACAACAGCTTAAAAAATAGGACAAAAACATCCCATAAAAATTTCAAACCATTGAAACATCTCAGCAAATTCACACAAAAAGCCCTCGGCCACTAAAATCCTTAGCTTTTGGGACCTGTGGGCACATTTTGGCAATTTGAACAACTGTCCTGGGCACCACTATAAAATGGCTGCCATAAGAACTGTGGCTAGTCACAAAAGAAAAGTAAACTGCCCGAAAGACTGAGTACAAAGCTGAGGTGCAGCCCAGAGACATTGATGGGAAATGAAGATGGAAGTGGTGAAAGGCCCTCACTTTGCTTTGAAGCAATCCCATGGAGCTCCATCAAATAGGGGGAAATCACACTTGTCTCCTATGGCTTCTCTGCCCGCCCGCCCCCCCCCCCCCCCGTTTTGTTGCTCGATACTTCTTTTTTTTATGGGAGAGGAAAAAGGAAGTTAAAAAGTGCATGGGGCGCCTTTATCGAGCCACTTCTCCTGCACACAGCAGGAGATAGTGGCAACTTCCAACTTACCAGGGGCTTTTTTCGTCGCACAAAGAGGGCTAGAAGGGGTGGGAAGTGTGCGGGACGCATGCGGGAGGCAGACGACAACGTGAGAGGGACCCGCAAAAATCTGTGAGTGCCCAGTAATGAGCATGCAATAAAACACTTGTCTGATGACACCCATGGTCTCCAATGGACCCTGAAGTTGTAAAGGCTGATAAAGTTCTATGCTGGTCACAAATTTACAAAATAAGGATGTTGGGGCATTGGGGGAGGAGAGTTTCACTGGTTGAAAGCAAAACTTGATGGCTCTGCATCCTTTCCAGGGATTGAACGTTTTCTAACTGCAGTAGAAGAAGCCTGTTTTTGTTTGATCACAGGCTATACAAAGCTGTTAAACTGGTGTATCAGTTCTACTCCTTAGGAATATAGAAGCTGTACAAGGAGGTCAGACTATTTGCTGCAAAAGGGTTAATGGCCTACCATGGCTTAGTGTGTTGTCTGAAAAGACTCATTTTTAATCTTTGCAAAGACACCCAGTGCTTGGATGATTTGTTTTTAGTTGAAAGCTACAAAGAACAATTTCAGTGTCCCAATATAAATTTGGAGCCAATCTTGGCTGAGGTATAAATATAATTAATTAATTAATTAATTAATTTTGGAATAAAGAATCAATTATTTAAAATTCTTTCAGTGCCTAGAGAACCACTTAACAACATAACATTTCAGAAGATACCTGATGAAGTAACGAAATTTCAGATGACTTTTATACCACCGTCTGAACACAATGGCAATATTCAGGTATATCAAGCTATGGTGTACAAAGAAGATGACCCAACTGTCTTCCAGGTCTATAATTTAAGTATTGTAGACAGAACAAACAAGTCAGTCACTGCCATGATAGAAGGACTAAAAGGAGGACATACATATAATATCAGTGTAAGTTTTTTTCTTTTTCTTTAATGTTAGGTAGTATCTTTTGAGGCAATCAGTGGGAAAGCTAAGCTAAATCTAAGCCAGAAAGCTTTGCTGTGGAGTAGTTTATAAAGTTAATTAATTGATAAACATATGACTTGATTTCCAGTTATATTTCTCCTGCAATTATCTTTAAGCTGGCAAAAAGAATAATGGAAAGTGGTCAACAAGCATTTGATGCCCTGCCTTGACTTGTACACATAGAAATAAGAACCAAACAACGTATTATGCTAATCATGTAGCACATAGTTGAGTCTTCTCTCTCTCTCCCTCCCTCTCTCTCTCCTCTATTGTAAGCATGTGTGGCCCCAATTCTGATCAACACTACTGTGCTACGAGAGGAAGGACTAAACTTCCTCCCACCATTTTTACCCTAAATACCTCCTTCTCTCCAGGGAGGTTTTTTCTTTTTTTAAAGGAAAATAGTCTCCATTGACACTAATCATTTTTTTTCTTTGTTTTAACCCTTACAGGGATTTGGGGGGAAATGGTGGGGGTGAAGGTTTGACCCTCCACTCTTGGAGCATGGTGGACCTGATCCAAATTGTGGCTGCTTATACTAAAAGAAAGAAAGAAAGAAAGAAAGAAAGAAAGAAAGAAAGATCTCAGCTACATGCTACGCAATTAGCATAACATATAGTTTCGCTCTAAACCCCAACTGATTTAATTGAAACATCGATCGATGTTGGTGTGTCCAGTGACAAAGTCTTACTTTACCCATGTAGCCTTTAAATATCGTATTGGGTATGTGTGTGTGTGTGTGTGTGTGTGTAGAGACACAATGAGACCCAGTTAGTTGACCTCTTGATCATTATATGATTAGGGTAAGTGGACTGAAGTGTAACCCAAAGTTTCATTTATATTTAGGTGTATGCCATCAATGGTGCTGGTGCAGGGCCAAAGATTCAACTCAAAATCACAACAGACATTAAAGGTAGGCTCATATAATGCCTTTATTGTTTATAGTAAAGATAATGGCTATAGAAATATAATGTGCAATCATTTCCATTTGCTTTTCCATACTCTAGGAGACATGTAACCTAGAATGCTTTATCACCTTTTCTCCACTCCCAGCCTTGTTGTAATTGGTTCATATTAACCGTGTGCACTCATTTTGAGCTGTGCTGTGCTGCACGGTATTAAATTGATTCTGGCCCTTCCTGGAGGAGCAGTCTCAGAAGACAGTGCTGGGGGATGTCTGTTCCACCCCATGGCCATTAGCCCATGGGGTGCTGCAAGGTTCCATCCTGTCCCCCATGCTTTTTGACACGTATATGAAACTGTTGGGTGAAGTCATCAGGAGTTTTGGGCTCAAATGACATCACTATGTGGCTTATACTCAGCTCTACCTCTCATGTCCATCTACACTTCCTAGGGAGGCTGTCAAACCCTTGAACCAGTGTCTGGAGACTGTCTTGGGATGGATCAGGGTGAACAAGCTGAAACTTAATCTAGACAAGATGGAAGTACAGTGGGTTGGGAAACCAACTACTCTAGATGGAGGTTACAATTGGTCTTAGAGGGGCTTGCACTCCCCTTAAAGGGCCACGTGCATAGTCTGGGAGTCCTCCTGGACTTCATGCTAACTGGGTAAAACCAGGTGGTTGCAGTATCCAGGAGAGCATTTTCCCAGCTTAAGCTGATACACCAGCTGTGGCCCTATCTAGAGAAGACAGGTCTTGCCTCAGTTATCCATGTACTAGTGACAGGCTACTGTAATGCACTGTACATAGGGCTGCCTTTGAAGATTGCCTGGAAAGTTCAGCTGGTGCAGTGTACAGTATTGGTGGGCGTGAGGCAATCTGATCATAGAATGCCTGTGCTGTGCCAGCTACACTGGTTACCATCATGTTTCCAAGCCCTATTTAAAAAGCTAGTTTTACCATTAAGGCCTTAAACAGTTTTAGACCAAGTTATTGAAATATCCATATTAGCCTGCCTGCACTTTAAAATCAGCAAGAGAAGTCCTTCTTAGTTGCCCACCTCTGAGGCAAGTACACAAGAAAGGACCTTTTCTGTAGTGGCACTATATCTCTGGAATGAGTCTGCTGATGGCCCTCAAAACTTTTAGGAAGGCCCTGAAAACTTATTAATTTTCTTTGACCTTTCCCTGGTTATGTTTTATCAGGCGGGGTTGTAGCTACAATTGTGTGTTGTACGTGTTGGTTTTTTTTTTTAGAACGTTGGTTGTTTCTATTACCGCATCAGTTTTTATTATGTGAATTTTACTGTTGTACACCATCTGGGGGAGGGCTTCTGCCTTGAAAGGCAGCTAAGAAATGCTTTAAAGAAAATATTAAGAGGATTTACCTCAGTACAAAATAGTGGCTTTAAAAGGACTGCAGTAATTGGATTCACAGAACAGCATCATAGCAAACATTTGTCTCAAAACAGAACCATCAAGGCCAAGTAAGAGGCCAATGCCAGTTTATGATACCAGTGGAACTCTACTTGTCACCGCTACAACAATTACAATTCGTATGCCAGTTTGCTATTATAATGATGATCATGGGCCTATCAAGAAAATACAAATTCTTGTTGCAGAAGCAGGAGGTATGGAAAGATGTTTTTCCCCTTTAATTTCTTTTAATTTCTACTTTTTCTTCTCTTCTTTTTCTGTACTTGATTGTACAGACTTCATTTTTAAAAAGAGCCCATCAGTGACTACTGCAAAACTTGCAATATTAGTCAGCTGGCAGGGTTACTTTGTGTTTTGCAGGCTTTTCAGATGCCTAAGGGTTGCAATCCTATCCATATAGTTGCCAGCCCCTGAAATTTGAGCCTGCCGTCTATCCTATGCAGGACAGCTGGAGCACAGAGGGGATCCTCTCCTCTGTGCTCTGGCTACCCTGCATTTTTGCCTAGATGGGCAATTTGGTTTTGAGACCCAATAGGAAGTTGTGTAAAACAACTTCCGTAGTCTCTTCCACCACCCCCATCCCCAGGACCCCCCTTTTGTTCCATTTCTGAGGGCGGAGACATAGCTGGCATGGTGAGAACCGCCCTGGCTACAAGGAAGCAACAAGAACAGTTTCTGGGCTCTGAGGTCGGAGCCCTGGTTTTGACCTCAGTTCCCAGAAACTAAAGAATCCTATGGCCCTCTAGACAGTGTCTAGTGGCCACAGGATTGCTCCCTAAATCTGGGATATAAATGCAACTGAATGAAAGTAGTGGTATTTTCCTTCCATCCTGTGTTGATAATCTGCACTTTACCTCCCTCTCTTATTTCTTGAATGAGTACATGTCACTCCACTTCTGAAATCTCTTCATTGGCTTCCAATTCACTCCAGAATCCAATATAAACTTCTCCTGCTGACCTTCAAGGCTCTTCACGGTCTAGCTCCTCCCTATCTCTCCTCTCTCATCTCACACTATCGCCCCGCTCGGGCTCTCCGCTCCTCTGATGCCATGCTTCTCGCCTGCCCAAGGACCTCCACTTCCCTTACTCGGCTTCGTCCTTTTTCTTCTGCTGCCCCTTACGCCTGGAACGCTCTTCCAGAACACTTGAGAACTACAAACTCAATCACTGCTTTTAAAACTCAGCTAAAAACTTTTCTTTTCCCTATAGCCTTCAAATATTGAGTTTGTTCTGACTCTATACTGTTAGCTTTACCCTACCCGGTGCCTGTTTACACTTCCCTGTGCCTGTTTGCATTCTCCTTCCCGCTTTATTGTTAACTACAACTTATTAGATTGTAAGCCTATGCGGCAGGGTCTTGCTATGTACTGTGTTATCTGTACAGCACCATGTACATTGATGGTGCTATATAAATAAATAATAATAATAATAATAATAACTAGACAAGAATACATGAAATGGGGAAATCCTGGTATCTGAATCCTGCCAGGTTATCCATCGATTGTTGAATCATGTTTCATTCTTATTTTATGTGATTTATTTTTCTTTTTTAATTGAGCATTTCTGCCCAATCTTGCAGACATTTATAGTCATAAGTTACACTCTCTACCATATGTAAAGCTTCACTCATGTCTGTATATATTATATTCAGTAAAATATGTCCACAGAATTATTTCTATATCTAGTTTTATTCTGTGATAGATTCAGAGCATTATACTTCACACTGTTCTCTGATTTTAGTTCAGCATGATGGCAATGTAACTAAGTGGTATGATGCCTACTTCAAGAAACCAAGACCTTATTTTGTAAATGAGGGCTTTCCAAACCCTCCATGTACAGAAGGAGATGAAGGACTAAGCAGTAAAGAAGAAGATATGTATGTAATAGGGGCAGATAGTACATGTATGATACCAGGAAGTGAAGAAAAAATTTGTAATGGCCCATTGAAGCCCAGAAAACAGTACTTGTAAGTATATGATTAATATTTTTCTATTTGTGCAATAGATAAGCAGATATAGATACACACACACACACACACACACTTGGTCAAAAATCTGGAATAGTATTTAAGCTGCATTTAAGAAAACAAAACAAAATATTCTTTCAGATTCAACAAAATTAGAAAAAAAGCTGTCAGATCAAATTTTTAAATACTGTTCTGTTCTATTTGTCCTTCATTTTTCTGAACTGTGAGAATCTCAGGATATTAAAGAACTGCAATGTTTTTTAAATACCCACTTGTTTGCAAATGTACAGAATGAGCAGGTAGCAAGCAAACCAGTATACGGGTAGGGCTTTATAGGCCCAAATCAGTAGTATAACTCATGAGTCATGACTGCTTACAATGGCATTTGCTCTCCCCCTAAGCAATATTAAAATTCTCTTTTAGCGCTCCTTGAAAGTCCCAAATAGATCTTGGTCCTAACTGGCCTCCTATTTTAAAGAAGATAACACAAACAGGTCTCAGACCCCAGTCTGGCAAATAGGTGTGACTTACATTCTAGATACTTTTTGAAGGTTATGTTTGAAACCTAGAGAAAAAGTATTTGCCTTGCAACTGGAAGCTGCTTTTTAGCATCTTTTAGCAGCAGATAGCAGTAAGATAGGATTGGAGTGATTCTATTGCAACTTCCCATTTCATTCCAGTCTCATTGGACTCTTTCTCTGCCCCTTTGTGTTGCCATGAAATGTCTTGTGTGTTGCCTTCTCAGGGCCGGCCCTACCACGAAGTGGGAGCATCAGGCAGCATAATCTGGGAAGAGTGGCTCTTTCCTCTTCCAAAGAGTCTTCTGCTTCTTAGTTCTGCTGGCCGCCTGCATGGTGGGCCTATGCAGACAGACAGCAGGACCAAGAAGTAGCTGCTTCTCCACACGATGCGCCTCCCATTCCACCCTGCACCTCCCAACCCAGCTGGCCTCTGGCTAGGTAGCTTACTTTCTATCCACACGTAAGCGAGCCATCCTTCTCAGCGTGCTACCCAGAAAGGGTTTCACCTTCAGGAGCTGCACAGTGTTTGCATGAGGTTGGGCAAAGTATTTTTGGGATCCCTCTCAATATTTTGCCCAACACTCAGGCGCCATGCAGCTCCTGAAGGTGAAAACACCATATGGACATTGCAACTGGGAGGCGATACATGTACATGTGCAAAGTAACTGCTTAGCTGGCACACGTGTGCCAACAGAAGTAAGCAGGAGGGCGGGTATTGGCAGATGTCCGCTTCAGGTGATGACCTGCCTTGGGCCGGGCCAGTGCCTTGTGGTGCTTTTTCCTTTCCTTTCCTTAATCTCCTGTTCCAACACAGCTGAATCAGATAAGAGTAAATGCATCATCATCATCAAAAAATATTTCTTACCCGCCTCTCCGTTTGGATCGAGGCAGGGAACAGCAATAAGTATAAAATACATAAAACTGAATTAAAAACATAGTATACATTATTAAAACACCCTAAAAACTTCCTAAAATTCCACTGGATAGGCTTGCCAGAATAGATCAGTCTTTATAGCTTTCTTAAATGCTAAAAGACTATTAAGTTAATGAGTCTCCTCTGGCAGGCCATTTCACAGTCTAGGAGCAGCAGAAGAGAAGGTCCTCTGGGTAATACTTGTCAGCCTAATTTTGGCAATCTGAAGTAGATTCTTCCCAGAGGACCTGAGTGTGCGGGGCAGATTGTACAGATGAAGGCGATCCCATGGGTAGCCTGGACCCAAACCATGTAGGGTTTTAAAGGTAATAACCAGCACTTTATACTTTGCCCAGAAACTAATTGGCAGCCAGTGAAGAGATTTTAAAACTGGTTAGAAACTAATCTTCAACTAACAAACAAAATTAAATTTTATGTAATGCAATATTGACCTGAACTCATTGCCACAGAATGAGGTTAAAACATGTGCATTAAATAAAAATAATTCAGATATGATAAGATCACCATAGTTGTACAAGTGGATTATAATTTTAGTTTGATCCGGTCTACTGTAGCTGCATTACCTACACACTGCTTTAGGCCATAATGGAGCACTGATTCTCTTTCAGTGAATATGAACAGACATGGTCATCCCACCTCACCCAGCTGTTGAGGGGATTGGGAGGCCTGTGCCTCCTGTATTCCTGTCCAGCCCACCCGTCTGCTCATTCAAGAAATACATCAAAGTAAGGATATTTATTTTACATCAGTTTGGGAAAAGCAGCCCATACATATAAATACATATCCCTAAACTCTAACTCACAGAAACTAATAAATTATTTGTAATTCATAACTGCCTTTATTTCATTCTCCATTGAAATCCTTTTGTTCTGTGTTTCTAGAAACTATATGGATCTGATTCTAGATGGATGATGGACAGTCTGACCCAAAGTGTTGTTGTTCCTTAATTTATGTATTTTCTGTTACAGATTTAAGTTCAGGGCTACAAATATCAAAGGCCAATTTACAGATTCAGACTACTCGGATCCCATCAAAACTTTAGGTAAAGAAAATGTCACTAGGTACATTTCTTCATAGGAGCAGCACGAAGTGGTGATACTAAATTTGCAGCTGTATATCAGTTGTTATGAAACATTCCTTTTCATGCACACTGCAGAAAATTCAAGTTACAGGGTTACATTGACTTTCATAGTTCCCCTACCTTTGGACAGCCTGGTCATGTCCTCATAGAGGTTCCCCTTTAGATGTTACAAAGGACTTGTGGCAGCTAAATGTATGAGTGACTTGGGGTCACTTGCAGGTGATACTGCGAAACTGCTCAAACAACCACTTAAAGGGCTGTCTCCAGTCTTGACCCTCTTCCCAGGGACAGCCCACTCATGAACCAGGGTGAAGCACTTGCATCAGGCATTGGAACAGGAGGAGTGGTGAATTCCACTGCTCTGCTCTCCCGCGGCCTCCAGCACTTGCCACAGCAAGAGAGTGGCTGGTGGGGCTCTTTAAAGCATCCACCACCACTCTCCTTCTCTCAATGCATGCAGCTGGAAACAGCAGCAGTGGAGCTCTCACGAAACCCACGCAAGCTCCACACCCATTCTTCCATCCGTGTGGCTTTCTAGTAGAGCCGATGCAGCAGCAAAGGTAAAGGTAAGGGAGGTGCAAAACGGTAAGGGGGTGGGGTGGGGGTTGTGGCAGCACAATGCAGTGGCAGCAGTGGCACATCTTCTCTCTTGCCTCCAGCGGCAGGAGAACTTGCACCACTGCACCAGTCTAAACTCTCCCTGGCCATCTACCTGTCCCCAGAGCTGTAGAAACTCTTTATAAGATGTAACTATGCCTCAGAAGGGCAAGGCAGAAAGTCCTGGTGCCCTTATACTAAAATGAATCATGGCTGCTGTGCCTGTGCTAGAACTATGGTCAAGATACAACTCTAATGTCAGGGTACCAGTTACATGCTAATGCCAATACTGAAGCCGTACCGCTGTATCATATGAGAAGCTATAGGCATGCAGCTACTCATAGGATTGATGTGTAAAACATGCACACTTACGCAGTTGTGCTTTTCCACTTTTTGTTGGCCCATTCACTGCACAGTGTGATTATAATTGCATTAGGAAAACTGTAGTCATTATCTCGGCAGTACACGATCTTTTAAAAAGCATTAAAAGCATTTCATTCTGTGCTTTTTGTGTTTGCTAAAATCTGTGATGGTGTGTCCTTAAGGGAGTTTAGCAGAATCACTTTTCCAGAAAATATATCTGCGAAAGTAAACCATATAATACAGTTTTCATATATCAGTTTGTCTTTAAACTAAGTTTCAATCCCAATAGAATACACTTTGTATTACAGGTGATGGACTGTCTGAAAGAGCTGTAGAAATAATACTTGCAGTTACTTTGTGTATACTCTCTGTAATTCTTCTTGTGGCTGCAATTTATGCTTTTGCAAGGTAGGTACATCTCCAGTTGTTTCAACTGAATTATTCTAGATTTAGAGGATGCACTGCTTATTCATTGACCTAGTTCACATGTCACGGAGGCAATTCCTAGGTTGTTTAACCCAGGAATTGTGGGGATGAGCAGACTGTGCAAGCTGCAGACTCATTATCTCTGCTTTCAATCAACAATCCAAGAACACCCCTGTTCCTGGGTTGTTTTGTGATGTGGAGACCCTGAAATCCTGGGTTGTTTATGGGTTAATCCAGAATTATCCCAAGGTTTGTTATTGGGTTAACTCTAAGTTGTTTAATCTATAAACAACTCAAGAGTTTCTTGGTTCTCACATCCTGAAATAATCCAGGAACGGGATGTTCTTGGGTTGTTGATTAAAAGCAGAAATGTGCATGCTGCTCTCATCCCCACAATTCCTGGGTTAAACAACCCAGGAATTGCTGCCATAATACGCGAACTGGGTCATTGAAATTAATTAGATTTTTGACCCTGGATCTAAGATTGCAGTGAGAGTACGCAAGAGAGAAGACAGAGCCAAGTAGTGTAATAATTCCTTGCTGATCTATTGGAGATGGAATTGATCATTCACCTAGCCAGACTTCTCCAACTTAGTGCCCTGCAGATGTTTTGGAGTTAAATTCCCATCAACCCCAAGCAGCATGGCTAATGGTCAGAAAATTTGTAGTCCAAAATATCTGGAGAGCCCAGGGTTGGGGAAAGCTGCCCTAGTTTCAGAAATCTGCATTCAGCAGGGAAGAAGCAGACATCATGCTTGGGTAAAAAGTTGCCACAATGTACAACTTTTATTCAATAATTTACAGGCATTACGCAGCTTCTTAATGAGCCAGCACAGTTGGGGGCAGGGGCAGAAGATAATCAGTCTTACCACTCTTATTCACCATGAGCAACTGACTCAGCTTTTCTTTTAAAATATGTATTGTTTAGAAGGAAATGCTATATGAAAATTCTCTTTAGTTTGAGGAGCTTTATGCAGAACAGTTTATACATCTCTTAGATTCCTGTCCAATATTACAGAAGTTCTATCAAAAACCATAATATAAGTGTAGAAATTGCATTTGTGACTAGGAAAATTGAGGATCTTCCTCATTAATTAATTATGGAAATGCAGTTTATACAAGTCAGCTAGAACAGAACTTTGACCACCTCTGCTGGTCAATGACACAGAAGATACAATGTTTGAAGAAGTCAGCAGATCTGATTTTGTAACAACATTGATTTTATTTATTTATTATTATTATTTTGGAAAATAATGTGTGTGATATATTGGAATTTGTTATTGTACTGCCGAATTTGATTGAAATATCTATTTTCTTTGTTATAAAGAAAAGTATAAATCTCTACTTTCTTATCTTAATATGAGATACAAACCTTTTCCTTTTTCCAGGAAAAAAATACTACAACAGAAATGTTGGGAAATAGATAACAATTGCTTGTACTTCCAGACGTTTCATCTTATTTTTAGTGTTTCCATATTGCTACCACTTTGAAACACCAAATACATCTTTCACAAAAGCTCCAGTGAATTCAGGAATTATGAATAATACTGAATATTCTTTTTTTATTGAATTTCCTCTGGTCTTTGGCTTAGAATACGACAAAAGCAAAAAGAAGGAGGCACATACTCTCCACGGGATGCAGAAATTATTGACACTAAATTCAAGCTAGATCAGTTGATCACAGTGGCAGACCTGGAAATGAAGGATGAGAGATTTACACGGTAAGCATACTCCTTAGGCAAAACAGTAGTTCAGGGGGTCTGTAGCCATGACCCCACTGTGACCTTTTACTTGTTTGGAAGTGTTTGCGGTGTTCTTATTTACACAGGTCACAAAGATCCTCTTTCAAAGGGTGACCTCCAGACACTTCTCTCAGGAATTCAGATAATCATTTGCTCTTCCCCACTTTGGAATAAGGCCACAATGCAAATAGTTATATAATTCTACCAAGAACATTTGCTGTGTGTGTGTGTGTGTTTTAATTACACATGTAATCTCTCTGAATAGTTTTGATGTTAAGTGTGTTGTTGTTGTTGTTTTGAGGACCAAATATGCAGGCTCTCTTAATACTCTGAGAGCTTGTTACTGATGTTCACTTTGACTCAGAGCAATTCAATATCATGTCACTCTAAGCCATCTGGCCACCTTTCAAAAATCTGTCAACGCTAGAGTCAGTGTACTGTGGTAGAGAGATTGTTGGATTTCAACCAGGGAGACGTGGGTTCAAATCCCTGCTCAGTCACAAAGTTCATTGCATAACTTTGGGCCAGATCTCACAGGATCGGTCTGATGTTAAAACAGGAGAATGTGACAAGGACCCAGTTCTCACATCACAACAACCCAGCATATTTTAAAACCCTGGGTTGTCATGAGCAAGCAAGAACAAGTGAGTGTGCCAGTGCCCATGCACCAAACACTCCCACTGCAAGCAGGAGACGGAAAACAAGCCAGGGATGCTTGGTGCCTGAGTTGTTTAGCATTGTTTGCAGACCAGAACTTTGGGGTGTTGGAGGAGAGACAACTCAGAGTTGGAACTCAGAGTTAAGCTCAATGTTGTGGGGTATGAACCAGGCCATAAATACTCCTATCCTGGAGGAAAAACAGGATAAAATGTGGTATATTGATTAAAAAAAACACCTCTAGCAGTATTTGGGATGGAATAATACAAATACTTTTTAATTACTATTAAAACACTTCAGTGTTTATTTCTGAGACCTGTTTTTAGCAGTTCATTCCCACCCACCCCTCAATAGAAGTAATAAGCAGTATAAGTATTGTTCATATTAAGTAAACACCTAATATTTTAGAATTTATCACATCTCCATCTACAACTTAGGCAGCTTTCGGGGTCCTGAGTTGCACTTACAATATCCAAAGCTGCTGCTGTTGTTGCACATTTGCATTTGCATGGCGTGTGATGCCATATAAGCACAGGTTAATCTGAAAGTTTGAGAATGGATACTTAAAGTAACACATAAAATAACATACACCCTAAAAAGGAGTCTATGATTGAGAATTTGAATGTAAACAGAGTTAATTTCATTGATTACATAGAGATGGAATCAATATAGGCTGCCATCCTTACCCACTTACTTGCGAATAAACCCCATTGAACTTAGTGGAACGTACTTCTGAGTAGACATTGTAGAGGATTGCACTGTTTAATACAAATACTTCAGCTTAACTGGGTAGTGGATCCAACTGTGAGTCATCCTATTGGCCAGGCCTTTAGGATGACTCGCTCAGAACCTTTCTGAGGCAAACATGCGTAAAGGATGGCACAGTTTAATGGGTCTTCCACCTATTTTGACAAGTTAAGTAAGTGCAAGGTGTCATGCACTTGCAGTGAGTGAGATATACTCATTGAACATTGAATGAGATGTATATTATTATAGTCAACTCATGACTATAATAAGCTCCTAGTGTCCTGAGTTCATGAGCTTACCCTAGCTTGACAAAGAATTGGTTCACATTTGTGACAGCAATCATAACTATTGGCCAGGATACAGACAATTACACCCTCTCCTTGGCTCCCATATACTTGCAGTTCCCATGAAGACCTTAATGTATGAATTACCCCTCTGTGCGATTGAGTATGCTCATGAATATGGCTGATTTCTGCATGTACTGCCAATGAGCTTAACTTGAAAACTGATCTTTAATACATATAGAACCTCAGAGGAAAAAAACTGGTTCCCCCCTCCCCCCAGTCAGTGCAGGAGGTGAGGTCTAAAATTATTTAAATATTCTAACTTCTATAGAAAATTTAGACTAGTTATTAGCCAGCTTCCTATTTAATTTTTGTGTAAAATCTAGTTATTTTAGGTATTGAATAAATGATAAGTGTATTGTTATAGAAAACTGTGCTAATTTAATGAGGGTTGTGGTAGTGAATTCTTTCAACAATTATAAGTCCTATTAAAGCCAAGGAATATTTACATATGCTGACTTGCAAACTTGCAGTCTCTCAAATACCTTCCTTGGTAAGGCTGGAAAGCCAAGTTACTTTTTCACCAATGTTTCTGTTGCAAATTATATTATTTGTGGTGGCAGCCACTTAATGTAACATATTAATTAGCTCAAAGATGGATGGCTTACCTAACCTTGCCCGGGAAATCTCACAAACCGTAGGTGGCTAGCAGCATTTTGAAGTTGAGTGGTCCTTTGCAGAGCATGAAGAATCATCTACAGGACTGATAAATGTGCCACAGTTTGCGAGCCTAGAATGCCTATTCAACTAAAAAATTGTTAACATAATGGAAATATTTACTTCAGGAGACAGATGAAGAACTTTATAAACCTAACACTTTCTTGCATTTAAACTTCATTTTTTTTAAAAAAAAATGTCATTGAATTTATTTCAGTGTCTGCACGTTAACATATGTAACCTTTTATCTGAATAAGAATGCCAGTCTCTGTTTGAATACTTAATTATGAATGGATTTTGTTTCCAGATATTCTTCCTTTTTCTTTAGACGCAAGGAGATATTTGTCATCCAGTAAGTTACTGCATGGCTGAAGAGTCCATGTGTGGTTTCCAATGTGCTGTGTTCATTTGTGTGATATTAGGCTCTATTGATGTTCATCTGAAACAACGTTTTTCTTAGTGCATTTTGAAACCTTTAATACTGGGTTATGATAACGTTTGTTTTCATATCATTAATAGGCAATGCACAGTCTTTCCAGATGACAGAAAAATTGAGATGTTATCACTAGTGCTATATTAGCACATGCTTGATCCAGCATCAGTAGTGAAATATCCTATTCCCACACACTGATAGTTGATAGGTAGCCCTGCTGTGTGGGTAGATAACATGTTTTCTGCTTTAAAAACACAAATCAGGATAAAACACACACACAGAGCTTTCAAAACATAAATTTAAAAAGAAAAAGGTTTACACAATGGCTGGACATTGTTATATGGGAGAAGAGGAAGCATTGCTGGTGTTTGCAACTTATTCTTTTCTTTTTAAAGGGCTGAAATTGAGGTCCTTTCTTGTAAACAGTCATGTGGATCACATGGAAAATCTGAGCAACAGCTGCATATTTATAGTGTGAGAAGGTCACCTAAAAAGGCCCTTTGAGTAGATTCAAGTAATCATTTTACCTGTGGTGAAATGATAGAAATCTGTTTAGGAAAGGTTCAACTCAAGCTTAGTAGGGTTTACTTTTGAGGTTTGCCAAAGCTGTGTTGTCCTGAAGACTAAAGCAATTTAGAATCTTCCAACAACTCAGTTCCTGTGAGGTGATTGCAGAGAGTCACCTTGAAGTGGAAAAAAATGACAATACAAGTTACTATTGGTGTTGTACTATAATTCTCATACTGAAACAACAATGAAAAGAAAAAAAGTTCCTAGATGATATTAGGTATTTGCATTTTGTGTTTTGCAAATAGTGTTTGTGTGGTGATCAGGATTCAGAATTGTATATTGCAGTTTTCTTAAACCACCATATGAAAAGAATACCATAAAATGTAAAATAGCCTCATGAAAATGTAATATGATTTCTAAGTGTGTGTGTGTGTGTGTGCGTGTGCTTTTTAATAAACATTTTAAAAGTTGAAAAAACAGCACATACAATATGTGCTTCTGATAAGTACACAATAATATTCTATATTTTACTCATAACATCAATGATGCATTAGATGGGTGACAAATTACTTTTCACACAAAATATTTGGGATGAAAAGTACTTTGAGGGTTGCCAGGTAAAAAATAAAATATGTTCTGTGTGTGTGTGTGTGTGTGTGTGTGTAGAGAGAGAGAGAGAGAGAGAGAGGGTGTGTGTGTTTATGTCTGAGACCAGGGGTCTAAGCCCTAGCCATCATAGGCTAGGGCTTAAGCCAGCCTTAGCCTATGCCAGAGCAATAGTGGATCTGTAGCCCAAAACATCTTGAAGGCCACAGCACCTCCATCCTCCTTTAGACTATTATGAAGTAATCTAAGGTCTGGTATTAAGTTCCAGCCTGGTAGTTTAGGGGGGGAAGTGTTATAAGGGCTTTTCATAAGGAATTATTGTTCTATACTATCTTTGAGGGGTTAGACCTATGAAGATCTCATTTAACTTGTTGAAAATTATTTCCTTGGTTATTCCTATCAAGTGCTTTTGGTGCTTATGAGTTAAGCCTTTAGTCTACATATTCATTTCTGTGGCTTTCTATTGAACAAGATGTAATTCCCAATAGATTTCAACTGACTGACCCAGGGAGTAAGCTGATTCTGTGTGACAACATGAACTCCAGTCACCATTGCCAACATAAATAAATGGGTTCTTTTTAAATCTAGTCAAATAACTTGAATGAGGGGGAAAGGGAAAAAGTCATACTGAACTGAAACTTCAGCTAGGCTCAAAGGCTTCACGTATCATTCAAGACAAGATAAATATTACAAACTCTCATATACTGCAGTTGTTTTTGTATAGAAATATTTACAATAATCTTAAAATGTCTTTTCCAAACTGTAATGGGAGGTTTGTCCATTGAACTGCTTTGAATCACTGCATAAAACATCCTGAGACTTGGGTCTCTTGCATAGTTTTCTCGCATGTAGTTATATTGCAATGATAGTACTAGTCAGTAATTGGGAGAAAATCACTGTGTTGGTAATCTTCCATTTTCTGTAAGTCTTATTACTGTGTCCTGAGTAAGTTAACATTTCTTTCACAGAATGCATTTGAATTTCTTAGATAATGTTCTTGTGAGTAGGTTCTTATTCTCCTACAGATTAGTACAACTTCCTGCATAATGAAGCTGATGGGGGAGGGGGGATAAATTCATATATATTAGCAATTACCTAATGAGCTTAGTGTTGGTTGGTTCCAATCCAGTCGCATATATCCTATGGTTCTGTATACAATAATCTTCCTGTTCAAAAACTGCCCTATTCTGATTACCCATTGGAGGATGGAAGGATGAATGTCCTTAGTCCCCAAACAGATGATCAGCACCATCTGCTCTTACCTTCTGTTTGGAACTGTGCATATGGCACTGATTCAGCAAAGATTGCTGCACATTTACTGTTTCATGCTAGGTGGCACTGTTACCCCCATGGAACCTGATCCAGAAGAGTTATTTGTACGCAGAAGCCTGTTCTCATATGTTAAGTTACCCTTGATGGATCAGGCTGTTTCAATCAAGATTACACTTGTCTTGGTTATGATTATAACACTGTAAGCTGCAATCTTACTCAAATTTTCATGAGTTGAAGCTCTACCTAACCTGATGGCATATATTTCCAAATGTTCAGGGGATCAGGCTGCAAGTGAACTAGGGTGTTAAGTGAATAAAGCCAAGCTACTGCCAGAACCATATCTGATATCTTTCAAAAATCTAAGAACCATAAAGAAATTTACTTCCAAGTAAACATGAATAGGATTGCAAATCTCCTTGCATTGTTTCATTTTCCTAATGCAGAATAAAACAACCAGTATTCTTAGGTGACTAGAAAATTGCAATCAAGTATAGTTTTTATCTGAATCTAGCACTAGGTTAGTAAAAAGAGCATTTGTCAGTGTGCTGTTCATTCTTTCTGGAATTTCATGAAGGATAAGGGCCAAATCTTCAAAACTATATTCTGTACATTAGATATCTGAACTGATATATGGTATAGATGAAGCACAATCCAAAATTCAGCTAAAATGAAATTCTGTAATTTTGAAGACACATGATTTTTTTCCCTTTTTATCTATAGTTTTTAGATTTTAAAGTTCTTGAATTTAATTACCTGGCTTCTTCAACTAAGAAGGTGCAAATATTTCTTTGAGAAATACTTTAAAAGCAGCATTTTATTTATCTATTACATTTATATACCTCCCCATAGCTGAAGCTCTCTGGGCGGTTTACAAAGATTTTCAGTAAAAATGTCTTGGGGAGTGTCTAATGCTGGCCATGCCCTAGTGGGACCTCATACTATCACAAAAGGAACCTAGCAGTTCCTGAAGTAATCTGAAATGAGCAGAAATGATCATAAACAGGAGAGTTTGTAGAAGGGAGCTCAGCTGACCAGTCCCGTTCTGGAAATGAATATTTCTGCTCATTTCCAGTGTTACTTTTAGAATGGCTAATTCTTTGTTGACCAGGGGATTGGCCCTGAGAGTGCTGCGGCACCAACAGAGGGTGGAGTGGCTGTATTAGATTCTACCCTTTATGTTTATTAGCAGAACATTCCTATTCATACTTCACTTCACTTAAAAAGTCATTTAAATGTATTTATTAATATTATGATGTCAAATATGTAATTCATATTTTTATTATCTTTGTAAAATGTTCTTTCTGAATTGGATAGGTCTCCTGATATTTTCTTGGTTAGATTTACATAGTTCATGGGAAATATTTCAGCAACTTCCTACTGCCATGAGTCTTAGCTAGTGGATTACTACATTCACATTCAGCAACTGAATTCTGAATTGGTTGGTTGTAATAAGTGAAATTCCTAACAACTTCCATTGAAATCCGGTTATAAAACTGGGAATTTGTCCAACCAATTACATTGAAGCCAGTACACTTTCTAAATATGCCTAAATACAGACAGAAAAGAAATGGCCATTAGGGTTTAGCTTCTTCATTGTAATACCATGGTGTAAAAGTATGTGGGAAACTTGTCAAGTGTTAGAAACCTTTATTGGAATAACTAGAAGTCATAATTCTTCAGAAATTATTTTTTGTTCTCACATCCCACTCATATTTCATAGCTTGGGAATTCAGTCTGTGAATATATATCCCCAAAATAAATATATTTATTTGTATTGCAGTTTCATTTTCCAGTATTACTCAAACTTTTAAATTGCTCCTTCCTTTGCAGTTGCTGCATCCATCTGGAGGGTCTAGATCCCATGCCAAAAGTAGTATAAGAAAGCATCATGTGCTACTTTAAAATGTAGCACATTTCTCTTCAAGAAATGAGAGGTCATCCTGGAGATGACCGCTCATTTCCCAAAATTAGCAGCACCTGCCAACTTCTTGAGCCTGGGAGGGAAATAGAGTGTTCGCTGCCAAATATCTATAGAGGATGAGCCCGATGATATGTTCAGGCAGAGAGAGGATCTGGCTTCTAAAAAGAGTTGCTGGGAGGAGTCAAGCCCCAGACCATCCAACCTCTGAAGGAACCCTGCCCAAACTCAAGACATTGGCCACTTGTAACTTTACGTGCGGATCAATTTTGCTTGATCCTGACAAGCAAAAAAAAAATGCAGACATATATGAAGCATACGATTACATCAAGTGTTCCTCTGTGTGTGCTTTAAAAAGCTTTCTATGGAACACAAGAATACTATGGCATATCAAGCTGTAATAACATTGACCTTGATGAAGGAATTTTCTTTTGACTTTTGTGAGCACAGGAGTTTGAAGAGGATATAAAAAGAATAATAGTGTAAACTTTCCTCTAAAAACCCAGCAAATATGACTTTTGTCCACAAAGCACTTGTGCTTAATTATCTTACACTATACCAATCAAACTTGAAATGTCATAGTGCCTAGATCTTTCCCATAGTATTCGCACACTTGCTTTAATATCCCATGAGTCAGCAATTTTAAAATTCACTTAAAAATGAATCACTGGAAATACTGAATGCACTTTTAACTCCTTAGTTTTTCTCTCTGTTGCGTCAAAAACTTAACCAGAATGCAAAATGTTATCTGTTTCACAACTTACCTCATTTAACATAATCTCTGTTGCAGGTTACTTAGTTATAGAAAATCCATCAAGTAAGTTGACTGCTGATTTTTACATTGTGGCTATAGATATATTTTAGTTTGATGAGTCGTAATGTGTGGTTCCTTTTTGTATATTTATTAGAAAAAGCTCCAAGCTGTGTATAAATCATAAAAGCATGACTAATTGCATGGTAACTGGAGAAATGCTTTCTCTCTCTCTGGGGTGAAACCTGCATGTCTGTGTTTTAGCTTGGCAAGTAATACAGGGATATTTAACTCCTTGGGGTTTAAAAACCATGTCATTATGGGAATGAAGTCACTGCTATATTTTATGTATCTAAAGCCCTGTATTGTATAAAGTGGTTTCTGTGTGACAAAAGAAGCATTATGTGCTTCCATTGAACTGAAAGGTGACTTAGAAATATACATAAATATCAAAAGATTGCATTTTGGAATAATCACGTTTGTAAAACACAGTTTGTAGACAACAGTTGTGTTATATCACCTAAATAAGGGGCAGTTAAAGTGGGGAAAGGTTATTATTTCAAAAGAATTCCAAACCTAAACTAAACAGTTTCCTTTTGTAAACTATTCATTTAACTATATTTCTCTTAATTTTATTATACATGTGGAAAACAGTATTTTAACGTTCTTCTGGATAGACACTTCTTTTTAAGCCCTAAGCTACCTTAACTCATTTCTCCTTATTTCTAGGCCAATAGGCAAGAAATGTTTTCTACAACATGTTGAAGAGCTTTGTACAAACAACAACCTAAAGTTTCAGGAAGAATTTTCGGTATGTTACCAGCAGTTGTCACAACATTGCAAGACCTCCACTCGTTTCATGTGTCACATTTCATGTCCATTTTAAGCAGGCAAGGCCACAAAGTAGTCTGGCCTTGATCATCAATACTCAATTACCAACTTGATTGTTTAGAAAGTAATGCTACACTCATTTGGGTACTACTGTCTTCTTATTGCAGTATGATCAGATTTATTCATACAGTGATTTTTCTTAAGCCACCCATGTAAAAACAACATATTCATGAGCTGAAAAAATACATATTAAAACCTCAATTTTTGCTATATATTTGTGTGTGATTAAAAGTTTATATCAGTGACTCTTACACTGGGAGAGGGATGCCCCTTGAAGGGCATGGAATATCTTGAATATGGGCATGAGGTTTCAGAATGAAATAAGATCCTGATGCAGGTGAACCCTTCCTCTTGGATTATTATTATTATTTATTACATTTATATACCGCCTCATAGCCGAAGCTCTCTGGGCAGTTTACAAAAGTTATTGGGTATGAGGTTACTGCTCCCCCACATGTCACATCCCTCCAAGTTGATTTGGAAAGAATTGCTGCTTAATTTGAATGGTGTATCAGGAAGAGTTCAAAGATGTGTTGTTCTGTTCCCTTCTCTAATGCTGGTGTTATATTAATGATCCGATCCACTATTAACTGCATGTACATGAAAGATGCAAAAGCATGCTCTTCTGTAGAACCAATTATTGATGCTGCCTTGCCACAGAGAGAGACAAGGACAAAAGGTAGAATATATAGAAGGAGAATCCAATATCAACATGTTTGAGAAACACTGGTTTACTTCTTAAAATTATATATTTTATTAATACTGTTGTACTCTATTAGATTTTTGTGAGTATATTATAGTAGAGCTTGTATCATACTGTAAAGAGAATTGTCAGATATATACAAACTTAAACTGCAATTCTCAGTCCACTTGCTCTTAAGAAATATACTTTACTTTAAATTAAATTTACTTTAATTGTGAATATTAAAGTTAAGTAGATTGTGGACTGTACCTTCTCTGGATACAATCCTGATTCACTTGATGTAAATGCCCGGTTTCTAACTTTTGCTCAGTTCATTCATTATCTGGGGCCTTTGTGTGATGGTATTTGTTCCTTCCTTTCCACTGTTGTTGTTGTTTATTTGTTCAGTCGCTTCTGACTCTTCGTGAATTCATGGACCAGCCCACGCCAGAGCTTTCTGTCGGCCGTTGCCACCCCTAGCTCCCCCAAGGTCAAGTCTGTCACCTCCAGAATATCATCCATCCATCTTGCCCTTGGTCGGCCCCTCTTCCTTTTGCCTTCCACTTTCCCTAGCATCAGCCTCTTCTCCAGGGTATCCTGTCTTCTCATTATGTGGCCAAAGTACTTCAGTTTTGCCTTTAATACCATTCCCTCAAGTGAGCAGTCTGGCTTTATTTCCTGGAATATGGACTGGTTTGATCTTCTTGCAGTCCAAGGCACTCTCAGAATTTTCCTCCTTTCCACTGTACAAATTATGTAATATATAAGCTGAAGTCTCCGTGTGAATTGTTGAACACTGGAGGCTGTATTCACCTGACTTTCTTACCTCCTTGGTGTGGGGAGTAGAGAAATCACATGAACAGGACTTTTGAGTAATCAGACATTCATATGGAGGCCCTAGTTCATATGTTATGTCATCTGCATTGTAGAAGGAAGAGAGGCTCTTCCACCATGTAAAGGCCATACATAACAGCTTTTGAATAACGTGCAATGTCATGAGGATAACTGTAGCCTGCTTCTTAAAGTGAACGAATATAGCAAACTAGCTTATGGTAATATTTAATTTATAGTCCAGGAAGATTCCACAAACACACAGTGCATGCATAAACTTGGATTCAACCTTCCAACACGTTTCTTGTACAAATCTCCCTGAGATAAATGGGAGTTAGGTGAGATCTCTTCATTGCTCTTATTTAGCTCTCATTCATCTCAGTATGGTGTCAAAGGCACAGTTCACAAATGATTGCAAACAATATGATCACAACCCGCAGTGTCTCATCCAGTAGTACTGCAAGTATTTAATCCTGTTGAAAACAGATAGGTCTTCCAAAGTGTGCATGACATTCATATAATAACTATGTCATACTTAAACTATGCTTAAGCGCTTCATTTTTTTTAAGTAACTTTTTATATGGCTATCAAGTTTTTAAATTTTTAAAAATATATACCCTTTTTTATTATCACAGAAGCATTGTGTTCATAGACTCATTTGCTATCCCAGAAATCATTTGTCATTCTCCAATGACTTTATTATTTTGGATTTATAGATTTGCCATCATTGTCTGGATCTGTGAATAATGAAGGGGGTAATCAATTGAGAGTTATGCTATTAGATTATAATATTTCATCCTCTCAAGGAATAACAAAAGAGTGAGAAGATTAATAGGATTTTCTTCAGATTCTTGGTCATGGCTCTTAAACAGTCCTGGTCTGTATTTAGTAATGGACTCCCCATAAGATACTTCTAAGCAGTACTGCATGGAGAGTTCTTTTCCCCCAAGAGAGCTGAAATTCCATCTTACCAAGATAGGAAAACTTGGAATCACAGTGTACCAAACTAATTTGCTAAAAAATTCAGTGGTAAAATAACATTTTTGTAATAGGTAAGGTAATTCAGGGACAACCTCCTCCCATATGGACTTGCCGATGCACTCAGATCAACACCAGAGGCCCAGCTCTGTGCCCTTTGGCCATAAGAGGTGTGGTGGATGGGCATACAAGATGGAGGTGGTGTTTGGATGTTGTGCTATGCTACTGGTTACTGTGATGTGAATGAGCCTAGGCAAACCTTGGGCTTGCATGCTCTTTCTGTGTGTCCAGGAAGAGTAGTTCAGAATCTTTCACTTCCACAATTGCTTAACCATAGTTTGCCATTTTGTCCAAACTGCTAATCTGTGGTTAACTATGGTTTGTTTGAAAACAGCCAACATGTTAACCACAATTTGGGACTGGATGATACAGCAAGCTATGGGTAATCAAAAACAGAAGTGAAAGTTTCCAAACTAATTCTCATAGTTGAGCTAAAGGAGTGGGGCGGGTGGAATGTACATGCCTAGTGTGGAGGCTAGACTTGTTATCATAATGCTAAGCTCTGGTTTAGCATGGTGTCTGAATGTGGCCAAATCAACTTTAATGTAACATTGAAGCTTGGAATGTCTTGCCTCTGAAGGCACATTTGATTTTGTTGTCACTTGCTTGCTTTCTGGCAGTGAAGACATGACTTTTTAAGCAAGACTTGGAGCAAATTATGACTGATTATGTGCATCAGTTGAAATGTGAGAAGTTATCTTTGTATCCATTGTGCTGTTTTAAATTGTTTTTAGAGGTGTGCTTTACTGTTTTATATTTTATGTTGCTAGCTGCCTTAACAACCCATCCCACCAAAAGGCAGATAGAAATATTTTATTAAATGAATACATACATATTACCACAAGTAACCCTTCATAATATGCTTTTACAGTGCGAGTTTATGAGCAATACTGCCTTCTACTATTCTGTTGTCTACTAATATTATTTATTTACTGCATTTTTATGCTGCTTTTCAGACTATTATTGTCTCCCGAAGTGGCTCATATCAATGTTGTGATCAGTATCAATACTAATATTGTCCACTAATATTTGAATGACTGCCTCCTTCCATATGAATCTGTTCTCTCACTATGTGCAACATCTGAAACCCTGCTCAGTGTTTTGCCTTCCTCAGAGTGGTTGATGGAAAAACAAGAATAGGCCTTTTCAGTTGCAGCATCCAAAATGTGAAACACATTTCCCAGAGAGGTATAGGTGGCCCCCATCCTATAATCTTGAGACACACTGTTAAGACCTTTTTATTTTGCCTGATCTTTGCTCTGTGCTGAAATTCCTCCCCCAGTCATGTATTGGCTTTGGTTTTAATGTGCTGATTCCTGATTTTTATGCTCTCATATTTTTGTGCAATATTTGGTTGTGCAATTTGTGCTTTTTTTGTAAGTAATGTTTGTTAGTGCTGAGATGTATCATTATCAAATAAATAAATAAAATAACAGTAGATATATTGTATTGGCCTAAAATGATGGAACTAGAACTATAAAGAATGTGTTTCTGCATGGTCTAGGCATAAGAGGGAATCCATGCTGTTAAACAATCTCAGATTGGTTGAATTTGCAAATCTGACAATGGTAATTGGGATGACTGTTATGTCTTCAACGATTTTTCCCTGAGTGTTTTCAGCCTTAAGAGGAAAATGATACGGCCTGAAACCATCTCCACAACTTCTGTCTCATTTGCACACTAACTGTATACCATGTTACTTTTCATGTATGTATACATTTGCAATGGTAAAGTCAAAAAGGCCATCTTTGTGTCATAGCTTAGTCAGTAGGAGAAAATAATTTCCCATGGTATCATTTTACTTTGCAAAGTTTTGAACTTTTCCCAAGCAACTGGCTTTAGCCCATGTTCAAAACAGTGGCATTAGGGAGAGCATTGAACTGATTATGGAAAAATGTTTTGGTGTCAATAGTGCATTAGTTGAAGTCACTGATAACTGGTGGGGAGTGGTAAAACAATAAGCCTTAATAACTATTCAATTTTAAACCTGTTCTTTCTCTTCTTGTATAATTCTTGAGAGTCTTTTTAAGTCTATCATTGATGTATTCTACTTTTTAATCTGACCTATGCCACTTCCATTCCTTTGTATTTAGATTATATTTAATACTTTGAACAGGGATGTGATGCCCTCCTCCTTCTCCTTACCCTTATTCGTTATGCCCAACATACATCTTCCTGTCCTTCCTGCACTGAGGCAGAGGTCAGTGAGGAATAACAAATTGCCAGTTGTCCCTGCTTGATTAAATACTTACTTGTTCTCATACTGTAGCAATTGCTTTCCCAAAGTAAAGGGTCAGGAAAAATGCATTACTGATAGGTGAGACCAAGGCAGGCTGTCGTTGCCACATTAAGTGGCTCAAGAAAAGGCCCTCTCCCTATTCCATTCCTTCCCTTAAAAGCCACACAAAAACACAGAAGGCGGTAGTCTGACTTTATCAAGATTTCTAAGGTGAAAGTTCATAAAAGCTTAGATTGTTCAGCCTGACACTCTGTTCTGTAGTTTAGCATCTGACACTGCTGATGTAACAAGGGTTGACACTGAGGTGAAAGACTTCTGTAATGTTACCAGCTGTCCTTAGAAATGCCATATAATTCAAACTCCCCAAATCTGTCCTCATACTGAAATGACACAGTTGAATTTAAGTGTTCTATTTGATGTCGTTGGCTCATTTTCTTTCAGAAGGATGCACAGACACACACCATAAATGTGCATTACAGTTCCAGAGAATTGTTATTTTTGATTACATGTAACTAGGGATAAATGACCATGTGAAATAACCAGCAAAAATATCTATTTTTCTGCTTTGGACATTAAAACAAGAAAAGAAATTATGGATTTCTTTTCTCCTTTCTGTATAGTGCCAGTTTGCAAACAGATCTTCAGGTTTATGAACTGATTTGGGGTAAAGGCAAATCAATGTTTTTAAATCTATGAGATTGTTTCTAAATAACGCATTCTAACTGCCAATCTTGTATATGCCACACTGAATGAATAAATTGTATGTGCTAGTGAGACTTGACTTCATGTGTGTATGTTCACTGCTGATTTAAAGATATATGCATTTATAATAAAGTAGAGATCTGCAAAGCAACCTGGAAAAAACATTCTAATATATATGTTATCTTATAGGAACTTCCCAAGTTTCTTCCAGATCTTGCCTCAGCCGATGCGGACCTTCCTTGGAACAGATCTAAAAATCGTTTTCCAAACATCAAGCCGTGTATGTTGCATTTTACTAATTATTATTTCCCCCACTAGCTGAACAATATATTTGAAATGTCTCTTGAACTTTTATTTTATCTCACTTTGATGTTTAAAGAAAGCTCCTGATGCAAGCAGGGGTCACCCTTAGTTATGGTTTGGAACAACATTTTGCACGTTTTTCCCATAGGGCCAATATGAAAGTTTGGGGGGCATAGCTAAGCTCCCCTTGTCTATCTGCCCCAAATTTTCCACATAGATAGTTTGTGCTGGGGGTGTCTCTTCCAGATCCGTGGTTTGCGGATCAGGCCGCTTTGCTCCTCCCCCGCTCCGCCTATGTCCGCTCCGCTCCTCTGCAGAGCTCCGGATCCGGATCGGAGCTCTGTTTTTACCCCCCATAGGCTTGCATATACAACTTTTTTTCTGTTAAAGTTAGAAACCTCAAGTTTGGTCACCATGACACCTCATGGAGGTATACACACGCACACCAAGTTTCAAGCCAATCCCATCATCCCCTGATTTTTGGGGAATTTTTGAAAATCAGGCACCCCATTCACACCCCTTTCGATAGCTCCGTCAATTTGCACGTTAGAAACCTCAAACTCAGCACCATGATAGCTTATCCAGGGATACACATGCACACCAAGACTCAAGGCAATCCCATCATCCCCTGATTTTTGGCGGGGCTCTAACCTTTTAACTCACCCCAAATCAGGTCCCATTTTACAACTACGTCAATTTGCATGTCAGAAACCTCACCTTCGGTCCCATGACAGCTTACCCATGTGTCCACATGGACGCCAAGTTTCAAGCCAATCCCATCATCCCCGGATTTTTGGGGAATTTATGAAAGTTGGACACCCCAGTATCTGCAGACAGCTCAATGGGCACATTTCAAAGGAAATCCCAACATGCCATGAATTGGGGAGTAGAGATAAACCTTAAATATGAATCTTCTTCCACACTTGAAAAATTGATTTGGAACTTGAGCACAGGAAGGACTTCTCCCCTGAGTCAAAGCAAGACACACAAAAAGCATCCCTGCGAGGTGGGCAGAGGAGGAGGGAGGGAAGGCAGGCAGGCAGCAGACATTTCTGGGGGCACAAGGAAGTGAGCCAAGGATAGTTTCAAAGCCAGTAATGCATATAAAATGGAATAAATAAATAAATAAATAAATAAATAAACAAAGGAGGGGTGGAATTAAAAGCAGCAGTGTTGCTGAATAAACAACAAGAAGATTTTTTTTAAAAGGCTATATCTGTCTTTTGCCAGTAAGAGGGGAGTGAACGTGCCCAAGTGGAGGGGGAATCATCTGCCAATTTGACTGGTCCTGTCTAGGTACCAGTCTTTAAGAAGCAAATGATCACTTCAACTCATGATAGGCATTCTCTCCAGTGATTTACCTTTGGAGGGCTCTGATGGCCCTCCAAGGACAGGAGAGTGCACTGGGCACGTCCACATGCCCTAGGGGAGCTCATCCCCTTGCACCACATCTATTCAGTTGTTCCCCAAAGTTAGGGTGGGTAGCAATGCTGTGTTTTCTATCTCTTATTATTGGCTTAGTATATGATTTCAGGTTGTGTTTGTGCATTTGGTGGGGCTACTGTTTTAAAAAACACTGGGAAAAGTCCGTTCAGACTAAGAAAGAGAAATTCCCAGAATCCCAAGTTACCCGTTTTGCCTATCCCCTCCTCCAACTTTGGGATCATGTGATCATGACCGGGAGTTGACTCTGCCCCTCAGCCCTTCGAAAAAGGTACATTTTCCCGCTGTTTTACCCAATTTTTCCAAAAATTCTAGCAAGCGAACTGCAGCATGTAGAGAGCTGAGAGTAGGCTCAAAATGACTCCCAGCCACGACTCTCTAAGCACAAGAAGTTTCAGAAAGATAGCTTAAAAAACAACACAGTTATCCCCCTATTCTTTTCCGCAATGCAATCCTATGGGCGAAATTTTTCAAAATGGTGATCGGATCGGTCTGCGAAAGGAGAAGCGCTCCGCGTATGGGCGCTTCTGTTCGCCGTGCTTCTACGGGTCCCCGGTCCGCTTCTACTCCGCCTCTGGGCAAGGCGGAGCAGGCCAATTCGCTTCTGATTCTCTGCTTCTAATCGGAGCAGAGCACATCCCTAGTGTGCATCCCAATGGGCTCCTGCCTTTTGTCACTTTCCACACATGTGCTGGTTACTTTGCCCAAGGCGTATTGTGGTTTGAAAGGGGGTGGCATTATGTTAAAAAAAAATGATTTCCCAGCTTTTGTGTGTTTATTTCAGTCATAACTCATGAACCACTGTAGGTTTTGCCACTGATAATTTCTTACTACAGACTTTGTATAGTCTTTGAGTCTTTGTTTCATTAAATTATGTATTAATGTAACACAATTTGTTACAATTATGTTAATTTGTAACATAATCAAAGTATCATTATTCTTATTCTTTTTCTGGACTTTTTCTCTTAGTGAAAAAAAAATGTCTTACATATGAAAACCTAAAATCCACCTGCTTGTATATTCACTTTCCATTCAAACACAGTGATGCTTTCTTAAGGATACTTGTAAATGCGCTGTGTAAGAGTTCCACTAAAGATCAGAGTGAATCTCTGGTGACTTATAAGTCCAGGATAGATTTTATCACAGGAGACAGGAGTCTGTCTCTCTGTAGTCAACACTGCTTCATTTTTCAGTTAATAAGACAAGAAATACCATTATTATTTTAAGCATTAGATGTGATATGAGATGGGGGGCAAAGCATTCCTCTGTTAATGTAGCCACATTCTGTGCTATTAACTTTTCAGAACAGCTGCTCCTGTTATCTGCTGCTGGTTCAGGACATATTCTGTGCTCTAATTTACTAGAGCTAAAAATGGGTGTTTATGGTCTGTTTGTGATATAACATGCCCTGGTGCAGTAGCAGAACCTCCATATTTATGGTGTTTGTTTTTGTTGACATATGTTCAAAAACTTATTTCAGTATTTTTTTGATTTCCATCATTCCAGTATATTCTTAGGACTGCTATGCATATTGTAATGCCCATGCTTAGCGTACTTCCATTTAGCACCTAGAAATGGACACTATGTTCACATATGAGGGAGTTGGAGGAGTTAGTATTATATAAAGGCTGTACACAGATGAATGAACAAAAAGCAGCACAAGCCTTCAATTCCAGACACTTTACCACTAATTACTCTTTGAAGAGAGGCAGAAAATATGTATTATCTGCCAACAGATATATATTTATTGAATAGTATATCTTTTGTGTCATGTTTTTTTAGAATGTCAGCCTGTGGGCAGGGACTGTCTTAAGAAATATTTTTGTAAGCCGCCTTAAGAGCCTCTTCTGGCTAAAGGGCAGAGTAAAAGTGCTTAAATAAATAAACAGGTATTTATTTAACTTCCCGAATGTGTTCAAATCGAAATACTGCAATGATAACAAAGAAATATAGAGGCTTTTTAGTCTTATTACCACATTAGGACCATTATGGCATTGCAGCACACTATTAAAAATGGTAAGAATGAGCAGATCATATTACAAGACTGGGAGGTTACAGATGATGGCTTATAATGAGAAGAATAACTATGTATTAAAAAGAATGCTGGTGAACTGTTATCATTTGTAATGTATTGTCAGAATATCATCATATGTAATGACATTTTATAAAAATAACTATACATTCTATCATAATACACACACCTTTTATATCTAATTTTATCTATCGCTATCATCTATCTATCTATCTAGTAGTTTGAAACAAACATAATTAATTACATTGATTTTATTTCTGTTGCACAGATAATAATAACAGAGTGAAGCTAATGCCTGATGCTAGTATACCTGGATCTGATTACATCAATGCCAGCTATGTGTCTGTAAGTTTGAAATAATTTATAAGTGCTATCACATTCTTCCTATTTTAATCTCTCTTAAAAAAGTAATTTAGAAAAAATATATTTATCTAAAAATGTGTCTAATTTTTCTTTTATCATCTGTGTCTGTTGCAGAGACATTATAATATGTAAGATTGTGATCTAAATCGTTTTTAATGAGATTTAATAAGTTTTTTTTAATATTTGTTACTGCAAATATTAAATGATGGCACAGAAGATTAAAGTGGGAACAAAAAAACTAAAATGAGCACTGAGCAATTATTACAACTGATCTACCCAGAACTGCTTCTCCTATCCATCAACTCACAGAATACTTTGGTTTCTGTTACCACTGCATTTCCTGTATGAACGAATTGACACCAGGTTGCCCAAAGCTATTGGTGGCTATTTACTACATTTTGAACCGAAATCGAAGCAGACCCCTATGGACAGCTGTTTTTTAATTGTTTTATTGAATATAAACCACCTGATGAATGCTTGTGTTGAAAGCCAGTCTAGAAATGTCATAATAGATAAAGTTTGCAACGCAGAACATTTTCTAAGGGGCTCTGCCACATTTCTGGCAGTTCCTCTTGACAAGATCAGTAGGGCAAGAATGTGGCCATATGTGCACAGGTGCATCAGATTTACAAAATTGACATGCAGAAGCTGCTTTGGTAGGAGAGTTCGGAAGATAATCCATTACCAATAAGGCTTCCAATTTGCCCTGAAGTCTACCCTTTAGCATAGAGAAGGATAGAGAATGCCTTCCTAGCTCCATGTGAAAGAGTAGGGATTTCTCAACCTAAATTCCTGTTAAGGGATGGAGGGGAGTGAGTAGAACTACATCAAGTAGAACTGGTTTATCCTGCTGAACCAGATGTTTTGAGTTCAAGTCCACCTCAGTCACATACATGGGGTTGTTATGAGGATGAAATGTGGTGGGGTATGGGTACTACCTTGAACTTCTTTGAAAAAGGAAAGGAAAATGCTAATGCTAATGCTAATGCTAATAATAATAATAATAATAATAATAATGTCACAATTTTTCCATTAGTCACATCAGTTACCGCCATTACATCAAAAAACTATACAGAAATTGGGCCTACCAAAATACATCCACACCAACATCCAGAAAGCAATCATACTCAAAATATGTTCAATAGTCAGAAAGTTTCTGAGTCAGTAAAGGACAGCATGACTTGGCAAAGCCCATCATGTCTGCCTAGAAAAACCGCCATGAGCAAGAAAAGAGATAATAATAATAATAATAATAATAATAATAATAATAATAATAATAATAATAATACGATCTCCCAATTATTATCTAAATCATCACCTGACTTTGCTTCTAAAGGGTAGACCCAGACTTAAAATGAAGATTGCAGACTGATAGAATGAGTCTCTTCTGAGGATGTATGAATCTCTCAATTTTGGTTCCTGTCACTTTTGCCTTTTTTAAAATCTAATTTTGGGACTATGTGCTGGTTAGAGAAGTCTGCCGCTAGTGGCTGAAAGTGTTACTACAGGCTTCAACCACACGGACACATTTAAATTAATGAATGCATTTAAAAAACAAAATAGTCCTGAGGTGCACAGCTCTAGGGTCCCTTTAATATGCATACCAAGTTTCAGATGTTTAGGTTGCATGGCCTTTGTACTTATGGTGCTGCTGGATGGATGGACAAATAGGCACAGGATAAATTAGCCACAGGAGACTGAAGTGAAGAGCAAATAAACTTAACAGTGTGCAATACATCCCAGGTGTTGCTGCTGCCCTAGATTTCAGTTCTCTGTTGCTTCTCCCCATCCATTTACAGAATACTTTGGTTACTATTATCATAAAGTTGAAAGGTACCTCAAATGTATGAAGTCCAATCCCCTGCTAATATAGGAAATCTGCATTGCTACAGCATTTCCGATAGGTGGTCATCTAGTCTCTGCCTGAAAAGCTCTAATGAAGGACAGCCAACCAGCTGCTGAGGCTGTCTATTTCAGTGCCAAGCAGCTCATACCATCAGGAAGTTCTTCCTAGTCTTTCATTCAAATCCCCTTTCTTGTAACTTGAACACATTGGTTCAGGTTCTACCCTCTGGCACAATAGAGAACACATTTGCTCCATCATTAACAATTGTATCATTACAACAGAAAATGGTCTAGTAGTGCTTCATTTCTAGAGGTTATTATAACTTCTGAATTTCCTTTTAAGTCTATGTTAAAGGAAAAGCTCATAGACTGAGTAGGGAGCTTGATTTCTTGGATTATTACAATGGCCTGTAACCTCCTGCAAGCCAATGCCACTGGGTAAGTTTCCATGGTGATTTCTCTGCTGCGTTCAGTTACCACAACCTTTGGAATTCATTTCATTCTCCCATGATGATTAATAGCCTTATGTGTCTCTATGTGGTGAAACAGGGGGATACTCATTATGGCCATATCTCTAGTACACCATGTTAGAATGCATGAAATTAGGATTTTGTTTATCTTTTTTTTTTTAATCATCAGGGATTGCCACAATTGGGGATGCTGATTTGGTTAGGAAATGGGTAGCTTTAGCTTCATAATCAAGGCCTGATTACATAATTGAAAGAAAAGAAATATTTCCCTAGATGTTTTCACCAGATTTTGGGGGGAATCCTGGGAAGATCCTCCAGCTGATATATGGGCTCACATATTTCCTTGATGCCACCTCCTGCTCTATTTTTATTTTCTTGTTGATTAATTCCTTTTGGTTCAGGGTGTCCGGGTACCCTGAAATCAGCCTATATGCCCATGCTCTGCCTTCTGACTAAAACCCTACGTCTAGTCATCCTGTAGTGGCAACCAAACATCATCTGTTGAACAACATGGCTCTTATTATGCTTGGGTGTCAATTCAAAACAAGAATAGTAAAACTGAAGGATTCTAATTTGTTTAACTTGGAAAATGTTACATTCAGCCACTTCCAGTGACTAAAACATACTAGAGTCTGTGCTATATCTCTGGCTCAGATACTCAATTATCTTTGCTATGGAGTCACTCCCAGAGCAGCTGTGATTGGGATCTGCTGAAAAGTGAAATGTAATAATACTCTTATAAATGATTACTGCTAAGGGTTAGCTTAGGTACTATAAGAACCATTCTGTTATACTACACTGCACAACATTTCCACAATCTTTCTCTGTCTACATTTTATTATTGTTGCATTCAGTAGTTACCCATAACAAGCTCTAAAAATCAGGGTTTGAACATGGTTTCTGTTATCTATATCAGCGCTTGTCAATTTTTAAGGCAAATTCATGCTGCTGGAAGACCTAGAACAGCGTGATTTGCTATTAAAACAAGGCAAAAAATCATTGGGTGCATTTTTGAGAAGAAATGTGGCTGGGGGGGTGGGGCTGTTGTGCTGCCAAAACTCAGCATCGGTTTGGCAGTGGAACTTTGTGGACGGTGGTGGTCACAAAATAGCCCAGCCCCTGGGCTGCGTGTTGCTCCTTCCAGATCTATATGGTGATTCATAATTATCATTGCATTTCCCTTCACAAAGGAACTGTGAATTGGGAATCTGATAGAGACTTGCCCAAGTGAGAACAGAAGTAAGAAATGAGCCAAATTCTCCTAAATTCTAGGACAGTTTTACCTCTTCATTGGCTTAAGAAATATGCCTAACTTATAATTTTGGCATTTAAGGAGTGAGAAGCAATATCCATTTACCATTCACTTGTATTAGTGCTAAAATGCCACAGTATTATTAAAATTGTCTACTGGGAGGAAGACAAAAAAGGACTATATATAAATTTATGGATCTCTATTTCTTCTGGATCTGTATTCTCTTACGGATGTCCTATGTAAGTTCATTTCCTTGTCAGAACATATACTTTAGAAATTAGCATTTCCAGCCCTAAGAGGGGGCATTTATTTCTGTATGGGTATCTTAATGTGTTTCCTCTGAAGAACTGGTCCATTCTTAATTTTCCAGTGGAAGTCAATGTTCATCTTCTATGCTTTTATTTGAGCACTAAAATGAATGAAATATAAGAGAAAGGGTTTAGAAATCAGAACTATTAGCACGTGTTTCATCCATCTGAGTTTCTTTACATTGGTGTTGTTTCTAAAAGAGATATTCCAGTACTTGGTCATACTGGAGAATGATTAGTCCTTTATGGAAATATACTGACAAGTCAAGTAAAAAGTCTAGATACTTACAGGTCAAGTAATTCACAGCTGTTTATTGCTTATATGATACATAATATACAGAACAGGTGGCAGGAGAAAGCTATGTTAATCCTCTCCACTGGAAGATTGAGGTGAGGGTCTATAACTGAGGGATGCAAATTTTACATTTGTTATATGCAGTCTATTCTGATGGACCATTGTTCAAAATAGAACAATATAAACCCTTGATCAGACCCAACAGGGCTCTTCTTATGTTCTTACGCCTTCACAGGAAAATCAGCAAAAAAATAAACATAAAAATGATGGTGCCAATCTCCATTTATATACCAAGCATCTCTTTGATTATATATGAAACCCAGCAGGAAGATTGTAAGTTGCATAGGGAGACCTTTAATCAATAAATATAAGATTAATTTATATTAAGAGTATAACGGGCTCAAGGCTACACCCACCATATAAACTCTATTAATGTGCATAGTGTTACCTATCTGTCATTGTCTATCTATGACCCTGAACAGGAATACCCTACACTGCAACATTTTATTGTAGCTTCCACTTGTATATGACTAAGAACCATCACTTTCTAAGATGTGTTGACTCTCCAGTAAGGGGGACACTGCCTAAATGTCTACTTGGAATGCACATGTTCCTTCTGAATATTCATAGAAAGACATTGAATTTTCTGAATGAGTGAATTTCTGAAGATCCTATGCAGTAATAAGATATATTTCTGTATAACCATAAGAAGTGTGACTTCAAATGATATTGCTATCCTTTTTCTTTATCAGCATTCACTAAGGTTCATCTTTTCTTTAGGGCTACTTATGTCCAAATGAATTTATTGCTACTCAAGGACCATTACCAGGCACGGTGGGGGATTTCTGGAGAATGGTATGGGAAACCAGAGCAAAAACACTTGTCATGCTTACTCAGTGTTTTGAAAAAGGACGGGTGAGTTACCAATATACAAATTATAAATATATTTGGTAGCTGACAATTACACATCCACAAAGTTTCCCTAGGAAAATTTTTATAAACCATGTTACCATACTGATTGCAGATAAGATGTCATCAGTACTGGCCTGAAGACAACATACCAGTGACTGTTTTTGGAGATATAGTGATTACTAAATTAGTGGAAGACATTCAAATAGACTGGACCATCAGAGATCTAAAAATTGAAAAGGTAAATTCATGTCTAAGTTTTTTTTAAAAAAAGTTTTCATATTTTCTGTGAAAATTATGATCAGGCTGCTGCTAAAACTTCTGATTTTAACCTAAACATATCTAGCTCTCCAGAATATTTATAACCCCTTTATGAATACACTATCTTGGATTTTATACTTCCAACCATGTATGTATGTTCTGTAAAACAAGAGGGGATGTCCAGATGGCCATTTGCTTTACTACTGCTATGGCACTGTAGCACAAAACCAGGAGTGTGGTGGGTGTCCTGGCCCAGGGGAAATGCAGTGATTCTGAGGGTGAGTTCACATATGCATATTCTTATTTGTCTGATTGCAACATTGAGAGATGACTTTTTTTGTGAAACAGTCATAACCAATCAAAAACATAGAAGGAGCTCTTCATTATCATCACTCAAACACAATGCTTTTCAATGGAGGCAGATCACACATTCAGCTAAAAATCATTGAGTGATATGTCATCAAGTGATGAGATATCAAGTGATATACATGCAGGTATAAATTGGTCCTGACTGCTAATTTTAGAGACGTTTCAATGTGCCCAGTATGCCATTTCAGATGGCAACAACATGAAACAACCAAGTACTAAGGGGAAATCTTATAAACAGTAGTAGTAATATTTTTGAGGTTATGCCCAGATGGCCATTTGCTTTACTCCTGCTAAGGCACTGCAGCACAAAACTAGGAGTACAGTGGGTGTCCAGGAGAAATGCAGGGAATCTGAGAGCGAGTTCATACATGCATATTCTTCTTTCCTGAATAGTTCCAATGACTCTATGATGTCCTTGATTCTTGAGCTCTATATCAAATGTTGTTCCATCTCACTGCCAGAGGCAGAACAACAGCTACAATATTGGTCTTCCAACCAAATATATTATTTCTTTGGGGAGGGGGGTTACCTTACTAATCATTAAATCTAAGGTAATCCAATCAAGGGCAAGCTTCTTAGATGGAGTGGCATAGAAGGGTGCCATTACCAAAATCTTACGGAATTTATTTCAGTATAAGTGCCTCTTAAACTATATGTGGAAGTCTTTGCAATCCTAAAACAAAATCTTTATTTATTTCAACTTGTCTTTGAAAGCATGGGGATTGTATGATGGTACGTCAGTGTAACTTTACTGCCTGGCCTGAACATGGAGTACCTGAAACAAGTGTATCGTTAGTCCATTTTGTAAAGCTGATCCGTGCCAGCCGAGCACATGATAGTACACCCATAGTTGTTCACTGCAGGTAAGCAGACAATCTATTCCAGTAGAAACTCATTACACTAGTGATGTTAGTTTATCAGGAACAGCAACAGAGTTTATCCAACTTGCAACCATCTCACATTGTCTATGCCTCTTTTGTGGGGAAGGTGGTTACTGGGCATGTTATTGATAGGGCCAGAAGAGAGAGACAGAGAGAGCGCAAACCGGGGACAACAAAACATTCTGTGCTCACACATGGAATACTAATGAGATGAAGAAGAACTCAACTTTAACTATCTCAGCAGATATTTTTATGAGTGAGAGCCATCAACTGGTCAAAAAGCCAAGCCTGGACTAGTAAATTAGGAATGATGATGAAGCAGTTGCAACACAGCAGCTACTATTGAAGTAAACATTACCAAGAATATTCAGGATGTATCCTGACCAGCAACTTTCTACTGTTTTGGTTGAATGCTGTAGTAGAGCTGTTACAGAAATATAAAAGTGTTTACAAAAAGGTATACACTATTCAGTATCACCAAACATTAGTATACCTTAAAATAAATTATGATTTTAAGTCAATTGTATCCAAGTTGTAATCCAGTTCTTATTTCAGTTAGAAGTTTTAAGCATTCACATGCAAATACTTCAATCCCCACTTGTTCCTTACAGTGCTGGAGTTGGAAGAACAGGAGTTTATATTGCCCTCGACCATTTAACGCAGCATATAAATGACCATGACTTTGTGGATATTTATGGACTTGTAGCAGAGCTGAGAAGTGAAAGAATGTGTATGGTACAGAATCTGGTGAGATGTTTCAAACCTGTATTATGGCCCTAGTTCTCACAAATAGCAACTGAGATGGAAAAAGCTGTATCTAGGTCTGTGCCTCTTCAGACTGAAGGTGTGAAATTGCTTCTCTGTGCTGGCTAGGGATGCTAGGAGATGTAGTCCAACACATCTGGGGGCACCAGGTGAGAGAAGGCTGTTCCAGACAATACCAACAGCAGATTCATCAGTGCCTGGGCATGGATGAGCAGTGTGAGACTTTTTAAAATATTCAGTTGCATTGGTAGCTGCTGTTCATTGGTTTAGTCGGATTTCTGTACCCAGTTAAGGATTGGGGTGTCTGGGGCGGCAATCCAGGTGCCGTAGTCAGCCAGATGGTAAACTGGAGCTTTTCTTCCTCTTTATCTCCAAGGGAAACCAAAATCATTATAAGCTCATAAAAACTGTAGTGCACCACAGGAAGTCTTACGGGGAAAGGCAGAGAGTTGTTCCCTGACGGTGAAGCAAATAAAGCCAGCTGTGTATCCTGTGCTTGCGTCATGATTATTCCTGCTCTATCCATGAACATTAGCAGGGGGCTTTGCTCCTAGTCCTCCAAATGATTATGTCTTTGGATGCTTCTAAATTTATTTATAAGCCAGTCAGAATCTACTTTGATATTTTTTTTCTGATTTAAGCATTCCAATACCCTCTTTCCACTTTCAGGCTAAAGTAAGAAACAAGCTTAAATATGTTTATTTATTTATTTAAAGCATTTTTTATAGTGCTGCCTCACCATTTCTGGCATCGAGGCGCTTTACAATAACACATAAAACAATTCCATTAAAACCCTCAACCCACATTACAACAATTCCATTAAAACCCATGCTCACTTTCAGTTCATGCCTTGCCAAACCTATGGGAGAGGGTGACCAGGCCTCCTGGGGGGCTTCCATTGTCTTGTCCTCTCATTATTTTCTCTTTGCCATATCATGATTGGCTTTTTTTATGTTACACTAATTTGGCAGTTTTAGCCTGTTCATTTTTTATAATTTGTGGGTTGAGGATTTCCAGTTCCGTTCTGGGGGTTCAGGGCCACCACCACAGCCCCTGTCTTGAAGGAGCTGCTGCAGGAAGCTTGGTCCTGCCTCCTGTTTCGAGGGCAGGCACTATCCCAAAGGTTATTAGAATGCCCTCCATCAATCCCAAGAACTGTAAGAAAGTTCTTTTGGATAAGAGTGTTCTGTGCCTATATTCCAAAACCACCTCAGATCATTTTCAATTAGCAGCAATTTCTCCATCTATAAATAAGTGAAGCTGAGCATTTTTTAATTTTTACACTTTGCAGGCACAATATATTTTTTTACACCAGTGTGTTTTGGATTTACTGACGATCAAGAGGAGCAGCCAGCCTGTATGTTTTGTTAATTATTCAGTACTACAAAAGATGGACTCTTTGGATGCCATGGAAGGTAAACAGTTGTACATTGTACCAAAATTATTTTATTATTTTACACTGTTGTGTGTATTTGTTTGGCCATATTGAAATAATATGTTTTGAGAAGCATCATTTGATTTAAAGTTTTATTTGATTTTATGATTTCTGCCTCTTGGACACAAAGGCAATTACTATTCCCTGTCACTGGATGAACTCATCAAGTGCAATGGTTTTCAGTACAACATAAATACTGACGACATCCAGCTCTACTTCTCTACCTCAGAACTTTCTTCCTTCCTCCAACCATTCTACATCTCTAGTTTCTCTCTGATATTTCTCTTTGTCTGCTTGTCATCTCAAAGTCAGTACATCCAAGACTGAACTTCTCAACTTTCTTACTAAGCCTCATATACTGACCTGATCTGTTAACAATGTCACAGTCTACCCTGCTGAAAATGCTAAAATCTTGTTTTTATCTCTGTCTTCTCTTTCCTTTCCTCCCCATATTTAGTCTGTTAACATGTCATGTCAACTTTTCTTCCTTTACAAAATTGCAAAAATATGGCTGCCCTTTTCTGTCCTGTTCATGCTCTTGCTGTCTCTCTGGTTCGTGCTCTTGCTGTCTCTCACCGTACTGCAACCTTCACCTATCTGTCCTTTTTCTTTATCTCAATTTTGCATCCTCGTCTCTGTCCAGATCTCTGCTACTGAAATTGTTCACCTGTCTCATTGCTCTGATCGTGTGACACCCCTCCTTAAGTCCCTTCATGGAATTCTGCCCACTCCCAGATTTAGCAGAATCTCCTCATCTTTACCTTCAAAGGACTCTGTGGCCTTACCCACTCCATCCCCATCTCTCTACTCTCATATCCTGATACAATCCTGCCTTTGACCTTCACTCTGTATATGGTCTACCCACCTCTAAAGCTCTTCTGCTCCCTTAGACTACTCTGTAGTTCCTCCCTTTTTTCACCTGTGATGTCACTTTTACTTCTATTAAATCCCTCCTCAAAATGCATCTTTTCCATTAAGTCTTCCATAAATCTCCTTTGTCACCATTCCCTGCTGTAACTAGGCATAAATGCATGTAATTGAAATGCACGTATATTCCTCTCCTGCTCACCCTTGCCTCCATCTCTCTCTCCTTCTGCTGCTGTTCTCCCTGGAAAGGTTTAGATTGTAAGCTCCTCAGGGCAGAAGTCTGTCATCTTATACTTTGTAAAGCACCATGTACGTTGATGAGATGCTGCTGCTGCTGCAATGTTCAGCTTGCCTACAATCATAAGACCAGAGAGAAACTAAAAGCTAATCAAAAAGACCCTCTACACGAGTCTTCCCCAACCTGGTGTCCTCCATATGTTCTGGACTGCAATTCCCAGCATTCCTGACCATTAACCATGCTGGCTGGGGCTGATGGAAATTGAACTATAAAACATCTGGAGGGAACCAGGTTGGGGAAGGCTGCTCAACACGGTTTACATATGCTTGTACTCTTAATCCATAAAATCCAAACCACAAACCTTCTCAGAGCATTATCAATGGTGGCACTGTATTTGTGGAATTCCCTCCCCAAAGAGGCCTACCTGGTGCCAGTACATTTCCAAAGACATTTTATTCACCCAGACTTTTTAATGTATGTTAATATGTTTTTTAAAAAATATGTTTATCATGTTCTATTTGTGTGTGTTTTCTTGTGTTTGTAAACTGCTCTGGAATTCCACTGGAGTGCTATATAAAAATCTTTTCAATTAATAAATAAACACAAGCTGAAAACAGCAGTAAATGAGATTTATCGTACCATGGTGATTCTAAAAAAAAATGGCTCCACAAAACTTCCATTGCCGATCATTTGCTAATCTTAATTCTTTTATATCTTTTTTTTTTGTATACGTACTAAACTATTACATGTAACCTGCTAAGTTTAATTTTTAAAACTTCAACTAGTGTATCTGTTTCTTTTGTAGGTGATGTGGAACTAGAGTGGGAAGAAACTACCATGTAAATATACGGATGAAACCTTATTTTGTTTCAAGAAACAAATGGTATTTTTTTTAACATCAGGGGCCAAAATATATCCCCTTCTTACAATTAAATAAGAGCAAAGAGTCGTTTTGTAAAAAATAAAATAAAAAGTTATAGTTTATACTCTATTTATGTGCCTTCACAAATACTATAAATTATTAAATGATACTTTTATACAGAGTGCAGTCCTATTATTATAATAAAAATATTGTATGCAATGCTTGCAGTCCGGCAATATTTCATCACAATTAAGTCCTGTTGACATCAATTGAACCTAAACATTTAACTGTATGTTTTGTCCCACCAATTTCATTGGAATTTAGGGCTGAATTAGATTTATCTAATTAATGTTTCCATGTCCTTTTCTCTCCTTTTCCTAGTAACATCTCGTACAATAATAACCTATGATAAGATATCACTACTGTACATATTCATGCTACCAAAAGCTAATGACATGTGGTGGGCAGACAAATATACAGTGCAGTGTAACACCATCACATCATAACACTAGAAGCCAGGGTCACCCAAGGCCTGTTCAGGCATTCTGTATCTAAATAAGGTAAACATGCACCAAGAGGGAATGCTCCTTGCCCCTCTCCTTCATCACATTCATTGGCTTCCACTCTTGCAGGGCGACTGTCTGAAGAGGAGAGCTTCTTGTATCCATGGAGGCTCTCCACGCAAGCCAGAACACTGATTTCCCAGTGTTCTGGCTCCCATGGGAGAGCCATGATGGATAGAGGAGGCCCTCCTGTTCAGAGAGTCACCCTCCATGAGTAGAGGGCAATGAACATGAAGGAGAGGGGCAGAGCTGGAGTGTTCCTTCTCATTGCAGGTTTGCCCTATTCAGATACAATGAAGCTGATTAGCAGGAGATTCATGGCAGACAAGACTTGGGCTGGTCCGTGAAGTCACGAAGAGTCGGAAGCGACTGAACGAATAAATAACAAAAACTTAACATATGGTAGGCTTTCCCAACCTGCTGCTCTCCAGATGTATTGTACTGCAACTCCCATGATTGATTGGAGTTATAGTCCAATACATGTGGGGGACACCAGTTTAGGGAAGGCTGCCTTATGGAATCCCTTGACACAAGATATAGTGATGGCCACTAGCTTAGATGGCTTTAAAATGGGATTATTAGAAAAATTCATGGGGGATGGCTATCAATGGCAAGAAGTCATGATGATCATATGCTGTCCCCAAGTTCAGAGGCAATATACCAATCACTGGGAAGAAATAGTGGGAGAGGGATATCTCTCTTATATCCTGCTTGTGGGCTTCCCAGAGACATCTGGCTAGACCCTGTATGAAACACAAAGCAGGACTAGATTGGTCGTGGGTCTGATCCTCCTTTTTATGTTCTTATGTGTTATTACCAGGAATTGGGGGTGGGGAGATACAAAGCAGTTTCTTGTAATGACTAGTTCCATCCTTAAGGCTGCTTTTCAGATTACACTGTGGCAAAACCACATGTATCACTATATATATACACACAGGAGGAAGCTGTGGCCCAGTCTGTCTCACCCTTGTGTAGACTTACATAATTGTATTTCCAAACAAATACTTTCCCATTTATACTGTACATTTTAAGTACACATAAAAAAATTGTACATTCTCACCTTTAAAGTATAATGTCCACAATCCAACACAGAAATATTGATTTTGGTTTTATTGATTTTAACTGCCTACAGTCTGCATAATTTTGCATGGGATTTTGCCTAATCTGTAAAACAAATATGGCCCTTTGTTGTGACCAGTTCTCTCAAAATTGTGCTGCCTTCAGGACACAATTCTCAAATACCCAAAACATGTGCTTTCATACTGTCCCATAAGTCTACACATGAGTGTGTGGTTTCAGAAATTCAGCCAGGAATCCAATTGAAAGATGGCAATGTAACCTCAGACGCAGGGTTAAACCTGTTTCTTGGGATCCATGCATATAAATTGGATGTACATCCAGATAAAAAGGTCATTTCTTCCTTTAAATGAGATGCACGTTCTCAGTTGTGGATTTGGGTGTATTTTGGGGTGCGCATTCAAATGATGTGCCATTGCAAGTAATAGACAACTTCCTCATTTGAATGGAATGCACATCTGAATGTGCATCTCATTATATCATTTATTCTCACTGTTCCTGGTATATTTGCAGAAATCTGCTTTTGCACATGGATAATTTATCTGGCTCTGGGCATATTTCTTCCTTTCAGAAAGGGTTCTGAACATTTCTCCTTCTAAGTTATCTTATAATAATAACAACTTCCAAATGAGCCAAATCTGATGTGGAGCATTCATATATTCCTCAGGTGTATATAATTTAGAGTGTAAATTTGCTGTCCTCTTTGTGGTTGACTGTGAATAAAAGCTGACATCTCTAGACCCAAGTGACTTTTTTTTTGGTACAGAGGATGTGGTTGATTGAAGTGGATGACTCCCAGGATTATTGCAACCTTTCCATAAATGTATGCTCTTGTGTTTGACTCTATGTTTTATGGGAGTTGAAATATTATCTTATGATCCTGAACAGCTGAAAACTCACCCTCTGGCACTGTGGAGATTTTTCAGCTTTTATTCAACACTCGGTAGCTTTTCAGAGACACTTGGGGCTATTTAAACCTATGCGTGCTGACCAGAGATAGTTGGTTTTCTTGTTCTGTTTTGTAATGCATTTGGTAATTGTACATGCTTGAGGATTAAAAAAAAAAACTGTCTCACATTCCTATTGCATTTCTAAAGCTGTCAGAAAAAGAAATAAAGTTTTACATTTTATTATACAATACAGTTCTCAGCTTCCTATATACAGTTCTATCAGTTGACTTTATAAAACCTGCACAAACTCAAATTACAAAGACCAAGAGGATTGGTATAAAGTGGCTTTTCAGCCTCCTCCTTCACCTGGCACCCTGCCCCCCACCCCAATTAAGCCTCTCCTGAGAGCCTAGGTATCCTCCTGAACAGAATGATCAGTGGCTGAAGGATTGAGGGGGAAAGGGGGTTTCCCGAAAATCAGGTGGACAACCTTCCATGGGCAGTGTGGGGTCTCTGCCTAATCTTTGACAACCTTCCCTTCCCTTAGACCAGGTTTGCACGGCACACAAGGATCATTAGGGGTTGTTTAATGCCTAATGAACCTGGCAACAAGGGTTATTTGAGGGTTACCCCTATAACAAACCGAGGGTCGTTTAACCCTCACATAACCCTCAGTGGCTGAGTTCACATGACATGGCAACCCCTGAGTGGGGGGGTTGCATATTCAAAATGGCGCCCAGCACACACCACAGCTCATCAATGAACCCAGCATGTTGTCTCCTAGGCCACAGCCTATCACATTCAGGCTGGTCCTTGGACTTTCAGGAGAGAAGTGGTGGTGGTGGTGGTGGTAGCATAATACCCTTTCTTTTGTACTTCAGACAACTTTTTAATGAGCTCTATTTCAGTTTTTGTCAGCCCTAATAGTATGAAGTAGTGGTGAAATTGTCTGAGTACTCTGCTAGGAGTCCAGTTGCACATTTCTGCCAAAGTTTAAAAAGTTTTGTGTTGGTTGGTAAAAGACCAGTCCAGACAATATTTGCCCCTATTTTGACACATCCCTAGGCATCCCTGCATTGGGTAATGCTTGAATAGAATGAATGCGCAGTGGCCCAAACTATGTGGTTAATTCCCCACCCCACGTATGAGGGTGTCAAAAGTGGAGCTAGTGAGCATCGCAGGAAATGTCAGGTTTACAATTTTTTTCTGTTTATGGAGAATACTAAATTTAGCCATCTAGAAGTGGAATTCTACAATTAGAGGAAAATCACCACCTACCAACTAAAGATGAGTTTGTTGACTTCCACCCACTAGGTAATGTTACAAAATTTGGCTTCTATTTACTCTTTATCTAGTATGCCAATGAAAATTATTCTCCACCTTTGCTGATATAAGAACAGTAACATTGCTCTTTACATCTGTTCTCTTCCTCACAAGAGATGCACATGTTCTGATGAGCCCTGGAGACAGATTTGAGTAACTTCTGGCTTTTATGTTGTTGTTTTAAAAATGGGGGAACAGCCAGTATTGTTTCTTTGCCTTGGTACCACTTCTTTAAACCAGAAATCTGCATCTAGCAGGGTATAATCTGCTGATTAATTCTTCCTAATGCATTCTATCTCCATCTTACAGATGTTGAGGCTTTTTCATCATGCCCAACCTTTTCTCCTCACCCTGTTGTTGTTGTTGTTTGGCGTAATGTCTAGTCTGAAGAAGACTTCTGGATAACCTGAAAACTTGCTCACTACTGTATGACACTTGTGAGTTGGCTTTAATAGAGGTATTACCCTATGGCGTCTGTCAGAATCTTTGTTGAGTTTATAAGTAATTCTTAAAATTTTAGGGGGACATGAGGAAATGTCAGATGATGTGGCATTTCCCAGTAAATCTGAAGCCCAATGGATTTACTATAACTAATATATGTGAGGTTAATGCATACACCTATAAGACTAATTTAGCAGCATTTTAACAATTAAGCCTTCTATAAATATGTACTAACCCAAATACAGGAAACGTTGAAATGCTGCAGCAGGCTATAGTTAGTAAAGGTCAGTATCTAATGAACAGTGCAACCCATGCACCCAAAAATGATATACAATTGTATTTGGGTGAACTGCAGCCCTCCACCCATGTTGCATGGCAAATTAATTTTGAAACTAAAAGAGGGATCCCCTGTTGAACGCAAACAAATTAAAAATCCCACTAGGTATGGCCAAGTCATTGGATGTACCTAAAAGGGCTCTTTGGAGCTCAACCAAAGAGCCTATTTAGATATCACAAAATTTAAGACGCCTCAGCACTTAGAAACCCAAATCAGAACTCAGTGTAGGAAAAAGGGTGTGCATCAGGCAAAGACGCACTGAGAACATTTATTTTGTGGAGGCCAACTGTACTGTAAATTCACCTGTCAATCTAACAGGTTCACAATACTTTTTTATTGTACAGGAGAAAGAGGTGGTGCCCACAGCTGTTCATATACTTGGCAAGCCATTTTATGCAGCTCCTGTTTCATTTGGTTCATGCAAAACACAGGTTCTTCATTTAATGAACACCTACTTTAAAGTAGGTGACAAATGGCTTAGGGAGGATTTTACACATGTGGTACTTGGTTTTATTTGCACTTGGGTGCCATTCACATAGCTTTCATAATCATGATCTAGTCTTGTAAACTCAAGTTCTAGAACATGAGTATGCATATTATTTTAATATGAACTGTCAAGCACTCAGGTGCCTTAAAGTTGTATCTCACAGGGAATATGTCGATGGATAGATGATAGATAGATATGACAGTTAAAGTTGTTTAGTATAGATTCTTTTATCTTCCTCCAAAGCCTTTGTTTATACAAAGTCAATGCCTTGGTTTTAGTTTCCTAAGCATAAGGTGCTGCAGTTGTCCATGCACCCCAAAATGCACTTATCCTTGATAATGATGTAATATTATTTTAGAAGAATTTATACAACCTTTATTTTTCTGAATTTTCCTGAAGATGACTCCTGTCTGACTATAATACATCCAAGTTAGTATCTATACCTTCTGCTGTTTGTGCCTCCATTATGTCCTCCACTGATCACAACCTTACACAGGATAACATATCATTTTTGTTTACATTTAAATCGAGCACATATCAGTGCTAAATGAATGTTAAGTGGTATTAAACTGGGTTAAATCATTTTCTGGAATAGATGTTGTTCCCTTACTTGTATCATTCACCTTTTGGGGGTAGAGGGGGGTTCTGCAACTTTTGGTTTATATTGCACCTATGCTACTAACTGCCCAGTGATGTCCAATCTATGATTTCAAATCCTATGTTCACAACATATTCGTTTGCCTAAAATAAGTGTGATGTAATTGTCTCTAGTCTTCCAACAACTATTTTATTTAAGACAGCTGTCTATATCACATAGATTCATAACACCATGATACTAGGTTTATTTCCCTCCCACACACTAGACTTCAAAATGCGTAGCATAGAAAAGTATAAATTTAAACAAAACAAAACAGCAAATGGATTTGAATTATGGCTGAACATTATGAAATTCCACTGAATATCTACATTTCTTTTTAAAGCTAGTAGAAGCTTTGTATTCTACAAAAAATGCTGGTTTAGAGACAAGCTTCACACAGCATATAGAAAACCCCCTCCCCACTCCATGAAAGGTGATTTATATCCCTCAAGGCTAATGGTGGGGGAGTAATTCTGGACATCTGAATTTTGTGTAGCTGCTGTTCTTGTTCTCTGTAAATATTTGTAACTTGGCATTTTATGCCCAAAGTTTTATTAAACCCTGAATTGTATAAAATATAGTCAGTTTTAATGTTCCATGGTTCTGCAAGTTAAGGGACTGCTGGGAAATATAATCAACACATTTTACACAGTCATGAGATGCATCTGTCTGCACAGTCCTTTTAGCTTTCGCAATGGTTTGTGAATTATTATAATAGATACCTCCATATTAGGTTACAGTATATATTGTATGGTCATGCCCAATTATTAGGAAAAGGCAGCAATCCTATTTTTGAGACAGCCATATTTCATATAAAGGTCGCACATGACAACAAGCTTGTTTTACCAGTTATATGCAGACATGTACAAAGGTTTTCCAGATTTGGAAAGGATTCAAACATTTCTGAGTCATCTGCAGGAGGAAAATGCCTTTCTTCAGTTTGCTTTGGAAGTTTATAAAAGGCTTGCCAAACATGAAACTCATGGCAGTTGTATGCCATCTATTCTTTTTATTTTTGTGAAGAAATCCATCTGCACAGAGAAAATGGTGCCCAAACGAATTGTGATAACCTTCGCAGTCTAGTTCAAGTAGTTACAGTGAACAAAGTTGCTCATTCCAAGCACCATGTGAGTAGCAGAGTTCTGATCACTCTCTCTACAGTCTACAGAATCAAATAACACACTGTTGTTTTGCTCTGTTCCAATTTTTCCACAATTCAGTTCAAGTGGGCACTCATATGTCAATGTCTCCAGGATTTTGCAGAGGCTTTAGGATGGAAGAAACATGGCCAGGGTAATCTAAAATATAAAAATAACTGCAATTCCCACCTGGAAATCATCAGAGGATGTTGTTTCTTCTCAGCAACGTTACTGACATCACTCTGCTATTTACTTCTATGCTACTTTGATACTTTGGGGAAGGGAGATAGATTCAGTGGTAGAGCACCTGTTTTGCATACAGAAGGTCACAGTTTCAACCCTTGGAATCTCCAAGTAGTGTTGGAGGAGATTCCTGTCTGAAACTCAGAAAGCCCCTGCCAACCAATATAGAGCCTGCGCTGCAGACAATACTGAGCTAGATGGACCAGTGGTCTGACTTGGCATAAGGCAGATTCCTGTGTACTCTGTGAGAATATCATGTAAGAGATTTTGCTGGATTAGTAAAAGCCCCATTTGCTGGTCATCATGGCCATTTCCACATATTACATTGAACTGATGAAAAGATGGAAGCAGAATTGAATATGGGTCGTTACTGAATCATGGGTTGTTCAGCCAGCCAGCCAGCCTACCAAACCATAGTTTGTTATCCATGAACAACCCAGCAAGGGAACTCATCGTTTGTTGAGTTGTGAACTGTGGGTAGTTTTTATTTATTTATTTATTTAAGGATTTTTATGCCGCCATTCAGCCAAAAAAGGCTCTCACAGCGGCTTACAAAAGTATTTCTTGACAGTCCCTGCCCACAGGCTTACAATCTAAAAGACATGATACAAAAGGAAAGGGGATTGGGAGGGAGGAGGAGGAGGGGGAAAAGGAAAGCAAATTCAGGCACTACAATCTTAGTTGCATAGTTAACAAACTATGGTTTTGATACCATGGCTGAATTCACACAACACAACCACCCATGGTTCAACAACAACCCATGGTTCAACAATCAACCCAATGCAGCCCCACCTGCAAAAAAATAATAAAAAAAAAATGCATATGCATATGTCAATTGAATATGTGGACGAGAAGCAGGGTCACATGCTTGATCCTGCTCCCTCTTCCATGCATTTTTCCATATAACACATGAAAAGTCTCCAGTGTATCAAAGAAAGAGGATGGCTACGGCATTCCCTTTATGGGAAGCACTTTCCTCTGGCAGCTGATTAGGGATAGCTGATTAGGGATACCTCATCTTCTATACATTAGAGGATTACGTCACTGCCAATTGCTTAGGTTGCTATTTATAACAGACTGTCTTCCTTGCCTGGTTGGGAGAAGAAGGAGAGTTGTGATACACTGTTAGTGCTGCCACCAAATTAATCGGCTCTGTCTCTCTTCTTTCGCTTATACTTTTCTGGCATTCCGGAAAAACTGATTTACACGATTAGAACCTGGAGATGCCACAAAGGCCTTGCACAGCTCACACAGCCCATTCCAATTAGCATCTTGATCACTTCATGTGACACATAGACACATATTTATGGTGAGGCAAACATCTTTCAATGAAACTTATCTCCCCAATTGGCTTGACTTTGGGATCCTTTTGTCAAAGCATCTAGCACATCTTCTATACCTTCTCTGGTAACACTGTTGCAGAATTGATTGCCCATGTAGATCCACAGTGTGTTCATAACTTGATGGCTGCATCACTTGGCCCCTTCAAATTATTTGACGCCTGGCCCCTTCTCTCAGAAAGCTTTTGAAGAAGCACCAAAGAAAAGCTTCATTAAAGATCTAAAAAGTTGTCTGGTGTGGTGATGTGTTTCCCAAATAGTTTTAGCAACCTTGATCAGACAGCTTTTCACTGCTGGTCAGGAGGCCAGCACGGGATACTTGTTGTTGACAAGGCTGCAGCAATTTGGAAAGGGCCTGTCATGGTCCATTAATTGGTAGTTACAGTATATTACCAGTCATGAGGGAACTGCTTCCAAGTAGCTGCCAGTCTGGCAACATCTATGAGAAGAAACCTCAAGGTGAATGACATGGCTCCTTCTCATGGCAACAGCACAAAAGGGAATCAGCCCACAGTGAGAAATTCATCATAGCACTTACAGGATCTGGAGCTTCTTTAAATGTGCATTTTATAGCATGCTTATGACTGGCCACTCACGAATGTCCACGGGTCATTTTGACAACAACGACAGCCTCCTGCGGACTCCCGCTCCATTCTCTAGTTTTAGCAGTAAAAATAAATCTCAGAAAACAGACTCTTATGAGATATATTATTTATTTATTTCATTTCATTTCATTTCTATACCGGTTCACAAAAATTAAAACCATGAAGAGCATAATAAAACAACCAACAATTTAAAAACACAAATACAAAATACAATATAAAAAGCATATGTATTTCTCAGGTTTTCCTGCTGTGTACAGACAAAGTTGCATGGTAAAATGCCCTCTAGAAGGCACTGTCCCATTGAACTGTATGGGCCACGTGGCCTTGTGTAATTACAGCTCAATGCAAATGTGGAAGAGAAGCAGGAAGCAGAGTCATTGTAAGGGAACACTATTCCCCCCCCCCCATCTGAGGTAGCTCCTTGTTTCAGGTGGAAGCATCTAGAACAGTTCACCACCTGAAACAGTTCTGCTAGGTAACACATGTAGGCTCACATTGTGGTGGCACATGTACATCATCATCATCATCATCATCATCATCATCATCATCATGTCTTAGTTGCCTTTCTCTTAAAAATGAACTAAGGCAACTTACAACAAAATTATTAAAACATGCAAAATATAAAATAGTTAAAAACATTTTCTCCAAAAATACTAAAACATAAAACAGCAGTACACACCATGACCCAAACCACTGATGAATAAAGCCCATCAGATTCCTTCAAATGTTTGGGCATCAAGAAAATCCTGACCTGGTGCTGAAAAGATGACTACGTTGGTGCCAGTTGGGAGGCCACCACTGACAAGGCTCTCTTCCTTGCTGCCGTTGAACCTACTAACTGTCAAACCTACCAACATAGGTTTGAATCCAACCCATGTCCACTTGTGCAATGGGGCTTCCCTCTCCTCTCGTCAGCCATTAGTGCCCCCACCCCTATGCCCCAAATGTGCTCTGGATGGTCTCCCAACACTCTGGTGCAGATTTGGGGAGAGGGCACAGTGACTGCAGTGAGGGGGAATCTGTTCCACTTGCAGAATGAAGCTATTGGGTATAAACCATAATAATCTATGCTGTAACTGATTCCCCCCCAATGTCTACTTATGGTGCAATCCTATGCATGTTTAGACAACTCCCAGCTAGCTCTATAATGCACAGGATTGTGCCCTAAGTGCAGAAATGGAGCAGGGCTATAACTCAGTGGCCAAGCACTTGCTCTGCATGCAGAAAATCCCCAGTTCAATTGCTGGCATCTCCAGTAAGAAGCTTCAGTTAGCAGGTGATGGACAAGGGCATTGACCAAAACCTTGGAGAGCCACTGCCAGTCAGACAACACTGGGGAAGATGGACAAATCATCCAGGCTTGTATACGGCATAATCCAATTACTGTTTTGTCATTGAATGTACTTCTTATATCAAAAATAATCAAGCCAGCATCCTTTTGCAATTAAATTCCATACCGCTTTGTTACTGCAAATCCTACAGAATTCTGGTGCTGTAGCAGAGTCGGCTGGGGTGTCCCTGAACCTATTAACACAATGTGTTGGATGCTTCCTCCTGAACTTTAGTTTTAAGAATCCGTGCCAGGCAAGGTCAACTTACTGAAAGGTAATCTACTGCCCCATGCCAGAGATGTCACCACTCAGTAGTGATGAAAACATAAACCTGTCTAATAGCCCTCCTCAGATTTCTTCTGGTATATAGAAACACTATAGATGATTTTTGCAAAAAGCTACCACATAATGGAACTCATTAGAAGGCATGCCCATATCCCTAAGAAAAGAAACGTCTTGAACTGTTGATCAGCTCTCCGTTTGTTAGGTCACATGGGGCAGAATCTACACTATTGCTTTAAAATAGATTATAACTGTAGTGACAACTGTTGGGGCCCAGGACACACCTCATTTAGGGTTTTCAAAACATTTTCAAAGTGTCACATCCTGCTTAGTGTAGATCTGGCCATGGACTTCTCACCCTCTTCAAGCTGAAAGCAAGGCATGTTTACTCCTGCATCCGGGCCAAGGGTTGAAATATAGTCAACAGTTGAATAATGCTAACACACTTACAGGTAGAATTGGTTATCAATTTTTCACCAAGAGGATGTTACCATTAATTGCTCTTCTCAATGCTGGTGTATGTTTGACACTAATTGATGAGCTACATCTGCTCAAGGTGAGAGCAAGGTCTAAGCCATTACCATTTTGAAGGATAGCTCTGTGTTTCACCTCTGAACTCTTCCCCTCTATATTAAACTAAATACTTATGTTAACATGTAAGTGTATTTCTTTAGCATTGAGGGGGTGGGGTATAGAAAATCCCATGGGAGCCTTGCAATGCAAGGGGGGAATGGAGATAGGTGTATAGCATATTTTACAAGTAGTTTTCTACATGAGGATATGCAAAAAGTTGAGATGAGCTGGAACATCAAATATAAGGTGAATTAACAAAACTACTTGTTTCAACATGAGGTAATTTTTGCAGGTATCTTAAGGAAGAAATCCATGCAGGTACCATTTTTTAAAATGCATTCTATGTGCACCTGGCAGTAGTATCCTGAAAATTTTAGGCTTTGGGATTTGTAGTAGAGAGGCAGCTGAACACATCTTGAAATCATAGGGTATCTCATTATTATATGAGTAGAAAGAAGTAAACTCTCAGTGAATAATAATAATAATAATAATGATGATGATGATGATGATGATGGAGGGGTTGAATCCTAAACACACTTACTCAGGAGCAAGCCTCATGGGATTTATTTCTCATGAGTAAACCTTCATAAGATTCTGTTATATGTCAATCAATTCATAAAAATTAAGTCTTCTGAACTTTATTTGCTCATTAACATAACCAGCCGTATTAATGATATACTTAGCAAATAAGCAAGTAGGCTGATTTTTTATATGCACAGAAGCTGGGTAGTATGTAGTGATAGTGACATTAACTGACTAAGGGCGCAGTCCTATGTGTGTTTAGCCAGAAAAATGGCCACTATGTGAACAGAGTGCTGGACTAGATAGACCCTTGGTCTGATCCTGCCTGGCTCCTCTTGTGTTCTTAAATGCTGACTTGGGAATGCTAGGAGTTGGAAGACTTTTTTTCTGTCTAAACATGCAGACGCTTGTACTCTAAAACACTCTTTCATTGTGTCTTCTGTTCTTTATATTTGCCCTATTCAGCCTGGCGCTATATTCTTTTCCAGGGGATTTTTATTTTTACAGCAGAAACTTTAATAGACAGGGGCATGTAACAATGCTTATAAGAGTCTATTATTCTTATTTTAGAGCTTTATTACTTCAGCTACATGAGAGCAGCTGTTGTTTCTTTTTTTAATTCAGCAACTTAGAAGGGCTCTACACAATTGCTGTTAGCTGACTAAAAGTTATAGGAAGTTTGACAGGAGATTCTCACTGTATTAGCTAGACATGGGGTGCCTATTTTAGTGTTATCTATGATACCCCTGAATGCTAAAATCTTGGGGGTCTTGTCGGCAAGGCTCCCGTCAGGGAAACCTTTGCATTTCCACAGTATCCCTTGCTGCTCCTCTGCCCAGACTGGCATCTCTCTCCTGCATCAGCTTATTTCTACCACTTCAAAGGGTTCCCAACTAATTTCTACCACTTCACCTCTATGTGATCCACTAAGAAGCCAGGATTGGCACAGTATATCCTTGATACTTTCCCAATAGCCATGATTGAAGGTCCTGCCAACCCTTCTGGAGAGAGGCAGTGCCATTCTTGGAAAACAACCACAGCTGTCAAGAGGAACCCTGGGACACTGAAGCCTTCATATCTTTAAAAGCCAATCAGGCAACCTCTGTGGCTTTGAGAATTTAGACCTCCCTAACATGGCACCCTCCAGATATATTGGACTGAAACTCCCATAACTCCAAGTCAACATGATCAATAGTCGTGCTGGCTGTGAATATAAAAAGACTGACCTAAATTGTCACTGATGGCTAAAACTTCTCTTGCTTTAAATTGCAAGTTTGGTTGTGATCTTGTTGTGAGTTTTTTCATTACCAGACTGATCTGGGGTCCTCTACATGGAAGCAAAAATCCTGCACCCTTACCAGGGCTTCTTCTTCCAGAGACTTTGCAGGATTACAATTGGCACAATACACATGCTTCTGCCCTTGTATATATGTGTGTATGCATGTGTGTTTGCTTCGTGGGCACGTTCCATATGTTCTATTTATACAGCCAGTAGATGGAGCTGCGATATTGTTCAACTCCAGAATATTACTGCATTTTTGGTGAGTTAAAAAACGCCATAATAAAGCTTTAAAATGATGGGAGAGGAACCGGAAGTTGATGATGTCATGAAAAGGACCTGCAGACTTCCATGAATAACCAATCACGAGTGCATGATAAAAAGCCTCATTTGAAGAGCTTCCTAGAAACATCACAAGAGCTTTCTACAAATGAAACACAGGACTTTTAAGAAGCATGTGAAATGTAATTTGCTAGCAAAACAACTACTTCTTAAAAGGGGTATAATGGCAAATGTAAAATTGCTAGCCTTTCTTAACTTTCCTTGCTTTATAGCAAATCATATGGGAATAGACTAAAAATTACGTGTGTGACTATTCATAGTCACCTGTCCCGTCCCATCTCCCCGTCACCTGAATTCTTGAGCTTGTGATCATGCTTAGAGATGTTCTTCTAAGTGCTATTGTAGAAGAGCTAGTCATAGAATGTTGACAGTCAATAAAACTGTTCTGAGGTGGAAGTGGAAGCTTGGTTTCACTCTAGCAAAACCCTCTACAGTAGAACCTAGGGACAGGAGAGGATGTGTGGGATGGGACCTTTTCCCTCCTAAGCTAAATTGCTGCAAGGAGTTGAGGGTGAGAAGGGTATGAAAACCAAAATTGACCTTGCAGTTCCCACCCTTCTCATAGTGGATAGGGTTAGAAGCCCAATGTTAGAGGAGGGCAAGAAGAAGCTTGCTTGCATTGGTGTGGTTGCAGAGCTCAGCTTAGTTTGGAGCACTGGATGGCTTTGTGAATGGCAGTTTGTCTTATATTGATGTATTCTAGATTTACATACCCTCAGTATTTGTGTGACTTGGAAAGAATAAAAAAGCTTTGCCGGTTTCAGTTACTTCTTCTACAGTTTAAGGGCAATGATGACATTAACATTTTTCAAACCATTTTCCAAAGCAGCAAAGAGAACAAGAAAATATAATGTATGGTTTGAGCATACCCTGGGGACCTTTGTGAATATTCAAATTGATTTTATTCAAATGAACAAGTAGTGTGGGTTAGAATATGTTTTTGTGGTTGTGTGTCCATTCTCTGGGTGGGTAGAACCCTACCCCTGTGCAAAAGCAGATAATTTATTTATTTTTATTTTATTTATTACATTTTTATACCGCCCAATAGCCGAAGCTCTCTGGGCGGTTCACAAAAAAAGGTTTCACAAAAAGATAACTGTCACTGTGAGCAAGAAAACTCTTTACACTTCACTTGACAAATTGTTAAAGAAATCTGCAAGGCTCTACACTTCCTTTGCCCTCATCATCCTAAGTCAGCAGGCCTTGTGGAAAGGAAGAATGGTGTTTAAAAGAATGGTCCAGTGTCACAACCTCCAACCAGGTGACTAGGTGTATCCCATGGTACACCCTTGTGCCTTGCTGGAAAGGGCCATTCCAGATCCTGATTACCAATACTGTTGTCAATCTTCAAGGCATACCTGCTTGGATCCATGCCTCACATTGCAAGGAAGTCCTGCCTCCCTTGGATCCAGGCATCCCTGACTTTGTTCCAGCTTCTGCTTCAACATCACTCCCTGGATCCCAGGATAAAGACACCCAGGACCTCCCTCAGCCTGAGGTAGAGGAGACCAGCACTCCAGCATACAACCTGAGGTCTAGTAAGGGTGCATAATAACTAGGGGTGTGCACGGACCCCCCGCTCCGCTTCACTTGCAGATCCGCCATTTTCCGGATCGGGCCGCTCCGCCCCGCCCCCGCTCCGCCCACTTCCGCTCCGCTCCGCCCGGAGCTCCGGATCCAGATCCGGAGCTCCGTTTCCCCCCCCCATAGGCTTGCATTGAAAGCTAAAAAATTATACAACTTTTTTTCTGTTCAAGTTAGAAACCTCATGTTTGGCACCATGACACCTCATGGGGATATACACACGCATGCCAAGTTTCAAAGCAATCCCATCATCCCCTGATTTTTGGCGAATTTTTGAAAATCGGGCACCCCACACACAACATCCCTGCGAGGTGGGCAGGGGAGGAGGGAGGGAAGGCAGGCAGGCATGCAGCTGGCATTTCTGGGGGCATAAGGAAGTGAGCCAAGGATAAGCCAGTAATGCATATAAAATGGAATAAATCAATCAATAAACAAAGGAGGGGTGGAATTAAAAGCAGCAGTGTTGCTCAATAAACAACAAGAAGAACTTTTTTTAAAAGGCTATATCTGTCTTTTACCAGCAATAGGGGGACGTGCCCGGGGGAGGGGGAAGTAGCTGCCAGTTCAAGACACTGACAGCCACAGCTCCGAGAAGAAGTAAAACGCTCACTTCGACTCAGAACAGGCATTGCTCCACCACTGAAAAGTGACCATTCACTTCAACTCATGAGAGGCATTGCTCCACCGTTTTACTCTCTTTGGAAGGCTCTATGGCCTTCCAGTGCAGGAGAGAGTGGGGGCACGTCCACGATGAGATGCCCTAGGGGAGCTCATCCCCTTGCACCACATCGATTCAGTTGTTCACCAAGGTTAGGGTGGGGAGCAGTGCTGTGTTTCTATCTCTTATTCTTGGCTTAGTATATGATTTCAGGTTGTGTTTGTGCATTTGGTGGGGCTACTGTGTTAAAAAACACGGGGAAAAGCCCGTTCAGATGAAGAAAGAGAAGTTTCCCAGAATCCCAAGTTACCTGTTTTGCCTATGCCCTCCTCCAACTTTGGGATCATCATGACCGGGAGCTGACTCTGCCCCTCAGCCCTTTGAAAAAGGTATTTTTCCCGCCGATTTTTTAAAAACGTCTAGCCCGCGACCCGTACGATGCAGAAAGTTGAGAGTAGTCTCAAAATGACCCCATCCACGACTCTCTGTGCACAAGAATTTCCAGAACGATAGCTTAAACCCCCCCCCCAGTTATCCCCGATTCTTTCCCTCAATGCAATCCTATGGGCGAAAAGCCGAAAACGCAGTTTGAGCCGTGCGGTTGACCCGATTTTCACAAAAACATTGCATGTGAACCACAGCACGCAGAAAGTTGAGAGTAGTCTCAAAATGACCCCCATCCACGACTCTCTGTGCACAAGAATTTTCAGAACGATAGCTTAAAACCCCCCCCAGTTATCCCCGATTCTTTCCCTCAATGCAATCCTATGGGCGAAAAGCCGAAACGCAGTTTGAGCCGCACGGTTGACCCGATTTTCAAAAAAATATAGCACGCGACACGGACAACGCAGAGAGGTGAGAGTGGTCTCAAAATGACCCCCATCCACGACTCTCTGAGCACAAGAATTTCCAGAGCGATAGCTTCAAAAACAACGTAGTTATGCGCGATTATTTGCCGCAATGCAATCCTATGGCGAAATGTTTTCAAGATGGCGACCGGAGCGCTCCGCCTGAACTCGGAGCTCCGAAAAATGGTCGCTTCTCTTCGCCTTGCTTCTAGGGGGTCCACGGTCCGCTCCTACTCCGCCTCTGGGTAAGGCGGAGCAGGCCAATCCGCTACTGCTTCTACGCTCCTAATCGGAGCGGAGCACATCCCTAATAATAACCTCCCCTCCTAGTGACTGACTCAAGTGACACTCTAAGAGGTCACTGATGAAGACAGGTTGTTGCCAATATTGACATGAAACTCCAAAGTCTACTTACCTAGATCTACACAGAATTCTACAAGGAAGTCCCTAACCCAGAGGCAATGCACTCCAATCCTAGACAAGGCAAAGCATAAATTGCATACCCCAAAACTGAACTATACTACATTCACGCAACAAACAAATTGCCAGTCTACTGCACTTTGCCAGTAACTGAAAATACCTTGTCTCCCTGGTTCTGTTGATCTCCATTTTCTTCCTCCTGTGTGCAATTGCCTTTTTGTACTTGTATACTATGGGCAAGTATAAGATTGGATATATCCAATTGTATGCCAAAGTACCAGGGAAGTTTTGTTGAGGTTGCGATGGTTCTGCCTTTTAGGTAAAGAGAAGTAAATGTGATATTACTTAAGTTGTAAATGGTGCCTGAACATCTAACAGGACATGGTTACCTAACTTGAGTCCTTCTTTTCCAGGATATTTTATGCAGCGGATGATGAGACTTCGGTGAAATTATGAGTTCACTGCCTTAGCAGGTCATTATTTTGTCTGTGGAAATATAACATACCAACACCTCCCCTCGGGATGGGGATGCACATGTGATGTGGCTGTGTTATTACCTGCTATTAGGAAGCTTGAAGGTAAAATCAGGAATGCTACAGATGCCAGAGAAGAAATAAAACCACGAAGTCCACTCACTGATGGTCAGGTGCCTGGTGGCATATTATTTTCTATGTATGGTGCAAATGCTGTATTAAATCTAACTACAAATGCAGTCACAAAGACAGAATTGAAGCAAATGGTCAGTGTTATGCAGAGAGAGATGCTTGAGGAAGAGAAAGAGAGAGGTTGAATTATTGATGGCAATGCAAGTTAAATGTGGTTGGTGGGCCTAAAAGGCTCAAAGGGGGAGCTGAAAAGACAAGACCAGAAGCCTTAATATACCTGCTGTATATGTAGGCCTCTGTATGTAATTTAATTTTTGCAAGTGAACTGCATGTTGGGATTGGAATAATGTATGTGTCTGAATGTGTTGTGAAACTGTTATATCAGCAAAGAAATGCTTAATTGGAATCTCTAACTGTCAAGATAAGGTAGCTTGATGAAGAGGACTGATCATCCAGGTCAATCTGACATGGCCAGAAGAGTTATAGGCCATCTGTTGATAAGGTATAATGAAGTTTTCTTTGATCTGACTTTGTTTTGCTTTAGAATTTTGGTGATTGTTAATTGGTTAAGATACTACTACATATAAATATACCTGCTTTTCACACTGCCTGTTGAGAAGTTCTTTGTCTGGTAGGACTTTCTCCATACAGCTGTATTATGTTCAATAAAACAGCGTTGCCTTACAACCAAAGTGGATTTTTACCCTTAACAATAATAATTTTAAAAAACCAGTTAAAATGCCATGTATTTAGTCTAGCAAAAAATACGGCCCATATAAAACATCAGAAGTCAATCATAACATGTTTCCCAGAACAATAACAAAAGTTCAATACTCATCTAAAAATGAGAAGGGAGGGAGCTTATTGAAACTATTTGAGAAGAGAATCCCATTGCTGAAATGTCAACTTTGTCAAGGCCCAGTCTCTGGTGCTTGCCAATTGAATATTTGCTAATGATGAGCCAGAGAGCTGACCCTATGATGCTGATCTTAAAGTTTGTGTGGATCATGTCGTTAAAGGTAGTCCTTAAACTAAGCTACCTGGCATATGGACATAGTAGTTGCAACCATTTTACAATGGCTTGAATACTAAGTGGCCTTGATTATCATGTTTGAGAGAAAGGTGGAGTACCAATCAAATCAATTAATAAATAATAAAAATGTAAACCCTCATTTGTGTAGAACATCACATCACATAAGAAGAGACATGCTGGATCAGGCCAAACTCCTTTCTAGTCCAGTATTCTATAGGCACAGAGGCCAACCAGATGCCCCAGAGGGAGCACCAACAGGACATGACTTCAGCAGCACTTTTCTGCTCATGTTCACCAGCAACTAATACTAGAAGCAATGTATAGTCATCATGACAAGTAGCCACCGATAGCCTTATTCTCCTTGGATTTGTCCAAGCCCTTTTTAAGGCTAAGTTGAGGGCCATCACTACATATTCTGGCAGTGAATTCCATGGTTTAAAAATGTGTTGTGTGAAGAAGTACCTCCTTTTAGCTTTTCTGAATCTCACACCAATCAACTTCATGGGATGACCCCATTGGGTTCTAATATTCTGGGGGAGGGGAAAAAATCTCCCTATCCACTTTCTCCACACCATGCATGGTTTTATATATGCTCATCTTTCTTCTAAACTAAATAGCCCTCAATATTGTCACTTTCCTTTGCTTTATCCCCATGATCATTTGAGTGGTCCTTTTTGCCCCTCGCTGTAGCATTAGAAGGCACTGGAAGCAAGCTTTGTGATCTTGGCAGTTCCACTGAGTTCAAGAAGCCCAAACTCAAAAGGGACCACAAAGTCATTGTGCGAAGCCCAAAGGGAGATGCCACACTGAGAAAGGCCACTGCAGCTCTTAGAACAATGAAACTCCCGTTGTCTTAGTTATGCAGCTTGTATCCATAGTTACATAGGGTACAGTGGAGTACAAGACCCAGGCGACCCTCGAAGCAGGTTTGCAGCTGTGCATGGAGTTCAGACGCTGCATGTGATCATAGAGGTCATGTCCAAGATCGTCTCTGCTTCTCTGAGTTGCATGATGAACCGCATGCAGAACCAATTCCCCCCTGGAAGCCCTTTGCAAAAAGCTTTCTTTCTTTCTTTCTTTCTTTCTTTCTTTCTTTCTTTCTTTCTTTCTTTCTTTCTTTCTTTCATGTGAGTACAGAAACGCCACGCAGAGTATGAGGTTTTAAAAGTTCTTCCTTGGATATACACAGAGGGGATTGTGAAGACACTTCTCTAAGAAGAGCACTTCTTTTCGCTGTTACCACAATTCCTATAATGCCCCAAGCCAATGTGCTTTGATATGGAACTTGAGTTAACCGTCGCTTATCTGTCTGATCAGAAATGCATCCTTGGTCCATTTAGCACAAGGTTGTTTAATATGACTGGCATTGTCTCCAGTGTCTCAGACAACAGCCCTTTCCTGGCCCTACCTGGAGATGGCAGAGACTGAACCTGGATGGATAAGGAAAAGCAGACACGACAGAGTGTGCGCGAGGGAATCTACACATCATTGTGAGGGCGCTTGCATGCGCCCCCAGTGCGCCCCCACAACGACTGTGTAGACCGAGAAAGAAGAGATGGAGGAAGAGGCGGAGGAGGCGGCGGCTGGGGAACCTTGCCGCCACCGCCTCCCCGCCGGCCTCCTGCTGCCGGGGTAATAGCCACCCAGGTCAGAGAACTCGGCAGAAGCGGAGGCCTCATTCGAGGCCTCCCCGCCGGCCTCGAATGATTTCTGTAAAAAGAAAAAGAAAATTCAGTGCCTATTATAATAGCTGCTTTGGATATTGTCTGGTCTCTTATCATCTTTTATTTTAATAGTAGGTTTACCCCAATACAAGGAGACACATGATGATTTAGAATTGCCTTTAACCCCAATCTACCACAAAGGACCCACTTCCTATGCCTATCTTTACTCTCTTTCTCTCTGTGTCTTCATTCTCCTCTTCTCCCTCCTTTTCTCTGGATGGAGTGGGGTGCGGGCGACTGTAGGGACCAAATCTATTAAAACCTAACACATGAAAAATAATATTGAAACTACAGCTTTCTTGCCTGTAAGCTCCTTTTACGTCTGCCCTTTAACACACAATGCAGGAAGCTGGAATGTTTGATAACATCATCAAGGTCATCCTCACTCAAAATATTCATCCCCAAATAGAAGTACAGCTAAAATGGAAAAGTGCCATAGAACAAAAAAAGACATGAAAAACACAGCACGTTTCTAGGGATTTTTTTTAAGAAGGAGGCTAAATATTAGAAGCCAAATTGGAGTGTGTTGGTTATAATAGTGGTTATAGAGTGGCTGAACATCCTTACTTCAGTTATCTTAATGATCACACAGGTCTATATGAAGACAGTGATCTGCCAAGTAACCTGGTCTGAAGCTGTTCAGAATTTTATTTGCCAACAGCAAGACCTTGAACTTGGCTTGTTAGCTAATAGGTAGCCAGTGCAATTGCTTTAACACTGGTGTACTATGCACATGGCCAGGTTCTCTATCCAACATCCTGTCTGCCGTATTCTGCACTGGCTGTAGGTTCTGTCAAGCACAATGGTAGCCCCACATAAAGTGCATTACAGTATTGTTAACATGAGGTTACCAATTTATGGACTACAGTGGCCAGGCTATTCCTGTGCAGGAAAGGGCATAATTGACATACTAACCTGAGCTGGTAGTACTACATTTTAACCTTCAGATCGATTAAACCCTAAATCCAGTTTCAGGCATAAAAAATATATTTAAGTGCCCTGCGTATCAGTAATCAAAATTTGTCATACTAAGTGATCAATTATTAAGGCAGTTTTTTCAGCCACAGAGCTGTGCAATAATCATTCTTTTATCTAATTGTAAAATCCGCCCCCCCCCCCCGCCCCCGCCATTACACATGGGAGATCTCAGCATAGAATAAATATGTTTGTGCAGTCGTGGAGATTTGTCACTGCAGACCATGACCGAAGCATGAAAGCATCTGCCACTTAGAACTATGGATCATAACCACCCCATGTGAGAATGGTAATAGAAGCCAGCCTTACTATTTTGAAGTAGAGGTGCCTGTTTAGTTAGCAAGGTTGCACCTCGAGACGACGTGCGGGACCTGTAACTGATCTGAACACTAAACTCCATTTTGGCTCAAAGGGCAACAATAATAATTAGAAACACTTGCCCAGCCAAGGTCTCAGCAAGGGAGATGGATAAAATACCTCCATCTCCAAAAGAAGAAGATAAAATGGTATATTAGTCATCCAAATGGATTTTCTGATGGATTCTTCACTTTTATTGAAGAAAAAACTTTACATTTTGTAAAGTCCCCAGAGTGATGAAAAATTAACAAAGTTGTGGGAGAAAACAAATGTCAAAATTTGAAAGACGCACAAGCTAGAGCCAACATTTGACTTGGTTGTGCATGCGTGTTCGTTAATGCACAACTTGATAAACCTTTATGCTTTCACTTCCACTGATGTATATGAGTGGGAGTGTGTATGTGTGTGTGTGAATTATGTATCTTATCTGTGTGATGTCTGAAAGAACATGGGTTGCCAAGAGAGTATGGAGGCCAAGGCCTGCATGCTGGAAGAACCCAAGAAGTTATGTGGGTCGGATGCAGAACCTCCGTGGGCTGGAGAATTTGCATCCCTGCTATAGTGTGATTGTGCTTTTAAATGGTTTTTATTATAGTTTAATTTAGCATTGTAAGCTTCCCTGGGAATCTATTTGGAAGGCAGGATATAAATCCCTAAAACAAACAAATAGATGTTTTCCCTGTGACTTCAATAAGATGGCAGAGTAAAAGAAGAAAGAAGTGAAATATTATTTTTGAAGGTCTAGAAAGATGGCTTAGAAGCTCCTCCCCCCCCCCCCCGACAAGTTGTAAAAGCTCTGCACATCACTCAGCAGGCTAGACACAGTGTAGGCTTTCTAGTTGCTGCTTCTAGCAGTAGAGCATGTGCAGATATTCTCATCCACTGCCATTGTGCAGCTGCATTCCTGCACAGCAGTCCCAAAAGTCAGGGTGTGGCCTGTGCTGGTGATGGATGGAAAATGTATGCTTGGTCCTTGTAACTACATGGTAACCAAACTGAGACCAGAGAGTAGAGATGTGAGTGTGAATCCAAAGCTTTAAAGGAATTAACCATCATTTTAGTACTCCATTTTTGTACACTTGGCCACTACAATCACAGCATCCTGAGTCTAAAAACTGCACTCCTGACAAGAGAATACATTAAGATACTGCCACTGGTTAGGGGAGATATAGAAGCCCACCCACCCCGCCCAATCAACTGGCAGTTGTCGCTTCCTAAAACTAATTATCCACGTTCCATCAGCTCCCCACTAGAATTTACAAAAGCAGTGCCAAACAAAACAAATAAAATAAAGGACTAGAAACAGATACACCCTGAAGGACAGAGATAAGATGTAGAATAATATTCATTTACAAGACTTTAATAATTAGATCCCAGACAAACCCATGGCCAGAGAGTTGCCCACTTATTTAAGTCCACAGAAATCTTATCCAGAACTGTTTTTAAACTATCCCTTGGTAATTGCACCACCAAATAACATCTTCCATGTGTGAAAGTGCCATTGCAGATCAAATGTCATGCACAGAACATTTTCACCTACAACACAAGAGCATATTTCACTCCATGCATGTCAACCACACACATGTTCACTGAATGGATGAGAGAGGACTGCCTCACACTTTCAGTGAGCATGTTGTCGGGGGTTGATACCCTGTGCTTACCCCAATGCTTTCAATGGAGACTGTTCATACAGGTGCAAATGTTCAAGTATTGAGTACTAACATTTTGAGCTCAAATGATGTGCATGCGTTAACTGGCCCCACATGGCAATATAGATAAGATCAACATCATTGTTTGGGAATGAAAGGAATGAAAAATGTGGATCCTATGTGGTATTGCCCAGTGGTAGTGGACTTTGTGTGACACAAGGATTGAGCATTAGGGTCCCAGAATCAACAGAGGTCAGCAACTTGGTGTCCTCCATATGCTTTAGGCTACAACTCCTATAGCCCTGATCACTGGCCATGCTGGCTGGGGCTGATAGGAGTTTTAGTCCAAGATACCTAGACGGTGCCTGAGGGAAACCATCTATATCCTTGCACCACTCCACTGCTTGGGACTAGGCTCACTTCCAGCATTGGGACACAAGCAGCACTAATCCTTGCTAGGTTAAAAAACCTTCAAAGTACTGTACAAGGGGCTTCTAGGGAAAAAGCAAATCAGGAGGGCATAGGAAATGGGGTTATCAATACCAGAGCAGCACAAACTTGTCCCAACTGATTGTCGTAAGATGCACTCCCTTTTCACTTGTTTGCTCTCCCACTGCTGCTGTGCTCACCCCACCCTGCCTCACCCCTTCTTCTCCCCCCACCCCAAGTTCATTGTCAGGGATGCTTTAGGGTGGATTCCTGCATTGAGCAGGGGGTTGGACTCAATGGCCTTGTAGGCCCCTTCTATGATTGGTTCTTGTCATTGATGGACATTGTGATCGACATGGCAGCCTTCCCCCCTCACTCATTGGCGCTCCTATGGGAATTAACCAAAATGCTTAAATCTACATAATTTTTAAAGATAAAGAGATGAAACTTCGTTCCTTGAGAGATCGTAAGTAGAGCTTTCATCATGCCAAGTTTGAATCAGATTGGTTTATCCTCTGATTTTTAAGGATTTTTTTTTAATTTCCCACCCTTAAACCCTTTCCCTGATAGTCCACCAGTGCAAAAATCCACCTGTTTGCATTTGTGAAGGATCTATTTTCCTTTACTTTGATCATGCAAAGCTGTGCATCTCCAGTTCATAAAACAGAGAACTGCTGGTTCTCTTACTCAAGGGCAAATCCCATTCATTTCATATGCATTTACATCCAAGTCATACTAAAATCCCATGTATACTTACCTTTGAGTAAACAGAAGACCTCTGAAGTAAGCATAGAGTTGCAGAGCACTTCTTTCCAGTTTGCTGTTTTAGACTTAAAAAAAAAAGCTTCTGAGTGACCACACTATTAAAGGTCAGTTTTATACGTATTTACTCAGAAGTAAGTCTCTCTGTTCAACAGTTTACTCAAAGGTAAGCATGCATCAGATTTTCATATGACTTGGATGCAAATGCAGCTGAAATCAATGGGATTTACTCTAGAGTAAGGGAATCAAGCCCAGGCAGTAAATGAGCTCCATTGAACAACCACCCACACCTACACCTGTGATTCTGCCTTAAAGCAACCCTGCGCAGAATAGGAGAGGTGTGTTAATGGGAAGGAATGATTTAGGGGAGGTGGAATTAAAAATTCCTAAAAAATCAAGGGATGAACCGATCTGATTCAAACTCGGCATGCCTAAAGCCCTACTTAAGAGCTCTCACAGTCCCAAGTTTCATCTCTTTATCTTTAAAAATGATGGAGTTGCAGGCAAGGAGGGTGGGGTTGGAGCAGCAAAAGTATGTTAGACCACCAGCTCTATACAAGCCCATTTCTTTGACATGGCAACCGCCCCTCCCTCCCTCTTCTTTTGTCAGCAAGCTCTCCCTTCAAAGCACACTCCCCCAACAAAGGCAATAGCGAGATGATGGCACTACATGGGGCTGAAGGGCACTTTAATTCCGTTTGGGGAAAATAATCCAGACTTTCTCTGCTCTAGCAAAACACAAAAAAGGGAGGGGAAGAAGCAGGGTGTTTGCAGGACAGGCACGACATCATCTGAGTGCTGCACTGCAAAACTGCAGACCAGGCATAACAAGAGTGCAATAAAACGCTGGTGTGATGGAGCCTGCAAAGTATCCTCTGAATGTTATCCATGCATAGCTCTTGTACTCGGAATCCCACATAGCCACTTATCTAGGTTGTATTATTGTATTTTGGATCCCTGCTAAAACTGCTGCTTTTTGCTTGTAAGTTTGATTTAAAATTGTACTCTCTGCAGAACCTTCTCTGCATTTGGTCAAGAATTTGGAAACATGTTTGCCAAGGCCCAAGAGCAATTAGCATGTTTATTTCTGAAGTGTGAAGTCTTTTCAATAGTTTCAGTTCCTTGTGGGAATCTAAATGCATGAAATAGCCTTGCAGGGAAAACTGGAAAGGGACCACGTAATACAACACTACAGTTTTCCATGAATTTGCTCTGATTCCATGCATTTTCTTTTTTCAGTGAGGTTCTTCCTCATCATCCTCATCCTCATCCAGGAGTTGTTTTGTACAAATGACTCTGACATGAAAATGACTCTGACAGCAAACATTTGGCATTTTAAAGAATTGTGTATTTGCTACAAGAAATGGGGGGGGGGATTCAAGCTGACTGTCTCAAAAGTAGTAACTGTTTGAAAATGTGAAATATGGACTTCACGTCCACTCTGTTAAGCAGTTTTCCACAATCAGGGAGATTGCAACTTTGTAATTTTCTAAAATGTGGTCATATTTCTGCTTCGCATTATATATGTTTTTAGGACTTTTAAAAAATATAATTAAGCAGGATTATTTTTTAAACAAGTAACCTTACAGAAGGATACAAAAGGATGGGGCTATTGCATACTACTCATTACAAACAAGCAATGAAATGTGCAGGTTAACTATTGTGCTGCTTAGACTAAATTCTTTAGTGAACATATTAAGCTTCACTCCTTTTTTACCATTTTCGAAGAGCCATTCTCATATCTGATTTAGAGCAGTCTGGCACCTAATCCTCCAGTATCTTCTCATTAAAAACAAAAGCCTATTGCCTCTGATATCAGTGGAAAAAATCAAAACAGTTTAATCAGTATCAGATTTTTAAAAATAAAAATGCCATGGATTTAGTCCAATACAGTAATGGGGAAATAGGTACATAGAAAAACACCCTCTCAAGGAGTAAGGAGACAACATAAAATATGTCCTTCTTGTAAATTTAATCCCTAAACACACTGAATGACCACACTATCACAGACAGAACAACTACAACGTATTAAGTATCCGTGGCAATGGGGACATAGTAAAAATGGTCTCGTACCAAATGGGCTAGCCGTTACTGATGATCAGTTTTCCATTGGCCTGCACGCATAGTAAGTCATGTTCATTGGCACCATCTTAATGCATGAAAGGCGCATCACAGAACAAAAGTTAGACAGAATTGAGGTGGTGCCATAGCTCAATGGCAGAGCACCTGTTTTGCATGCAGAAGGTCCCAGGTTCAATCCTCAGCATCTCCAGGTAGGCTGAGGAAAGTCTCTGGCCTGGAACTCTGGAGAGCCACTGGCAGACAATGTTGATCATACTGGACTAGATGGACCCATAGTCCGACTCAGTAGAAGGCAGCTTCCTAGAGCTCCATCACACCTACTTTTTTAATCCAGTTTTCATCCACAGTTTCCCCCTCTATTTCCTTAGCAAGTCGAGCGCTGGACATTCGACTCACTAAGGAACATGGAAGATGTCATGTGAGTATCGGGCTGCAAAACCGCATACCAGGCATGGCGAGTGGCTGAAAAATCGGCTGGTGTGATGGAGCTCCTAATGTTTGGATCATGATGCTTTTAAATGAAGCTACTTCTTGGATTCAGCAGCAAGTCACTGAGGCCCAGTTCAGATGTTTGCCTACGAGGGGCAGCAGTCTTTTCATGACAGAGGAACAGGGACAGCCTCTGTACACAGAGGACATTAGGCGTGCCACAGGAGCTCAACACAGTTGAATGACGGAGCAGAGGCCTGATCCTCCCTGCTTTTCATACTATGAAAAGAGTTTAGGGATTAAATTTACAAGAAGGACATATTTTATGTTGTCTCCTTACTCCTTGAGAGGGTGTTTTTCTATGTACCTATTGCGCCAATCGGGAATTTGTGCCCTCGGACGTCTGTGTTGAGCACCTGCATTATATCTGCATGGTGAAAAGGAGCCTGCACCTATTGCTCTGCTATGAGCAGACTGCTGCCATCCTGGTTAAGGTCTGAACTCTAGGCCCAAGAACAATCCAGTGCCATAAATGCATGTGTGTCAAGCAGTGTTTTGTTTACAAGTGGTGATCATTGTGGATCAGTAAATATGGATGGAATTGCAAGGTAGGTAATTTGACATATGGTGAATGTGGGACACAGATCTACTCCATGTGTATTTATCCCTGTGAATTAGCCTGAAGGCTCCCTGGATAGGGCACTGCTTGGGAGATGCCAAGAATTCAATCCAGCTATGACAGACCATCATCACCACCACTAGAGGCTGGGGCTTCTTCTCTTTGGCAACCTTCCAAATAGTAGCCTTCCCCAATCTGGTGCCCTCCATGCTAATGGAGAGGATGCTGGGATTTGTAGTTCAACACCAGGTTAGTGATATTCTCTTTGGCAGCCTTCCAAGGAGTAGCCTTCCCCAACCTGGCGCCCACCATGCTAGCTGGGGTGTGCTGGGATTTCTAGTCCAAAACCAGGTTGGGGAAGGCTGCCCTAACAGTTTTGGCAGCAGGAAGGCGCCTTTCCTTTAAGACTCTTGGGCAGGGCCTCATGGATTTGGGTCACAGGAATGGCATGTGTGTTTTTAAAAGCACCGCCACCAACACACAACCCCACAAAGCTATTAGCCAGCCCACTTGCAAGTATAATCATCATAGCCTCTCCAGACCCTCCTTGGAGTTCTATACTTAGCCCAGAGCAGGGAAGGATTTTCGTTTTAAGCCTTGGTGCTTTGGCCTGAAATCAACCTCCCCTATTTTACGGCACACAAGCAAGCAATTCACATCTGCTGAACTTTGTAAACCCCCTCCTTTCCTCAACGGGTCTCCAGGTTTTGCGTGTGTCTTGGGGGGGGGGGGTCGGGGTCCTTTTTCTCCCCCTTTCTGCCTAGGTGTCGATGGTGTCTCGGGCCAGCAGCACCCAGGAGGAGAGCGTGGTTGTTTTTGGCCTGGGCTTCTGGAGGGTGATGCGCCGCGACAGCTAAAAGTTGGATAGAGTTTCAGCGGCTACTATATATAAAGCAGCCGGGGGCCCTTATGTCACCGCGCTAATTAAATTCCGTCGGGCCGCTTCTCTCTCTCTCTCTCTGGCTCTCTCTGGGGGCTTCTTTCGGGAGCCCCTCACCCACCTCCCGGAGGCTGCACAGAGGCGAAGGGCGAGAACATGAGGATGGACCTTTTCGAATCCGGCTCCTATTTCTTCTACTTGGACGGCGACAATGGAGCCCTGCAGCCCCTGGACATGGCCGAGGGCTCGCCGCTCTACCCGGGCAGCGACGGCAGCACCCTGTCGCCCGCTTCGTGCCAGGACGCGCTGGGCCCGGAGGCCGGAGGGGGCGTCGGTAGCGACAGCAGCAGCGGCGCCGGCAGCGGCGAGGAGCAGCACGTGCTGGCCCCGCCGGGCCTCCTCCAAGCGCCTCACTGCCCGGGCCAGTGCCTCATCTGGGCCTGCAAGACGTGCAAGAGGAAATCGGCGCCCACCGACCGGCGCAAGGCGGCCACGTTGCGCGAGAGGCGGCGCCTCAAGAAGATCAACGAGGCCTTCGAGGCCCTCAAGAGGCGGACGGTAGCCAACCCCAACCAGCGGCTGCCCAAGGTGGAGATCCTGCGCAGCGCCATCAGCTACATCGAGAGGCTCCAGGATCTCCTCCACCGGCTCGACCAGCAGGACAAAAGCCAGGAGCTGCTCCTGAGCGCCGGCGATGCCTTCAGCTTCAGCAACCGCAAGCAGGGAAACGTAAGCGCCGCCTCTGCCACTGCCGCGCTCCAAGGCCCGGGTCGCGTCCCTTAGCCCGGCCAAGTCCAGCCCGGAGGAGAAGTGGGGGAGGCTCGGCGTACGCACGTGGGGTGGGGTTGGGCTTGGAGGCGGCTGACGAACGCGGCCGGGCCATCTGCGGATCTGCTGGTGGCGAGCGGCCCTCCCCCTTCCCACTCCACCCTCCCCTATCTAGGGGCCTCAGCCCCTCTTTCTCTCTCGCCTTCGTCCTTCAGATGCCCACGCCCGACTTCCTAAGCAGCTGCGGCGCCGACTGGCCGAGCGGCTCTGAGCATTCAAGGGCGCTGCCGATCGGCGCCAAGGAAGGTAAAGCGCAGCCCTCCTCCGAGGCCAGCGGACGGTGGGTGGGGACGGTGTGTGCTCGAGCCGGCTGGGAAAGCTGGGGGCTTGCTGTGCGGACCCTCCCGCGGGCCCGGCCCGAGCCCAAACACCTGCGCTCTGCAGAATTCGCCTGTCTGGGCCACCTTCGCATCGCAAGTGCTACATTCCTGTGGTTGAGTCGCGTGGATCTCCGGCGCCAAGCGGTCCTGCGAACGACTCTTTATGAAGTGAAACAACGGGGCGTTTCCCCCCCTAGAACAGACGGGTCATTCGACCCGAGGGGAGTTGTGTGCGTCAGGCTAACTTTGCCTACGGATGCTTCTGCCACAGTAAACCAAGCGCACCATCAGCCCGATTGTAAGCACAATAGGACTTCCTGCTTAGCGAGATGCTTAACTTGCATCTTAAATGAAACGCACGTCCACCTGGATCCTAAGGAATCCTGTAGAAGGCAGCTTTTGCTTTCCGGAGTAGTCCCACTGGCTTCTGTTGGGTTACTCCAGAGTAAATGGTGTAGACTTTCACCTGATGTTCCTATAGGATGGCACTGTGAGTGACCTCCCCAACCACGTTCAGAGCTTTCTTGCCCTAGAAGAGTACGATCCGCTACTTCCACGGGCACTTTACTCTAGCTAGGAAACTTCTCCTTAGTAAGTGAAGCCCTATTGAATGCGGAGGTGGGCTGGGGGTGGGGTTTACTTCTGAGCAGGTGCTTGGGATCACAGCTAGCTTGGATCTTGCCTGAGTCTCCTTTACTAGAAAGTAAGTCCTTTTCAGTCACCTTCAGGTGGAAGGCGAGGAATGATACCCTTGTTTACTTTGGCTTGTATGCAAGACCCTGGATGGAAATCAAGGGGAATAGATTTGAACTCACAAAATCTCCGTGGTAAGTGTATTATCATGAAATCCTATACATTGTCTACTCAGAAGTAAATCCCACTGAGTTCAATGGAGCTTACTCCCAGGTAAATGGGTATAAGATTGCAGCCTTAGTCCTTAATAACTTTGCATGTCTAAACTTCTTTTTATTCCCATTCGGTCCCAATCCTGCATTTATTTAAATGGCTTTCTTATTTTCCTTCAAAACCAGGAGGTCCCCTCGTTGACTCTTCCGCATCCAGCAGCCTCCGTTGCCTCTCTTCTATCGTGGACAGTATCTCTTCAGAAGACCGCAAAGTCCCCAACAGGGAGGAAGTGGTGGAAAAGTAGCGATCCAGATCCGGTAGTATTTTTGGAAACAGACAGCGCATGGAACTGTCTATCCTCTTCGCCCTTTAAACTAAATCACGAATTAATTTAATCTTCTGGAAATCTTATATGAGAGTGGGGAGGCGTTGGGAAAAGGCACACAGCTGATCAAATAAAAATGCATCATCTTAAAAGGAAATTTTGCCTTCCAGTAAAGTGCACAGTCCCATCCAGTCCCCCCCCCCCGCCCCATTTCAATGGTGTTTTTATTTTAATCTAACATGGCTCTTCCTCTACTTTTATAATTAATATATTGCATTGTGGATTAGTGAGCATCTTCTTTGTATAATACAAAGCTCATTCCTGTTTGAAGGAAGCTCCTGGTTGCATTTTATTATTATTAATTATTATTTTAAAAAGTTCCTGAGATTTAGATTTTGTGTTTGTGTGTGTGGGTTTTTTGTACATAATTTTAGTACTGTTTTTTTAAAAAAACAAAACAAAACAAAATAAATATCTATTTAAAATGTGGATGTGATCTTGTATATAAGGTGAACTAGATAAGTTTCCAAGCTTGTAAAATAAATCTCTTTGTGTATAAAGTTTTTATTGAGGATTTTTGCCCCTTTCAGGGTGATTGAGCTAAGCATTTCAGGATGCTGGGGAGAAGAAGAAGAAAAGCCTATGGATTCCTATTTCTCTCCCTCCCCTTAAAACTGGGGTCTCTTTTAGTGGAAAGGATATTAGCAACTCCTTCAACCCTATAAGACTTGGATTGGGTGGCACTTTCTTCTGGGGAGACGGGTACAAGACCATGCTGCTATAGTATAAATGGATGGATGTTCCTCCTAAGCATATGGGATTTCCCTAGATGGGAATTCGTTAGAATCCGGTTGTAGCTGCCAATGGTAGCAATTCAAAGGGCATTTCTTGACTGAAATCATATGGATGAAATCCTTGGAGTACTTCCTCTGAAGTCATGAGATAAACAAGGTCCCATTTGGCTGTCAGCTGCTTTCCTAGGACATGTGCAAAGCCTCTTTCTTTGCTTGGCATCTAGGCTTCCCACATTCACCCAACAACTTCTCACTGCTGTATTCCTCTGCTGTACTCCTTTGCACATCTATATTAAACTTAAAACCATTAAATTACTAGGCCTCATGCATCAAAAAGCATTTACTCAAAATGTCATTTGAATCATTAAAAAGGCTTTGTGCATTCAATCTCAGCTTTTCATATTTCCATAATATTGATAAGATTCCCCCCCCCCAATTCTTTTTGGGGTTGTATGGAGTAGGGATCATCATAGATTTGTTTTTTTAAAAAAAACGGCCTCGTTTCAGGCACAATTTATGGCCGTGAGTTCTACAGGGGCTCAAACAGAGGTCTGTCAAAGTCCCTTGAGATGGGCCCTGTGACAGGAAGGGGTTAAGTGGCTGAAAGGACAGGCAAACAATGCGCCCCTTCTGAGGGATGTAGAAAAACAATCCACTTCTGAGGCTGGAAGTGCCCATACTCCTCCTCCAAGGGAGAACTTTACAAGCTGTACAAGACTTATTTATAATCGCAAGAAGGGCTGACCACCAGGAAATCATAACACATCCCATGTATCTCTCCTCCTTCTCTTCCCTCTCAAGCCCCACAGCGCTTAGCAAGAGGTAGAATTTCCCTTTGTGTGTGTGTGTATTTCTGGTAGTATTTGATATGTTTGCACAGTTTCTTTAATGTTTATTCCCCTAAAGATGACAGATCTTATTCCTCACACATGGAATGGGGCTGCTTTTGTCACACTATAGGGAAAGCTCTCTTGGGCCACGATCTTTAGGGAGCCCCATTGTCATAAATAGGATTGCTCTCTGGCACACCTCTTTAGTTGGTGCCCTCCTGCTAGTCCCCTGATCCACAGAAAGCCCACTTACAGCTACAGTGTCATTTTCACTTACCTGGGAATAAGTCCCATTGAACATGTTAGGAGGACTTTCCTCCTAGTAAACATGACTAGGATTGCTATGTAGATCCCAAAGCTGTGTACAGTATAATTTAGCCTTTCTTAAAATTGCTGTAAAAGTTTTATTGCTTGTTTCTAGCCACATTTCCTCAGAAGTAAGTCCCACTAATTCCAATGTATCCATTTAAGAGGGTCTAGGACTGCAATTCTTACATACTATTCACAATGTTTAGCATTGCATTGCAAATTTTGGGCTCTGATATTTTGAGGGCGTGCTTTCCTACAAATATAAAAACAGCAGAGGATTATTGTGCTCAGATAATAGCTCTAGTTTATACACACCCCAAAATTGATGACATTTTAATTGTAAAGTTGGTGCCAAAGAACCTCACCTAATTTATGCATTCATGCAGAGTTATATCTAAATTGCAGAGGTAATACATTCACACATTTCAGCTCACATGGATGAATCTTGCATCTGATGAAGTGAAGCATAAGAAGGTGTATGCCAGAATAAATTTGTCAGTCTCTAAGTTGCCACAAAACTTTTTGTTGATTTTAGTTCATGCTGCAATATCTCCTGCACACTTTTACTCAGAAGTTAATAGCCATTGAGGTCAATGTGGTGTATTCCTAAGTGTTTGAGTTTAAGGTTGCACTCTAAATGTAAAGTAAATCCTGTCTTATAATCCTTTTTTGCTATGCACTCAGATTTCTAAATTCTTATATTAAACTATACATAATTCTCTGTGGGGAAAATATAGTTGGTGATCAAATGCTTCTCTTTCATACCAACAATTCTTATATTTTAGGATAGGTTAAGAAGCTTAATGCTTGTTATTGTTGCAGGGTGTTGTTGTTTTTAAAAAAGTTATGTTGTGGAAGCTGAACAAGTTTAACAGTGCAATGCATGTCTACTTGGAAGTAAGTCTTATTAAATTCAATGACACTTACTCCCAAGTAAGTGGGTATAGAATCGCAGCATAACAGTTCAATCAAATATATGGCAACTCAGAAATAAGCTCCACTGTGTTCAATGGGACTTACACCCAGGAAACTTATTATAGGATTTTAGTCTAAGTGCATTAAGGAGACAAATCTGTCATCGGAGTTCGTTTTCCTGGCTCTGATCAGGAGTTTCAGTCCTTAAAACCCTTAACAGTGGGATCCTATATGTGTTTACTCGGAAGTAAGAACCACTAGTAAACTGGCGATTGCTCCTAAGTAAGTGTGCGTAGGATCATAGCCTAAGACACTGCCGCCAGAAAACACCCCCCTTCCCTCGATCACGTTTCTGTTGATATTTTAGCCGTACCCAAGGAGTTTGGTTCCCTCCATGTCCTCTCCAGCAAAGCAGAGTAACGTGAGAAATTGTTTGGAGTAGGAAGCGGGACCTTCAAGAAGGTTTCTCATTAAACAACCCCCCACCCCACCCTCAGCGCGGTGGAATGGCTGCGACCTCGGTGGCTACCACGAAGGCGCCCTGGGTATGTTTGCAATTAAAGTGTTTGGCTTTGATATTAATAATGATAATCTTTACCTAAGTCTAAAGCCAAAACAAACACGGCGGTCGGGGCACAAAAAACAACGAGGTAAGCACTGCAGATAGATAAGCATTGGGTTGTGTCTGGATCTAAGGAGATTATTGTTATTTTTAATTATTTTTCTTCGCCCCCTCCCCGGGAGAGAAAGAGGGAGGCCTCCAAGTGAGCCGGGTTTAAGAACGAATGAAAGCGATCTCGCTCGCTCAGGTTTATTGAAACGGAGAAGCTCACCTGTATGGCTCACTTCAGACAGACACGGATTATTTTTTATCAACGGGAAGATCCTCTCTCCGTCCCTCTCTGTTTTTTTGACGCGGGGGTGGGGGCGGGTAACTGGCAGGAGAGAATTGAGAAGACCCTTGCGGGGGAGGGGGAACCATAAAACAAGGTTGTTTTATAGAAGAGCGTCGATGGGCAACAAACCGGGCTAGGATCCATGATCCCCAGATCTGTTTGTTTGTGGCTTGAATGCTAGTTAGAATGAACTTTGTACTAGAGTTCATTTCTAGCTGTTGAGGATGCTGCCTTGTTAAGATGGTGGCTTTGGTTCCGTGGGAAGCCAGGAAGATGTTTATTACCTGTACTAGGGTGACCATATGGAAAAGAGGACAGGGCTCTTGTATCTTTAACAGTTGTATAGAAAAGGGAATTTCAGCAGGTGACCAGATACAAAAGAGGGCAGGGCTGCTCAGCCATAACTTGTGATGAAGAGGGAATTTCACCCGGTGCTGTATGCATGACACCTGCTGAAATTCCCATTTCTATTCAACTGTTAAAGATACAGGAGCCCTGTCCTCCTTTCCGCATGGTCACCCTACTGTAGACAGCCTCCTGGCTTCCCACGCAATCACACCAGCCATCATTCCAAGATTGGGCCCATGTCCATTGTGTTCAACATAACATGAATCTCAGCTTACGTTGCAATCCTGTGCACACTGATCTGGGAGTAAGTCTCATTAAACTCAATGGGTCTTACTTCTGAGTAAACATGCATAGGATTGCACTGCCACTGTTACTCCCTTTAACCATCTGTGCGAGGCTGCAGATTTGAAGGAGGAAGTTTTTCTCTGGAATCCACAGCATTCCAGATGCATTGGACTAGATTCCCACCTGGGATCTGGAGGGCACCAGGCTGAGCAAGGCTGTTGAGCAGGTAGCCAGAGTCAGTCTTCTCCTTTCATTCATTTGGGCTCTGACCTATGAGACACTGCAACGAGCTTGTGCTCAGTTTCTGAAACGAGAGTGGCCTTGGGTCAGACTGGCCTTGGTCAAATTCATAGCCGTTGACCTAGAAACCCTGTTCTGTGATCCCGTGTAGGGTGTAGCTGTGATTACTCTGTGGGGAGGGGAGGGCACTTGAGCTCAGGGTGGCATTTTCTCCTACCCACCCTCTCATCATCCTAATGGACTTTGATGGTTTTTTTCTCCCAAGTAAGTAAGTAAGTTTTCTCAACTTACTCAACCCTACGGATGTTCGGACAGGAAAAAAAACCCTAAAACTCCCAGCATTTCCCAGTCAGCCATGCCTACCTCTCACCTGGAATTCTTTCTCCTTCCCTGTCCAAAGGCAGCAAAATCTGATGAGTAGCATTTTTTGGAGTGGGGGGGCTGTCTGAAATTGCTGCCTCTCTGATTTTGTTCCTTGAGCCATTACCATCCATTTACTGTAAACTGAACAAAATCATGGGCTGGGAGAGGAGTTCAGAATTGTAACAATAATAAAAAAGCACAAATGAAAATTGGGTTCCTTTGGGATCTTCTCTCTTCTCCATGGCCATTTCGCTCACAGACCAAAGACCTGATGTTGTACTCAGGTCCTGCTTTGTGTGTTCCCATGGGCAGCTGGTTGACCACTGTGTGAACCGAATGCTGAACTAGATGGACCCTTGGTCGTATCCAGCATGGCTCTTTTTATGCTCAATCTAGTCCAGTATCCTGTTTCTCACAGTGGCCACCCAGATACCTCTGGGGAGATCACAAGCACAAATCAAGAACTGCAATGCCCCACCTCCAGAGGTTCCCTAGATGGCCACACAACCTTCCCCACCCTCTTTCTCCCAGCCAGTCTATGGGGCTTTCCTGACTTTTACTAGTTTTTCCCATTCTAAAAGGTTGAAATGCCTTTCCTAAGATTTAGTTACCAGGAATCAGAGCTTTAAGCTATAATACGTTGATATGTTTGGCTCCGCCCCTTTTGCCTTCGCCCCGCCCACCCCTGGACTTTGACTTCTTTTCGAAATTGGTTTGTCCCTCGAGATAAAAGGGTTTGCATTTTTGTTTGTATCCACTGTGAAAGATCGAGGGAAGCCATTTGAGAGCTAGTTGCTGGCCAGGGTTATAGTACAGGATAATCGAACTGAAATACCATTCATTTCAACAGGCCTACTCTACGTAGGACTAACATGGGATAGAACCCACAGCCTGGCCGAACGGTACTATACAGCCACTTCTGGAGGTGTGTGTATGTGTGAACCGACCTTCCCGTGGATCGGTTGTAATTTGAGGATGGTCGATTTTGAGATACAGAACTGTTCAAAACCCTTGTTCCCAGTAGAAGAGATGGATACACCTCCCGCTCCGCCTTGGAGATGAGTTGCGTGCAAAACGAACGCTTGGATTGCGGATCCGCCAAGAAGGGGGCAACCTCCTGATGAGCCCCTGGAAGGCGGATTGGGCTGGTCCCCAAAACAAGCCCTACCCAGGCTGCATCAGAAACTTAGAAACCCAAGAGGACTCGGAACCGCAAAGAAGGCGCGGCGAACCCACGCCAGCCGCCTTGTCTGCGCCCAGCGCCTCTCGAAGAAGCCAATGGCCTTAGGGCGCAGCCGCGGCGCCCGGCTGAGGGAAGAGGGCCGCCCTCTCTCCGAACTGCTAGCCAGGCCGGCAGGCTGCGGAGGCCCCGTCCGGCCTGGCGCATTGCTCGGTCGGCTCCAGCAGGCGGACCGCTTTTGATCTCGCCGGGCAGGCCCGGCCGATGGCTTCTGCAGCTGCTGGGCCCGGGGCAGGTCGCGCTGTGTTGACATAGGTGCGCTCAGGCGCAAACGCGTCTGCCAGGCGTGGCGGGGAGAGGGAATCGGAATGGCCCAGAGGGAGCCTTGGGGGCAGGCCGGGGCTGCCCAGCCCTCTCCAGGCCCACGAATTTGGGATGGAGAAAACGAGGCTTTAGGGGGAGCGGTTCCTAGAGGTGGAGGAGCACCACCCGAGAATTTATTTTTTGGGGTCCCATCCAGCTCGCTAGCCTTCCGCAACCCGGTGCCTTCCAGATGTGTTGGGCTATAACTCTCACCCGAAGCCTTCCTGGCTATGCATGATAGGGCTTGTAGTCCGACACATCAGGAAGGCATCCGCTTGGGCGAAGGCTAGTAAGATGGGTGGGACAACTCCCATCATCCCCAGTCAGCGTGCCCATGGATGCTAGGGTTTGTAGTCAAACACATCTGGAAGGCCCCGTGTCGGAGTAGGTTATCATATATTATGTAGGCGCGTGCATATATGTGTGTATGTCACTCTTACCTCCTTGAACTTTCGCCTGTGTTTTTCGCCCTTTTCTTCTTTTCCCAAACCCTCCTTTGCACGTCTATAACGGCTGTCTGCCACTTTCCTAAGAAGTCCTCTTCCTCCCACCCCAGGGTCCAACTGCGTTTTATTGACCAAGCATGGAGCGAAAAACGTTCGCCAGTTTTGTCACCCACTTCTTTCTCTGCTGTATGTGAATATTTGTTATACGGAACTAACCGTCCCGCACTGCAGAAATACAAAGCGTATTTCTCATTGAAGAAATACAAATCGCCCCCCCTTTTTTTTCTCCCCGCCCCCTTCCAAAAGTTTTCTAAATCCCGCGGCACGTGACTTTGATCCTGCCGCTGAAACAGATGCAAAAAGTAGGCCGGCTTCAAGTTCTTCCGAAGGAGCGGTGGCCTTGATCTCAAGGAGACCTCGTGCAATCGCCACCATTAATACCAGGGCACGTTCGCCCTTGACTTCCCATTGCTGTGGACGCTGAAACGGAAGCAGGTTCCCACCCACCCCAAGACCCCACTTCTCCAGCGACCTCCTGGCGGAAACAACGGCCTGATGTTTTCCCCCCCATCCCCGGTGGGAATTTGTAAACTTCTGGCTGGCTGGCTTTCTACATCCCATGTGCAGCCTTTCACTCACTCAGTCGTGCCGGGTTCCTTCCCAGAAGTGCTTTTGCTTTCCCAATCCCCACTTCTCTAGTTCCTCTCCCCGGCTGGACGGTTTGCAAATTTGTTTGGAGATCAGTTTACCAAAAGGGAAGCGGCCCCTCGAAGGGATCCTAATTACACATTTGCTTGAGTGACGGTATTTCTCTTTCTCTCCACGGCCTCCTTCATGGAGGAGAAAGAAGCCTAGGACTTCCGCAAAGGCTCTTGACAAAGAAGGTGAGATGTAACATTTAAGGAGGGCTACCAAAATCCCTTGGAGAACATCACCGCTGTTACTCAACAGCAGAAAACGAAGGCACTCCTCGAGCGTCTTCACCTGCAATGGTGGGGAGCCAACACACGCTCGCAGCACCCACGCAGTCGGGGGAAGTGCTATAGGCAACTTCCAATTATGTATAATGGCTCGGAAAGATAGGAAATTACCTTACCCCGGGTTGCACCCATCGCTAGTCCTACTTAGAGTAGACCCACTGAAATGAAAGGGACGTAAAAGTTACGCTGACATCGGATACAACACCCTGCTTAAACTGTCCAACTCTGCGCTAACGTCATTCGGAGACTTTGCACATCCACAGGTCGTCCCGGTGTGTTCTTCCTTTGTGCTCATTCTGAGCAACGGCAGGTGAATGTGCACAACAGCCAGGGGTCGTGCATGTTCTCCCTCCAAGGCACAATGGTCAGATCTGCATTACTATTACATTTATATCCTGCCTTTGCTCCTCTTGCATGGGCCTCCTCCTCTCCATTTTATCCTCACAACAACAACCCTGTGAAGTAGGTTGGGCTGAGAGGCCGTCACCCGTGGGTTTCCATGGCCGAGTGGGGATCTTGGAACTCCCGAGTTCTGGTCCAACACTCTAACTGCTATGTCACACTGCCTCTCCACACTAACCACCATCCCCATGACAGCTTGCCACACCTGATGTCTTGCTGTGGGAGGTGGAAGACAAGATGCTCCCCTTCCCCGCCAATCCACCCACAGAAGCAGAGTGGACTCCTCGTACTTAAACCCTGGTGCTGGGGCAGCGTCCTCCACCACACCCGAGGGCAGCGAGCCCCACCGTCCAGTTCACCGACTCCCGATTCCAGTGCTCAGGCCAGTTCTGAGCAGCTCTCTTCGCTCTTGCGCACAGTTTCTCTTCCGCTGTACCTACTGCGCTTCCCGTCGGATCAAGTCCTGCTGCGTGCCCCTTGAGGTCACTGAGCAACAACCCAGCTCCCCTCCAGGCGCCCCACGGCACTGTTGGTGGTCCTTCTGCTAGGAATAGAGAGTGGAACACGGCCATTGCAGCACACACAAACACACTGCCGCAAGGGTCCTCTAAGCCCCCCCCCCCCAGACGGGACACATCTGCAGAGAAAGTGCGCTGAAAAGGCGAGCTGCACGTTTATCGGCAGGCAAAGCGGGCCTCTATTTTCGCCCCTGCGGAATATGAGAACTCAAAATCGTGAGCCAGGCAAGTTGTTCCAATGTCTTCCTCCGCCTGGCGTGGCGGGTGATTCCTTCTCAAACCAAGACCAGAGGAGAGAATGGATCCACTGGCTGTCTAGCAGAAATCCAGAAGTTCTCCTTCTGTACATTGAACTCAGACTTTCCCAATGGGGTGCCCTCATAATGTGCTGGAATCCAATTACCATCATCCCCAGCCATCACGGCCATACTTTAGGTGTGTTTCATCTTTTTCAATTAAGAACCACCAGCCTTCCTCAACTGGTGCTCTCCTCCCTGTGCATTGGCCATGAGGATGGCTGGGGATAATGAGTGTGGAGAAAGTGGATAGGGAAACATTTTCCTCCCTCTCTCATAATACTAGAACCCAGGCTCATCCCTTTAAGCTGATTGGTGGGAGATTCGGGACAGATAAAACTTCATTACACAGCGCATAAAACTATGGAATTCATTTCCACAAGGAGTAGCGATGGCCACCAATTTGGATTGCTTTAAAAGGGAGATTGGACAAATTCATGGCAGATAAAGCTATCAATGGCTACTAGTCCTGATGGCTCTATGCCACCTTCAGTATCAGAGGCTGTATGTTTATGTACAGTTGCTGGGGAACATGGATGCTGTGCACTCCTGTTTGAGGGTTTCGCGTGGGCAGCTGGTTGGTTACTGTTTGAAAGAATGCTGGACTAGATGGACCTTGGACTGCTCTAGCATGTTCTTATGGAGCTGGAGGCCAGCACACCTGGAGGTGTGCACAGGTAGGGGAAGGAGGTTTGCAGAACAGCAGCCCAATCCCATCCAATGTGATTTCTAATGCAAGGGGATGTTGGGCAGGTCTACACCATACATTTTCCAAAACAGTTTGAACTTGATTTAAGCCCAAGAATCATAGGTATTGTGATTAGCTACTACAGCTAATAGAACTTCCATGTTCAGAGACTGAGGGGGATAGGGCTGTGCTTTCCCTGATCCTTCTTGGAGACCTCTGGCTGGAAAGCCCTGCATGGACATCTCATTATTATTATTTATTTATATAGCACCATCAGTGTACATGGTGCTGTACAGAGTAAAACAATAAAATAGCAAAACCCTGCCGCATAGGCTTACAGTCTAATAAAATCATAATAAAACAATAAGAAGGGGAAGAGAATGCACCAAACAGGCACAGGGTAGAGTAAAACTGTACCAATATGTACCAATGGAGCCTGGTGGCTCTGATTTTGGTGGGGCTGTGAATCCATTCTGGGTTTCAGTCAGAAAGCTAAAGGAGCTATTCAAGGTGCTAGACCTATTTTGGGTCTGATCCATCAGGGAGCCTCTTTTATGTTCCCATTGGTCATGCTGGCTGGTCAGGCATGATGGGAGTTGGAATCCAACAACATCGGGGGGGCAGGGCAAAGGTTTTTCATCCCCAACCCATGGGAACTCCCGTTGATTACCGTCTTGAGAAATCGAACGGTTCAAAAGAAAAACAACGAAGAGTCTGCACTGTAAAGGCAAACACATTAATTTATTATGGCATTAAGCTTTCCTGGATGCACAAAGAGTTAACCTGATTTGCTCTGAGCTGCAGGTTGCAGAAAGGGTGGGGGAGAAAACAGCCAGGGCAGAGGGAAAAGTTTAATTTATTTTTAAATATGCTTTCAGAGTTTTCAAGCTGGATTTCAAGCTTTTACATTAAGTTTTCATTTGCGTGATCTGTTCCGACTGAAAGGCGACTATGAAAATTATAAAAATGACAATAAAATAAAATAAAACATGAAATGTAAAAAGTACAAACGCACAACTTTTTGGGGGTGGGCGGGGGGTGAATCTCCACTGCTAACTATGTCATTGCCACTGGGTGTACTTCAACCTTCCACAACCTTGGCCATGCTGGCTGGGAATGATGGGAGTTGTAGTCCAACACCTCTGAAGAGCTCCAGGTTAGAGAATAATTGAACTATGTAATTCACTACCACAGGAAGTGGTGATGCCCACCAATTCGGATGGCTTTAAAAGGGGGTTTGATAAATTGCTGGAGGAGAAGGCTGTCACTGGCTAATAGTCCTGATGGCTATGTGCTACCTCCAGTATCAGAAGCAGTAAGCTGGGGAACATGGGCAGGAGGGTGGTGGTGCTTTCATGTCCTGCTTGTGCGTACCTGGTCAACAGCTGATCAGCCACTGTGTGAACAGAGTGCTGAACTAGATTGCTTTTCTCAAATGTATTTCATGCATTTTTTCCCCCTCTGGCTTCACTGTTTGCCCATCACTACCCATAGGGATCTCATTCTCAACTCTAGTCCACGAAAGCTCATGCCCATCATCAGGCAGTGAATCTTAGCCGTTGTAACCTTAACACTTTGTTGTTATGTTTGCTGCAACAGACTAACATGGCTGGAAACGGTTAGAACCAAGGCGGTTAATTGCCTAGCGAAAGCCAATCGGTTGTTTTCCTAACAAGCTCCCATCTGACTGTGGCCAAAGGGTCCAGGGGCCTTGGCAAACGCCTGCTAAATGCCTTTTCATTACCAACATGACCCCCACCCCTCCCCCAAAACTTCTTAATCGTTTGGGCCTCTGGGAGGCTTTTGTCACCGCCTTGTGTAAAGTTACCCAAGCTTTGTGGGACTAGAAATTTTACACTTAGCTGGGGGGCAGGTGGGAGGGGGGGAGGTGCCATGGCACTAGCAGCTGGAACGCATCTGTAACGGTGCGGATGCAGCATTTTAGCCTCCTCCTGACCAACGGAGGCTGCGAAGAAAATCAGACTATGAGAGAGGGGAGAACTGAAAGCCAGAAGGAGAGGGCTGAGAGAGAGACCAGAAAGGACCGTGGCTCTGTGGAAGCAGGGGCGGGGAGTCCTGGGTGTTTTAAGTGACTTTAAAAGCCACATTGAGGGCGATCCAGCTAATACTCCTTTTAACACTCCCTCTATTTTCAGTGAAAAGAAAAGGAATGAAGCCTGGCGGGTTCTTTAACTCTCTCCCATTGAAATCCCGGCTATGAGCCTTTGGAAAAGTGTAGGTTGGTGGGATGATGATGATGACGACGACCATCTCCTGTAAGAGAAGATAAGGACCTTTATCACTAGTCAATGGGTTGGATTCACAGATTCAATCATGTTTAGAGCAGACCCATTGCAATCCACGAGAGAAGTCGGTAAGGACCATTTTGACTCCCATTGGTTTTTAATGCTTCTACTCGAAGCATGACGAAATCTGGTTCCGACTCTAGTAATAGTAGGGAAATCATTTTCTAAGGACTAAGTGTGGCACCTTGTGATGTTTTGTTTGCCGCCCCGCGTCTCCCAGATACCACCTCCCTGTTCCTTCTGCATTAAAATAATAATAATAATAATAATAATAATAATAATAATGATGATGATGATGATGATGATAATAATGATAATGCGGCTACCTGCCATTGTTGATGTGGCTAGTCCATGTGCCCCTTCTTGAGAACATGTCGCCCAAGCCACACATCCTTGGGAGCGATCCAGTGTGTGTGTCTTACTCCCTAGTAAACCTGCACAGGGTCGAACCCATGATTAGCAGGGAATTTCGCGAAACTCTCTTCGGAGGGGCGGACTTTGAAATCGCCCCACCCCACCCCTGCCCCCGCTGTATTTTGTTTTTGTTTTCCCCGCTACTCTGACCTCCGAAGTGTTACTAATCGCACCGCCTGGATCTCTGCCCTGACAAAACGTCGACAGCCAATCAGGAGCCACCAGGAGCCGGGCAAGCCGCGGACCGTCCTCATGGGAGGCAGGCCGGGGGGGGGGGAGGCGGCCCACCCCCGCCCCAGGAGGGGGGTCGTGATGATGCACCGAGCGAGTGGCCGGCCACTGGGAGGCCAGCCTCGCCTCGCCTCGCCTCGCCTGCCCGGCGGCTATAAAGCGTCCCGGGCGGCCCTGGGCCGCTCGCAGAGCCCGGAGGCGCCACGATGGAGCTGTGCCAGTTTTCCCCATCCTTCTTCTTCGACGGCTCGCCCTGCCTGCCTTCCCCCGAGGGGGAGCTGGCCGAGGAGGGCTTCGCGCCCCGGATGGCCGCCTCCGCCTCCTTCGGCGACCCTCGCCGGCCGCCTCCGCAGTACCCGGTCGAGCTGCCCGGAGGGGGCTCGGACGGCGAGGAGCAGCACGTGCGGGCGCCCACGGGCCACCCGCAAGCCGGGCCCTGCCTGCTGTGGGCTTGCAAAGCCTGCAAGAAGAAGGCCAGCACGGGCGACCGGCGCAAGGCGGCCACGCTGCGCGAGCGGCGCCGCCTCAAGAAGGTCAACCAGGCCTTCGAGGCCCTCCGGCGCTGCACGGGCGCGGCCAAGCCCAGCCAGCGGCTGCCCAAGGTGGAGATCCTGCGCAACGCCATCCGCTACATCGAGCGCCTGCAGGAGCTGCTGCGCGAGCAGGTCCACCACTACTATCGCTTCCCCGACGCCGCCGGGCCCAGCTGTTCCGAGCCCTCCAGCCCCACCTCCAGCGGCTGCTCCGACGGCCTGGTAAGCCAGGCAGGCAGCACTTCGCGGCTGGGGAGTCGGCGCTGGGAGAGAGAAATCCTAGATCAGCTGTCCTAAACCCGGGGCCTTCCGGATGGATGGATTGCAGCCCCCATCATTCCCAGCAGGCATGGCCAGCCGGTAGCTGGTGGTGATGGGGGTTGCAGTCCTCACATCTCGAGGGAAAGCTGTCACACATCCAGCGGAGGCTGGTGGCTCTGATGTCAGCGAGGTTGTGAATCCACTGTGGGCTTTGGTCACAACCAGTCAAAACTCAAAAGGAGCTTTCCAAGGCACTGAACCTAACCCCCACCCCAAAAGGATTCAGCATCTTGAATAGCCCTTTAGGATCCTGACTAGTTTTGATGGAAACCCAGAGTGGATTCACAGGTCCACTGACATTGGATCCACCGGCCTCTGCTGCAGGCATCCTCAGGTTTGAAGTGACGGGGTGGGGTGGGGTGGGGTAGGACTTTGCTGCGACCAGTAGATTGGGAGGGGGCGGTGTGAGGGAGAGCAGGGCTGGGGAAAATATTTGTGTGTGTGTCCCCGTCATGTGGTTGGGACTACAGCTCCCATCAGCTCTAGCTGACCAAATGGCTGTGGCAGTCCAGCCTAATCCACAAAGAAGGGGAATCAAAACACGAATTGGAAACTTCCAGCCATGGGATTCTATACATCTTTAGATAGAAAAAAAGGTCAACAATCCCCGGCAGGGGAGTTTCAGCCCAGCAACATGGGGGAGGGATGCATGTCCTCCCGTCCCCGTCCCCCCCTACCCCGTTGCTGTTTTTTCGTTCAATCGTTTCCGACTCTTCGTGACTTCATGGACCAGCCCACGCCAGAGCTTTCTGTCGGCTTTCGCCACCCCTAGCTTCCCCAATACATTCCCCCCCTGTTAGGGGACATGTATTGAAAAAATACCCCGGGGAGCTTCCTAGCACCAGGTTAAGTGAGTAAAGTGCATCTCTAAACCTCCTGGCGAAATGAAGGTTACACTCCAGATTGTGTTGGGACTTTCTGATACTGAAACAAAGCCAGCAAGACCAGCCACATGTTCAAGGAATCTCTGAGTAAAATCTAAACCCTACTTAGCCTATTCCCACTGAAAGCAATGAGATTTCAGTTAGATTATGACTTGGGGCCAAAATAGATATTATTTTGCATCTGTGTTTAGCAGCGACATCTTTTTTGCATTTTCTTTTTACTCTAGAGTAGATGCAGGGCCCTTGATCCAGATTGGGACCCTGACATGGGGGGGGGCAGGGGGCTTTTAAGATCCAGATTGCCCATACTCTAGAGTAAAAATGAAAGAGTGGGAAAGAGAGATGTAGCTGCAATACACAGATTCAAAGTAATGTCGGTTTGGGCCCTGACTTCAAAATAACAACACAACCCTATGCATGTCTATGCAGAAGTAAGACTCCTTGAGTTCAGTGAGGCTTACTCCCAGGACAGTGTGTATAGGTCTACATGCTAAGGTTGTCTACTGAGAGCTTATGGCCCAGTAGGAATTTATTTGAACTTAGAGCTCCTTTGTGAATATTGTTTCTGCTGGTCAAGATGAAGGGGAGGGAGAAATTCTGAAAAAAGTAATATATTAAGTATTTTGGTGCTGATTCTTTGAATGACTGATTTGGGTCAGAATAAAATTGACTGTTGGCTGTGTAATGCAAGATATTGTAAATTTCAGGCTACAATCCTATGACCACTTACCTGAGAGTAAGCTCTATTGAATTTAGTGGGACTTACTGCTGAGTAGACATGCATTAGGTTATACTTTTAAAGTTGTAACTATTAACAAGGACTAGTATTGATGTGGGGGAGATGGGTCCTTCATATTTCCTTCAGAGGAATCTTGCAGAATGCCAAAGGCCTGAGATAGCTTTAAAGCTGCAACCCTCTGGCCACTTACTTGGGAGTAAGCTACATCGAAGTTGCGGTGGGGTGGACTGACTTCCTCATAATTATGCAGAGCACCGAAGTGCAAAGATGCTTTTTCAGAGTGAGAAAATTGTGCATTGTGGCAATCAAAGTGAAACCACAAGAAGTGGAGTCAAAACACTTAATTTATTTGAAAATTAAGGGTGCGATCCTATGCATGCTTAGACAGAAAAAAGTACTACAACACCCAGCATTCACCATCCAGACATGCAGAGAGTTGTAGGACTTTTTTCTGTCTAAGCATGCATAGGATTGTGCCCTTAGTGATATTTGGAATCAATGTGACTTTTTCCACAGTAAATGCATTAAGGCTGCGATCCACATATTTACTTGGGAGGAAACACCATTCAACCCAGTGAGAGTTGCTTCTGAGAAAATGTGCCTGGAATTGTGTTGTTGGGAATGTTGGTCAGACTTTCAGAAGGCAATTAGCCCCACACCTAACCCAGGTCTTTAAAAAACGTTGCTTTGAAGTGTATTGACACCAAAAGGCTTCCTTGTTTAGGATCCAAGTGAAAGGCTTTTAAAATCCAAATCCTCCTCCTGGTGAATGGGCGTATGGTGGGAGCCATGGGTTACAGTCCTAAGCATGCTTTCTTGGTAAAACGTTCCTCTGAAGTGGATGGGTTGTACTTCTAACCATGCCACAGTGCTTAGATTATTATTGTCCTTCAAAATAATCAGGGGAGGTTACTTTTTATGAGAGTTTGCCCGTGTAATTATCTGATGGAGATATCTTCTTCATCCCTGGATAAATCTCCCCCTCTCTTTTTCTGAGTGTGTGTGAGAGAGACAGTGTTAGTGTTACTGGTAAATGCTGAAGTTAGGGTGACCATATGAAAAGGAGGACAGGGCTCCTGTATCTTTAACAGTTGCATAGAAAAGGGAATTTCAGCAGGTGTCATTTGTATATATGGAGAACCTGGTGAAATTCCCTCTTCATCACAATAGTTAAAGGTGCAGGAGCTATACTAGAGTGACCAGATTTAAAAAGGGCAGGACTCCTGCAGCTTTAACTGTTGTGATGAAGAGGAAATTTCCCCAAGTTCCCCATATATACAAATGACACCTGCTGAAATTCCTTTTTCTATGCAACTGTTAAAGACACAGGAGCCCTGTCCTCCTTTTCATATGGTCACCCTAGCTGAAGTGCAAGAACTCCTCATCACAGTGTCTCTGCACACATACACCAAAGAGCAGCAGTACATAGGAGAATCCCTGATTTGTTAGGATCAGCCTGATTACAATCCTATACATAGTTACCTGGAAATAGGGTGACCATATGAAAAGGAGGACAGGGCTCCTGCAGCTATAACTGTTGTGATGAAGAGGGAATTTCACCAGGTGCTGCATGCATGCAAATGACACCTGCTGAAATTCCCTTTTCAATGCAACTGTTAAAGATACAGGAGCTGTGTGCTCCTTTTCATATGGTCATTCTACCTGGAAGGTGCACTCAGAGGTGCCAACTTCTGACTGTATAGGTTTGACTTATAGAACATGTGGAGCTTATCTTTGGCCAGCGGAAATTCAAGTAGTGCTATCCTTTAAATTGCTAGCGTGAAAAGGAAAGCAGTATCCAGACTCTTGCTTTGTTGTTTTTCTCATTCCCCGACTTTCTCTGTGCTAATCTGTCACATACGATAATCAAACTTGAAAGCCTCCTTATCCCCTCATTCAGCTGCCAGAGCACTGAAGGGTGGTCAACTACCCTGGCTGTGGGAGATGACCTCATTGCTCCTGCTCTGAAAAAAAAGTTCAAGAGCTGTGCTCCCATGTGCTCCCCCCTCCACTATACCACTCTGTGGCCCTGTTCAGAAGACACCTTAAACCACAGCTTTAAACATGGTGAATAAGCCAAAAAGCCTTATTCACCATGGTTAAAGCCATGGTTTTAGGTGTTTTCTGAACAGGGCCAATGTGTCTCTATGTGTGCATGCACCACTTTGCATGAGAGCATGCACCATCCTATGCACACTTTCTTCATAGTAAGCCCCATGGAACTTGTTCAATTATGATTAAATATCTAGAGGATTTCACTGCTTGAGTTTTCCATTGGACGTCCATCCATCAAACAAAGATGTAAACATCAGGAGCAACATAAGGGTGGAAATGCCTCCCCCTCCCCCCTGAATCGCCACCATCCACCTCTGAAGACTGAGATGAGGCATTTGTTTCTCCCAGGCATTGTTTCATTGCTGAAGGGGAAACTAACTAACTCCCTCCCTCCCTCCCTCCCTCCCTCTCTCTCTCTCTCTCTCTCTCTCACACACACACACACACACACACACACGTTATGGTGTGTTGTTGTGGCCACATTCTTTTTGCTTTGCTCTGGATGTGCCAGGCTTTGATGCGCTTCCCTTTAAGCCCTGGGAAAGTGTCCTTTTCCTGGCTGGCGGCAGCTTTCTCTTGCTCCAATCCATTCTTCATGGTCAACGCAGCACATGCATACTTGGAAGGCTTCACACTGCTCGGCCTTGGTTCCCCCTCCTTCCCATCACTCTGAAGGAAGTAGGCTGGAGGAGGGGATGCATGCCAAAGGGGACCTCTAAAATTGGGCTTGTTCTGGCTGGCTTCTCCAGAGGGTCTGATTAGCATGGATTGGAGGGGGACAAACTAGCCCCACCTCACCCCACCCCCACCCCAGAGGGCACACATGGACATATTCTGTTCAGAACAGGTTCAGTACAGTTCCTAACACCCATCTGATTTCAGTGTTGCTGTTAAGTAATTTTAGACTTTGGACTTCTTAGTCTTATGGGGGGCACTTTAGATGGTAATAGGTATTACTTCACTTATTTCAAAATGTATTAAATCAGCCCTGCTGCATTTGGGCATCACCCTGCATTGTGGGGTCCTGGACATCTGCCCCAAAGTCCGGCCCAGGTGGTGCTACTGTTTGATTTGACTAAATATGTTCCAAAACTACCATTACTACTTATGGAACTAGTAGCAATTTAGTAGCATTTATGTCAGTTCTATTATTACTACTATTAGTACAGAATCACATAGTTGGAGGAAACAAAAGGCCATGCAGGCAACTTGTTGCACTGAATATATTTCAAACCCTTTGTTTTGCAACTATTACTACTCTTACTCCAACTCCATTGTTTTACTACTGCAACAATTCACTAGATGGACCCTTGGTCTGTTCCAGCATGGCTCTTCTTGTGTTCTTAAAGTGAAGAAGGCCTTCTAGTAACTTCCTGCTGGAAGGTAGGATGCTCAAGACTTAAAAGTGGAGTCCGGCTCACCAGGACTCCTATTAATGTCAGGACTCAGATCTTGTACATGTGGCATGAGAGCGAGCGAGCGAGAGTCTCCGAGTACATAAACATTCCATTGAGTAACCATATACCAGGGGTTAGGAACAGGGCTTTCAAGTTGGGTGGCTCTGTAAACTAAACATGGCAAAATCTCTTGTTTTGGAAACAAATTGCCGAAGAGCTTCTAGTGCCAGCTTTTGACAAATCCTACCATGAAGGATCCCCAGTCAGAATGTTGTGGTGATGTAGTGGAGCCAGGTCTCATAGGGATGCAGCCCCAGAACTTTTTTATAAGCAGGGAGGCTGATATAATCTGCCCCCTCCCCCCTACTTCCTTGTTCTCCCTGGCCTTCACTGCAATTCTCACAATAGTTGAGGGGGAATTAATTTTCCCAGCCTGACTGTAATGATGGACCGTGTTTTGTGGTGGCTTGGTCTTGAATGGGTGATTAAGACTCATTAGCTTTGCAAATGATCTGCTCTCGGTGGAGATGAAAACAGCTAGAACTGGTGTGTTGATATGTCTCAACACAATGGCCTGCATTTTTGGACTCACCACCCTGGGGATGGAGGGGGATGGGAACTGTGATAACGAATGCCTGCACCTCCAAAATTGCCACCACTACACCTCTGGAAAGGAGTTGCTCTAACAAAAAGGTAACATCAAAGCTCAATGTTCTGGATCCCTCAAACAACCCTCCACCCCCAGTTCTGGAGAACACATAACCAAGGATCCCCATACTCATGTCCTAGGGTCATCGGTAACCATTAGGAGAAAACCCCTTCTGAATCTAGAAATGGCAATCAGTCAAACCATGAGCAAAGTCTATCCGTAAAAGCTCCTTTGCAAAGAAAACCTTTACTGGGGAGTGCAATGAGAGGAAGCACCATAGCTCAGTGGCAGAGCACCTGCTTTGCATGCAAGAGGTCCCATATTCAATCCTTGACATCTCCAGGTAGGGTTGGGAAAGACTAAAGTCCTGGAGAGCTGCAGCTAGTCAGCATAGGAGACAGTTTTGAGCTAGAGGATGGTCTGACTCATGATAAGGCAGCTTCCTGTGTTCTAAGAGCATCATCACACAAGGGGAAATCGCATTCCCTTACTGTCACTTCTCTGCCTATGCGTTTGTCTCTCATTACTTCCTCTTTCAAAAGAGGAAGTCAACAATGTGCACATGGCCCATTCAGTGGGCCATTTTGACCATGCTGCTTCTCCTGCACACAGCAGGAGATAGCGGCAAGTTCCATCTCAGATTTACGAGGGTCTTTTTTTGTCGCGCAAAGAAGAGGCAGGAGGCATGCAGGATGCAGACATTGTCGTGAATAGGACCCGCGAAAATATGTGAGTGCCCAGTAACGACTGTGTAGTAAAATGCTCTTCTGATGACACCGTAAGTCTCCACAGCCTGCTGTCTTTGTTTGTGCCCCTGAATAATGCAATAGAAGCAATAACTGTTGTGGCAGCCAATAGCTGTGGAATCCCCCTCTTCTTGACTGTTTCAGGTTGAATGCAACAGCCCCATGTGGTCCAGGAGAAACAGCACTTACGACAATGTCTACTGCTCTGATCTCCCAAACGGTAAGATTCCAAGTCCATTCTATTCAGCACTAGCGGTGTCCAAATGGAGAGCTTCTCCCAATTGTTATTTTGCAATTCAAATTCACTTAAATCATACCACCATCATAGTTAGAGGAATAAAGTGGAGTTTGCTTTTCCTGTCCTGATGCTTAACACATTTCACTTGGGAATAAGCACTGCTGTAAAAAGAAAAGGGTAATATATTTTAAAAGGCAAAATAATAATAATAATAATAATAATAATAATAATAATAATAACAACAACAACAACAACAACAACAACAACAACAACAACAACAACATGAGCAACTGTAACCATGTACATGCTCAGTTGTCCTCCCCTTTTTAAATATAAAAAGAAAGGAGGCTGGGGTAACCCAGTGACAGTCCTAGTGAGCCCAAGTGCGCATGCTCAAGGGCGTGGCTAGACCCAAATCTATTTCCCAAGGTCACAGGTCTCTTCCACAGAGCTCTTGAGTGTCCATTGGTGATCCAAAAGGGTTCTTTTCTCTCAATTTAATTGCCATGTGGAGGGGAGATTGCATCTGGGGAGGGAAGAGTTAGCTCTTCCTTTCTCACATCCAGCAACAAGAAACATCCCCCAGACAAATCTTCAGCTTGGTGGTGGGGATGTTTCCCATTGATTCAGGATGATCTGGGCCAGAGTTCAAATTAATTGAAGAACTTATTTTCTTTGAGACAATTTGGATTGGAAATGCATTGGCTGGTTTTGCCTCCTGTGAAATTTAAATAAATCCTAGTAATTATTTCTAACTGTACATAAAGGCATGGCAATGAGCAGATGCAGATTTGATGCAGATTTGTGTCCTATGGGCCTGGGCCTCCGAATCTTGTAAAGCCTAGTAAGGCCCCTGCTGGAGCAGCCGTTGCTGCCATCACTCTCTGCGTGGTCACTTGGGGGGCCCATAGGCTGCAATGCTCTGGGCGCTGCCCCTTTGTTCTAGCCCTAGTAGCAGTGCTGTATGATTGTATGATTCTTTTCCACTGAATGCCTTTCTTTCCTCCCTTCCCCAGTATATTCCTCAGAAGCCAGCACGGCCCTCTCCAGCCTAGATTGTTTATCCAGCATAGTGGATAGAATCTCTTCCTCGGATCAAGCTGGGCTTTCCCTACAAGACGCTGCTTCCCTCTCTCCCAGTGCCGGCGCTGAGTCACAGCCAGGCACTCCAGAGACCCCTTGCCCCAAGCTCATCTATCATGTACTATGAGATTTGAAACCGGCTCGGACGTTGAGAAGGGCTCCCGACGGCAACCCAGAGACTTCTCCATTGAAATACGAGGCCCTCGGAATTCCAGTGGATCACAAATATGTATATAGAGGAGCAGTCACTTTAAAATGTGCATATTTGCAAATACCTTTGCCCTGCCTCCCCTCTGCAAGGGGAATAACATTATATTTAACCAAACAACAATCATTTTAAAGATTATGTACTATAAGTTGGAGTTTTAAATTGTACCACAGTAATATCTTAGTTATTGTCAAGAATGGAAGTGGCACATCCAGAGACAGGGACAGATGTGAAACTGCTCCATGTTTTGGGATGCCCAAAAAAACCAGCAGAATTTAAATTATATTTTCATAAGTGTCCTTTCCCTGTTGATGAGAAGTGAACTGTTTGCAGCAGTCTGCTGTTTTTATATGCCAAATACAGCATGTAAAGAGTTTTAAACCCAGGCAGCTCCACTGTTAAGCAGGCGAGATTGAGTTTGGTATTGGACAGCAAATTTAGTTTTATTATATTTTACCACTTGGGGGAGACATTTGATTTTTTTTGTCTCAGCACACTCACTACTTCCCACTTATGGATGTTCACACGTCTTTTAGATGACTACGCCCACCTCTCGCATGCCTCCCGCTTCTTCTTGCCTGTTTTCCGTCACAAAATGGACCCCTTTTAATACATCTTTTTTTTAATGGAATATGCTGCCAATTCCTGCTGCATGCAGGAAAAGCGGCATGATAAAAATGGCCCCGGAATGGGCAACGTGATCTTTGTTTACTTTCTCTTTCTTCTCCCAGTAGAAAGAGGAAGTATCGGGGTATAGGAACAGGGACACGAAGTGACAGTAGCGAACCGCGATTCCGTCCCACCCCCACCTCTGTCTGATGACGCTCTCAGGCTTCCAAACTTCTAGCCTTCTCTCTGTAGTGCCTTTACTGCCTTAGAGGTATTGTTTTACACAAAAGCCTTTAGAAATCAAATAACACCCTAACATGTGTTGAATCTCTATTGTACTATTTCCATGCATAGTGGGCTTTCTTCAGACCAAATTGGTGGATGATAATTAGAATGCAAATCCAGCTCTGGTTTTATTTTTAGTCTTGCTTCCAATAAATGATGATGATGATGACGGTAAATGCCTTATTAATTTTTAAAAATCTGTTCAAGGTATGTAAAGTGACCCCTGGCACAGTTTTGAGTTATGAGGTTATGAGGAACTCTTTGATATGATATTTAATTCTTTCAGTTTGAAAGGCACATAGCCTAACATTTCAAAGCACTTTTAATCCCTGTGGAACTCAATGCCCGGAGCATGCAACAGCACTGATTCTATGAAGGGCATGCACATTAAGCTGTATGATGGCTAGCTGTCCTTCAGAGACCAGCAGAGCTGAACTGTGCTAAGAAGCTGGATAGAGCATAGGACTTGTTCAGGTGAAATATCACAACAGAAAAGTTCTCAATTTATACCAGAGGTGGGAACCAGTGGCCCTCCAGATGTTGCTGCACTGCAAGGCCAATGAACCTTAGCCAACATAGTGAAGGATGATGGGAGTTGCATACCTTTCCAGTGTCTGATTTATATGTACAATTCCTCTTCATCTCTGTGATTCGTCTTGATGTTACTGATGTCAGCACTGAAGTGCTTATCTCCTCTTCCACAATCCTTCTGCTTCTACAGACAGTGTAAATTTTGTAAATCACCTGCAGTAGTAATTACTTATCCTTACAGTGCAATCCTATACAGCAGGTGTGGGGAATCAGTGGCCCAGCAGATGTTGCTGGACTACAAACCCCTTTGCCCCTGGCCATTGGTCTGGCACAGATGGAAGTTGGAATCCAATAGCTTCTGGAGCACTGCACATGCCCCATCCTTGTTACAGACGCCTGCTCAGAACTGTCTCTTTCTTTTTCAATGGGGTTTATATCCACTCAGAGTTAATCCCATTGAATTCAATAGGACTTACTCCCAAGTAGACTTGTGTAGGATTGCATTGTTGCAGCACACTGCAATATAGATTTGCTCAGAAGTAAAACCTATTGAGAACAATAGGACTTGCTCTCAGGTAAGTAAGCATAGGATTACAGAGTTAGCATTTTATATTTGGTTCAACACAGAGTGCAATCTAATGCTGACCATAAATGGATACTTAGAAGGAGTCTCAGCAGTATGCATTAACTGAACCAAGTCATCATACTCTATAGAAGGATGAGAGTAATCCTATTGCTGTGGGTAGAAGAACCGTAGCATAGTAACTGGTTTTAATAGGATGGAAGTGAGAAGATGGTTTCAAAATTGATTAGAAATGTTCAATTTTAGGATCATCCCTGAGGAGCAGAGAACCTTGTGGGTTTCACAGCAGGGTTTCCAGCCACTGTTAGTGGTTCTTACCCTGAGTTGGCTGAAGGCAACAAGATTAGTTAGCTGTGTCACATTAATTAGAGCACAGCATTCATGGGTATGTAAATAAACACGCTCCTTGTCCATGCTGGTTGGAGATAATGGGGCATCTATCGGGCACCAGGTTGGGGAAGGCTGACAAAATCCACTGTTTCAGTTTGCACTGCCGTGACCTTGCAAATGACCTTTGATCAAAGTATGCGCTGTAACCCCTGACAGATCACATGCTCGTAATGTACACCTCTTTCTGGCAAGCTGGCATGTGACGAGTCCAGTCGTAAGGAAGGTCAGCCCCTCTCTTTTTGTGTTGGCAAATGTTTTCAGATGGAGAGGACTTAATACCCCGAAACAGCTGTGAGTCGTTGAATGTCAATCTGGGAAGCATTTTCTACCATGGAAGAAACCAATATGTTGGATTTCCGGACATGCGGATGCTGTGATGTGCTGTTACTCTAAAAGCCTTGACTCTGGGAACTTTTTTATTTTATATTTGGGAGAGAAGACTTGTTGGTACATATGGCTTTATCCTCAAGGTGGTTCCGGTTGGAGGGCTCTAATCAGAAGACATTGTACAGCTCTTCCATCTTTCCCTCTGTCTGGTAAGAAAAAAAGATGGAAGAAACAGTGGGAAAACCTAGGGGGGTTACAAATGGAAAATTGCATAAATGAAGCAGAGTGATTGCATAAGCCTTGGGATGGATCCAGATTTAGTCATACTTAAAGCAGCCCTATTGAAATCACTTGGACTTGTTAGTCCTGACTAACTTAAATCCCATTGTTTTCAATGGGTCTTCTCTAAGTTAAGTCTGGAGCCAACCCAGTGTCTGGAAGTACCTTCACATGCGGATTATTTCCTGAGCTATTATTAGCATGCAGCAATCAGGATCCTATGTGTGACTGGGGTTTTCTCATTGTTAGGTACAGAAAGCAAAGGTTCACAGGGTCAAGCACCAGTCATCCTGAGACAGGGACCCTGGCAGGAGGACCTCATTTCTTTTTCCCCATCATAATTAGGCAGATGAGAGCTGATAGTGTGCTCCCTCCTGCACTTCAGTGCCTCCACTGCAGATGGCCAGAAGGTGCTATTGCAGCTGCCAGCTGAAGAGGGTCAGGTGTTACAACAAGGGGGCAATAGAATTTCACCCAGCCCTTTTAAGTGGCTGGTTCTGGCCTGGTTACTCTGTCTGAACACTTACAAAGGCTTTGGGATTAGGCTTGCTTGTTGTTCTCAGCACCTTGGGTACACTGCTGTGATCCTCTGTCTGGCTTTGTTTGTCCCACCCTACACTCAGCAGGAACTAGGTCTAACAATCAGTAGTAAGGAAAACTGGCCATTCACATAATATCCATGGGTATCAAATGCATCCCCACTGCATGCTGGTGTGGGGCAATTTTGGGCTAAGATCAGGGAGACCCAGGTTCAAATAAAACACAGTCACTATCTCTCAATCCAACCTTCTTTGCAGTATTGTTGTGAGGACAGAGAAGGGGGAACAACCATTTGCACCCACCCTGAACTCCTTGAAAGGTAGGATATTAAATAAAAATAATAATAAAAAGTAACACCCACTTCAACTTAGTAATTTGAAAATTTGTTCACTCAGTTACCAATGATTATTATAGAACCCGTCCCCCAAAATGGGTTCTTCCAGATGTTTCAGCCTATGGCTCCTGATCATTGAATTATGATCATTCTATCATTGCACTGCCATTGATCACTGAACTAGCATTGATACTCTTAATCATTGGCTGTGATGGATAGGATAGGTGGGAACTGTAGGCCAAAATCTTTGGGATCCACACTGGGAAGGCTGAAGTAAAAGCAAAAGTATGATCCAATGCACTTCGTTTCTCTCATTTTCTGGACCCAGGCTCCAATAGCTCTCTTTGATCAGCAAAGCAAAAGTGTAAAATATAAACACTTTCACTCCCCCACCTCTCCTCTTTTCTGGTGATTTGACAGGAGGAATACAATGAGTTTTAGTTCTATTTTTTGAAAATGCACTTACTTTAAAACTTTTGAAACAAAGCTGTGTGCAAGTTTAGGCATGAAATATATGCTAAATTCCTCCTGCCTTGTGTGTAAGTAAGCACCTGTTTTAGAATGCCTGAAGCAGCTGTGGGAACAATTGGGTCTACTGTTGGGAGACTGATACAGAGCCAACTAGAGCTCTTTGGTGCCATGAAATCTCAAGGCTTTGTTCAGCTCGTGCAATGGTGTGAGTGCCAAAGTTCACCACATCATTATACAGCTAACATTCAGGCACACAACAAATGTTCACAATCTGTGCTCAGGAACTCGCATGTTGTGTGCTGTGAGCAGACATTATGATACCCAAGGCAGACAATCCAAAATGGAGCCCGTCGCTGCTGGAAAACATATAGATCATTGACTGCCCCTCCAACGGTAGTCCAGACCAGACTCTGTTGCCTGAGCCCTGTTTAATGGTAGAGCTGGCCCTGAGTTATCAGTTGTCTTTCCTATCCAGTCCTCCAAATTTAAATTAATGTTTCCAGTTTGTCACAGAAAGTAGCATTTTCCCATGGAATCATTTCCTTCCTCTTGTTTGATGAGAACGTTACAAGTGTTCCTGAGACTGCTTGTAAAAGCTGCTGAACTGATTGTATTCTAGGAAAATGCTTGCTTCTTGATGAAATAATTCTGCCTACTGTTAAGATAATCATTTCCAGTTCATCAGTTATTGAACATGAGATGTGTAGTTGTGAGTCAATTACTGCAGGTAATTTGAATGACTTCCACCCAGTTAACATTGTATGTTAAGCCAATAGGATTCCCTGTAGCTGCTAGTGTATCGATTGCAATTTGAAGTAGCATATTCCCATGGTTGCACAAAAGTTAATAGAATCCATTGGATAGTGTTCCTGACATCACCATCTCCTTCCCTCCCGCTTTCCTTCTCCCTCTCTCTCTCCTTATAACATTGACAAAAGATCAATATATTGAAGGTATATTTTCCAGCTTCCCCGCCCCCCAGCTGAGCCCTCCCCATTGTAATGCTCCATTTAGAATTTCAGTGTAGACAACTAAACTTAACTTTTTATGGTTTAAAATGTGTGTGAACCACCCAGAGAGCTTTGGCTATTGGTTGGTATAGAAATGTAATTCCGTTTTTAAGGACAACCCCCCCCCCCCCCGCTTCCAACACTGGTCCCACAATTGTCTGCTTTGAATCTGTGGTTTGATGAGGGGCTAACATAGGCCATAGCACCAGCAAGCATGTAAGGACTGCATTGGTACATATATATTTCCTGAACATAAATACTATGCAGATATACTCTTACCTGCCTTATAGCTGATTCTAATACCAGTAAGACTTGCATAGAATGAAAAATTTCATTAGCAATGTCCTTGTCTATCACATTCCTATAACTCGTATAACCTGATCCTATGCATATTTGCATGGGAAGTAAATCCCACTAAGTTCTGTGGATCTTACTCCCTAGTACATGTGCATAGGGTTGCAGCCTTAAAGAAAAACATGCCCATCTCCAGGCCTGGACCTCGTAACCCTGTTCAGAAATAGGTTTTTTTCAAAAAAACCCAAACAAACTTATTTTGCTTATTTATGTATTTATTTATTTTTACATTTATATCCCACCTTTTTTCCTCCAAAGAACCAAGGCAGCATACATAATCCTCCTCTCCATTTTATCCCAACAACAACAACCCTGTGAGGTAGGCTGAGCTGAGAGTTTGTGACTGGCTCAAAGTCACCCAGTGGGTTTCATGGCCAAGTGGGGGACTAGAACCCAGATCTCCCGACTCCCAGTCCAACACTTTAGCCACTACACGACACCGGCATCTCCTTTTTGAAACCTGAGTTGGGTAGTGAAAAGCAGTCTACATCTGAGGTTTTTGATACCTGCCACGTTGATTCTTGATTACTGGTTACTGTTTACTTAAACAGCCTTTGCAGTTCTACTTGGAGTCAGGGCAAGGTATTATTGATCTAGGATCATTGCAAAACTACTGTGGGCTTGTTCAATGAAAGATGAATGCAATGTGATTAAGTATAGCAAGGGGGGGAGAGAGAGAGAGAGAGAAAAGGAGTGTAGAAACTTCTAACCATGAAGAACACGAAAATCTGTGAGTAAAACCCCAGCTGGGCTCTCTCAGTGCTTGCTGCGTGCCCATTCTGCAGTGTTTAAATTTCTCACACATTTATTAGCACAGTAAAAAAAAAGAAAAAAAAGAAGTGTCTAAAATCTGAAACTGGAAACTCCCATGCTAGTAGTTTTTAATAAGTAGTTTTAGCTTTACTGTGCAACCAAACAGTGCACCTGCAGACGCTAAAACCAAGCAAATCACAGCAAGCTTCCAAGAAAATATTGGACAACTCAAATTGGTTGAGACTTGACTTAAAGGATTAAAAACCATTACAGTTATGGAATGAGTTTTCAACACAAGACAATATATAAAGTGAATTGAAGTTTTCCATTTTATCCTTTCCCCGCCTTTTTCCCCTCGATAAAAGTAGCTTAAAAGAGAAGTAACAAGAGAATTTCTCAAGACTGCTCAAGGTTCTGGAAGTACTTTCGTGTAGTCTCTTCTCAGAATCCTCCCCTCCTTTTGTTATCAAAATTCATGTTTCTAGCTCTCATTAAGTAGACAACACCTTGAAAACATAATGGGAATATATGTTGAAGTTTCAAAGAATAAGATGGTCAGTGTAAAAGGAACTCCTAAATAATTTTGATAATAAGGTAATAACTACAAAATCAATATCACACACACATACTCTGATTCTCCCACCAATCAACTTCATGGGATGACCCCAGGTTCTAAAATGCATTCTCCACACCATGCATAATTTTGTACACCTCTATGATGTCTCCCCTTAGCATCCTTTTTTTCCCAAGCTAAACAATCCCAGCTGTCATAACCATCCCTCATAGGGGAGATGCTCCAGCCCCTTAAATCATTTTTAGTTGCCCATTTTTTCAGCTCTATAACATCTTTTTTTAGTTGTGGTGACCAGAACTGTATACAGTATTCTAAGTGTGGTTGCACCATAGGTTTGTATAAAGACAGTATGATACTGGCAGTTTTATTCTCAATTCCTTTTCTTATAATGCCTAATATGGAGTTTGCCTTCTTCTTACAGCAGCTGCACACTGGGTTGATGTTTTCATCGAGCTGTCCACCATAACCCCAAGATCTCTTTCTTGTTCGATCACCACCAGCTCAGATCCCATCAGGTTATATTTGAAGTTGGTTTTTTTTGCCCCCAATGTGAATCACCTTACACTTGCTTACACTTGAACCGCATCTGCCATTTGGATGCCAATTCTCCCAGCTTGGAGAGATCCCTTTGGAGCTCTTCACAATCCTTTTGTGTTTTAACAACCTTAACTCATTTGGTGTCATCGGCGAACTTGGCCACTTCACTGCTCACTCCTAATTCCAGATCATTTATGAACAAGTTGAAAAGAATTGGCCCAATAATGATCCCTATGGGACCCCACTATTTCCTTCCCTCCATCCGGAGAATTTATCATGCCCCCCCAAAGATATTCTCCACTTTCCACACATTTGCAACAGCCCAGTTATTGTGTGATGTTCTTCCTGCAGAATATTTAAACTCATTTATGAACATTCTTTTTTAATGTTTCTGGATTCTTTGTGGGATCAAGATTGGCTCCTTGACACTTCCCCCCCAGGGTTTTTCTTTCTCTTCCTTTCCTTATGTTCTATTACACAAGCACCACCGCCACGATCTTCCCAATCTGAGGATGGACCTGTCTACCCACGGAGGGGGAAATCCCAAAAATCCTGTGCCTGCTGGGACACTCTCCCAGTGACTGTAGGATTGCAGCTCAACAATCTTTAAATATGTTTTTTTATTTTCTTAACTACATTTATATCCCGCCTTTTCTTATTTATTTATTTATTTATGTATGTATGTATGTATGTATGTATGTATTTATTACATTTCTATACCGCCCTCTAGCTGGAGCTCTCTGGGCGGTTCACAAAAATTAAAACCATTCAAAGTACAAAACAACAGTATAAAACCATAATATAAAATACAATATGAAAGCTCAACCAGATAAAAACAGCAGCAATGCAAAATTATAAATTTAAAACACCGAGTTAAAATTTATTTATAGACTGTTAAAATGCTGGGAGAATAAAAAGGTCTTCACCTGGTGTCTAAAGGCATATAACTTAGGTGCCAAGCAAACCTCCTTAGGGAGCTCATTCCACAGCCGGGGTGCCACAGCAGAGAAGGCCCTCCTCCTGGTAGCCACCTGCCTCACTTCCTTTGGCAGGGGCTCGCGGAGAAGGACCCCTGAGGATGACCTTAGGGTCCGGGCACGTACATATGGGAGGAGGCGTTCCTTCAGATAGCCAGACCCCAAGCCATTTAGGGCTTTAAATGTTAATACCAGCACTTTAAATAAGTCCCGGACCTGGACTGGCAGCCAATGAAGCTGGAAAAGGACTGGTGTGATGTGGTCTTGTCGGCCAGTCCCTGTTAGTAACCATGCCGCCCTGTTTTGTACCAGTTGAAGTTTCTGGACTGTTTTCAAAGGCAGCCCCACATATAACGCATTGCAGTAATCCAAACAAGAGGTTATCAGAGCATGGATAACTGTAGCTAAGCTATCTCCGTCCAGATAAGGGCACAGCTGGTATATCAGCCTAAGCTGATAAAAGGTGTTCTTTGCCACTGAGTTCACCTGTGCCTCAAGTGACAGTTCTGGATCCAAGAGCATCCCCAAACTACGGACCCGATCCTTTAGGGAGAGTGCAACCCCGTCCAGGGAGTTTAGCACTGTTATATTGTTATTCTTTTTTTTTTTAAAAAAAAAAAATTTTTTATTAAACTTAAACATACATCAGTACAGTAACAAAACAAAACAAAAAAATCACAAATTAAAATCATAATACATAGAATTGAATAACCTTATAACATTTCTAATTTAATATTTTCACATCATCCCATAACATAAAGTGCACGCCCCCCCACCCCGGGATCTATTCCTGTTTCCAAAATCTCATTGTTTCTTCCGGAAACAATGCTATTCTAATTAGATGCTGTTCTAGATTGTTCTTGGAAATAAAGTGGTGATTCTGTTGGGTATCCATTTTGGCCTGGCTTCTTCTCTGAAATAACTGACATGCTGTCATCAGTCGAAGCCTCAAGAATTGCTTGCCATGGCACAGTTTTCAACCCCAGAAAACTTCAACTTCAACAGACCCTCAGAATGACTAGTTTGGAAGGAAAAATTTGCTTGTTTCTGGATAGAATAGCAACAAATAACCTGTCAGCTTTCTTCCATCAAGGAATTCCCATGCACTTTCTCATCCAGTGAGCACTGAACACAAGACCCAAACCTGGTCAGTTTCAGCGAAGTCATTGCATCATGTGCCTTCAAACCAGACCCTGGGAGATGTTCTCTAAAGGCTCTGGCTCTGAATGAGGGCACCCTATGTTTCATTTTTGGCCTAATGGATGTATGATGCCCTCATATTATACTGAATGGAGCATCTAAATATATGAAATAAAAGAAATAAGTACAGGAGGGAAAGTTAGCTTTTATGCTGTTTTGTTATTGTTTAGAGCAAATCTGAAATGACTTACTTAACAGAAGTTCTCACTTCAATCATGACCATCATTTTCAAATTTATAAGGGAGGTCAACTACTGGCAAGATTTGGCAGTAGTATTTTTTCGGAAGGAACGTTGGGAGCACATGTTTGTGTTGACAACTTGCTCCTTTCCACAGAGGCTCAAATTCGAAAGGGGAGATTGAATGGCATGAGATAACTTCTGTTTTTTTATATACAAATAAAATATGCTTTAATGTGGCTCAGTAAATGCACCATAACACTTCTGCGAACTCATGTGTGCAATTTCAAAGAAAAACAACAGTGGGTCTCCTTACAGTGTTTAGAAGGAGGTGTTCAGTTAGTTGAGATCTGAGGGCTGAATTGCCTGTTTCATGATGCAGTAAAAGTCTCATGTGGTAACTTTGCCACACCTTTTTCATGTGGTTAAAAGAAGTGCAAAATATCCCCAGATGGAAAAATTAACACTTGATTTTTACCAGAGCAAATGCTTTGATAACTGTTGGTTTTTTTCAAAGTGGCAGGTGAGACTCATAAACACCTCATCACACAAAAACAGCATGGTAGAGTCATAGTGTGACTTTAGTGCGACTCTGGATTAATCCACATATTATGCCAAAAAATATGTGGATTAATCCAGAGCTTTCGTTTTGTGTACTTCAGCATTTAATAATGCTGAAGGGACTCATTCCAGAATCACTTCTCAATGCCTGGGCTCAGCCCTTGAGTATTTGAAGTAATATCTCTGAGCATGTGCAGAATGCCTTTGCGGGTCCTCTGAACTCAGTTCAGACAACATGTTTCTCTATGCAGTGGGAAAACTCTACTCAGCAGTTCAGTTTTTAGGGGGTACTCACCACACAACATGTTCTAACTCCACCGTTGTGTGACTGTGCGTTACTGTGGAGTTGAGTAAAAGGCAACACAATGTTTGATTTGACAGTTCCTCTGCCCTCTCCCCTCCTCCAGTCCTCCTGATATGGTATGCTGCAAAACACACACACAAATCCCAATCCCAGTGGCTCTCCTAGAGTGGCACTTCCTCCTTTCGCTGCTCTTGCTAGAGAACTCTGTAGCCAGTGGGAAAAGTCAACTCAGTGCAACAGGAAACTCTACGGAGCCCTCCACACAACACAACGGTTGTGTAGGAACTCTCCTCTGCACATCATGGATATTCAGCATGGAGTGTTTTCTAAAAGAAACCCTCCACCATAGGGTGGAGCTTTCCCTCCAGACAACATATTTCTCAGCAGTGGTGTAAAAACACTGTGAAGTACTTGTGTTCCTCGCGAGTTTCATGGCTCACGTGTCTGGATATGGTATGCCTTTGGAGATCCTCCTGCCTCATCTACTCAGTATTTTACGGCTCTGCGTGGGGATGACGTGGGGCAGTCTCCCCACACTCTCAAAGTGTCGTATAAGAAAGGGGCCGGGTTACCCGACTCTTGGCTTAAGAGAGTGGCTCACCCTTAAACCATGCAAGTAGCCTGAGATTAGGACATATTGATTCCCGCACTTTTCACATGCAGTTCCAGGGAGGTGTTGAATTTTGCTTGTTGTTAAATAAAGAGGCCCTAGTTTATCCCAAGCTCTGGTGTCTGTGTCTGTATTCCGTACTTCCTTCTCCACTCACAACATATTTCTCAACAGTGGTGTAAAAACTCCACCGTGGAGTTCTAAAACCACTATTGAGAAACATGGTGCCTGAACTGAACCCTAGTGTTTACAACACCCATCTGGGAATAGGAAGAAGAGCCCAGGTCAGGAAGTGCAATTTCCAGATATGTTTGGGTCTGGCACTTTTCGAATGAAGTATTACTTATGTTAAGATTTGCAGGTGTGTGGGTGTGGGTGTGCTTTTAAGATATAGTATCTTAAATACTTAGGGCCCCAGTTTCCACTTGAAGTTTGGATCTGCTACTCAATAGGAAAATAAAACTAGTTTAAATCTCTATTTTAATATGATCTCTATTTTAAATCTCTATTTCATAATCTCTGTTTTATTCCACAGGACTAATTGAACATAGCTTCAGTGAATAAAATGTAGTCTTGATTTATTTGGGCTTTTAGAAGGTATAGACAACTGAACTACAATAATCATGTGTTGTGTTAATTTTAGGGGTCTATGTTCACATTGAACACTAGGTGGCTCTCATGATTTGCTGCAGTATTATTATTATTATTATTATTATTATTATTATTATTATTATTATTATTATTTAAAAATAACATCATGACTTCTAGTAGCCATAATAAGAATATATATAGCTGCAGTTCATATGATGCTTAAAGGAGAATACTTGAATTTAAGACAGTTGATACTTCAATGTTTTTAACATTAAAATATCCAAGTTCTACTCCAAGAACAGAATGTAACATACAAAGTATGTGTTTTAAGATCAGAATAGCTGTCCCACAAACTTCAAACATATGATTAGGTTAAATGTAAATAGTCCATCTTAACCTGTCAATAGTCAGTACTGTAAGAAGGGATTTCATAATTCCGAAATTATCTAATAAAATGTTTTTAAATTGCTTTCAGGCAACAGACAAAACAGTGTACAATACAAGATTTAAAAACAACCATTACAACCTTAAAACACAGCTACAATGCATAAAGCTGGAAGCAAATGGCTGGCTTCTCATTAACAATCATTCAGTTATGAGATCTTAGCTGCTCCCTGAAAGGAGCTAGTCTAATCCCTCTACCAATGGGAATTCCGCAGATGGGGCACTGCGACAGAAGAAGCCTCGTCTCCTGTCCCAACCACCCTGACCTCACATGGTGGTGGGACATAGAGCAGCCCCTCAGATGATGATTGTTAAATACACAGAGGATCACATAGAAGCAAGTGGGCTTTCAGACATATCAGCCCCAACCCATGCAAGGCTTTATGGGGGTGTGAAACAGCAGCTTGAATTGGGTCCAGAAAGAAATTGTCAACCAGTGCAACTATGGTAAGACTTGTATAATATGGTCTGCAGAACGCAGACCAGACAAAAATCTTGCTACAAGATTTTGCACCAGCTGAAGTTCCTGGACACTTTTCAAGTAGTGTAGTCAAGAAGTGACCAAGCCACGAGTGCTGATCCTCCAGTCTGTGGACCCAAACTGGCCTGCCTGAGGTCCCACTCCACCCCAATAAGGTTCCCCAGAGGGCCATGCCCCACCCTTTGGCCCAGACTAATGCTGGCTTGGTGGTTTCCCAACTTTTGCACTGTTTCCGCCCGAATTCTCAAAGGTTGAAATGCTTCTCCTAAGGTTTACTAACTAGACGTAAGCACGTTAAGCAAAAATATGCTCTCTCTTTTGGGGAATTTTGGCCCTGCTCCTTTGGCCTTCAGCCCTTCCCACCACTGGATGATGGCCCTTGAGAGCTTCTCCAAAATTGAATTTGTCCCTTGGGCTGAAAAGTTTTTGATAACCCTGGACTAAGCCGTGCGTCACTCTGGCTAGATTATTTTCTATGAAAGGGCACAACCGGTACACCAGCTGAAGCCAGGCAAAGGCACTCCAAGTCACAGCCACCATTCAGCATCCAGGAGTAGTTCAGGATCCAGAAGTACCTCCAGGTTGCTTCTTCAAAGGGAGTGCAACCCCACTGAGTACAGACAATACTCCAATCCCAGGTCAGATTGTTTACTGCTCAACAAGTCCTAGGGCCATAGGTCAGTGGAGACGAGGGGCTGTATGTCTGTGGTACAGCCTCTGCTTTGCATGCAGATGGTCCCAGGTTCAATCTCCAGGTAGGGCTTGGAAAGAATCTTGCCTGATACCCCAGACTGCTCTGGCCAGTCAGTGATGACAATATTGGGCTAGATGGACCCATGGTTTGACTCAAGAGCATTTCTACATGAGGCTTTTATCCCGCAGCCTTACTGGGGCTTCTGCTTCTGGGTTTTTTGAGGGATTAAGATTAGCTTCTTTACTTGTGCCTTTTTCTGGGTTTTTCCCCTCTCTGCCCTTTTCTATGTTTCATTATACAACCAGTAGATGGCACTGTGGTACAGCGTAATTGCACTTTTTACACGTGACTGCTATAACAGGATGAGAGAAAATACCAGACTTTCCTCATTATGAAAAAACCCTCTACAATAATGGTTGCAAAGCGTGGGAGATGCCGTGGAAGGTGGCGTCATCCTCTAAAGGACCTGCAAACTACTGTGAGTGAGCAATCATGAGCACATCAATTCAATTCAATTCAATTCAATTCAATGTACCTTTATTGGCATAAAACAACCACAAACCATACAAAAACATCATGACATCCTCCAGACAAACTAGTACTCTTACATTGTGCAATTCAGCCTGCTAGTATATTAGACAGTATTAATCTCCCTGCTGACTATTCCACCATGCCTCTGGGTGTAGCTCCCCGTCTTTGATAGGTCATGACATAATGGGCAAATAATGCAACATTTTCAAGCATTTCTCCCCACCCCCTCTGCAGATAATAGAGTCCGTAGAGTGTCAGCCCCCACGGATCTTTGACAATTTAATAAGATCTTTTCCAGATATCTCTGCTGTTGGGATACGTGGAGAGAGCAGTGTAAAAATATACGTTCATGAGTCTCAACGCAACCCCCACTACATAAACATAACCTGGCTGAAGATGGTATACCTCTGAACCTCCCCATTAGTAATGCAGAAGGAAGGGCATTGCACCTAGCTAACATAAACGCTCTTCTCAATTGCGGATTGTACAGCAGCTGTAAGTATGGTGCCAGTTTACCAGGCTTAACAGGCAGATGGAAATATAGTGGGGAGCATGAGGTATTTGCTACACTGTTGAGTTCCTGATACTCGACATCTAAAGTTCTTTCTCTAATGCCCCTGAAAGCTTCAGTTTGGTTTAACATACCCAGATTTAAAAGGTCTAGACCGAGCGAGTTTAATTTGGCATAGAAATCTAACATCCCTGAACACATTGCCGAATCAGAGAGGAGTTGAAAAATCAGGCTACCACAATCCGCTTTATAGAGGATGCCAATCCAATATTTCGCAATCCTCAACCAGGCCTGCGTGTTTAGCCTTACAAGTCCAGTTTCAAGGCACAGAGCAGCATATGGAACACAGCATGGCATGCCTAGGATCTTCTGTAGAAAGACCAATTGAACACGTTCCAAGGCTGGGCCCAATGCCTTGGCCCATACTGGAATATCATACAGGGCTTGAGTAGCCACCTTAGCTTTATAGACCATAATGGCTGCTGGTACATAGCGGTTACCCTGGGAGTAATAAAACCTTGAAATTGCCGATGCTGAAAGTTTAGCCACACTCTCCACTGCATGGTGGCAGGACCATGACTGATTACAATGAAACATAATGCCCAGATATTTAAACCACCGCACTTGCTCGATCTTATTACCCTTACAGGTCCACTTATGAGGTGACCACCTATTAGCAAAGACCATAATTTTGGTCTTGTTGTAGTTTATCTCCAGCTTATTGGTTATTAAATATTCGATAGTTCTGTTTAGCAGCCTCTGGAGGCCAACTCGGGTACATAAAATAAGAACCATATCCTCCGCATATAAGAGAAGAGGCACCCAGCTATTCCCAAGCTTTGGGCAGTGGCCATTAACATTCTCCAAAGTCGGTGGTAGGTCATTCAGAAAGAGATTAAAAAGTAAACGAGCCAAAACACAGCCCTGCTTAACCCCTCAATTAATAGAGCATTTTTGAGATAGTACCCCTGATCCAGGACAGCGTACCCTACATGATGTATTAGAGTAAAGGGATTTTATCAGTAGAAGTCTCCTGTCAATTCCTTGTTGGGTAAGTTTATCCCACAGCAGTTCTCTATTAACTGAAACAAAAGCCCCTTTTAAATCAATGAAGGCAATGTACAGTCTAGCCTTGGCTATCTTCACCTGTTTATGAATGAGATGGGAGAGGATCAGGCAGTTTTCAATTGTAGATTTCCCTTTCTGGAAACCCATCTGTTCAGGACCAAGAATGGATTGAGAATTTGTCCAGGTCTCCAACTTATCATTTAGATACCTTGCATAGATTTTACCAATAACTGACAGTAAACTAATCAGGTGATAGTTAACCAGAAGATCAGGATCGCTCTTTTTAAATATAGGCACAATTATTGCAGAAATCCAATCTTTAGGGAGATATCCAGAGTTATTAACCTTTGTGAAGAGAGGTGCCAGAAGCTGAGCCCACCAGTCCTGATTACACTTAAGAAGCTCATCAGGCCCAGGAGCCTTCCCAGGTTTGAGCACACAATTAAAAACCTCATGTAGAAATGTCCTCAATATAAGGCAGCTTCCTATGTTCCTAAGACCTCTGTCTTGTCTCGATTGAGTCTCAGCATGTTAACCCACATCCAATCCTTTACTACATCCAGATACTGGTCCAAAGGTTCCACAGGCTCCCTGGCATCAGATGAAAAGGGGGGATAGAGCTGGGTATCATCTGCATAATGGTAAGACCCAGCCCGAAATCCTGGATGATCTCTCCCAGCGGCTTTGTGTAGATATTACAAATCAAAGGGGATAAAATAGAACCCTGAAGCAGCCCATAAGCCAATGGCTAGGGGGCTATGCTATAGTCCTCCAACATTCAGCCAGACAGGACCCAGTGCAATGTGGTTCCTCCAAGTCTTCACTAGTCAACCTTCTCAGAAGGACATCGCAACTCGTGGGATCGTATTCTGCCGAGAGGCCCAGCAAATCTGCAGAGGTTATGGATCCCAGTGATTCTAAACCCAATCAGGGGGTCATCTCTCCATGACAATGGAGTTCTTTCAAACTTCCCCATCCACAGATCTCTGTAATCCTGGCAGCAAATACCAGGTCTAGAGTATGGGCAGGCTGAAATAAATCATGAATTAAATATAGTAATGTGGTAAGAAAAAGAATGTTACACTGTTTTTATGGATGTTGTTCAATGATCCTTGGTGAGCCAGATTGCTGGTCAATAGTCCAGTACAGTCAATTGTTGTTCCAGAAGTCATTTTTAATACTATGTCAGAAAATCGTTTGCAGGAGACTCAAGTCCCCCTGATGAAGAGCATACCTTCTAATGTGTTGGAGGTTCCTGTTCTTTCCATCAGTTCTGCTTTGCATAGTATTGATTCTATTATTTTTAATCTCCATTGATTGGGTGCTATAAAGGGTTCATGCTGATGTCAGAGCTGTAAATGATCCTAATATCTTTTGGCCCAAAGAGAAACAGATGCTTGGCTAGGACCTACATGCCTAATATTTGTGTATAGCTGTTTATTAATGAGATAATGCTGCCATTTCCAACCTAGCACCCTGCAGATGTGCTGGACTACAACTCCCATCATCCCCAGCCAGCAGGTCTGACAGCACAGGAGAGGCCAGCTATGTGAATCACTATAACTGCTAGCAGTGGGGGCTCCTTCTCCAGGACCTCAATTATCAGGGATGTTAGGAGTGATTACCTTTCAAAATCTTACATTCCCTTAAATACTCCCATTCAAAATATCAGATTCAGTGATGTCGTGGTAGATTTTGAAGTGTAGGCACTCATCATAACAGTCCCTGTAGCTACACCACCAAAGAAAGTCCAAAAATGCAGGCAGTTGTGTGGATTCATAATAACAAACCCATTCTAGGCATTTTCATCTCCACCAGGAACAGGCCTTTGGTAAAGCTAAGGGATCTTAATTGCCCATTCAAGACCAAGCCACCCCAAAGTACTTCACATTACAACAGGGAACAATATATTGTTGTTGAGGAAATTCATTCATTCTGAGGAGGGTGTGTGCGTCAGGTGATGTTCACGTCCCTGTTCACGTACTTGTGCTGCATCCCTGTGAGCTCTGATTCCACTACACCTCTGATCAAACATGGTAATGATGTACCATAAAATGTGATTGTCTTCTATACCTATGATGTTCTGCCTTATTTTTGTATTGCCCTGCCTCCTACCACTGTAATTTATTTAATCATTACTGTCCCTTGGAAACTTTCTAGGTCACAAAGCCACCTGTTTGTCCCTCTTTTTGAACCACCAGGTGAACAAATGTTTTGTACATGTCCTTATAATAGGTTCTTATAATAATATTTATAAATATTTTGATGAATATTTTCCTGTAAATTATGACATGAACAATATAAAATGTCCATGAAAAGTACGTGATGTCACTAATGAAGAATCCTGGGCTATAATTAGTTCAGAGTTAAGGGTGCGTAAAATATCTGTGGATAAATATTTCCCAGTTTATGAATATAACAGGTTAATGAAAAATACACAATCTCACTAATGAAAAATCTAAGGTTACAATTCAATAGAGTTAAGGGATGTACTCAATGCTGCATTGAATTATGGCCCGTTGTAAACACTCCTTGGTTGCGATAGTTGCCTGCAGCTTCTTTTCAAGCCATCGCTCAGTGGTGCAATAAGGTTATTACAGTTTCTAGCATGTGCTTTGCCATTACAACCCAGCTCCTACACATCACCCCTTGAAGAATAGGCTGTCTCTTTCAATCAACCATTTTAGTGGCATATACTCGTTAGAACATATTCAGGTCACAACAAGGGCTAAAAGCTGGAAGGCTTTTATTCCTCATCTTCACTTTTCCCAAGGTATCTCCGTGTGTTTAACTCTAGAACGATGGCAGCTCTTTAAAAATTTCTGCACCACACTGTTAAAATGCCTGTCGTATTTTTAGCAGCTTTGAAGGGTTTGATAATTCCATTAAATTCTTGACACACTTCTTAGCTAGCTCATTCAAGATTCTCAAAGCACTGCTGCAGAAGTAATGCAAGAGGATTGAATTTCCCCCCCCTTTTTTGGATAGAGAAAATGTTCAGGACATATTCCATACAGTTGTGGAAACTTGATACAAACCCATTGTTCAGGTGAGGTGAGGGATATGGGGAAAGAAGGATAAGAGCAGGAAAGAAAGATATGCACACACTGAATGACCTGGAAACTAAAAAAAAAAAAAAAAAATCATTCATAATGTTGGCAATACACAATTAATTTTCAAAAATATATACACATAAAACATTTATGCTTCCAGAGCTGCAATAGTTTTAAAAGAGGTTCCAACAAGCATTAACCATGGAATTCCTCTTAAAGCTCTGTAATATTGAGCATTTATGTTGCATTTTCAAGCATTCAAAGCACTTCACATGTCCATTGTTTCAGTTGCAACAATTTATTTAGACCATGGGTGGGAACATGTGACCCACCACATGTTGGACTGCAACTCCCATCATTGCCCATGGTAAGGGATGATAGGAACTGCAGTCCAACAACATCTGGGAGGTACATGATCCCCATTCCTGATTTAGATGACTGGGAACAAGCTACTGTGAGCCTTGGATTCACATGCTCCTCTTTTTTTGACAGTGAAAATATGAATGAATAAAAAATGGCTGAAGGCAAATAAGGAAGGAGGCAGGAGAAAAGAGCTGCTAGTGCAGGATTAAGAACATAAGGGCATGAGAAGTGCCATGCTGGATCAGACTGAGGGTCCATCTAGTCCAGCATCTGTTCACACAGTGGCCAACCAGCTGTTGACCAGGGACCCAAAGGCCAAGACCACTGATGTCAAGATGGGCAGAGGGCACAACTTTGTTGATATTGAAAGAGGTCCAGGTTCCGGAAGATCAGCTATGCCAAGAAGCAAGCATGACCAGGGAACACAGCTGATACCGTTATCAGTTTCACAATATTACATGCCTAATTGTACATAGTTATTGGCAGAAGCCCACAAGGCAGTAGCTGAAAATTAGGAAAGATGGCTTGGATGAGCCTACTAGGAGAAGGCACCATCACCTGCAAATGGGACTGCTCTGTATTCCCTCCTCACTCTAGCTTGGGGCTGGCTACCCTTGGCTGGATTGAATGTGAGTATGAATGTATCGGATGATAATGGAGTAAGTAACCAGCATACTGCTTAATAAATGTTACATAAATGATGCCGAAATGTAAATTGGTTAGTCGGTGTCTAATTCCTCTATGAACTCTGAAATATTTGCAACACAGGCTTGCTGTGGCTTATTGCTGTCCAGGGACAATTTCAGGGCTGATTTCTCCATGTGCTTTTGTCTCCTTAGAGAAGAACAATAGCCTGATATCAGCCAAGAGCTTCTCCTCCCTGTTCTCAGACAACCATTAGGTTTCTGCACAGTTATTTATTTACTTCTTACGTTTTTATAATGCCCAATAGCCAAAGCTCACATCACCACCTTCTAGAATTCTCCCCACATACACAACAGAGGGTGTACATATAACGGAAACCTGCCAAAGAGATTATATACTTTATTATTACATTTATATCACTTCCCCCCCCCCCACTTGCAAGGAACCAAAGGCAGCTTAGATGGTCCTCCTCCTCTCCAATTTATCCTCACAACAATCCTGGGAGGAAGATTAGGCTGAGAGTTAATGACAGGCCCAGTGAACTTCATGGCTGAGTGGGACTAGAACCCAGATCTATCAAGTCCAACACTCTAACTACTACACCACACTGTCTTATCAGAGATCCTTGCAGAGATTTCTGGATTAGGGCTCAGCAGCCAAAACTATCCAGACCTTCATTTGGACCATCACTGCATGTTCAAAAGCAATGAAGATATTTGCATTTGATTCTTTATATGTTTCCCATATATAGACTCTGAAACATTTATATTTTCCAGCATTTTTCCTGCTCACACATAGAAGATGATACTTACTAGAGTAGTTTACATATCCTTATCAGTTTCATCCAGCATGTGTTGCAGAACTAGGGGTATATCTAAGCGGCAAATTATGCTTTGGCTTAGTTGAGATAGATGTTGGGGCTTATGAATTCAGGCTGTCCCCCTTGGTTATAGAAGTTAAAAGACAGGAAAAGGCTTTTTAGATCAAACAGCTCTTCTCGCTGCTTAAATAGGTTCAAAATATTTGAAGTTGCTCAGGAGGGATTCATTTTGAAAGTGAAACTTCTTGGATTAATTCCTGAGTTGCCAACTGAGCCAGAATAAAACCTGGCAGGCTCAATATAATCTCTATATATGTCAAACCATGTTTTTATTCAAGCAACCCTGCACTTGGGACTTAATTTTGTACTGAGCTATTTGTGGACTCAGTACATTAGAAGTATGTACCACAAATGCAGAAATGTGCAAAACTGAAGACTTTCAAAGTCAGGGCTGCCCAGGCAACCAACTGGGATGCCAACATTTTAGGGGCTCCTGCCTTAGCTGGAGAGAGCTGCTGCCTACACTCTTTGGAAAAGGTACGCAGAAGCATCGTAGCAGAATGTCAGATACATTCCAGGTGACAATCAAGAGCCATCTGATCTCCATCTGCTGCCTGGCATATACACATGATGTTTGTAAAAGAAAATAAGTAAAGACGTGAGAGACATAAAAAAATAAAGATAGTGCCATTATGGTAGAATATAGTATCCTGGTCAACGCTTGATAATTTACCCTTGTTATTGTTGTGTTGCTCAGCATAAAATGAGATGCAGGTAGAAGACAACAACAAACCTTGATCTGAACCGACATGTGCTTCTTCAAATATATCAAAGAATATCAGGGCTAGCTTGAATTGACCCAATGACTAAACTTCCTACACCTTAGAAATGTTCACTTTCAAAATGCCTGTGCAGTGGGATTTTATGGTAATTGAACTGTAGCAAGGATAGCCAAAGATCCTAAAATGAAGGACCCACCCAGGTATGTGTGTTCAAATGGTTCTTTATACCACGACTGTTCTGTAAAGTTAATATGTGTTCCGTCTTAATTTACTATTTCCCAACAGGTCTGTTAGCTTCCCCCTGTTCGTATCATGCTAAGAATGTCTCTTTGAAAAAAAAATAAAGCTGTGCATGACTACCTTGCAAACTTAAGCCAGCTTGAAACTGGACCATGATGTCTCCCTCTACAAGAGCCTTTAGTGTTCTAGTTTGTGCTTTTTATATTGTATTTGGGTTTTTAGATTGTTGGATGTTTTATTATGTTCTTAATGGTTTTAATTTTTGTGAACCACCCAGAGAGCTTCGGCTATTGGGCGGTATAAAAATGTAATAAATAAATAAATAAATAAATAAATAAATAAATAAATAGTTTCTCCTTCTGCCTCAGCAAAGTTCCCACCTTTCTGCTTCCTTCCTGTCTTCCCAGTGTGGTCCATGATTCCCAAGCACCCCTTCCTTTGGGATCCTCTAGATCTCTGACATGCTCCTCTTTCCTTTTCCCACTATGTGGTTAGAAAAGTGGGGAACTGCAAATTTCTACAATCCACCTAGTAAAGAAGGATACTTAAAGGCTTCTAAATACATCAGCAGCGAAATAAAAAAACACCCCACAACTCTTAGGAGCAGCATATGGTTCTAGAGTCACCGTTCTGATACCTCCATATGGCATAACTTCATTATTTAAGAATAACTGGAACAAGAGTCAAGTATTCTGTGTAAATAATTTATTAAACTATAAGATCTGAATAATGTTGAAATTCATTGTGTGGCAATTTATTTATGCAACCTATTTTATGCATTGCCATTTTATCAAAATCTTTATTCTCTAGTGGAGTTTGACACTTCAGTATGCTCAGAATATAAGAGGTTTTTTTTACAGAGCAGGCTATAACTGAGGTTGCATTGTTATAACATCATACATCTGTAAGAAAAGTGACAATCAGTTCTATACACATTACTTACATATACGCTTAAACGATGGGTTGGATTCAGTTTTAGGTGCATGTAACTAGGCTGATGGAAACAGACTTCCTCACCCTCTTCACCCTTGGAAGTTCCACCAGCCCCCTGAAAGTGATGAATAGGGTGGGGCTAAGGTAGAGAGGGAAAATGTCTCTATCCAGTTTCTACTCATTTTCAGAGACACATCCTCCTACTCCTCACCAGCTTATCCCAGTCAGCTGGGTACCTTGATCTTCTGCATAGAATTTTTAGAGGGCTAGAGAGGTGTGGAACTCTTCTTCTGCCAGGCCAGATCCATGTATCTAAAAGTGGATCTAAACCGACCTAATTTAAAATTTCAATATTTCGTAAGCTACGTTACAGCTGATAAATACAGCAAACTAAATCCTAAAATGAAAATTTAAAATTACGACATTTAAGGTTGGATGACACTGGGTTATAATAGCTCCATTGTCCTGGTTCCAGACATCACTGAAACAATACTAAAACACAATTTGACACAATTATGTTCTCCCCCCTCCCTGGCTTGGATTTAAAGCCTTGATCCTAAATCTCATGTCTTATGAGCCAAAGGGCCATTGATTTGGATGTGAATGTACCTTTCAAAAACTACTTACAAAAATGTGTATGAAGCATTGACTGGCTTCATATGAGAAAACAGGGAAGTCCCTGCAAGTGAGTTCTATGCTCTCATCGGAGTTGCATTAAGCTCTGGCACATCCCTATGGTGTTCCTTCTTTAAGCCCTGAAGGTTCTAGGATCAACTTTTAGAAAACATTTCTAAGGAAAATGACATTCTTAGCAGGCTTTCAACATAACTATTAATAATAGTATTTAATAATTTGTGGCAGGATCCAGTTCTGCCACTACAGTTCCATTCATTCCGTTGTGCCCGCAGGACCCACCCCTGGCACAATGGGGAGTTAAGCACTTCCTAAAACAACCCTGGAAATGAGTGGAAATGCTTTTTTTCCAGATTGGGACAGGTCTCCAGAGCTCCCTTTTGCAAGCTTCGCTGACCAGTCCCAATCTGGAAAGGAGATGCTTTAAGAACTGTTAGAGGTGGGGCCCACTGGTGTGTGAGCAGCACTGGATACTGTCTTTTGAAATGGTTTGGGTGTAAATTATATTTGATGTATTTTAAATTGAGTTGATTATTTTGAAGTTATAAACTGTTGGCTTAACTGATGGAAGAGTATGTCTCCTGACAATAGCAGGTGCTGGCACATTTTTAAAATATTTTTTGGTTTCAGAGAGGCTTGCTACAATGATAACATTTGAAAACAGTGGAAGAGTACTTGATTTGCATGTATAATGGTCCACAAATCCCTGGTTTTACCAGTTAAGATATTTGTTATCAATCAAGGTTTGGAAAGAACCCTGCGTGAGACCTAGGAGGGTCGTCATTAGGGCTCGCAGAACAGGTATAGATGATCTGTCCTTGTATAAAGCGATATCCCTTCCAAACTTACTGACAGCTATAGACTAAGGACTGGGCTACACATGCAGTAGAATGAGGTGGTAAAATCCTGAGCTGGCACAGTGGGTTAGGGTAAAAATAGGGGAATCCATTTTTGAATGCTACCCCATGTAAAAAGAACACCTTGCAAGTGAAACAAAACAAGCAAGCAAGCAAAAAATGCTACTGCAGTAAAATTGCTCTTCTAGTTACCTACTAGAAGGGAGTTGTAGGAGAACATTAAAAATGTGATCTGTAGTAGTAGGGCCAAACTAGATAAGCTGCCATTCGTACAGTTAGCAAAGTTGCAGGAGTCACCTCCAGACTTAGTCATGCTTAGAACAAACCCAGTGAAATCAATGGGAATTCAGTTAGACACAACCAATCTGTCCCACTGATTTCAATGGGTCTATTCTAAGCACGACTAAGTCTGGATCCAACGCCATTTGCAGGAGGGGGTGATGCAGACTGGGAATGTGACGTGTGGGGCTTTAAAAGCCAATGGAAGCTTTTGAGAGCATAAGAAGATCTATGCTAGATCAGAACAAAGGCTGAACTAGTCCAGCATTCCATTCACACAGAGGCCCAACAAGATATCCAACAAGAAACAAAAAAGGAGGAGGTGAGTGCAGTAGTACCTTCCCACGTTTCTTCCAATGCAAAGAGCAGGTGCAGGAGTCTCAATCCAGACTGTGGTGAGGGGCAAAGGGTTGAATCCCCACCCCAGTCCACAGTCCTGATATGGAACCGAGTTCATTCTACTACATATGGAGTTCAGTCTTGTATTACAAGGGTTCAGAGAAAGCTAATTATTTGTGAAGACCTGCCTTCCACTCTGAGAATGAAAATGATAGCAAGAATACTTAAACATTTATATAGCACTTTCAAGTGTTCTAAGTGCTTCATGTTTGTTATCTAGTTGCAATCCTTACAACAATCCTGCAAGGTAAGTCAGTATTATTACCCACCCACCCCGGGATTATGCAGGTTGTGGGGCGACTGAGGCAGAGAGAGAATGGCTTGCCAAAGTCTACCCAGTGAATTCTTGGAAGAGATGAGATTTGAAGTGGAGACTTCCTTCCTAATTTGTAGTTCAGCCTCTTAGCTACTATGGTACACCAGCGTCTGACGAAGTGATTTTGTATATTAAATCTAAGATAAATGAATTTAATAATATATTTGAAAAAAATAGAGAAAATACTGTGATACCTAGTTATATCTATTCTTTCTAACAAAGCTTTGTCTCATTAACATTATCTCAAAACATTTGCAATATATATTAAGAGCCTACTTATGGACCAAATACATTCTGACAATATATGTGTGTATATATATTTATTATATTTATATGCATCTTATAAATATACTGTATACTCAGTTATAGATTTCTGGATAATAATAGCTATAGTAGATATGCTAACAATATCTATATTCAAAAATACAGTTCTAGGGCCCTCTAGTTTTGCTACTAAGAAAAGATAGAATTAAGCCTGCTCAATATATGGATACATCAAGAGTAAAAATGCTTCTACAAATGGAATGCTGTATAAATTAGGGCTGTCATTTAACTAAAGAAACTTTTGTTGGATAATTAATTAATTAAATCTGCAAACATTTCACATATGACACACAGCACTATACATATCTACTCAGAAATAAGCCCTATTAAGCTTAATGGATAAGTGTGTATTGGACTGCAGCCTAAGGCTACAATTCTATACACACATACCTGGGAATAAGTCCCATTGAACTCAATGAGGTTCACTTTTGAGTAGATATGCATAGGTTCGCAGCCTAAAATTCTTGTATTGAAGGAGGAAAAACGTCCTTTGTTTTTAAATGATACAAGCATGTGGCAGAATAGGAATGAGATCAGAAGAACTGTTCCTTTCTGAGGAGAAGGAGGAGGAGGAAGAGGGGAAGGAGGTGGTGGACTGCCTCTTCTAGGAACGCACCAGCCCCCTATGGATTTAGAAGTACTAACACTTGGCAATCCTTTTTAAAAAACAAAACAGAAATTAAACAGGAGCATCTTTTTATCAGTTGAAAATCTTTTGATTAAAACTAATAGATTAATCAGCTAAACACTGCACCCCTAAAACAAATAAGTAATAACTTCCATGGGGAAAAACTGGAAAATTATTACAAACTGAATTTCACAACTGTTCAGGGTGGTGATGTGAAGACGTTATGCAAGATGTATGAATGGCTTTAAGTGGCAACGTTTTGAACTTGTGCAATTTCCCCCCTTAAATTGTTCATCTCGCATACACAGGCCTCAATCCAGATAAGTAAGCTTCCTCACATGTCTCACTTGCTGGATAAAAAGCAGGGGACATAAAAGGGTCGGCATCCAAATGTGGACACAGTGTGTTCAGACCACACTGCTTTTAATGCAGATGTACAATCTAATGCACATCCCCATCTACATTCTGATACAACTAGTCAAAGCACGACTACAATTGCATCAGCTCTACAAACTTTGGGCATCCTTCACTCTTGGCAGTGGCCCATCTTATATCCGTTTAACAAATTCTCACTGGAGTATCATTTTAAAAAGTGCAGGATTGGACCATACATACACATATATTTATATATTCACTCATTCAGAAGCCATATAATGTTCTTTTTTCTTTTCTTCTTTTAACAACTTTTTAATTGTGAAAACCTTACCATACAACAGGAGTAGAGTCAAAGAAACCTTTCATCCTAAGACTTCAGTACACTGAAAAACCTCGCAGGAAAGGTTTATTATGTTGTTGGCTTGCCAAACAAATCTTATGGCAATCTTTCACAGTTTGCTGGTGAACGCAGTTGTTGTGTTGCCATTGCTGCTGCTCTTTTACTGTATGTTGGAATACAAAGCACAGCTTTACTGCTACATTGCTGAATTCTTGATTTAGAATTTCTTTCTTGTGAAACATCTATAATTAAAAACAAACAAACTCACACCTTAAAAATACTGAAGAATTGACCAACATTCTCCCCTTCCTTTGCTTTCCTCATCTTTGATTTTCACTTCTGTATGGCCGTACAGCTGTTAAGGAGACACAGCACTTGCGTTTGGTCAGCATTAATAGGTTGGGGCCATTAATAACCCCAGCAGGTCACTATCCTAAAAGCCATTCAATTGGTCTTTAGAGCCAAATAATCAGTGTTCTATGTTCTTTTTGCTGGGTGTTTGGATTGGAAAGTTGGATGGGTCTGTACCACTTACTAAAGATAGGCTGGTGTAGTTAAGCTGCCATGGAGTCAAACTAGAGAAGAATGGCTGAAAAGGAAAGCATTATAATGCTATTAAATTGGGGCAGGCAACTTCTAGGGCTCGTGTATGTGTGCATTACCTCCCCCCTCCTGCAAACCACTGGGAGTTGCATCCCACCCCACTGAAATGGCTGCTGCAATCAGAAACCTCACTGAATTTGCCACAGTGGCAAAACATGCAACAAATCTGCAAGGAAACTTGGTGTGTGGGGAACACGTCTCTTGTTTGCAAACGGAATTGCACTCCTGGGAGGGTTCCAAAGTGTGATTCTGCTTGTAAACAAGGTGCACGCTTTCCACACAGCTTGTTTCCTTGGGAAAAAATGGCTTATTATTTGCTGTCATGGCAAATATGGCAGCGGGGAACCACGAAAATGGCCATGGGGGACTGCGTGTTGACTACTCCTGCATTCAAAAGAACTGACGGCCAATCGTGCCTATTTCTTAGAAGGAGAAAATTTACTGGCTCCGCAAACAATATAATAACATAATATGCTGAGGGATCTAAGAAGTTGATCAATGTACACATCCAGTTCTTTGATGTACACAGCACAGCACACATTGAAGCTACACAATAGATATTTTAGGCATTGACAGCTATAAAAGCACAGCAAGAAGCCAAGAAAGGAAAAATGGGGTAAACATACATTTCTGCTTGAAGAAAGGCAGACAAATACCTGTCAAGTAATAAATTATATTCTTGTTTTACTAAGCTGCCTCTGAACACAACAAGACAAAGGTCTGGATGAATCTGAATAAAATAGCACTCTCTGAGGGCTGCTTCACATGCTACCTAATTCTCCAGATAGAAATTAAAGTGAAAATTGTGGCAATTCCATTTGATCATTTTCAAAATGACTAACCCTGAAATTATGAATGTGATTTTTTTCTTCTTCCTTCCACTGTCTCTTCTTCCTTTTGTGCATTTTTCCTGTGGTATTAGGTGTTTGTTGGCAGTGTGATAGGTATGACCGTACAATGCACCCTAAATAAATGGGCAAAAGCTACAGATGCTACTGAGAACGACATAGAAACTCCCATGGGAAGACGGCAACTATGACAATGTCAGTATCACCTGAAGCAGGCCTGCTTCAAATTCTCATAACATGCCAAGCCTTTTCAATATAAAATTTTCTTTTATATTGTATTGTGTATTTGTGCTTTTAACCTGTTGATTGTCTTAGTATTATTTTAATTTTTGTGAACTGCCCAGAGAGCTTCGGCTATTGGGCGGTATAGAAATGTAATAAAATAAATAAATAAATAAATAAATAAATAATAAATAAGGGCAGGTTGAAAGCAAGACCAAAGAATACTCTCACCTACGACATATGATTTTGCTGTGCATTTTGCTGCTGTTGCTGTTGCTGCTGAATTAGCAACTGTTGCTGTTGCCTGCGTCGTGCTGTCCTTAGTTTTTCAAAGCGAGCCTCCATCTCATCCAATACTTTGGGGGTGTAGCGAACCACCAGCTTGACGTTGTCCTTAGCAGCCTTCAGAAGCTCCACAGCCTTTTCATGGTGCTCTCCTTCTACACTCTTATTATGAAAAGCAGAATAATAGTTAAAAATTCCAAGTAACAAGAAGCTTTTGAGCTCTTTAAGAAGGAGTTTGGAGGCTCTCTTGATCCTTCTTGGAAAACACCATTGCTAAGGCTTAACAATTAAGTAAAAACCTGAATGGTCAGACTACCAGCAGAGTATCCAGGAAGACTAAAATGTTCTCCCATTGGTTTCTGAGTGGTGGCATTTCTTTATTTCAGATTGTTGTCCATTTAATATTTTGTGCAGTCATTTGTCCTATGTAGAAAATGGGACAGCATTACTAATATGTTAGAGAATGAGCAGTGGGATAAACTCCTGAGGGTATGCCTGAGTAGCTATGGGGACAGCTATTAGGTAGCTATAACTACTGAATAGCAGTTTTACATTAGGGGGCTCTATGGGCATGTCCACACAATGCCTATACCCCAGGGTAGTCCTTGGATCATCCCTGTGCATCCACATGATGCACAGGGGATCCTGGGGGCAACCTGGGACTAGCAAAGACTTACCCTGGGATATCAGGAACCACGGAAAACCCAATTTTCTGTAGTTCCAGGACCATCCCGTGGAGTGTGGCTGTGTGGCAGCTGCTCCCAGGTTGTCTTGTCCTCCCCGTGAGTAGTGGGGACTGTAAAATGAGCACGGAGCTGCACAGTGGCAGACCGTACCCATCGGGGGTGAGGGGGTGGGGACAGAGTTGTTGTTGTTGTTTTTCTTACCTTTGGCTCTGGAGCACGAGTGTGCTTCTCTCGTTGTTTTTAAAAATGGCGGCCATGACATCCTTCCGGGACGTCGCACCACTGTCTAAACACCCAGGGAGCATCACGGAAGCCGGTAAGTCCGTGATCCTCCCCCTACACCCGAATTAACGGAGGACAGGGCTAATTCTAAAAGTCTGGTATCACAAATGCCATATTATGATTGTCTGGTTGTTGTTGTTGTTTTAAAAGTACTGGTGACTGCTGGGGGTGTGTGTCGTCGTCTTCTTCTTCTTCTTCTTCTTCTTCTTCTTCTTCTTCTTCTTCTTCTTCTTCTTCTTCTTCTTCTTCTTCTTCTTCTTCCACATTTTGCTACTATTGTAACAATAGGTTCTTTAAACCACACTGAAGTTTTGTATTTGTTTGTAATTCCTTTTAATGGACTCATCAGGACTGAAGTAGTCCATGTAATACTTTTCTCACGAGGAACTTTTACTTGCTATATGTGATCTGAAACTCCTTGAATAAGAACAATTCATAAAAACAAAAATCAATGTGAAATGTTCACATACCACTCCGTTAACAGAAAGCAGCTGATCTCCCCGTTTGAGTCCTCCATGCCTCTCAGCTACTCCTCCAGGAATTATGCGAGAAATATAAATAGGAGAATTCTGTTCTTTTCCTCCCATTACATTAAAGCCAAGGCCTTCATCAGTCTTTGGCAGTTCTACCACTCGGGGGTGAGAATGGCCTTCACTGGCTGCAAAAGCAGCAACTGTTGCCTAGAAGAAAATGCAGTTCTTCAGTGTACAGTTAGAAGCACTGTTGCAGATTTTGTTTAAAATATGCATTTGCACAAAACAGTATTTTGAATTTATTCTTTTTAAACAAATACCATCTTCTCCTTTTGAATAAAAACCACTGATATAGAGAATTTAGCTTCAAGGCCTCCATGCACAGTTATATGTCAGCAGAGTTGGTATTAGGACTGCGGTGCGTGAAACCCAAGATCTGAGTTTGATACAGATTCAGATCTTTACTTGAAGTTCCTGCATGTGAATTCCAATGGGTATCCACATTTCTGTTAATCCAAACCATGCACACAAAGGAAAATATGAAGAGCAGCTCTGCATGGAGAAGCTTTTCCGGGCAGGGGAACACCACCTGTGTATTAGAGTGTATGTATCCACAAGCCAGGGGTGGAGAATCTCAGGCCAGAAGACCAAATCTAGCCTCCTAGATTGCCAATCTGACACTTTGGGGTTCCCCAGATAGCCACGCCACCTTCCCCTGGCTCCAACACCTTTTCCCCATCCACTAATCATTTAGTGCTTTCCCATCTTTTGTGTAGTTTTTTCCCCATTCTAAAAGGTTAGTTACTGGCTATAATACACTGTTATCTTTTGTATTTCTAGCTGCACCCTTTCAGGCATCCCCCCTTGCCTTCAACCCTAACCCACACCTGGAATGGACCCCCTGAGAGCTTCTCAGAAATTGAAATTGGCTCTCAGGCTGAAAGAAGTTCCCCACCCTTGCTGTAAGCAATCTATACAAGGTTCAGGACCACAATACCTGACGGAACACCTTTTCCGACTTGAACCTACCCATACACTACGTTCAAAATTTAAGGTCCTTCTACGGGTGCTTACTCCAAGGAAAGCTTGGAGGACAGCAACAAGGGAGAGGGCCTTTTCTGTGGTGGCCCGCCAATTATGGAATGATCTCCCCAACGAGGCCTGCCTGGTACCAACATTGATATCTTTTCGGTGCCAGCTTAAAACTTTTATCTTTTCCTCGGCATTTAGCAATATGTGTTGAACTTTGCTGATTCTAGATTTGTTTTTAAATGTATGTTTCTGTGTATGTTGTATGGTTTTGTAGTTTTAAATTTTGTATATTGTTTTTAAGTGTTTTAATCTTATGTAGACTGCCCAGAGAGCTTTGGCTATGGGGTGGTATACAAATGTAATCAATAATAATAATAATAATAATAATAATAATAATAATAATAATAATAATAATAATAAAAAATAATATAGAGTTGCTTAAAGTTTTTAGCTATCCCTAGCAAATGACCTCACAATTACACATAAATATTTATGAATGCAAACTGTTACTGACTGCTGTTGCCAGACTAAGAAAAAAAGGGGGTGTCTCTCAAGGCTTTACATTTTATTTTCAAAGTAGCATTTAAAAAAGTTTTAGGAGATTTGATCCACAATCCAAAACTCTCCAGAGCTTTAATTTACACACTGAGCTCCTAGCTAGCAGGGATATGCATGAAGCATTCCTCAGTACTGAAGTGGAATCTGTATACCAGTCTTTACATGCGCAGTAGAACCATTGGAATGGGATGATGATAAGGAAGTTTAATAAAATCTTTTAATTATTTCAATTAAATAATTGAATAATTGATACAATTTTAGAACACTTCAAACTGGAACAGCAGCTGAAATAAGGAACAGAAGACAACCAGAATTGCATTGTTTTACAAAATGTTTGAAAATATGTTTTTTTAAAAATAAACCAGCACATTTGCAACATGGAAAAGGTAGTTTTCCATGCAAGCAGCTATTACAGTATTTAATATTTGTGTGTTTGTTTGTATGTATTAAAATGTATGGAACAATCTATCCAAAGTCAAGTCCTTTCTAATTCCACTGATTTCAACAGGAGAGATCAGAGCCCTCTATCCAAAGCCCGGCTGACAAAAGCCAGGGTGTGCAAGAGGAACGACAGGGGCGATTTTGCCTCCTGCTCCTCCTAAAAAAGAAAAAGGAAAGAAAAAGAAAAGGGGGGTGGTGGAGGAAAGCAATTTCAGCTAGTCAGGCCTCTGAGCCTATCTAGCTGACTTACCTGTAGTGGGCAGAGACGGTGAAGCTGTAGCATCCTACTGATCCACGCCGCCTCTCCTCTCCATTCCCCGCCCACCATGCTGCAGCTGCAACCTTTTTGCCCTTCCAGAGCATTTCTGAGGTCACTATTGGAGACTCCAAGGGGTTAGGGTTAGAGGAGGAGAATGACCCAATCTTGGATTCACCCTCTTGAGGTTGTGGCAGTGTCTATGGCTTTGGGAGTAGAAATCTGCCATGTCCTATAGTCCCCGGGATGGTTTCCCAGGGACCATAGGATTGCACTGGCCAGCCCATACTTATCTCTCCTATTGAAATAAATGGGAATAGAAAGTGCTTAAGTTTGGTTGGCTCGTATGCATTGGTCCTATTTATTTATTTTATTAGTAGTACTTTTATACTGTTTAATATAATCGATTTTCTAAGCACTTTACATACCTAAAAGCTCCTAGTATAAGATGGTTAATATTCTATTAGGGATTTATGCTTAATGGATGGAACTAGGTAACACAAGTATAACTTCTTAGTTACAGATGCAACATTTGTTATCATGCAACGTTTGTCAACATGCACACATTAAATGCACAAGAAAAATGCAATGCAGACAGCCCAGAAATAACCAGGAAGTATTGTGATATTGAAACATTGCTCTACAATCCTGCTGTTCTATAGGAATAAGAAATGAGAATGGCACACTTTCATGGAATTTATAACACTTAAATATCTGTAGTGTTTACCTGGAGTCAAACTCTAGAATAAAGGCAATTCTAATCTAGCTGGTAAGAAAATGGAGGAATTTTATTTAGATTTACATTTAGCATAGTGAATGTTAAAAGAACTGTATGGCTGAGAATGTTTTCTTCTTAAAACTCTAGTAATGTAATAGCACACTATTTTAATGGCTTTAAAAATATTTAAAATAATGTTTCCCCTACATCAAACCTTGGCTTTTCTCCATTTTAAATTAATGGGATTTTGCCTCTGGCTATAGTGTGGAAGGAAGATTAGCATTTGTTGCTCTGATTTTCAAAGAACAACATTGTCAACTTGTACTGGACATGGATTGTAGAAGTTCTATGATTTTCCTAGTCCTCCCACCCCCAGTCTTATTTAGGCAAGGGAAAGTCATTCAAGTCTTATCAACAGTAAAGGAAGGAATTTATTCCTGTATAAGGCAAACACAAAAGCACATTTCAAACTGAGTTAGAAAGGCAATCTTTCTCTTGATGGAGGGAGCTTACACAGATTTGCAAGGAACCTTCGTAAAACTTCATTACGAGGGCCTGTTTTTCAGAAATGGTGAAAACCTACAGCTGCTGCTGTTTTCTGTTGAAGAAATATCTGCTCAGCACCTCTGAAAGAGAGCACTTTGGAGCCTCTACTGTTCTGAAGGTAGGCCTACTATGAATAAAAAACTGCTATTGGAGAATGTAGCTACAGAAGCACTAAATAGTATCACTTTCTGCGAAGAAATAGTAGATTGGTTTGGAAGCTGATTCCCCTTCACCCCGCAAGCCGCTAACTCTATAAAGCATTCTCTTTTCTTAAGCTACAGAAGCAGCACAAAGGTTGAATTTGCCATTATGATTGTTACCTGGGAAGTAGTACTGGTTCTAGACTCTGGGCTGCCACTGATGTCTAAATTTTCTTACAGTGTACACACGAATACCTGAAACATACACGCGCACAGTCAATTACTAGGCCAGTATGGGAGCATATATTCTAATGCTGAAAACGTCCTACCTTTGCAGTAGCCCTGGCACGGAACTCTGGGCAGCCATTAACATTTATGGTTTCATGCATATATTGATATACCTAAAGTGATAAAAACAGGGAAAAATTAATAATCCAGGGTTTCTCCACAAGTCAAAACTCTGAATAGAATTTAGTGCTTATTGCCCTAGCCGGTTTTTATTGCCCTTGCAGTTTCTGATTACACTATACAACCTACATCCATGGGCCTTGCTGTACAATCAGTTTAGTAAATGTGCAGCTATATCTTGTCTGGTAAATGCAGTCTGCATGCCTCCCCTCAGGATTGCACTACTGCTAGGAGGATGTTGCCATTTTCCAAGTATTCAAACATCAATATTTTATACATGAGGAAAATGTAATGCTTCCTCAAAAAGTGAAGTTGTTGTTGTTGTTGTTCTTGTTTGCATTTCTATATCACCTGATGGCCAAAGCTCTCTGGGCAGTTTACAAAGACAGAACCACCACCACCCCATGTTAAAATACAGTATGCAAAGTTTAAAAACCATTAACAAAACACACACAAACCAATTGTATACATGGAGACAATATTGGCTATTTGGAATGTAGCTGTATCATAGCCCCTATCTGAAACTGTTTATAACATGATCTTTGATAAGCAACACATCATCTTCCCCACCTCAAATCATCCATGCCTGCAACATTTTGTAAATTATTATTTTGGCCATTGATGTGAACTGTCAAGTGCTGTGCTTGGATAGGATTGCATTCTTCCGTTTAAAAGGCTATAAAAGGACAGTCGTTTATTTGAGGGTATCCTCTTTTTGAAAGGATCTTCTATCCAAGTATGGTTGAAAGATATAGAACTATAAGGGTGTCTATACATTAAGGAGGGAAAAATCCTGCACCCTTACTGGGGTGTCTTCTTCAGGAGCCTTTCCACATTTAGGATGCGCTCCTTTAGACAGCAACCATGTGATTTTGCATTGAAAACTTCCCCTCTTAGCAGTGCTCTATTAAGTTCAACTAAGCAGTGTATCTAGTGGCAGAATTATAGTGCAATGGCATCTTTACACACTGCCAATTTCATGCTATTAATATTTATTCTAGCTTATCTCCGATTTTATTTTTTTTAAAAAGTGAGATTACTGGGAGAAAGGACAGATGTCCTGGATGCTGATGCTGATGTGTAAATGACCTGCAAACTTCCATGAGTAGCCAATCATGAACATGCAATATTAAATCACTCATGTAGGGGAGCTCACAGAAAGGGAGGGCAGGGACCTTGAATCTGCCCATCAATAGTTAGAACCTGGATAGCAGACTGAGTAGGCACACAATCTTCTTCATTATGGTGAGATGTATTGTATCTCTTCAAAGTATGGACATTTTTGTCTAAATGTGCATCTATATCTCTATTGTCTGAAAGAGGACACAGCTGTAGTAAAGAAAGACTAAAATGCAACTGGAGCACACTTGGACTGATCATTGGCAAGGCCCCTCAACATCTTTGATTTTCTCCATTGAGAGTTCCACATTTTCCTTGGCAATCACAAAATGTGTATAAACTAAAGGCATGTAAATAAATGCATCTTTAAACTCCATGTACACATGCATCGGACCCCTGAGTGTATCAGGGTCTCCAGACACATGTAAATGGGTATATGTCATGTCATCCTCACTTTACATTAGGGCTGGGCAACATTGGGAGGTCCAGGGGCCACGCCCCCCCACGATCCTCCCCCCTGCAGGCTGCAGTCTGCCAGGCAACCCAAAAACGATGGCTTAAAAAAAGATGGCATCTGTAGGAGCCCTAACTTGTTTGATTTGCAAACAAGCTAAATTCGATCTTTTTGGTGTTCTCTAGTGCTATGGATGCATTTTCTTCCTTATTTTTCTTTCCTGGGGTGCAGGGGGAAGCACTTCGTGCACATGTGTTTGTGTGTGTGTTGCCCACTCCTGCTTTACATGTGTGTTTTTAAAAGAACTGTGAGTGTCAAACTGTTGTATACAAAGAAAAGATGTCTGCAGCATAAAGTTTGGAGCTGTCTTGAATGCTACATAAGAACATGTTTCCACTTTGGACCTTCCTTGTTTTTGCTGGCTCTTTGTCAAAAAGGTGAGCTTGTTGGCAATGTGAACTGTTGAAATGCATCAACAAGACCAGACAAATAACAAGGCACTGTCTTCTTAACAAGTCTTTTCTGGATCCCCCCCCCCCCCGCCCACTCAGGATTGACAGTAAAATAAGGCTGCTGGAAACTGGTTCTGATGGGTTTTCCTGTGCTGTGGGAGAAATATAAAAGATGCAGTTTCCCCATTTATTGTCGGTCAGCTCTTTAATACTGGAACAGAGCATATGATCTGTTGCTGACCTTTTGGAGTGGGGGCTTGGTTTCTGTTTGTCACGTCATTCTGTTCTTTACAATTTATCAGGGAACCTTCCAGTGAAGGCAAAATTGCTATTAAGTAAAGATTCTTTATTCTAAGGTATCAATTCAGAATTTGGTATTTTTGTTAACTGACCAGAACTGCAGTGAAGGACAAGCTATTCCCCTCAGGTGGTTTGAAATCTGCTCTGACCTCATGACCATCTGTTCTTTTTCTATTACATGCTGATGCCCTCAACACTAGGTTCCTCCTCATACATTTCAGACTTTTGAGCCAAACACAATTTTAAGGTTAAACAAATATACACCAAATCCCCTCAACACACTCCTTGGCACCTACCCATATCCAACACATTCAAAACTCTTCAGATTTTTTTTTTGTTATTTTGTAAAGAGAACCTTCTGAAATATATATTACCCATTTATAACTTCTTATCAATAGAAATGTAGTTTTTTATTTTAAATTATATAATTTGAAAGTATCAGAAATTATGCGCATACAATAATCCATATTAATTTAAGCAACAAAAGGTTTAATACTGTTTTCTTAACAAGCCCTTTAGATGACATGGAAAGAACCATGACCCATTTGTGGCATACCAATGGGTAAAAACACTTTTGCTCATCAATTTTTACCTCTATATGATAGGTTTAAACAACAGTTGAACAGATACTACATTGTGAAAAATTAAATAGAAATGTTTAACACCTTCTGAAACTTATTGTATGTACACAAATAAAGCAAATAGCTCTAGTTCTAGAAAGGATGAGGAAAGTATTATCCTAGCATGTGGACGTTCTGCTGTTGCTGTTGTTGTCATGGCACAAACTCCAATATTAATTTTTCTTTCAAAAATAGGTTTTGTTTAGCGTTGGCAAGGTTGCAAGATAGCACCTAGTATTATTATTATGTCTCTTTTCTCGTTCGTGATGATTTTTCTAGACAGACATGATGGGCTTTGCTAGATCATGCTGACTTTTACTGATTCAGGAATTTCCTGACAATTAAGCAGGTGTTAAGTATGACTGATTTCTGGTGTGGATGTATTTTGGTAGGCCCAGCTTCTGAAGGTTTTCAGTAGAGTTTTTCGATGTGATGTCTGTGACTGATGTGACTAATGAGTTAATTGTGGCCTTTTGCTGTTGCCATATTTCTTTAACTTCCATGTCCAGTGATATATATTTTTCTCTCTTCTCCTCTTCCTTTTCTAAAACATTTTTGTCATTAGGCATTGCTATGCCAATTAGGTATGTATTTTTTTCTTGTTTGTCTAGAATTGTTATGTCTGGTCAGTTGCAAAATATTGTCTTGTCCATATGAATTGTTCTGTCCCAGAATATTTTATGATCTGCATTTTCCAAGATTGTTTCAGGTGAGTATGTTTAGTATAGTATAGGTTGTTTGAAGAGGTTGAATTTAATGGCCAGCTGTTGATGAATTATTTCTGCAGGTGTGTTGTGTCTGTCATATAGTCTATCCTTGCCAGAATTTTATATCCTCCTGTTACATGGTCTATTGGGGTTTTTTTTGGAATTGACATTTTCTACATAAATCAGTTGTTACACTGTTATCTTTTATTATGTATTTTTGGTAGTTCTTAGTTGCGATAACTTGATCTTGTACAGCTATTAGGAATTCTTCTGTTTCGGGAAATAGCTTCCCTTCCCGAGCCATTCGTATGATTGTTCTTTGTTTATTTGTGGGATGATGATGATGATGATGATGATTGGATATGCTATCTGGAGGAGAGTACCCTTTTCTCCTGGTATAGGAAAATGTGATTTCCTGCAAAAGAAATCCAACTTCAGAAGTACTGGGAGACCTAAGAATGATTTGATACTCTGTGAGCTTCTATAATTTTATTCAGTTGAATCACACTCAAAATGAGTTGGAATGTAGATGCTCAGTACAGGGGAGATATTTATGGGTATATTTATTACATTTGAATTTGTAGTCTTGTAGTTCTAATCAAATACTAAATTATCTCAAGACATCCTTAATCATTTCAGGACGAATTTAAAGCTCCATGACTTATTGGTGTGATAAATAATCAGGTTATAATTGCTTTCACTTGAATGTTTGCTCCAATTGAAAAATGTCAATGTTTAAATAATGTAAGAGGCCATCCATTAATTTTCAAAACATTTGAGAATCTGTGGGATACTATGATGTGCTGTTTATTGGCAACAATTTAGTGCTAGACTTGCAGAACTAGTGCACAGGGACAAATCATTCTTATGCATGTGCTCTGAGAGCCAGCATTGCTTTTACTCCTAGGACAGTACTCCTATACTCAGGAGACACCCATTTGTGGCTTGGGCTCTACAAAAGATTTTTTGGGGAGAAGTCATCTTTGATAGCTTGTTCCATTCCTGTAGAACAGTGGTTGGGAACCTGAGACTCTCCAATTCCCATCATCTCTAGCAAACATGGCCAATGATCAGGGATGATGAGTTGTAATCCAACAATATTTGGAGGACCACGGGTTCCCCACCCCGGCTATAGAATAGCAGCAGTGTTGCACCAGCAACAATTAAGAAAGGTAGTTATGGTTTTTTTTAGACCTTCAGCTTCTTCCCATCAAAAAGATGGCATCTGGGAAAGCAGCTTGGGATTAGAATAGAGAGCTATATGTAACTAGCTAGTAGCTATCTGGTTTTAGAAAAACAGTAAGCCTTTCCAGCATTGGAATTTACACTTCCAACATCTACAAACAGAATACAAGATAAAACAGTTGAGTTCTACACAAATATCTTTTATATAAATATTTGAAATAAAGAAGCGTAGATTTGACTGTGGTGTTTATTGGGAGTGGATTTTTAACATAAACATAACATAACATAATGTAACATAACCATGACCTATTTTTCTGCTTCAGAAATGCTACTCGAATCTTTCCTTTCCTATATTTTACTTCAGAAGCAAAGAGGAAGGGTTCCAAGACTGCAATCAATTAATGCAATTCAATAATAATTCACGTGCCCATATTACATGCATGGATCTGTATCCAACTATCTCTGTCCACCAGTGGAACAGATAGTGCTGGCAGTATGGATTACCCCTCCCCCCTGCAACCCCACACATGGCCCCCAAATCTATCCTGGGGTTGGGGACCTTCTGGACTAGATTTGGGCTGGGGTTTTAAGAGGTGTAGTAAGGTGGAGAGGAAGGGGAAATCCCACTGCACAAGTCAAAGTCCACTCTTGTGACTTTGGAAGAAACTCATTGTTCTTCAATGTTTTTGAGCATTCAGTCAAGTTAATGGACTTCAATAATTGACATAGTGAACTGTATCAGACACTTGCAAAAATATCACAGTACTTTAGAACTGGGGGAAGCCCGTATTGTCCATATTATGAAAAACACCAAGGTTCCTTCTGTGTTGCATTTATAAGACTTTGCAACATGTGATAATGTGTATGTTCACTACAGAAAACAGAATAATCTGAATTCTAGACATGACAGACAAGGGTGTCCGAAAGTTAGCATATGCATAATTACTAGGGTTGTCAAACACTTCAAAATTAAGCTGTTTAATCATAGGAGTATTAGCAAGCTAATTAAGCATTACAATTATCATTCACAGTAAAATAATTGCAATGACAAAACAAAGCTTATTTGCAAACGTTGCACACCCCAGTGACAATAGCCAACATCCATGGGCCAACTAAGTTGGTTCCTTAAGGGCCAACCTGAAAGCTCACAGGGTTTTCAGTGATCTATATAAACATTGACTAAATATACACAAGCAGGATTCTTTGTTACTTCAGCAAATTAAAATGTTGTTATGCTTTTTGTAGCATATCGAAAAGGTAAAGGAAAATATATATATTATGACTGTGTTTGGACGACATGCTCACCAACAGTGGGTTAAATTGTTAACGGTTGGTTATTGTGTCATCTGTCAGGATTTTTTCACACCACAGTTGCTTATTCAGCCAAAATAACCAATGCTGTGCAGAGTTGATTATTTGAACAACCATTGGCTGTCATGTCGTGTGTTGGGCACCGTTGACAATTTCATTGCACACCATTGGTTATTTTCAGCAAGTACAGAGTCCCCTGGCAAGAGTGACCAAAGTGGTGGCTGTCACTCTAGTCCAGCCAGCAGAACTCGCAATGGTTGATGGGATACCAGTGGGAGGACTGATTGGGGGGGAGAGGGCGGGGGATGTGTCAATCAAACAAACAGTTGCCTAACAGACAACTCGACACTGGCTTTAGTCCACACCACGGTTGATTATAATCATGTTGTGTGGGGAGTACCCCTTGATAATCAACCATGGAGTTGACTATTAACCCACCATTGACTATTTTGTTGTCTGGATGCAGCCATCAACTCCTTTTCTTCACTGCTAATCAGAGAGGAACTGTAGCTCAGCGATAGAAGCTTTGCTTTGCATGCAGAAGGCCCCCAACTCACTTCATGGCATCTTCTATTAAAATGTCCTTATATAGCAGACCTAGGAAAAGTTTCTGCATCAAACAGTGGATTAGAGAGCTAGAGTAGAACCAGGTGGACTAATAGTCTGACTCTGTATAAGGCAAAGGTGGGCAACATGGCACCCACGATGCCTTGCTGAATGTGAGAGCAACACAATTTTAGGGGGAAAATGTGTCCATAGTAGTACAAAGGTAAAATGTAGCTTGTATGCAAGCTAAATTTGATAATTTTAGGACTCCATAACCACCATGAATTGCTGCAAGGGTCAAATTTAGTTTGCAAATGTGCTAAATTTAACCCTTCTAGTACTCTGTAGTGCTGCAGAATGGTTTACCAATTTTTTGGAATTAAAAAAAAAAATCAAGGGGGAGTATTACCCATATAGGAAAATGTCCAGGGAGGGGGGGGAGCAAAAATGCTCCCCGCACCTCCTGCAGCTGCCCACTCCTGGTTTAAGGCATGTTCATAATGTCATGACGAAGGAGGAGGCAAACTTCCTTTCTTTGAGCACCGGAGTTTGCCTCCTCCGTCGTAGTTTACTGTGCCTTTCACTCCACATTTGTGCCATGTTCATAATGTCAGCCAATCTCCAGAGACATTGTTCTGCTTATTACTTAACATAGCTTTTACTCTATTTAATTGTATAAGGATCACTCACTGTATGTGCCTGTCTATATGCTGTGTGCTTTTACTCTGATATTTAAATTGTATATATCACACAATTAATGCATCTCCCTATACAATAAGATCTTCTGCTGAGAGCTCTCTGTGGGTGCCCTGCCATCTAAGATAAGGTGGGTGGCTACTGGGGAAAGGACTTCCTGATGATACTCCAACATTATGGAATCCTTTCCCCAGAGGAGTTTGCCTGGTGCCTCTGTTGTTTCCCTTTGGGCACTAACCAAAAATATTTGTATTTTCTCAGGGCTTTTACCATGTACATTGATGGTGCTATGTAAATAAATAATAATAATAATAATAGCCCTGCTTAAATGCTGTGTGTTATGAGTATTCTGAAATGTTTTACTTATGCTTTTACCTGTTTTCTATTTCATTTTATGTAAACTGCCTTGGGAATTTCTATTGAAGGGTTGTATAAATTTTTCTATAGTAAACAAACAAGCAATGAAGGGCAATGCTCCATGGTAGAGCACATGTTTTGCAAGAAAAAGGTGAAAGATATTAGAATTATGACAGGATTTTATTTCCTACTAGAATTTGCCTAGGGGCAGGAGATATGACTATCTTGACACAATAAAGTCCTGACTTCCTATAAAAATATATTATTTACACATACAGTACAACCAGTTAGAATGAAATAAAGTACTTTTTATTATAAAGATTCATTCACACACACCTTTCATACCTAATACAGAAACAGAAAGATAAAAATTAGACTAACAACAAATCTGCTGGCAGAAGCCATATCCTCTCTTTCACCAAAAAGAAGCAGTTCTTTTAGAGTTGAGAGAGAAGGCAGGAACCTTGCCCATCAAATAAAACTTTCTTTTATACCTAATTCCTATGCCAACCCTTTATCTAATAACATAGTACCCATACTACAATAAGTTTACTGACTGGTTATTATAAGGTGACCGAGCTTCATTTAAGTCCTGTACTCTCAATCTAAGTGCCTCCCTTCTAAAAATGTAATTACTGATGTTTTGACTAATTCCAGAGAACTTTGAATTGGCTCTAAGGATGCAATCCTATTGCAATGATCGTAACTATGGTAATCCTATGCAGAGCTGGGAGAGCAGTAGAGGTGATCTTCACCTCCCTGTCCTCCCACCCTGCATTTTCTCTACACAGGTTAGACATGTCTTGGAGGGAGAGGGAAGGAGGCTGGAGAGGCCTCAGGATAGCTTATATCCTGGCTTCTTCAGTCTCCTCCCCTCCACTGCCATTAAATGCCCCCTTTCCTAATCCTCCAGGGCTGGAAAGTAGCCAGCATGGTTCTTTCCATGCTGGCTGCAATGGGGAGGGGGATCAGAGCTCTAATTTCCAGCTCTGAGATTTGAGTGTTGTCTCTAACCTCGGATCTAGGAATCCAAACTATCCTATAAGCCCTCAGACATTGTCTAGGGGGCATAGAATTGCTCCCTAACTTCTCCTTAACTCTCTTGTCTTTGTACCTTGTGATTGGCAACATATCTAATCAACCTGCTTTCTTAAACTTCTCTGCTTCCCAAAGTACAAATGACTCTACTACCCCATACAAATACTTCCTGTAATTCACTCTGACACAAACTTGGCCTACTGAAACAATATTTTACCAGGCCTAGTAATAGTTCACTATCCCATCCTATACCTATCTTACATTATCCATTCTGCTCTTATATGTAAGCAAAAACCTTATGGCAGGTTCACATAGCCAATTGCCTTAAAATAAGCTCAGTTACAATGTTTTATAAGCTTCCAACAAAGGTTCTTGGCATCCCCAGGTCACAGGTGATGGGAAAGATCTGCTGTCAGACAGACCAAGTACCACTGGTCTAGATAGACCAATAGTCTGATGCATTATAAAGCAGCATTAGATATTGTTTGAAATAAATATAAAACTGGTCATTTTATGTTGCTGGAGCTTTGGCATGATACTCTTCTATTAATCTGAAAGAAGTTGTGTGTTTCTATCAGGACAGTGTTAGCAGGCTCCCCTTGGAGACAAACATCTGCATCATTACGCCAGCTGTCAGAACAATTGGATGCCTTGCAACAGAGCTATGTGTCATTTTGCCTCATGCAGTGGAGATGATGACTCATTAACAACCTCAAACCTGCAATGAACTCATTTAGCTTGCCATAGTACTTTAATTCCTGACATTTTTAATTACAGAAAATATGACAGGAATATATGAAAAATGTAAAAGCCACCTAATAAAATGTTTCTTTCAGAAAGCTGAAAAGAAGAAACTAGATGGATTGTACGATATTGGTGGGAAGATGAATAGTTAATCCATCTTTCTAGTTAATTCCTAAACCCATATTTGGTCTTTGACCTCAATATATTGTTAAGTGAGGTAGAAGCAGGGTGAAAGATGAAGTGTTACGGAACATTTCACTCAGAAATGCCCTTAAGTACTGATTTGTTATGAGGAAGGAGGTGCCAGAACTGACTCAAGAATCCCCTTTACTCAGCTCCTGCCCTGCCTGAAGTAAATTCTACACATTATATTTATCTAGCAGAAGCTAAACAAAATGACCTTCCTATGGTGGCTTCTTCATGCTGTTGCTGCCATGGTTATACAGAGGCTTCTAGGCCTCTAAGCTTTCCACAAGAGAACTGGGCTTTGTTCAGGAGAAGGTTCCCAGTAGACTGTGCTAATAAGCAGAAATGCAAATGTGCAGAATGCGTGCTGATTCTCTCCAAGTCAATCTAGTCTGTTTTTTCTCTGTGGTGGATGAAGATGAGCAACACCAAGTGCTTATGCCTAGAATTCTATAGGACTAACTATAGTAGTGCACGACTAAGCAGAAATTTATAACAAGCTGCTAGAAAAGGAAACAGGTTGGCAAAGTGCATAAACAAACCTTATATAACAAACAAGCCTTACATAACAATAAGTAACTGTGGCAATATCTAAACTGAATTAGCATCTCCAAATGGGGATTGTTTATCAGAAAGCAAGCACCAGGAGTATATTTAAAGGACTTTCAGAGAAACACATCAATATTTTACCATTAGCTAGTCCGCCTTTTTGTGCTAATATTTTCATTACTTCCCCCCCCTCCCCTCCCAGGGGTCATCTAAGCAATCAAGCACAGCTGAAAGTATATACATTGCTAGCGGCCCAGCAATTCTACCCTACAATTGATCTTTTTATCTTGAAATCAATAGGAGAGCTCTGATTAAACAACAGGAATGTTTTTTAATGTGACCCTGGATTCTGGGGTATTACATTTGTGATATCAATGGAAGCAGCACGTAAAATTTAACAGTAGCAGTCATTTTAGATCTCATGCAGTGAAGTCATCAGGATGTAGTAACCGTAATTAGGCTTAACAAAGCTTCTTCTTCAATAAATCTTGGGTTGCCTAGCCTACTCATTTAATTTGCAATTAACAAGAGCAAGCTAATGCACAAAAAGGCAATCTTTCCTAAAAGTTCTGATTCATGCTATTCAAGGTTTTGTGGCACCATAGCTGGGTAAGAACTGTGTGTGAAAGAAAATAGTACCTTTCTCTGACTGGCTATATAAGCACCAGCTAAACTCCCACCTTCTCTCTTGCTCAGCTTTCACAAATTTATCCTATACTCACTATGTTCAGTGGGAGGCAGTACATAATCTACCTGCCCACAGTGTGGACAGGATTTCCAGAAAGTGTGAACCTGCCCTTCATTCTGTGTGAAAGCAAGGGAAGAAATGCACTATTGTTTGAAGGATGAACCGACTATCCCTGTAATATTCTGCTTACTATTTATTATAAAATGTTGCTCCCACCCTTCTTGTAAATAGTTATAGCAAATTTTGTGACAATTGTATAGACTATAATTACATGTGTACAGTACATGTGTACAAAATATTATCTGGTGTTAGGAAAGCATAGCAGGAGTTGGGGTAGTGTAGCAGCTAAGAGACTGAGCTATGAATTAGGTAGAATATTGTTTCTGCTATGACCTCACCAGGTGGCCTTTGGTCAGCCATAATCAGTCCCATGACCTGATCAAGTTCCTCCAGTACTTTTCCCCTGCATGCCAATACAGGGAGGGCAGGGCTAGTGCTGTGTGAAAAATTTTCCCCACATATTTTTTGTCAGTTCTCATTCAACTTGATAGAAAAGAAATTGCTTTCGAATACCTGCCACAGTGCAGGTAGTTGCATCAAATGTGTTTTGAGGTATGTTACAGATGTACAGTTCATGTGGAAAATTAACCTAGTAACAGCTATACTGAAGTTCTACCTCTACACACAAATTCATCATGGGGAAGGGACATCAAATGGGCTAGAAATGTGAAGCCATTTAGGGTAGATTCAGACAGCCAAGCTATGCATGTGGTGACTACAATCTGTTCTAAACATGGGAGATCCCATACTTAAAATCAATTAAATCTGCACATTGATGCAATCTTAAAGACATGCTTTTTCTCTAAACACAGAGATCTGGACAATAGCAAAATGTGGTTCTCTAAATCTTTATACTTTCATAATTAAAAAAGAATAATAATTCATTTGACAAATTGCAAGCGACAGAATAGTTTGAGGAAAGTGTTAGTAGTGAACTTGTAGAAGAAGACGGTTTGTTTTCTCCACTTGTTAACTATTCATGGCCTGTTTTATGAGACACATTTATTACATGAGAAATCAGTTTTGCTAACTCAGGAAAGGGAAAGCAAATAAAACAGAGGGAGAGAAAATGGCTTCCTTCTATGTTGCCCTCACAGTCACAATGGATGCCCAGCTGCCAGCCATAAATGCCCGGCAATGGGGTGTGACAGCTCACAGGAGAGAGTGTTGGGGGCTCAGGGAAAGCGCAATTACAACCCAAAGTCCATTTATAATTATGGGGGGGGGGGGAAATAGATTTCATTTCAGGCATTCTCCAATGTTGCTCATAATTCCCAATCCCAATTCCAAGTATGAACTGAGCTCAGGGATGTTCACAGGGATGTTATGAGACAGCCTGTTGAAAGAAAGACTGTGGAACCAATAAGATCTCTGAGGGCAGAACAGTTGATGCACTCTTTGTGATCATGCCTTCTAAATATTCTCCACAACTGTTGAAATTACTGTAAAGCACAGATTAAGACCTTAGTAAACCCAGATTTTTGGCAGACATTGGATTCAACTTGTGGTTTCTTTGCAACCTTAGTTCAAACTTTCACCAACTTCTTGTGCTGGAGCAAGAGTAAATGAGCTTCCAAAAGCCATGATGTGGTGTAATCAAGCAACAATCATAAAAATTAAGAGTTGATAAACCATGCAGATTTTAGTGTTACCATGCAATCATTCCAGATGTTTAGCATTTTTCTCACTGTGATCCATTTTTCTTCCTTTAACTATATATATATTTACAGAATGACAAAACTATTGAAAGATATCACATGTGTTAACTAGCATAAATATCAATCTATTTCTTCAGAATTCAGACATTATTTAACGTATAATTATAAGGCTCCAAGGCTGCATTTCCACAGCCAAGTCAGCTGGACTTTGACAGGTTGTAGAATGTTGCCGATGTTACTAGTTTGTAGGCGGTACAAACTAGTAACAACACTTGTGCCCTGAAGGAGTCCCTGGTACATCAGTGGAATAAGAATTGCTAACATAGATGTACCTCTGGCAGTGAATGGGGCATATTAGGGTGTACTGAAAATCCACAAGATCCAAAGCCCCTTCATTCCCTTGACATGCTCCCAACAAGGGAGGAAATGTACACTAGCCTTGGAGCCAGTGCAGTGATTTCCCCTCCATTTGTCAATGGGAGATACACACAAAGAGAAGGACTGGAAGAAAAAGAAAAGGGACCCCACCACCTTCTGCAGCGCTTACAAAGAGGTGGTGCCTCTACCATGGAATCTCTCTCCACCATAGGATTGCCTTGACAGGTTGCAATCCTACATCTACTTACCTCAAAGTAAGCTTCATTAAACTCATTGGAGCATATTTCTGAGTAGATATACATAAGATTGCACTACTAAAATGAACTGAAGGTGCAGCCTATGCACATTTAGACAGAAAAAAGTCCTATACCTCACAGCATTCCTCAGTCAGCAAGACTGGGAGAGAAATGCTGGGAGTTGTAGGACTCCCCACCCCCACCCCCTGTCAAACCATGCATAGAAATGCACCCTTAATGTCTTGGTCTTAAAGGGTGGGACAATCAATTGTCACTAAGCAACAGACCATAAGAGTTTTTTAAAGCTATTATACACTATCTTGTCAAAGTCTGGCTAGATTGCTTTTAGTTCATTGAACCAACAGTGAATCAAAGTCTATAAGTAATTTTCTGGTTTCCTGGTTTTTGCACCTGCTACAAAGGGCTAGATATTGGCTGCAGTTCAAAATACTTTTCACAGATGAATATAAATGTAAGAGAGCACTTTTCTAGAAGTGTTCCAGATATATCTAAGCTTCTCTTCATGGTATAGATCCCTATCTGTACCATATAAAAATAAGCCTATGAAACATCCTGTCATCAATTAGGAGGGTTTAATTGATCAAATTAAAGTTCTTAAAAAGCTAACTACTGCAAAGCACAGATAGTACCATTGTTTTCATGAAAGGAACAATATTCCCTTTAAAATAAACTAGTGTGACCAGATACAAAAGAGGACAGGGCTCCTGCAACTTTAACTGTTATGATGAAGAGGGAGTTTCACTAGGTGCTACATGCATATAAATGACACCTGCTGAAATTCCCTTTTCTATACAACTGTTAAAGATACAGGAGCCCTGTCCTCTTTCCATATGGTCACCCTAAGTAAACTGAAAACATTGGGCTAAATCAAACATAAATGAAACTAAACACCAAGTGTTGAGACTTCCACTCATGTAACAGGAGTTTCCCTTCCCACCTAATCTGCTCCAGAGAGTCCCCAAACCTCAAGCAGATTTGGGGGTGCAGGGGATGGGCAGAAGGAGACTGTTGAATGCAACCCACTGAACATTAAACTACTGTTTGCTGTTTCTTCTAGTCATCAAGATATTCCTTCATTAAAACAATGTTTCACTCTATGCACTGTTAATGCCTTGGTTCCCTAGTGTTTGATTTTGCTACTGTGAATGGAGGTGGGGAAATAAAGAGATGAGTCACATAGGTATAGTATAAAATTGGGCCACATTTATTCAAATTAGATCTGCAAAAGACTAACAGGGCGGGCAAGCCAAGGACTCTTATACAAATTCCATGGAGCAATGCTCATCTGTTTGCATGGTAGTGAAGAAATCACAGTGACTTGTGCCCTCTATTTGCGTTAAAAGCAGTAGCCTCCCCATTCCCCATAAATATTGCCAGAGATTCATTACCATACCTCTCTGATAGCTGTACAAAACTCACTCTGCAGTACTTTTTTAAGTGACTGTAGTTTGTGTCCTGGTAATTCTCCAGATTCTTGCAGTTTCTCCAGTAGTTCAATTGCTCTGGCAACATCTGAATAGATAAAAATAAGGGAAAGGGTCAGTGAAGAACATGTTGTGACTTGTATTACTCCTGTTCCAACTACACAGAGGAGTGTATGCTATAATTTTTAAATTGCACAAGGAGATTTTGCCATCCCACAGTTATTTTTTCTGTCTCTACTGAGACGATCAAGTTCGATTCTGCATTTTCAGTTACTTTAAATATGCCTATCTATGTCTGTTGCTGTCAGCTGCAATCCAAGACCCACACAAATATGTGTGGGTGTTGGAAAAGTATCCATATAGCTAAAGGTGTTTTGAAAGTTTTCCTACAACCAGAATCATCCAGCTAACCAAGTACACCCACTTTTGCATGTCATGCAATCCACCAGGCTGAACACAGCCCACCAACTTGCATGGTACAATGCATCCCATGAACAAACCTGGCCTTGGCAGTCTGAAGACAGGAATAAAGGGGGGCTTAATTGAGTCCTCGGGGTGAGCGGGGGCTGCTGATGCATTTTATTCAATCTGGTGGGTCACAAATGGTACAGGCCGATTTTAATAACATTCTAACTGATAAAGATACATTGTTATTTAAGCTGCCATATTCTCCCCATACATTTTTGTGCGATTCAGAAATGGAAAGGAAGGGAACAGGTGATGACTTTCCATCTCTTCCATCACCATAGATGTTTGGCCAATGGGAGCTGAACGCTTTGTTTCCTTTGTATAAATGACTGCAAGGATGAACTTCAGGAGTAAAACGATCAGGGAGGCTGTGGTTAAGAGGGAATAGTTTCACTTGAAAGCCTAGAACAAAGTCAACTCCTTCCTCCATCTTTTACAGTTCTTCTATCTTGGGCCATTGCATAAACAACACCCTACCTTGTCTTTTCCACCCCAAAAGCAGTATCCAAGAATTTCATGATTTTACATAAAACCATAAAGGATCTACTGGACGTAGCCCCAAGCTGAAGCTTTCTTGCTGCCTGAGGCAGGATAGAACACAAGCTGCTACAACTACATGGCACCCTTCCCCAGCATCACTGCTTCACATGCGTCCTTCTGCTGCATCACCTCCCTTCCCCATCGCATGCACACACCCTCTCCTTATGTTTGCTGCTGCCAAGGTTGGCTCTCTAGAGAGCCTAGCAGCTGGAAGAAGTGGCTGAGGGGCTCTTGTGAGACCTGGGCGAGCTCTCGCAAGCGTCCCACCACCACTACTCCATAGAACTAATGCAGCAGTGGCAAAAGTAAAAGGTGGTATGTGGCAAGGGAAACAGAGAGCAGGCAGCTGCTCCAGAGAACCATTTCAGCAGCTCTGTCACTGTGGCAAATGTCATGGCAGGAGAGCAGCTGGTGGGGCTCTCCAGAGCTCCTGCTGGAGGTGGCAGGGCAGGGAGAACAGACCTTCAAGATGGATGGGAAGGGGTGCAATTTGCTACCTCACCCTGTTGTGAGGGCCTCCCTGGCTGAACTTTCCCCAAACTAAACCACTATTGTCTATCATTATAGGATATTAAAATTCTCTCTCTGTGTGTGTGTGTGTGAAGAAATAAAAGACTTTCCAAAACCAGCCAGCTGATTTGATTCAGCATATTAATCCTACTTCATACAAGAGCTTTTATAGTTTTCTTGTGAAATTAGGATAACACCAGCAGACACAATGTACGGCCCACTACATTAAATGCAACCTACCACCCGTTTTTGTGTACTCCCCAGAGCTTGACTCATTCACACATTCACACTCATTTCTGCAGTCTTAAACAGGTAGCAAATAAAAGTTTATTGAGCCCCTGATGGGAGTGGGCATTATCATACATGATAAAATTCCAGTAATAGTTCTGTTTAACTTGAAGCCTTCCAACAAAATTGGTGCAACAAAATTATAATCTAAACCAATTTAGATGAGACATTTCAAGGAAAAAATAGTTTTACTAAGCTTGCCTACCATCTGTCCTGTTTTGTAGAGATCATTTATTATGTAAACTACTCTATCACTCCACTAACAACTGTCTTCATGATACATGACCTATACAAATAATAGACTTCATGCACAAATCTCATTTGCAGAGGCTTCACAAGCCCAAATGCTAGGGATAAGGACTTTTTTTAAAAAAAAATCTAGTCTCTTTCTTTCCTATATTAGCATACAGTTACTTCCAGCTCATTCCTGAAACTCGGTTTAAAAACTCTGTAAATTATAAAAGTATCACGAGTTGGAGAAAAGCTCTCCTTTTAAATTTTAATTCACACATTTGATTTGTATTCTTCTTAGGATATTATCTTATTATGAAATGGAAAACAAGAGGGATACAGCAGTATCATGGTTTTATTGTGATAACTAGAAACTAATCAACGGTAAACATAAGTGTGTGGTACATGCAGAAATGTCCATGTAGCTCTGTAAATATGTGAAAACTAGGTCATCATCTTGTTTGTAACACTCAGCATATTTTTTATGTTTGTTCTGATGCCTTTTAAGCATGTAAGAATTAAAAATAACTCTCTTTTTATCCTCATGCATAGGCAGTAAACCGCCCAGAGAGCTTCAGCTATGGGGCGGTATATAAATGTAATAAATAATTATTATAAATAATAATAATGCATCGCACGAGGCAGCATGCAAGGATCTCTCATTGAACAAATGCCAGTGCTCTGAACTTGGGCACCACTGCTTCGGGGGTAGAAGTGAAAGGCACTCAGTCCGTCACCCAAATTGGTGATTGCTACTCTCAAAACTGATGTCCACTGCTCACCCAGTGAGAGGGATACAAATGCAATAAAGACAATAATGGCATGAAGAATTATTTATTCATATGTACTCCATGTTTGGGTGACAAGAGGATACTTACAGGACTACTTATTATGTCCTTGCTCCACTACCTTCTGAGCAACATACGTAATGTGAAATTTTGATTCTGATAGGCTGGATAGCATAATTATCAACTGTTTCGCCTCTGTTAATAATAAAATATAATGTCTGCACTTTAACCAAAGTTCTGTGTTGGGGAATTTTGTCAGCTAAAGATTCAATTACCATACACGTTTCCCCCAAAGACAAATAACAGCTTCAGGATCTTACAATTCAGATAAGCTGTGGTAATGAAAGCAGAGACAGAACATTGGTCCATCTAACCCTTTCTCCGCTGTGGCACCCCGGTTGTGGAACGAGCTCCCCAGAGAGGTCCGCCTGGCGCCTACACTGTACTGCTTTCGTCGCCAGCTGAAGACCTTTTTATTCACTCAGTATTTTAACACTTAATTTTAACTTAAATTTAAATTTTACTGTTTTAACTCTGTATTTTAATCTTATATCAACTTTGCTGTGTGGTTTTATCCTGGTTGCGCTTTTTATACTGTATTTCGTAATTGTGTTTTAAACTGTTGGGTGTTTTACTGTGGTTTTAATTTTTGTGAACCGCCCAGAGAGCTTCGGCTATTGGGCGGTATAAAAATGTAATAAATAAATAAATAAATAAATAACCCAGTGCTATGTGAGTTGAAATAGTTATCCAAGGTGTCAGGTGTATATCTTTCCCAACCCTGGCACCAAAGATATTTTTAACCAGAAATGTTAGGGATTCTTCTACAAAGAATGTGCTCTCTACTGAGGTAAGGCCACCCACGACAAAAGTATTTCTTTAAAATATCGGGCTGGATCCAGACTTAGTCATACTTCAGGGAGACCCATTGAAATTAATAGGGTTTAAGTTAGTCATAACTAATTTAAATCTCATTGATTTTAGTGGGTCTGCTCTGACTAAGTCTTGAACCAATCCATTTTCTTTGCCTTTTCCAAGCAAAAGATTCATTAATGTTGAACAGCTATGATTCATTGAATATTGCTGGACCTATGAGGCTGAGTTGAGTTAAAGATGTCCAGTTCAGCTGGGCTTACTATGTGGACTGGGTAAACTCGCAATGAGTCAGCCTTAGTTTCCATGTTTACCTAAAAATGGAGGAAATAGTGGCCAAGCTATCTGAATTTTTATGACTGTAAACCACAATGCACATTGAAAGTATAATATATAGATGACGGTGTCTTTTAAAAGGCATGTGAATACAAGCACAGAATCGACACCGGATTTTATCTATCTAGAAGAATAAGAATTATAGCATCCAAGCCATGCAACAAATCCACATCAGAACACACACAATGACAAAACCTTGGACAAGCTAGGCCCATTTCAAACTGGCTTCAGAGCAGGATATGGAGTTGAGACCGCTATGGTCGCCTTAGCTGATGATCTACGCCTGAGTATTGACAGGGGGAGTGTGTCCCTGCTGGTACTTTTGGATCTCTCAGCGGCTTTCGATACCATTGACCATGGTATCCTTCTGGATCGCCTGAGGGGACTGGGAATCAGAGGCATTGTGCTTCAGTGGTTCCAGTCCTACCTCTCGGGCAGGTTCCAGATGGTGATGCTTTGGGATAGCTGCTCCTCAAAGAAGGAGCTGCTGTGTGGTGTACCACAAGGTGCCATCCTTTCCCCAATGCTATTTAATATTTACATGAAACCGCTGGGAGAGATAATCCAGAGGCATGTGGTGGGGTGCTATCAGTATGCTGATGACACCCAAATATATTTCTCTAGACAACAGCATCAGCTAAGGATAGTGTGTCTCCTCTGAATGAATGCTTACAGATGGTAATGGGCTGGATGAGGAAAAACAAACTGAAGCTGAATCCAGACAAGACGGAGGTGTTTGCTGTCAAAGTTCATAACCTGGGTTTGGAGGTGTGTCAACCAGTTCTGGATGGGGTTACATTCCCTCTGAAAGACTGAGTTCGCAGCTTGGGGGTGCTTCTGGATCCATTGCTCCAAATGACAGCCCAGATAGATGCGATGGCCAGAAGTGCCTACTATCAGCTTCGGCTGATATGCCAGCTGCGCCCCTTCCTAGAGTTGGAAGACCTAAAGACGGTAGTGCATGTGCTGGTAACTTCGAGGCTCGACTTCTGTAATGCGCTCTACATAGAGCTACCTTTGTGCCTAGTCCAGAAACTTCAACTAGTTCGAAATATGGCAGCCAGGCTGGTCACCGGTACACCTAGGGGTGACCACATTACACCAGTTTTAAAATCTCTTCACTGGCTGCCAATTAGTTTCCAGGCAAAGTATAAAGTGTTGGTTATCACCTTTAAAGCCCTACATGGTTTGGGTCCATGCTACCTGCGGGATTGCCTTCTCCTGTACAATCCGCCCCACACACTCAGGTCCTCTGGGAAGAATTTACTCCAGTCAACAAAAACAAGGCAGACAACTATTACCCAGAGGACCTTTTCTTCTGCCGCTCCCGGATTATGGAATTACCTGCTGGGAGAGATTTGCCAACTTAACAGTCTTCCAGATTTTAAGAAAGCTATAAAGACTTGTAAACCGCCTAGAGTTGTAAACCGCCCAGAAAGCTTTGGCTGTTGGGTGGTATATAAATGTAATAAATTAATTAATAAATAAATACTGATCTCTTCTGGCATGCCTATCCAGTTGAGTTTTAAGATGCCTTTTAATACAGTGCTGCTTTTAATAATGTATTAGTTTTAAATGTTTTAATCAATTATATGTATTTTATGGCATTTGCATTTGTGTTGAACCCTGCCTCGATCCAGAGGGAGACGCAGGTAACAAATAAATAAATCAATATATTATTATTATTAAGTACTTTTGAAACCAATCATCCCTTTTTAGGAGTATGGATATCCACATGCATTGAGCAAGAGAGATGCTTGGCTATACTAGAAAATATGTTATATAATGAAGATTAAATGCTGATAAGAGTATGGCTCTTCTGTGATTAGAAATAATACTCAAGTATAACTTTTATTGTGCAGATTCTACTGAAATGTTGTGGCTGGAGTGTTCTAAATTATAAACGTTTCTTCTTGTAACCACAAAAAAGCCATGGAGGTATGTTAAACACTATATCTTACTCTACATGAAAAGGTTCCAAATGTAGATAATGAGTGTACAAAATTAAAATCCATATTATGAGATAGCGGATGGTTTGGGATTTTTAATCTCCAGGCTCTCCAGTGATGTAATGGTTTAGGATTTTTCATTATTCCTAGTATTGCACAAACTCAATAAAAAAATCCATTTCCTCAGATGACCAATGAAAGCATTTAATGTCTGTACTTGAATTAAAAGATCCACTGCTTAAAAGCAAACCCACTGAAATAACCTACCAAAATGAGAAATGGGAAAGAAAAAGAAAAGAAAAGTAGAATTCTGATACAACCCCCTCAAATCTTTGTAGTATTCCAGTTTGAGGGTTGTTGTTATAGGTTTCTGTCATCTTATTTTGAATGTTCATATTCAGGTTTCATTTTAATACTCTAGTCAGGTCTCTCTTTTTATTCTTTAACTCTATGTTTTGACACATCCACCCTATTCATAAGTTATTTGCATTCACAAGAAGAAAATTGAGTTGAACTATGTGACTTAGAACTTTTCAAATTTCTTAGGATATAGATTTGAGAAGAGGATGAATTATTGTCGACAAGTTTGCATTATTTCGATGTCATACTCTCATGTATTAATGCCTGAATGATTCTTGATTAAATCGTCTCTGTGTCTCATTTGCCTTGTTTACAACTAAGAGTTTTGATGAAAGTTTAATGGCCAATGTGACAGTACTGTTCCTTTTACATATCAAAGCAACTACAGTCCACTAAAGATGATTTAATGCAAATAAGAAGTAGATCAGATCTGTAATTTGCTGAAACAGCTAACCCTAGGCCATCCATTATTATTATTATTATTATTTATTTATTTATTTATTTATATAGCACCATCAATGTACATGGTGCTGTACAGATTACACAGTAAATAGCAAGACCCTGCCGCATAGGCTTACAATCTAATCCAAAGGGTGATCATGCATATACATGAAAACCTCTATGATATTTTGTCTAGGTTAATTAACGCTGATCCACATGAACATTGATGGCCCTATATAAATAAATATTATTATTAATAATATTCTTAATGAAGGACCATCAAGCCCAGTGCCAGCTGCATTAGCCTCTGAAAGAAGAGAGCAGCTTCCCTCCTTCCTTCCAGCCACCAATGCAAACAACAACTGCAAAGCCAGCTTCAAGAGACTGCCTGCCTCTCCTTGTTGTGGATCCCTGGCAAGGTCAGATCCCTGGGTGCCCGGACCACAACCATCATTTACTGCTGAGAAAAGACTAGATCCAGCTTCTGAAGCACTGCAGTTAAGATACAGGCAGTCATCCCTTTTCTCTGCCTTCTCTCCCTCTCATTAACACACAGTACATATCAACAACAGTTTAATGTTATTTTGGGTGCTGCAATTATGAGGGCATAACCTTGCTCTGTACATTAATTAGCAGCAAAGAATAATTCTAATTAACTGCTCTCCTCAAAGGTCTCAAAATGCCTCATGCTAGGCCCAGTCAAATAAACCACAGATATTTTCAAGTCAATGTATATGTGTATTTGAGGGCACTGAATTTTACTACTCATAATAAAGCCATTGGATTGATTCCAGGTTTAATCATTCTTGGATTAGAACCACTGAAATGAATAGGGTTTAAATTATTCATGGCTAAAATAAATCTCACTGATTTCAATAGGTCTACTCTAAACTTGACTGAGTCTGGAGCCACCCACTATGTATTGGCACTTAATAAATTCACTGGCAGCGCTTGTGGCTAATTATATGTTTCACTTCTCTCCTTACATTCTGCTATGCTTCTCCCCATTCTCAGTTTCTCCCTTACTATACTCCATCATTCAGCCTTACCCACTAAATGCCATGTGATCTTCTGCATTCCAAATCCCTTAAACCCTGGAACATCTGCAATTCAATCTCCCGGTTAGTTGCATTGCTGCACGTTCTCTGCTCTGCCAGTACAGCTCCATGCAAGCTAAATGGCAATGCCTGTGAGATTAAACTGTAAAGTGATTAACATTTCCATTATTTTGGAGATGTATTTTGCGTAACAGAGGAGTCCTAAAATACAGTTTTGCAGGTAGGAAGACATATGCTGACAGAAATTAAAGAAAGTAATTCCTGTGCTTGAAATTCAAGTAATCTCCCAACGTTAAATTAGCCTACAGGCATTAAAAAAAAAAACCTTTACGCTTTAAATTGCTTAATGCAAATTTTGCACAGGATATATGTGTAAATGTCACTGTTGTGTTTGAGAAGAAAATAAAGCATGGTTTTATCTTATTAAGGTCCAGGGAAAATGAAATACTACCAATCAATGGAGAAGATTTGCAGTGCAATCCTGTACTCATGTTACAGAGGCTGAACAAGGATAGGGTTGCAACTAAATCCCCTTCACCAGAGTAACTCTATGTTACAGTGGCATGCTACTATGCTACTAACTTAAGTGCATTTAACTAATATACTAGGGTGTAACTTTAACTACAAAGGGATAAGGGAGAAATAGGTGGGTGGGTGGGCAGGATGAGATGATTATAGGAGAGACCGCCTTATCTTCATCCTTGACAAAATCCTGTGTGCCAGTTATGACAGCAAAACTGCTATCAAAATTTTTAAGGCAGGAGAAGTTTTACTCAAGAGATGACATAGGGTAAATCTGCTATTTGCACACATGGGATCTATGTAATGGTTGATTGCTATATTACAATAAAATGGTTTGGCTGACAAAGGGGGTCCCTATTGCCACAAATCCCCAAATGCAGAGGGGCCACAACTCAGTGATGAGAGCTTATGCTTTGTATGCAGAAGGTCCCAGTTCTATCCTCAGCATCTCCAGCTAGGCCTGGAAAAACACCTGCCTGAAACCCTGGCGAGCTGTTAACAGTCAGTGTCAATAATACTGGGCTACATGAACCAATGGTCTGACTCAGTATAAAGCAGCTTGCTATGTTCCTAGATACCCCTCTCATATCATACACTAAGAACAGCTCTGCGGAGAATACAGCCACATTTTGATGGTGAACACCCATCATTCTACTCTTAATAGTTGATCAAACAACCACTTCTGGTCTTTACCTATTTGAAAGGTAAGAACCAGGACTATGCAAAATGCAAGGCATTCAAGAGATGAGTTGTGGTACTAGGCAGCTATCTACGTGAGGCCATTTGTCCTTGTAACCCTCAGTCTTGTAAGCCAGGTACATTGCTGCAGGGATATGCATGCATTTCTTCCTGGTTCCCTCTCCCAGGAAACTGTGGACTGCAATTGAACTTGGAGTCCCTTGTCTGCTGATGATCTTAGTGACTGGGCAGGTTGGTAAGGGAGAAGGTGCTTTCTCAGGTATCTTGGTTCCAAGTTGCTTTGTACACTAGTACCAAAACCTTAAACCTGGCCCAGTAGCAAATCAGCAGCCAGTGCAGTTCTCTCAGCAAAGGAGTTACATGCTGAAAAGGGGCAGCTCTTGATAACAACCGAGCTGCTGCATTCTGCAGTAGCTCCAGCTTCCAGAGCAGCCTTAAGGACAGCCCCACATAGAGCACATTGCAGTAATCCAGTCTTGAAGTTACTAACGCTTGTACCACTGTGGTCAATCTATCCCTGTGTAGAAGAGGCCATAGTTGGTAAACCAACCAAGCAGCTGTGGAGCTTACAAACAACCTAGATTTGACCTTTTTTTGCATTCCGTAGTGCTCCAGGTGCCGCCACCCCCCATTGAATCCCCCAATTTCAAAACTTTTTGGGGGATGTCCAGCATACTGTACCTCATAGGAGGAGTTCTAGGGGCAAAAATAGCCCCAGTTCTCCCCATGTTTTGCACCTTTGAATTAAATAAAATTAGTGGGTGGCACCTGTGTTGCTAAAACTCTGTGGGAGTGGCATTCACTGTTATACTAGTTCTTTTTTCTACTGCTATTACTATAGTTTCAACACTGCTGAAACATTGAAAGTGTGTCTAGGATACTGGCTAGTTTCACTGATATAAGGTGGCAGCAGCCATCTTAAATAGACTATTGGGTTGCCTTGTTCAGCTGCAGTCCTAACACTTACTAGATATAAGTCCCATGGAATTCAGTGGGATCTAGTGAGAAAACATGCAGAAGATTCAGCTCCATAGCTATTGCTTGTCATTACTTAATCCACATGAAACAGTTGGCAGATCCAAGAACAATGTCACTTCCTTTTGACATTTCCTTGATGTTTTTCTGGCAACAATTGTTTGCCATTGTTGATACCACTTCATGCAGTGTCAATCTTAGCATTCATTTACACAATATTAGGAATAATAATAATAATTTTATTATGCAAATACATTGATCATTGAACTGTTACTATTTTTTCCAAGTTCATTTGGAATGTCAACAAATTTTAAATTTGAACAAAATTTTCATTTGTAAAATTCAAAACAACAGACTGTTGGAATATCGCTATTAATTAAATTTTGACATAAATCTACACTTATTTTGAGGCTTATTAATACTGTGAGCAATTTCTTAAAGTATGTTCTCATACCTATGTAATAGGTGGTAGCTTTCCCTTGATATTTAATTATTTTACATATGTTCTGTTTTTGCATAGGGCTTCCAGTTGATACATTTCAATTCCTTGCTACACACTCTCATGAAAGCTCCAGCAGCATCCTAAATGTAAAAGGAAGAATTGTAATAGCATTTAATTTGATCTAGTCTTTAAAAATAGTAATGACTTGAAAGGCAAAGGGTAATGATTGTGTGATAGCAATGCTTTCCTTTGAAAAAGCTGTGCTTTCTAATGGATCACCATCTGTTCAACCTTTTGCCAGGAAATATTTATCCTGCTTAATGTAGCCACCACTGGGGTGGAGCTATAAATTACACACAGAGTTCCTAAATTCTTAGAAGAAAGATACATTCTCCCTCCTAAGCAATGTTCTCCCCCCACTTTTTAAAAAATCTTAATACTTATACTTGAACTAAACTTTTCTCTCTTTGATTTGAGTAATATAACTCACACATTTCAGGAATCAATCTTCAGTAATATCATTATGGTACAAATTCTTCTGGTCTTCCTCTGAATCCAACAAAGTACAGGCTGTCTAAATTTAAACTGAGATTAACAGGTTTCTTTTTACATTGAATGTAAAGCAGGAACTTCTCTGTGTTGTGTTTGGAACCTGTTGTAATCCTCTACAGATAATTTATTTCTAACCAAGGCACTGCCTTTAATCATCCCCAAATCAAGTACAAGACTTAAAAATTCTTAGGAAGCTTTCAGGCACACTCTATAAAGATTAAAAAAGAAATGCTTTAAGACTCTTGACCCTTGTACATGGACAGAATTTGATTTCATTCCCTAAGGCTGCAATCCTATATACACTTACCTGGGAATAGGTCCTACTGAACCCATTTGTGCTTACTTCTGAGTAGACATGCATAAGATTGCATTGCAAAATGCACAAATAAGTGATGTTAAAAAGCAAATAAGAAAGTTATTTTTTTCATCTATTTCACATTAACAAAGCACAATGTTCCTTTGCGCAGAAAGCTCATTAGGGGCAATGCCAATGTTTTCAGGGTACATATTTTACCAACATAATTGCAATCCCTAATGTAGCAGAGGGTATGAAATGCAGAACATTAAAACAACAACCACAACTTCGGTGTTTTCTGCATTGTAACTTAACTATAGCAATGAAGAATTAGATAGGATTCTTCAGCTGTAGTCTCAAAGATGACCATGTGATATTAGAACAGGCATTCCACAGAGGGTCAAGTATGGTATAAAGATTAGAATGCAACTCTAGAAGCAGGGAGACCCAGCCTTGAAGCTCACTGGGAGATCTTGGGGGAGCCACAACTTCTCAGCCAAACCCACCTTTTATTTATTTATTTATTTATTTAAGGATTTTTATGCCGCCATTCAGCCAACAAAGGCTCTCACGGCGGCTTACAAAAGTATTTCTTGACAGTCCCTGCCCACAGGCTTACAATCTAAAAGACATGACACAAAAGGAAAAGGGATTGGGAGGGAGGAGGAGGGGGAGGGGGAAAGCAAAGCAAATTCAGGCACTACATTCTTAGTTGCAAAGTTCAGCAGTGACAGTTGGCAGCAGGAGGGAGGGGGCTCTCAGCTGGAGCTGGACCCAGGCATGGTGGAGAGGTGCCTGGCTGCTGCTTCCTCCCTCATTGGAGGCCTCTGCAGAGACAGTTGGCAGCAGGAGGGAGGGGGCTCTCAGCTGGAGCTAGACCCAGGCACAGTGGAGAGGTGCCTGGCTGCTGCTTCCTCCCTCACTGGTGGCCTCTGCAGAGACAGTTGGTAGGGTTGTAGGGTTAACAACCTTAAAGGGTTGTTAGGAGGATAAAAGGGGAGAGGGAAGAACTATGTACTACATTACCTTGAGCTCCTTGGAAGAAAGGTGGAACAGAAATGTACCTAATAGTCAGTACCAAGAACAATGATGTCTTTACTCCCTATGCAAACAACAGTAATATCAAACTAGAAGTCTATAGGCAAGCAACTGAGTAGATAATTTACATAATTGTGGTGTTCTGTACCCCACTCCACCTCACTGCTCTCTACAATTAGCAGGTCACAAGGCAGAATCCACAGTGGTTAAAATTTCCTTTATATGCAATGCTAAAGATGTAGGTCTTTCTGAGTATATAGATATGGTAGCCATATGCCTGCATTGACTCCCTAGTCTGTAGTCACCAAAGCATTTTCTTCAGGCCACTGTGTCTTCCTCCTGCCCTACTTTTATATTTCTCCACTGTTTAATCTGCCCATTTCCTTGCCTTTGGCCTCTCTGGCCCTCAGTCTCTTACCTCTGGAGATATCTGAGGGCTCAATCTCAGCCAAACTGATACCTTTTCCTTTTCTCAAAGAAACCAGGCTGCAAATATTCTGACAGTTTTGGAATATGCGTGAATATTCCATGGCATAGCAGAAGCTCAGCCAATCAGAACCAGAAACTTCACCACAACATCATACAATACAGATTGCTATCAGAAGCACAGGAACTTTCAACCCAGTTTTGGGTTTTGTACATGTGCAAGCCTTTTCTTGTCTTGTGAGAGCCTATTTTACAAAGATTTTATGGAGAAGGAAAATAAAGAACCATCATCAAAAAGAAATCTGTAGCACTTCTACTACTGTAGTTGATAGATCAGTAGAGAGCAGTTATAAATAACAAAGAATACACTGAAGATGTTAGCTACTGGCAATATTAAACAGCTAAGTAAATAAATAGCAATGAATAGTGGACACCCCAGATCATATAAATCCAATAACTCCTTAACACACATTAAAGACTACCCATTTCAACTTGAGTATTCAAACCATGATTTTAACAAGCAAATCCCACTTCTATTTCCTTCCACCATATGCTTATGAGCTTCCTCCACATTAATGATCACTGGTCTGGACCAGAGATTTATTTGTGGTGACCAGATCTTCTTTCAGAAACTGCCATCTTGGTGTTGGTACCCCAAGCCCCTATTGATGATCCAATAATGATCCAACCAAAAACTACAGCATCTTGGGCAAGCTTTTGAGATCTACAAGTCTCTTCCCCTGGCAAGATACAACGAAAAGCGGGGGTGGTGGAGGGGAGACTCACTTGATGTTGGAAGTCATGAAGTGCTTAAGTCTGTACCGTCAGAGTCTTAAGACTTCATGACTTCAACATCAAGTCAACCTCCCCCCACCCCAACCTTACACTTTTTGCAGCATCTTGCCTGATGAAGAGATCTGGCGATCTCGAAAGGTTGCCCACAGTTCCGTGCATTTGGGGTCAGGCAAAAGCGATTTTGCCTGACCGCGGATCGCGTAAAAATAAAAGTTTCAACCCTTCCTTTCCAGTCCCTCCCGCTTTCATTTCGCCCCTCTGCATTCACCTATGCCCAACTCCGTGAGCTTGGCTCAAGTCCTCTGTGCTGATACGGGGGAGCAAACGGTCATGCCACCTCAGCTGCCGCTGGGCGTTCGCATTCTCCATTGCCCTTTCTGTCCGACAAGAGGCGAACCCGGGACTCCGGGGACGGGGGCAGCGGGGCGGGAGTTTACCCACGAGATCAGTGAGCCGCTGCTATCGGGCGGGCAGTGCTGCTCCTTTGGCTCCGTGGGTGCCAGCGTGGGCTAACACAGCCCTCCCAGCCAAAGGCAGCGGGCACGCAGGGCTCTTCTTGAGGATGTCTTTTCAGAAGGACCGGGAGCCTTTTGCGGCAGCGGCACTGAAATGGCAACGGGCAGAGAAAGCATCCTTCTCCGAGGCTGCCCCCGCAAGGGAGGCAAAGCGGGGGAAGGTGGCTGTGAGCCGGTGGCACCGGGCGCTGCCGCGCTTTACCTCTGTCCAGAGTGAGCGGCTGGACCACTGTCAGCGTCGTCGCCATGTCTGTTGCGCCGCCGAGGCTGAAATGACGCCGGGCTCCAGCATCAGGCTAGAGTGTGATTGGGAGCGGGAGGAGGACGAGGGTGGGGCTATGGGAGGAGGAGGGGTGGGCAAGGTGGTGGTGGGGAGGGAGAGGCGCATGGCGTGTGGGTGGAGGGGGGAGCAGCGAGGACAGGCGCGAGGGAGCGAAGGAGCGCGCCCTCCCGCAAGGGCGATGCTTGGAGGCGCCGACGCCGCGGAACCACAGGGTTTGTTGTTCGCCGAGCGGGAATAGAGCAGCAGGCAAGGGTCATCCCGAGGCCACGTGCATCCCTGGGCAACGGCTAGGGCGTTAGCTAAGTTTGGGGCAGACGCACGTGCAAAGACTCATGGGAGCAGCCTCGAGGCACCCCAGCGCCGCTAACCCTCTTCTTCTCCCCGTCCGTCGCCTCAGAGAGAGCCCACATCAAAGTCTGCCACCTCGAGCCGGAGCAAACAAGGCGGAGGAGCGCGCAGCGCAAGGGAGATAGCCCGAAATTAGCCAAGTGAGTGGGCCCCGCAAGCTGCTTAATGCTGTGCAAGGGGGTAAGACGAAAAACGAGGTCCCCACAAGGGGTTTCTAGCCAACATGACAACTCGAAATCAGTTGGAAACAAGAAGGTGAATCAAAGGATCCCAGGAGGTTGCCCTCGCCAACAAACGAGTCCACCTGTGTGACTCTTCAGCATCCGCAGATCAAGTAACTCACATCATGCAGGCAGCCAAGACAGAGGACTCAATACTGAAGGCCACAGTCTGCAATGTGCTTACAGAGCACAGAAGCCTTCCCCTGGGGATGATGGGGCCTTAGTCCATTTCTGGAAGCCACAGGTTGGATTAAATTCTAGAAGAGTAGCTGCGGTAGTCTGCTGCAGGCTGTTGCGATACCTTATACGGTTAAGATATGTGGCACAAATTTTAATAGACAAGGGCCTGTTTCATGAGCTGCAAAGTTCTACATGTAGAAATGTTCACACAGAAGAGGCATAGACTGACCTATGACTGTGCACCCAAAGACTAAGGATTCCTTTAAACGAGTGGTTTATTGCACATTGATAATTGGCCATTCATGGAAGTTTTCAGGTCAATTTCATGACATTGTTAACAACCAGGACACCTCCCACTGAATGCTCTGGAAATCTCAAGATAAAAAGAACTGGTTTTAAAGTGAGATTTATTTCTTTATTTCTTTATTTATTGCATTTCTATACTGCTCAATAGCTGAAGCTAATAATAGCCAGGAAACAGCAAGATCTTGTTGGCCCTCTCCTCCCATGTAATTCAGCCCATAACAGTCGCGCCAGAGAACCAGGAGGCACAAAAGCCCCGGGTAAACTACTCTCTCTCCCTTAATGTAGAGATGCTCTAACTTTCTAATAGACAAAGAATTAGGGCTTCCCTAAGTGATCTACTCTTTGGACACTGTATTAATAAGGACAGGAATCTTCCAGAGACATCACCTAACCCAGTGTCCCCCCAACCTTGCACCCTCCAGATGTGTTGGACTACAACACATCATTCCCAACCAGCATGGCTATCGATGGGATTATGGAAGCTGTAGTCCAACACATCTGGAGGGTACCAGGCTGAGGAAGTGTTACCTGACCCTTTCATTTCAGAGGCTGGCTAGTCCCCAGTGCCATTTAACAACACTATCTGTGTCAACTTAGAACTAATCTCATCTAAATTCAAAGACACTCATTCCCAAATAAGTGTAGATAAGATTGCAGACTTCACATATAATATATTTTATCTTCTACGCACCCTTCTAAGAAAAAGAGTTGGGGGATTGGAATTTCCCAAACGTTTCCTTAGAGCAGAACTACCTTGCCTGGACCCCACTGGCAACAGATGAGGTTTTGGTATAGCAAAGCTAACGTTCAAATGCTGCCTTTTCAGAACTGCAGTCCTGCCTGGGAGAAATCACTTCAGTTCTTCAAACCATGACATTTACATAAGGCAAACAAAAAAAAAAGGTTTTTCAGATTTGTCTGACATATAGCACACCTTTCTGCAGCTTTCTGCCAAGTATAAAAAGAACTGTTTGGAACAAGGTGTGTGTGTGTGTGTGTAGGCTCAGCCATTCCAAGCCTCTTATACCTGATATCAGTGCTATTTGTCTTTTGGAGACACACCCAACTGTTTAGTTATGGTAGAAGGCACCAATTTAATGCAGCTGGTTAAATTTTTACAAAGAAGACATTTTAAGAATATTTCTCTGTGCAATGTTCCATGTATTGCTGGGGCTGAAGTTATGTGGACATCATGCAGACAAAATTAAGCATGTTCCTTTGAAACCAGTGGCTCTCATTGGTACAGAACAATGCTTAACTTCTTTTGTATTGTGCTTTATATGGTTAAATGTATTTACCAAAGAAATTCTCTCCTGTAGAAAAATGGTTTATATTCTGTTTATAGTCCAGTCCTATGAATCTATCTCTGGCAGTTGCAATGTTAACTGCTCTGGCAGTTGCCATATACCACAGAAACCTAAGTGGGATCCTGTGCTTGCCAAGTAGGGTACAGCTAGCCAAATCTGTCTCACTTGGCAACTATTGCTACCCATAAAAAATGAACTGGTCTACAATGATCAGATTCCCAAGCCACTCATGTAGCATTTATTTTAGGTTATGGTATGCAGAACCATCAATCCTGCCAGTGCTATGCAAGGAAACTTCTTTATTTTACCACCAGAGGAAAACATCATTGTAGCTACATTGATAACTTACGTTATACAACACTGGGGCCAGGGCCTTGTGGATGTACAAAGCTACAACTGTACCATTGTGCTTAGAACTGAAGCTATAAATGGCAGTTCCAGTGAACTGGACTATTAAAAGAGTCAAAGATTAATTAAGGGTGGGGAACCGCTGGTGCATGGGTTGAATGTGGGCCGTATCTTCTCTCATTGATCCCATCCCCTGCACAACTCTCAAGCATTTACAGGAGCTTTTTTCTAAGCCTAATTGTCATGGGGCACTTTTGGGCTGGCAGCTGGGGAGGTTAATGCTTCCCTGCATACTGCAACCCCAATCTCCCATGTGATGAGCAACATTGCCCCGTATGAATGCGACCTTTCTTTCTAAGCGTAATTGTCATGGGTGTTTATAGGGAGGAGGAGAAGGCAGTTGAGCTCTTGAACTACATGGGATCCTAGTTTTGAACTAAGAAGAATGTATTTAATTGGGGGCGGAAAGTAAACACCTACTATGACAATTCTGTTGTACCTAGGTTTGCATTTTTTTATCACTAACACTACAATCCTACACCTGCCTATGCAGAAGTAATCACAATTAAGCCCATGTAAGTGTGTATAGCAGCCTTCTCCAGACTGCTACCATTCAACATGCACTGGACTGCAAATCCCAGCATCCCCCAGCCAACATGGCCATTGGCCATGCCACCATGGAATTGATGGGAGTTATTTATATATTGGATTTTTTTATCCTGTCTTTCTATCAAGAGAAATGGCACTCAAGGTGGCTTACAATCAGAAATAAAGCTTAATTTAAAAGATAATAAAAACAGCTACATTAAAATACAAGTAAAAACGCAACAACAACAACAACAGAATAAAAACTGCATCCAGTCCTACGGACCCACTTAAATGCCAAATGCCTGTTTGAATAAAAAGGTCTTTGCCTTTTTATTGCAGCTCAACACATCTGAACGGCACCTGGTTGGGGAAGGCTAGTGGGTAGGTTTGCTGTTTTAAGGAGGAATCCTATATGCTCAGAGTCTCTGCTTCATCTTATGCCCTCTCAGCTATTGCCATCTGGGTGGAAGTCAGGAGAAGGCAGTTTTTTTGTTGTTATTTTTCCTTTGTCCATGGGAAAAACATTCCCTCCCATTGCCTGCATATCTAAGGGCTTCTCTACACAAGGCTTTTATCATGCATTTGTGATTGGTCACTCACAGACATTTGGTGTCCTTTACATGATGCTGTCAACCTCCCGGGCATTTCCCTTGCTTTATAACCTTTATCTTGTCTTTTTTTTTTATGAGGAAAATGCACTATTTTTTTCTGGATGGCACTCCAATGGCTCCATGTAATTGTGCAATTCTGTTATATCTCAGCTATACCACATTGCCATCTAGTGGCTTTTTTTTTTTTTTTAATAATTTTTATTCATTTTCAACACTATATAAACATAGATAAACATTTCCAAAATATAACTAAAACAAACACAATAAGAAAAAAAAATACATCAAATATCTGCTGTATACATATTGAATAATTGTTGAGTACAAATATCAAAAACTATTACATATGCCTTATCACACTACAACATCTTCGTTCTTAACATAAAAGTGCACCCCCCACCTCGGGATCATTCTTGAGTCCAAAATCTAATCGTTTCTTCTGCTGGTGGTTTCCCACTTCCCTTAGTAAACACAAACACTAGGAACTGTTTCCAGATTCCTTCGAACTCATTTATTTTAGTTACGCCTTTTCTCCACTTAATATTACATGTCAGTTTATCATTAATGGCTATGTCCCATACTTCTTTATACCATTCCTCAATAGAATATTCCCCTTGAATCTTCCAGTTCCTAGCTACCATCAATCGTGCTGCAACCAGCATACTCGATATCATCTCTATAGTTTCTTTTCCACACTTTATATCTTCAAATAGTGACAGCAATGCAATCTTTGGCGTTTGTTCTATTTTCATTCCCACTATTTCTTCAATTTCTGAGAACACCATCTTCCATAATCTTTGTACATATTTGCATTGCCACCACATATGTAAATACGTTCCTTTTTCCCCACAACCTCTCCAACAATTTGCTGAATGTTGATCACTTATCTTATTCAATCTAACCGGGGTTAGGTACCACCTCCATAAAATTTTAAAATAATTCTCCTTTATTCTTACTGATAAACTTCTCAACACTCTTTGTTTCCATAGTCCCTCCCAGCTCTGTCGCCCTATTTGTATCTTCAAATCTGATTCCCAAACCATTTTCTCTGTATTCTCTCTAAACTCCTTCTCTAACAATATTTTATATATTTCACTCATTAATCCTTTTGAAACTATACTACCTCCTTTTCCTTTCTCCTTACTTACTACTAATTCTTCAAACCTCGTCATCTTTCTGCACATTCTATTATCTTTAATCCACTTTTTATTCCATTGTTCTAATTGACCATATTCTAGCCAAGATAGCTTCTTCTCCTTTAACAAATTTTCCATATCCTCTCTTGTTTTAATATCTCTTACCCAATCCTTTAATTTTATTTTATTTTTCTCTTTTAATATTTTACATAATCTGCCCTTTAGATCCTCTGGGAAATTCTTTAACATTATTATCGGTGCTAAGGGAGAGTTGCTCGGAAGCAGCTTCCCTTTAAATTTACTCCAAATTTCCCATTGAGTCCTCAGGAGTGGATTATCTATACTTCCAACCCACTTTCTTCCTCCATCTTTAAAAAAAACATTCTCCAAATTCATCTCTACCTTACTTATGATTTTTTCCTCCATCCAATATAAATCTCCTACTCCCATAATTGCTTCTACAACATGTCTTAATCTATTTGCTACGTAGTATAATTTTATGTTTGGGAGACCCATTCCCCCCTTTTTTTGGCTTAGGTACCAATTATTTTTATTCACTCTTGCTCTCTTTTCTCCATTACAATATTTATTAATAATATTTTGCCAACTTTTTATCTCGGTTTCTGATATTTTTATAGGTAGCATCCTAAATACAAAATTAATTTTAGCTAATATCTTCATTTTTATCAAAGCTATTCTCCCAAACCAAGATAAATTTAATCTTTTATATTTCTCCAATTTCTCTAGTACCTCCTTCTTTAACCTCATTAAATTTTCCCTTTCTAAATTCTCTAGATTTTTTGTAATTTTAATTCCCAAATATTTAATCTCGTTCTTAACTTTCAATTCCATTCCCTTAAATTCCCAATCCTTTTCTTCCTTCTTAGTATAGTTAAACAACATCATCTCTGATTTAGACCAATTTATTTTTAACCCTGTAATTTCCTCAAATTCCCTCAACTGATATTTAATTCTTTCTAATTTTCTTAATGGATTCTTAATGGTCAATAAAGTATCATCCGCAAACATGTTTAACTTTATTTCCCTTACCTCTCCAATTCCTTCTAACTCTTTATCCTCCCTTAGTGCCTTCGCCAAAACTTCCATAACCATTACAAACAGGACCGGCGAGAGCGGACATCCTTGTCTTGTTCCTCTGGCTAGTCGTATCTTTTCAGTAAGTCCGTCATTTACCACCACTACCGCCGTATTTTGGGAATATAGCTGTTCTATTACATTTTTAAATTTATTTCCAAATCCCAATTTATCTATAATACTCTTTAGTGCCTGCCAGCTCACACAATCAAAAGCTTTAAAAATATCTAATGCCATAATACCTGCCTTAATATTTGCTTTTTTTATTACATTTATTACATTTAAAACTCTACCCACTAAATTATGCATATGCCTTCCTACCACAAACCCACATTGATCTGCTCCTATATATTCTGCCAAAAATTTATTTAGTCGTTTGGCCATAATAGATGTAAAAATTTTAGCATCCTGATTTATTAAAGAAATAGGTCTATAAGAATCGGGATTAGTCAAGTCTTTATCTGGTTTTGGGATCAGAATTATCACTGAATGTTCCCATGATTCAGGTATCTTCTCTCCTGATAATATCCTATTATAAAGTTCCATTAATTTTGGAACTAAACAATCTTTGAAGACCTTATAATATTCTGGACCCAAACCATCTGCTCCTGGTGATTTACCCACTTTTAACTTATCAATAACCTCTTCAACTTCTCTTTGAGTTATTACTGACTCCATTAACTCCTTATATTCTGATTTTATTTCCTTCTTTATAAACCTTCCAATATACTCCTCCACCTTTTCTTGTTGAATTTCTTTACCCTTGTACAATTCCTGATAAAATTCCTGAAAATTTTTTATTTTAACTTTCATTGCATGACAATAATTCCCTCGGCTATCTTTCAACGTTTCTATCCCATTCCTCCCTTTTTCTTTTTGTGTGAGCTTGGCAAGCAACCTCGAGTTCTTATCACTGTTTTCAAAAAAATCCCTTTTCATATACATTAAATTCTTTTGAATCTCTTCTATATTTAAGTTTTCTAATTGTTTCTTCTTAGCTTGTATTTCCACTAATTTATATTTATCTTTACCTCGCCAATATCTTTCCTCCAAGTTTTTAATTTCTATCTCTAACTTTTCCTGTTCTGCACGTTGTTGTCTTTTTAAGCTACATGTTTCTCTAATACAGATTCCTCTTGCTACAGCCTTCATGGTGTCCCAAATGACTGACCCAGCTGTTCCTCCTTTTTCATTAATTTCCCATGACTCCGACAATTCCTTCCGAATTTTATCTACTATTTTATTGTATTTCAATATCTTTGTGTTCAGCTTCCATCTATATGCCTCTTTATAATCTTTCTTAACTGTAAATTCTAAACTTAACAAGGCATGATCAGTTACTTTTATTATCCCCATTTCCATTTTACAAATCCTCGTTGCAAAGTCTTTTGAAACAAATATATGATCTATCCTGGAGTATGTATGATGAACTGGGGAAAAGTATGAAAATCCAGGCCTATTCCCGTTAAGTAATCGCCACGAATCTAAATAATCATTTTCTTTTACTAATTTATTCAATATAGTCATATTGTTCCTCTTTTCAGCATTAGTGGGATTTGACCTGTCCCATTTATTATCCATAACCATATTAAAATCCCCAGCTAATATAGCATACCCCTCCTTAAATTCTTCTATTTCTTTAAACAACTTTATAAAAAACTCTCTATGCCTCTCATTTGGGGCATAAACATTAATCAAAGTATAGACCTTTCCCTCAATTTTACCTTTTAACATAAGATATCTACCCTTATCATCCTTTTTTACTTCTTCTAATGTAAACCCACTTTTTTTTGAAATCAAAGTGGCCACTCCATTTTTTTTCGATGTCCCTAATGACTTTTCATAATAGGCTAACCACTTTAATTTTATCATATTCGAATTCTCGGAGCCTTGGTGTGTCTCTTGGATCATTATAATATCTGATCCCTCTTTATTAAGCATTTGTTCTATTCTCTTCCTTTTCACGACTGCCCCTAAACCTTTAACATTGAGTGTTGATACCTTTATCTTTTTATCCATAATCACCCTTTTGAAATCTCTTCCGATCCCTTGTGCTCAGCAATTCAAACTTACTTACATAAAAACACAAACTCCATACATAGAACCCCCACCCTCCTACCCCAATCCCTCCTCCCCTACCTTCCCCCCCTCCCCACCCCCCCCACTCTAATCCCCCCCCCATATCCCCGTGAGTCTAGTACTCCAGCCATCTACTTTAAAGGGGGGGGGGAGGCAGTGCTGTGCCTGGCCGGCAGGTTTCTATATTAGCATTTCTATTTGCAATTATCTCCAAACATGATTAACAATTCTCTTACTCTCCAGATGTCCCAGCCTCATTCCCTCCCCCACCCACTCCAGCCCCATTTGCTTCCCCATCCAGACCCAGCCTCTTCAGCAAATCTTTACCTTGATCCAATGAGGTTACTCTGTGTTCCCTCCTCCCATATGTAAATCTTAAAAAAACCGGGTAACCCCATGCATAAGGAATTTTATTCTTCATTAATGTTTCCGTTATTGGTTTAAGACTACGTCTCCAATTTAATGTGTGTTGAGAGAGATTATTGTAAATTTGCACTGGTTTGCCTTTATACTGTATCTGAACCTTAGATCTCAATTCTTTCATAATTTGCTCTTTTTTGTAATAGTTACCAAATTTCACCAATATGTCTCTAGTCCCTTTGTAGTTTTGCCCCCCCACACGGTGGACTCGGTCCAGATCCGATCCAACTATTGGTATGTCAGGCATCAGCTCCTTGAACCAGTTCACGATAATTTCTCTAAGATCTTCTCCTTGCATCTCCTTCAGCTGCTTTATTCGAAGCGAAGATCTACGAGATTGATCTTCCAAGGCAATCAAACGCAATTCCCATTCTTTAAATTGTATATTAATTAATTTTTCAAAAGCCTCTTGTTTCTTCTGGTCCAGATCCGCTTTAGCCTCTATCTCTTTGATCTTATCCGAATTTTCCATCGCTTTATCCGCAATAGTACGCATTTGTTTTCTGAATTCACTCATATGCTGATCCATTTTTAAAAAAATAATAATGTTATTTTCTGCTATAATAGCCTTGATTTCCATTAAAGAGGGAGGGTTACTACCACTTTCTTTTCCCCCTTCAACCATGTTTTTTTCTTTATTTGGTATTGTATCCAAAGAGACTGGGTCTATATCTTCCTCTTCCTGTTCAACTCCAGGGGCTGTACTTTCCAGGAAGGAGAGGTGAGCCAAATTATGATTTGAAGGTTTCTTCAAATGAAACATATAGAACTTGCAGAGAAAGGAAATCCCCAGGAAAAAAGCATGTGAAAGCACGTGTAAAGGAGCTAATCTTAATCCCGCAAAGAATCTGGAAGCAGAAGCCTCAGTAAAGGTGTGGGACAAAAGTCTGGTGTAGAGAAGCCCTAAATATTTCCCAGGGATAGGGGTTTAGTCAGGGGCTGAGAGGCTGAAGGATCTATACCTCTTGCCAGCCCCATTTCCTTGCTTTCCGAGGTTGGAGTTCTGATCTCAGGAGATGGCGCTAAAAGGGCATTTCAATCGTTGCTGGGAGGGAATGGGGATCTGCAATCAGATTTCCCTTGAGGTTGAAGTTCTGTCTCCCAGCCTCTGATGGGGAGATGCACTGCATCCTATGACCACTGCGACACCCTCCCAGGAGACATAGGGTGGCTATCTTAAGTGGTTGGATTAATTGATTCAAAAGGTTTTGAGCAGCAAAAAGTTCAGAAGTTACTTTTTTTAAAAAAAATGCACCCCACCTTTCTACCAAGTAGCACTCAAGGCAGTTTTACAGAGACAATTAAAAATGGTAAAACAATAAAACAATATATTCAAATACAATTAAAACAATAACTGCAGTACCCATTCCAACAGACCCACTTACAGGTCAAGGTCTTCTTCTTGATAAAAGTGGTCTTCGCCTGCCATTGGAAGGATATCAGAAAGTGAACCTAGCCTCTCTTGGGAGGGAGTTCCAGAGCTTGGGAGCGGCCACCAAAAAGGCACTTCCTCATATTGCTACCAAATGTGCCTCTGAACTTGGTGGTCTTGAAAGAAAGGCCTCTCCAGAAAATCTTAAGAACCATCTAGGCTTGTAGAGGAGAAGGCGGTTTCTCAGGTAGCCTGGTCCCAAGCTGTATAGATGATAAGCAGCACTTTGAATTCTGCTGAAAAACAGACCAGTAACCAGTGACGTTGCTGTAAAAAGGGAGTTGGGTGCTTCCTGTAACCAGCCCTGGTCAACAGTCTGGTCACAGCATTCTAGACTAGCTGAAGTTTCTGAACAGTCTTCGAAGGCAGCCTTGTATAGAGTGCATTACAAGAGTCCAAATGAGATGTAACTAAAGCATATGTGACTGTGGCTAGATTAGACATCTCTAGGAATGGGCACAGTAGCCGCACTGGTCTCAGCTGTTGCAAATGCACTCCTGGCCACTGCCAAGATCTGAGCATTCAGGTTCAGGACTGAGTACACCCAATCTGTGAGCCTGAGTCTTCAGGGGGAGTATAACCCACATCCAGCACAGGTTGAATCCCTGTTCCCTGATCTGCCTTTTGACTGACCAGAGCATCTCTCTCTTGTCTGAATTAAGCTTCAATTTGTTTGCCCTTTAAATGTAGTTCCTAAAGTTACTTTTTCATGTGGCTTATTTTTAAACTGAAGAACAACAGTTCCTATTGCCATTCATGTAATAACGTTCACTGAAAACCATCTGCTTAAGGCTCTCAAAATGGCATCATTCTGATTAGCTCAAAGTTCACAGCAGAAGTTGTCATATTTGCCTTCAAGCTGACCCACATTCTGTTCCATGCTGAAAAATAAAAAATTCTAATGACTGCAGTAGTTCTGATGTCTTTACAATCAAAGGCTTTTCCTCAGAGGATGTAAACATTTCTAGGACTAACATGTGTTCAAAAGGTGGTCTTAATGGTAAATAGCTGAATCTTTTCTGTCAGTGCTGGGGAAAATGAGCTGACATTGAGCATGTGAATTATAATCAAACAGTGCAACATTATGACTGCTAAATCTGTCTTTGTTGTTCCTTTTAAAGATAAAAATAATATAGTAAATTGATTGAGGCTCAGACTACATATTTATGTGTGCTTCTGCACTGCATATGGGTGGATGTGTGGGCTGGGACCAGCAACACTATCATGGTTCCTGACATGGTCACACAATGGATGGCCTGGTTCGTACATAATGCTAAGCCATGGTGTGGTTTATTGAAATCTGACTTATTATTGTGTCCCTACCCATCCCCACAAACAAACCATGATTTGTTAACCTGCTACAAATCACAAATATAAGCCATGGTTTGTTGTTGGCTTATTTAAACCATTGCTTGTTTAAACCATGGTTTGTCATGGGTTCTAAACCGAGAACTGGCTTATCCCTAGTTTGTATTGCTGTTTGCTAGCAAGAGAAGCCTGAAAATAAAACCACTCTGAAGGCCAGCAGAATGGCTGGTTTATGGTTACATATTACGGTTTTACACTGTTGTTTTACACTTTGAATAGTTTTAATTTTTGTGAACCGCCCAGAGAGCTCCAGCTATTGGGCGGTATAGAAATGTAATAAATAAATAAATAAATAAAAAATGGGAGTTAAACAAATTAGAAATAGGGATCATAAGCTGTAGTTTGTTTGCTTGTCTGCAAAACAATTCATGGCTAAAGCAACAACCCATGGTTAACATAAACCACGGCTTAGCATTATGCGTGCATGCAGCCATTGATTGTAGGCTAATATGGGGCATCATCCTGACTGGTGGGTGACAGGGGCCATATCTCAGTGGTAGAGCACATGTTTTGCATGCAGAAGGTCTCAATTTCAATCTCAATTTCAGAAAGGGCTGGGAAAGAAATTTTGGAGAGCTGCTACCAGTCAGTGTCGACAATACTGGGCTAGATGGACCAAGAGTCTGACCCAGTATAAGGTGGCTTCTTATGTTTTTTATGTCAAGTATGTAGGTATTAGTGGAAACATAGGATCAACCTGGAAGAAACTAGATTTGCAAGCTTTAATGTTGTGGCAGAGTAGGGTATATGCGTGTATTCAGTAACCTCTCAGGGTCAAATTACACATGATGCTCAATTTGAGTCAATGTTTTCTTTGTGTTTTATTTAGTTTTTAAACACAAAGCAGCTACAGGAATCTGCAGTTTAGGTTGGATGTTTACTGGGTTGTGGGGAGTGGGCACTTTTATCTTTCCCAGGAGTTATTTTTCTTATAGAATCTTAAATGTGTTCATATCTTTCCCCCATGGGATAAAAAGCAGCTTTGAGGACATAGTGTTCCTAGGAAAAATGGCTCATAGGGAAAGAGATAAGCTCCTCCCCTCCCTTCCCACGAACACCCTTTAGCTAAGAGTGTGATCTCAACCTGAACAGGCATTTTAATGCCAGCTTGTCCAATGAGTGTGTCCCCCCCCTCCAATTGTAATCAATTCTCAAAAACCCGGACTGAATTCCCATTTATTCACTCTCATTCAGCCCAACACTGCTTCCAGACATTCATTCAGGAAAGCAACTACCATCTTGAATCTAACTGGAAGGATAAATAGAACTGGACATCCTATTGATGACATCTCATTTCTTTTTACAGCCAATTTCACCCACTACTTCATGTACATGTTCAAAAGCAGCAAGGACAAAACAACTGTGTGGAATCCCAAAGGACAATCCTCACAGGGAGGAAAAATAGGCTCCTGCCAAGAACTGCTGATCACTGCCTCATGTGGAGAAGTGCATAACTGCAGCTTCTCAGTGAAGTGTCAGGAACTGCAAACAACTGCCCCATGTGGTGAATCACTGGACTGTAGTGTCAGCTTCTCCGCAAAGAGCCTTCCAGACCTGTACTAACTCTGCCCAACCAGTGTGGCCACTGGGTCCTTCTGGGCAAGAAGGAATATAAAGGGCTTCCTCCTCTGGCCAAGCTGTGCTTGAGCAACAAGGTCTACCTGAGCTCTGGTGTGATTTGCGTTTCTACCCTTACTCTTCAGTCCTGACTTCTGGTTTGATTTCCCATCCTGCCTTCTGGTTTGTCCTTTGATCCTGATTGCTGTTTGATCCTGACCCTTGGATTCTGGCTCCTGACTTGCGCCAGAGTGCTGTCCATGGCTCAGCTCTGACAGCCCCCAACACCACCCTTCTGAAACCTTACCTTCAGGAAGGAGCAGAACCACTGCAAACCAGCTATTTAATAATAAAGTGTGTCATGTATGTCTACTTTGAAGTAAGTCTTAGTGAGTTGAACAGGATTTACTCTTGGGTAACTGTATAGGATTGCATGCTTACATTGCATGTTTAACAAGCTCCCCTGTTAGCTTTCTGCATAGCCTATCCCAACCTGGAGAGGTACAAGGAATTATTTGTTAGAAATGTATAAACCAAGTTCCCTTGATATTGTACAAAATCAATTCAAAATAGAACAATGATGCAATGAAAAAGAGAGCTTCAGCTATTGGGTGGCATAGAAATGCAATAAATAAATAAATAAATAAATAAATAAATAAATAAATATTTCCCCATTAAAAACCGAACTACACAAATACCAACACAATAAAATAAAATACCAGTAACACACAGGAGCTTTAAAACAACCAATAATAAGGAGCTAAAACCACCATCAATATCAAAGGGAGTAAAATAACAAGATCTTAAAAGAGCTAGGAAAATAAACATCATAGTCTAGCACCAAATGGTAAGCAATATGGGTACCAGACAAGCTTTTCTAGGGAGAGCAAGGGGCCACCACTTAAAAGGCCCTTCAAACTCCGACAGAGGGGGCACTCTGAGAGGGTCTCTAAATAATTAAAGGACATGAGTGGGTGCATATAGAAATTGCCTCTCTCAGTGGTTTTATGTGGATGTTGAACAGGTTGGAGAAAAGATGGAACTTTGTTGGCCCCCAAAGTGAAGGTGCCACATAAAGCAGAAAACACACCACCTTTTGAAAATGTCTGTCCATGTAAGAATCGAAGCATTATCACAAAGTAGTCCTTCTACTCACGCCTTCCTGTCCGATAGCCACTCCAGAAAGATAACATGGTTGATGGTATTGAAAGATGTTGAGAGATCAAGGAGAATCCATAGGACTGCATTCCCTTGATCTCTCTCCCAACAGAGTTCAACCCATATGGCAACCAATGCTGTTTCAGTGCCAAAACCAGATCTAACCTCCAACTGAAATGGGCTTGGAAAATTAACCTTATCCATGAGAGCCACTACATGTGTTTCTTCATTCCTGTAATAGACGAGGCACCAGTCCAGTGCTTGCTTCTCAGACAGTCATCCAGAATCCTTTCTTGTGTGGTTTTGTTGCAAAGCTTCCACCCACAGCCTTTTCAGAACAAAGCTCTAAAGAAGTACAGTCCTCTTAAACCTCCAAATATTACTACCCAGTTGAGGCCCTCCCTCTGCACTCAGCCCTGCAGTTGGGAGCTGTTGCGTCAAGGCAGTTGGGATGGCCCTGGTGCGGAGGTTCCCCAAGGCAATGCTCTTCTTTCACCTTTCCTGCCTGGAAGAGGGGTGAGCAGAGGAAAGGCCAGGGCTGAGCAAAGTCAGCTCAAGGAGAAGCTGCCCCCTCAAGGTGCTGGAAAGGTCTTGACACAGAAGTACCACTGAGGAGAACAGCACAGGAAGTGGGAGATGGCAGTAAAGAGAAGTTTAAACCTTCCCTCAGAGCAGTCTAGCCCTCCATACTGCCCAGTATGTTAATGTCTGTGGTGTGCGCATGTGCGCGTGTGTATGAATAGAGTGTAAGGGTTGTGTGCATGTCAATGTGTATGAATGAAAAATGGTCCACTCCTGCCATAGAGCAGCCTTCCCCAAGCTGGTGCCCTCTAGATGTGTTGGAATGTAACTCCCATCATTCCCAACCAGCATGGCTCCACAAACCAGGAATATCTAAAAAATTCAAAAGTGTGTTTGTTGGAACCTCAAACTGGGGCACAAGAGCTTTCTGAGTTCATGTTGGCTTTAATATTTGCAATCCAGTTCCCCTCCTTGTCAGAATGTCCAGAGATCAGAGGTAGTGTTTGGTCTGGTCCCTGCTTTCTCCAGCTAAATGGATCTCGGGAAGCAGTAGAGGTGGGAAAGACCCAGTCTTGATACCCTGGAGAGCCGTGACCAGTCAGGGCCAACATCACTGGAATAGATGTCTATACATGGTGGCATAAGGTAGCTTCCTATGTTGCTGTGACACCCTTCAAACATAGCACCGCCTACATCTACTTCAAATCAACTATGAAGTATCAAAAGCATCAGAAAGCAATTACGTTCTCTATACTGTGGGTTTCAAAACAATCTAAAAATAATGTCTAAAAAGCCAGTGGAAATGCTATTATGATGACATCTGGGGCTCATCTGAATTAAGATGTAATTGATCTCAGAATAGGAATGTAAATATTTCCCACCAATGCAGAACAGTTTGCAGCTGTTACAAAAGGTAAAATGATTCAGTGCAACCTACACAGAACTATAAAATATAAAGTGACCCAAGTTAAAGGTTTCCTTCTAAACCTGGGAGATATTGTTTTAGTAAGATTGTTAAGCAATTTTGACATGTGGCTGACACTGTTAGAGAATGGGGGTTTAAACATAAAAATTAAGCCTTGTGGTTTGGACCAAGTACAGATTAGGAATATATAAGTATGAACAGCAGATGGCATGAAATTTTATTTGTAGCAAACAGACTCTTTGAGTCCACTGGGCCAAATTAAGTTTAGGCCAGTGCTATTATTCTTTTTTTGTCACTGTTTTCTTGTAATATCTGAATCTGTAAAAAAAAAAAAATTCCACATATCTCTCCCCCCATCCCATCATTTCATTTCATTTCTGTACTGCTCAAAAGCTGAAGCTCTCTGGCTGGTCCACAACAATTCACAACATTTACAAACCACAGCATTTTACAACATTACATGATATAACATTATAATAAAATGTAGTCTAAAATGTTTAACCTACAAAGTTAAAAACAATTTAAAGAGCTAAAGAAAAACAACAACCAATAAACAAGTTCAATATTAGACCTGTTAAAAATGGTTTCAATAGCTTTTAAGGTAGTTAAAATAAATCTCTCTGACTGGGAATTCCAAAGCAAGAAATGTGCAAAATTATTAGAGACCAAGGCTGCTGAGTGGATGTGTACAGGATTACAATGTTAAGCAATTTTGCCTTCAATCCTATAGGCCAGGGCCCTTTCTACATCTAAGGATTAAACCAGGAAAATGGAGGAATCGTCCCTGCCTGCTCTCAGGATTCCCTGTGTGTCATTTGCATGCACAGAGATGATTCCGGGATGATCCGTGGAAAAAAAGCAGGTGTAGAAACGGCCCAGGTGTAGGCAACTTGTAGACATCCAGATGTTGTTGGAGTGCAATTCCCATTATCCCTCACCACTGGCTAATGACAACATCTGGAGGATCACCATTTGCTTGCCTTTGCTATAGTTGAGCCATCCCCAATCTGGTACCTTCTAGAAGTTTTGGACTACAATACCCATGGGGGGGTAACAAGTTGGAGAAGGCTACGCTAACACTTCGCAGGGAATAAGCCCCATTAAACATTTGGGACTTCAAAATATTTATTTACGCAGAAATATGCATGGGATTATGGTGCAAGTATTTTAAACTTTCTTTCCAGTTATATCGACTGAAACATTTGCTTAACTATTTCCATTTAATTGACATTGTCATGGGGCAATGAGAAAAGCACTTTTGGAGATCAGGTTTGGCTGTGGTGGTAAGCTGCAAAGACCTCTTCAAAATTCAAAAGTAGCCCTTCAACAGATAAGCTACTCAACTGTCTCATCGGTCACTGTCACAGAACAGTCACAAGCCCAATAACTGGCAGGATTCCAGTTTCAGCTTCAACCCCACACCCACTACTCATTAGTGAAGAGCCCCACCCTCATTAGCTGGCAACTGTCTACTACTGTAAATTTCATCCCCCCACTGCCCCACCACCATCCCAAGAAAGAGCTCCTGACCTTGTTCAGGCCTTTCTACCAGAATTGCATGATGCAACGTAGGTTATGTCAACTTGATAACTAAAGTTTGTTTAATTTGGTAAACAACTTTGTATCAAAATCTTAAGGAGCCTATTTTCTTTCTCTTTGCTCCTTATTTTGGCTGAGCTGTAGTCATGACCCATTGAAAAAGGATTTATTTATTTATTTAGTACCATCAATGCACATGGCACTGTTCAGAATTTGTCATCTGCAAGTTTGTCCCCTAGCAGTTCATTATTCAGTTCACTGACTGATTGATTTTCTATATTTATAGGATGTCCTATAACAAATTTCTCATGACAGTTTATAATGAGGAATAAAAACAAATTAAAATTCAATGGCAATGATAAATTAAGGAGAAGCTATTGTTTAACAGTAGTATCTGGATTGTATATCGAACTACAGGAGTTTAATTATTCAGATAACTTTTTTAAAACAAGAAACCAGGACATCCAAATAAATGCCTTTTTGTTGTCTGCAATCATGATGCCATCCCAGTTGACTGCTGTTGTTCCCAGTGACTGGCAGAGCAATCTGCTAGGTTGGCTGTGGACAAAATTACACAAATTTTCTCATCTCTTTTTCTTCACACCTCTTTATTCTTTTGTTATTCATTTTAAAAATGTCATTACCAAGTCTTTTTTTTTTTACTATCTCCTGATCCTCAAGGCAGAGACACCTACCAGTTGCTATTTATTATGCCACTTTAATATCCTTTTTTCACAATGGAGGCTTGCATAATAATGTAACACTGTGATGTACAGAAGAGCATAAAAGGTGATTATCATCTTGTAATCTACGCAATAGAAGTGTGTTATCATCTACCAGAGAGATTAGTCTGTAAAGCCTTGTGAGGAACCAACAGTCCTGAGGTGAATTTATGTGCAACGACAGTGCTGAGGTGGGTATAGCAGGGCCGGAACAATCAAAAGTACTGCTGAACGGACTCACACCTGAAATAAACTTTTGACTCTTGTGGCACCATAAAGACTAACAAAGGTATTTGGGCACAAGCTTTTCTGGAAAACAAGTATATTATCTCAGTTACAGTTGCATACATATGAAAATAGCATCCATGTACATCTTCAGAAAACAACTTTGGCAGCAATCTTAAGATGATCTCACGAATGCAGGTAGATTATCTTTTTCAGCGACATGTAGGAGCAGAGCAACACCTATCAAAACAAAGTTGTCAGTCCAGACAAATTTTGTTATTACAATGTATTTGTGTACTACATTTGTTTTATCCCTGAAATGTAAAAGGCAATTGTATGTTAGAGAGAGAGAGAGAGAGAGAAAGAGAGAGAGAGAGAGGATAATTAGCATCCGGGTGATGACTAGATGAGCCATTTCAGTGTTAGTCTACAATCTGGGTCAGTTTGACATGTGTTGCAGCTGGTAGATAAGAACATGCCTTTCTTATTAGTCCAGCCTGCATAATTAATTACTGGAATTCCAGCATAGTTATTTTGCCAGTAGAAGCGGCTGAATACAGTCACAGAGAGCATCTACAGCGATATTTCAAAGAGAAGAATAATGTTCTGGCAGTGCATGAGGTCAGATGTTGTGACCTGGCTGCTAGGAGATCTGAGACTTCCTTTGGAATTTTACACTTATATAAGACCAAAGTGTTCTGTCATGGGGCAGGCCCATAGCTCACTCGTAAATCAGATGCTTTGTATGCAGACGATTCAAGGGCTAGGGGTGTGGTAAAAATCCACAATGGATTCCAATTAGCTTGGATTTCTATGAATCCGACCTGCAAATTCCACTTCGGGTTGACTTTTTCCAAGTCCCATGGATTTTAGGACCATTTTTTAAAAAACTTTTGGGGAGGTTGCAATTTTGTTCATTTGCATGCATGCATTAGTGCCAGTGTACATTAGTGATAGTGCACATCAACTTGGGCTAATGTGCACTTGCAAGCGCCTAAATTTTCATATAAAAATGTGATTCCATCAATGAGCAGATGATGGAACGGAACATACCTGACAATTCTGCAAAACACAGATGAAATGGATTGAACAAAATCTGTACAGCCTTACCCAGGCCTGATCTCCTGTTCAAGATTTCCAAGTGTCAGCAGGGCTGGAAACCCTGGATTGCTGCTGCCTGTTGAGAGCAGACAGGGCCTGCACAAGACATTTTTCTTGCCTGAGACGAAGGACAAGATGGTGGCTCCACTCCCATTCAATGTACAAAAGCCAACCATCTTAGCAGTTGAATCTTACTTCCAACACTGGGGTGAAGAAACAGCACCCTCCACCACACCTGAGTGAAGCAAGCTGGCTTTGGGCAGGCCAAGCATACACCCAGCTTTGTCTGTTCATGCCTTGCTGCTGCTCATTCCCACCCACCCCATCTCATAGCCAATATCTTCCACGTGAGGCTGCTGCCTCACTCCACGCAATGGTCGGGCCTGCCCTGAAAGTAGACAATACTGGGCTAGATGGTCTGGTTCAGCATCAGGCATTTTCACATGTTCAAAACCACTAGCAATTGTTCCCCACTTCTAGTATATAGTTGTGCACCTGAGACTGCAAAGTGAGTTAATTCTCACTTTCTGTTCAGTGTTTGGCATCTTGTCTTTCTAAGTATAACTGTCGCGAAAAGTATAAATTACGACTTTGCTCTAAATTCCTTAAACCATATGGTTTCCTGGTTTATAAACTGTAATTCTCTAGCCCTAACTCAATAGAACTAATTCACATGACCATGAAGTATCTACCCATCACACAGACAGTGATGATCAAATGTACAAGATTTCCTGAAAGTAGTCCTCAGGATGCTACATGTATATTTGTTGTAACTGGCTGTTCTCATTATTTCTCTTTCTTATCTTCTAAGGCAGCCTTTCCCAACTTCATGCCCTCTAGATGTGTTGGACTGCAACTCCCATCATTCTCAGCCAGCATGGCCAGTCCAACACATCTGGAGGGCACCAGTTTGGTGAAGGTTGATCTAAAGTCACTTATAAACAGTGGGTTATACAAATGTTGGATAACCTAAATTGGTGCACCTGACACCCAAGAGCTACCCCATGCTAATGGGTACTAGACCAGAAGAATCACTTTAATTACACAGTCCAACTCAGTGACTGTAGCTCTCAGAACTCCACACTTGTTTTTACTTCTTTGGCCACACTAGTTAGTACGTTTTCACGGTTTAGTGTTATGGCTGCTTGGGAAACTGATGCCAATACAAAGCTTGCCTGGTATGTTATGACAGAAGGGATTAGATAAAACTGTACACATTCACAGTTCTACATCTCAAGAAGAAGCCAAGTTTGAGTACTATATAAAAGGATGCTTTATAGATGTTTTGAACTATGACAGTTTGTAGAGAAAAGATCTCGGTTTCTTTCATTTTAAAATGTATGGATGTCATTTTTAGTCAGTATTCCTTTCCTATTGCCCATTTCCTCCAGGGAAATGGCTGAGATTTTCTTTTACAAACATCATTGTGTTTCGTATTTCTATTTTAAGTGCATGGATGGGCCTTCCCCCGTCCTATTTACGTCTCCTCCTTTGTATTCTGCTAGCATAATCTCCTACTACAAGATCAAAGCTGTACTGTCAGTACTCTAAAAAAACGAGCCTTTCAACTCTTCACTCGTGTATCAAAAAAATTAAAACAGAATTTGTCAAATAACATTAATCAGAATATACATGTAGCGTTACAGCCAGAAAAATATGTTGGAATCAGGAGCCACGATTTTGAGACTCTTTACATTGTTGTAGACTTATTCAACTCAGAGGGCATACGCTGTTTTACTCTGTACAGCACCATGTACACTGATGGTGCTATATAAATAAATAAATAAATAAATAATAATAATAATAATAATAATAATAATAATAATAACTGGACTATATAGAAGGTATTTGCCAGCCTCCTCCTCTGTTATTCTATAAATATACACGACATGTTAACTAACAGAGTCACAGAAAGCTTATACAATAAATATACTTGAAAAGTATCAGATACTTTTACTGGTCCTTTTCTTTGGAAGCACTGAACTAGCTATTGAGGATCTATTTCTCATGTTCAATTTTAAAAGAGGAGGATGTATTTGGTACATCACAGAGAGCAGCGTTTTTCAAACTTTCTCCCTATAGGAAACTCATTCCACATAATCTGCCGTGCAAACCTGGACATCTTGTAGGGCCACACTCTTTTCATACAGGGTGCTGGCCAGGCATACTGAACTTCCTATGTGTACCAAAAGTGCACTCTAGAACACACCATGAGCATTCCAGGGGAAGATCCATAATTATGGTCCTCTCTGTCTTTCAAGGGCACTGCAAGACTTCTTTTTGCCTGGGGTCTGCTAAGACTTGCTTGCTTCGACATTGGCTTCTGTCTAGACCAGATAAAATCTGACAATAGTTTGTTCCATTTGGCCAGAGTTGGAATAGATAGATGAAGTGAAATTGTTTGAAATAAGAAAAGGAGTCCAGGCAATATGTTCATTTTTACTATAGCTATTCTAATAGACCATGATAACTTATCCTTACCCCTTTTTTTTTTAGTATCAGAGTGAATTTGTGTGTATAATGGCTGATAGTTAAGTCTATAGAATTCATGTAATGACAGAGAGATATGAACCCTCAAATGTCGCCAAGGCTTAGTAATCCACATAAATGGAAATTTATATTCTAGACTGGTTTGTATAACTGCTGATAGATTGACATTAATCATCTCTGACTAATGATACTTTGCTTTGTCCTTAGAGGCTTGTCCAAAATCATCAAGTAGTGAGATTATTTCTGGTACTGTAGATATTGGATTTGTTATATAAAGGGTCATACCATCTGCAAACAAACTCACTTTATGTTCTGTATGACCAACTTCTATGCCTTGAATATACTGATTAGCATGAAAAACAATGGCAAGAAGTTCAACAGCTAAGGTATACAGTAAAGGAGACAATGGGTAACCTTGCCTTGTAACCTCTGTAATGGAAAAGTACTTGAATTGTCACTATTAATAGAGACAAATGCTTGAGGACTGCAATAAGTGGATGTGACAGCCCTAAAGAAAATAGTTGGGCCAAAAACCCATCTTCAAAAGTAGGTATTTAAGATAATGCCATTCAACACGATCAAACCCTTTTTCTGCATTAAGGGACAAAATGTTCATGGGAATTTTGTCCATCTTCATTTTATGTATAAGTTCTTTGGTCCATCGCACATTATCTGCCAAATGCCTGCCTGGAATGAATCCTGTTTGGTCTGGATGAATATATTGAGTAATTAATGCATTCAACCACTGAGAGGGAACTCCAGTAAAAAGCTTTGAATCCTGATTAATTAAAGATAAAAGTCTGTAAGATGTTACAGCAGCTGGATCCTTTTCTGGCTTTGGTATGACTATGATCAGATCATGTGCTTGTACCTTTGCCTCCTATCATAACATGATTGGCTAGATCTGTAAGAAGTGTAAGCAACTAACATTTGAAAGATTTATAAAACTCTGCTGGAAACCCATTGAACCAGGAGACTTGCATGCTTTTAGGTTTTGTTTTTTATAACTTGGTCTACTTCTTCTGAAATTAACTTTTTCAAACCTGCCCTACTATCTCTGATGTGTAAATGAGTGCCCAGTGTTGTTCAGCCTTTAGCATTATCTAGGACAGCATTAAAGTCACCACCAAGTATTATATCTCCCTATTCAAATGCAGTCAGTTTGAGAAATACTCTCTCAAAGGACTGGATTTGACCATATTGGGACCATAAATGGTAGCAATTGTATACTTTTTGGAATGCAATAAGCACTTAAGAAAAACAAAGTGACCCTCATCAACCAACAGAAAATTCTGAAGCTGAACATGAAGTGCAAGTATTATAGACACTCCACATTTCTTTGATGTTCCAGGGGCAATAAATTGATATCCAAACCAAGGAATATTAATACACAAGAAATACTTAAATTAGTAAAACATACAACCACAGCTGTTTTTAAAATATAATGACATATTGCCATATGTTGCCATACATGAAGCACAATAAACAAAATAATCCAAATAAATATACCTTAAACATTCAGTACTATTTCCTCATTCTTTCTCTCCCTTTATTTAGAGAATAATCTATAACCCAAACTATGAGTGTAAAATACAAGAACTAACTTTAAAAATAACAAATAAAAACAATATATAGGGAATTTAATTTCATATAGAATGCTACCCTTAAATCCACCCACATAACAGTGGTAATGTCAAGATTGTACCAGTTTGGTCATGATCAAAGAGCATCATAGGTGTAACAAGGGGCATCACCTAATCGCAGTCAGCTGTGAATGCTGTCTTATTACTTATAACTTGCAAAAATTATATGTAAAGCATATTGAGGACAGTAACTTTCCCCTGCCTACTTTTTTTTTAAAACAAACAAACAGTTATACTTTAGTTTGCTTGGCAAAGACAAGTGAAAAGCAGAATTGCAACATAGGCCAGATCTACACCTTGAAAACAGTTTGAAAATAGTATATGAAATGTGTCCTGGGCCCCAACAGTTGTCAATCCTGTTATAACCCATTTTAAAGATCCTGCCATAGTTAATGACGTGAATATGGTGGTGGCAGTTGGTGGTGGTGGCTCTGATGGGTTCGAAGCTTGGGTTCCCCATCCACAGCATCAGTAATAGACAAATAACTTTCCTGAATTTGACTCTATTATAACTCTGGAATATGTAGATTAAGATCCTTTAACACCTGGACTCCTTCATTTAAATTAGTAACATGCCAGGTGGGTACCCTTGTAAGAATCTCTCAACTGAAATGGGTAGCCCCAAGAGTTGGGAAAAGCCAACCTCTCGTAGAATATTTGTGATTTCACAAAGTGATGCCCTGCATCTTAGTGTATCTGAAGACAGTACTTGATGTACCTGAATACATTAGAAATACATTATTATTATTATTATTATTATTATTATTATTATTATTATTATTATTATCTCTAGTAGATCTGAGGATGAGAGCTTTAGTCTTCATGACCACAAATCAGGCTATAAGATCCCTGCTTTTGACATTGGTTAGGAGCTGCGGAAGCTACAATCTGTGTGCCCTAACTAAAGCAAAGCATGAGGAAGGATGACTGGAAAATTCATAGCCAGCTATTTCTGGAGTCAGAGTCAGGTGAAGGCCTAATTGACTAATACATGGCCAGCATTCTGGCCCACATAGCCAAGATCCTGGCTCAGATAAGAGCTGTAAAGGTTGATGTTAAAAATGAGATAGAGGCTTGACTCTCTCCTGTCACAGCCTGCTTGGACACTATACTGAGTATATGAAGGGAATGGAGGAGAAAGCAAATACTGCTGTTACCATGGCAATACTGGTTGAGAGCAAGGTTAAAGACTTAACTGCAAGAGAAAATAAACTAAGGCTTAAAATATCTGATCTTGAGGACTGGGGCCACAGGGCTAATCTACAATCCAGAGGATTTCCAGAGAAAGTGGAGGGGCAGGATACTGAACCCTTTCCTCTTTCTTCTTCTCCTCTACCTCTACAGCAAGTGCCATGTGGACTGTCTCTGAAGGAATCAAGTAACCATATCTCATGCCTTCACACACTTACACTCACACATCCAGCTTAATGGGGCATTTGTAGTTAACTCTTCCTTGGTGGATGACTTATGCCAGGAGCTGGATGGTGGAAGTGCAACGCACCTATCATATTTCTTCGATTCTAAGACACACTCCCCTCCCCCATATAAACATCTCTAAAAACGGGGTGCGTCTTAGAATCTTGGGTGCGTTTATTATTTCTTAGAATCAAAGCTTTTTTCTGTTGGTGGTACTGAAATTAGTGTGCGTCTTACAATCAATGGCATCTTAGAATCGAAGAAATACGGTAGTTCTGTTTGACCTTCCAGCAACATTTGATTCAAATGACCATAGTATCCTTCTGTTTCACTTGTCTGGGTTTGGGAAGCACAGTGCTTCAGTGGCTCTGATGCTTTCTAAGGCCTTAGCTAGAATGTAGGTTTATCCTGGGATCATCCCGGGGTTGGCCCTGTCTGCTCCTGGGATATCTTGTGTCATTTACATGAACAGGGATGACCCCGGGACAATCCTGGGATAAGCCTTAGGTCTAGCTAAGGCCTGAGACACATATCAGACGGTAGTGCTAGGAAATGTCTTTTCCACCCCATTGCCTCTGGCTTGTGAAATGCTACAAGGTTCCATCCTGTTACCTACATTTTTCAATATCTATATGAAGCCACTGCGAGAAGTCATCCAGGGATTAGAATGTGCCACTAATATGTGGATGATGGACATCTCTATCTTTTCCACTTAAGATTTCTAGGTAGGTTGTGGACCTCTTGAATATGTATTTGGAGGGCGTATTGGAATGGATGAAGAAGAACAAGCTGAAACCTAACTCAGGCAAGATGGAGGTTCTGTGGGTTGGGAAGTTGGCTGATAATCTGGATGGTGGTATTGAACAGGTTTGACCCCTGGCCCTGAGGTTCTACTCCCTGGGATAAAATAACAAGAGCAAGTATAACAATGGCATCAAACCTATGCCATATAATAACTGGCCTTCTGCTAATTGCTTATCTCTTAGCCTCAGTATTCTTCCTCTGTAAAATAGGAATACTAATCGGTTGCTTTTGACCAGGTCTTTGTTCAGCTCTGCTGTCCAGTTTTAGAGTGATTTAAAACCCTGATCTATGGTAACTCATATGTAAATTTGTATATATTCATGGGGTGCAAAGATAATTGACTCTGCGCCCACTCCTCACCGCAGTCCTCATTTTGTACCTAACTCTTGTTGATAGATCTCACTCTAGTAAAAAGCAAAATAGACCCCCACAAGCCTGAATTTTCCCACCCCTGTGCTGTGAGACTGAGGTCTTAGCTAGACCCAAGGATTATCCCAGGAAAATGGAGGGGTTGTCCCTGCCTGCTCCCGGTATGCCCTATGTGTCATTTGGATGTACAGGGATGATCCTGGGATGATTCCGGGATATAGGTCTGGTCTAGCCATGGCCATAGATGTGAAATTTTATGTGGGGTAGGACCAAAATATGTCAGTTTATGCTGTGCATATTTTGCCGATCTTCTGCAACAAATGAAACTGGACTGATGTGCAAATGACAGTACATACATACAGCTAGTCCATTTTCTACTGTCTTTTCCTCAAGTATTCACAGGAGTGACTCACCATGGTATTTTTTTAAAAGGTTGCATAAGATTCAATGGCACAGTTTTTACAATGGCTCCATTCAATTTTCCTGTGTGTGGTGTTGCTCTAATTGCTCTGAATCTCTCCTGCAAAGCTCCAACTAATTCACCAGTGAGTTAAATTTGAATGAAGTTGTGGGGATTTATTTATTACACATTATGACTTCCCCCCCTGCATGCTGTGGAGATATTGCCTTGGTTAGGCTACCTTGTCTAAGGTTCTGCATATCACTCACATGACAGGTGAGAATAACTGTTCCTAGGTAAAAGAGCAGGGCTCTAGAGCAGGGTTAGGGGATGTGTGGCCCTCCAGATGGGGTTGGATCCCACCAGCTCCAGGCAGCATAATCATAGGTGAGGGAAGCTGGGAGTTGCAGCCAAATAACACCTGAAAGGCCATGCATTTCCCATCACCCCATCCTGCTCTGGAGACTTCAACAGTAGTTCCAAAATGGATTATAATGGTTCTTTTGTGAACCGCCCAGAGAGCTTTTGTTAATGGGCAGCTTAGAGATATATGCAAAGAACAAAAATAAATTATAGTGGTGATGAAACACAAGGATAACTGACTTTTTCAAGCTGGGGCTCGCATCTTGTTCAGGTAGGACAGAGGTGGGAACTGCATGAGGGTGGATGACACCCACCCCCAAGCCCTCTGTAGGCTGGATGACATCAGTGGGTAGGACCATGTCTCCTGATGTGATTCAGTCCCTGGCCAAAGCATGTGGGACTAGGCTACTAGTCCTGATAGCTATGTGCTATCTCCAGTATCAGAGGCAGTATGCCAATGTACACCAGTTGCTGGGGAACATGGCTGGGAGTATTCCTCTGTACACCTGCTGTGAGGGTGTTGTTGCACTCAGATCCTGCTTGTGGGTTCCCCGTGGGCAGCTGTTTGGCCACTGTGTGAACAGAATGCTGGTCGAGATTGACCCTTGGTCTGTTCCAGCAGGGCTCTTCTTATGTCCACTGCATGTGGCCTCTTCCTGTCGGGGGAAAGCCTATGTGCAGTGAAGTCGCCCTGACTGAGGCGCAGGTGGGAGAAATGCTCCCATTGTTGTCCCTCAACCAGGGGTTAAAGGCTCGCTACCCCGGCATGACACACGAGGCTGAAGAATGCTCTTAATCCATTTACTTCCGATACTGCAGTATGGGGGTTCTCTCCGGTTCTACAAAATGGAGGCACCAAGAACAAAGGAATCTCACAGTATATAAAGGCCCTGACTACAAGAGGGTGTTAGTCTCTTTCTAACCTTTCTATTGGTCAGTTCTGGATTAGCAAGTTGTTACATTCAATTTTCAAGTTAAGGTGCACAATCTCAATGAGTCATAGGTTACGTTTGATGCTCCATTGGCTGAATTTTTTTTCTTTTGTCTGCTAGCACATGTTGTCCACCATTAAGGAATGCAAATCTGGCTTGTAGCCACATGTAGCCACCCTTTGGCAGAGATGCCATCTTTAACCCTTGGCACATTACATTCTTAGGCAAGATGAAATCTCTTCCTGGCTCTATCACCATAAGGGGTGCCTCAGTCGGGGACTGAGTGTGTTCTTAAAGAACAATATTAGAGACAATAATGGTATAGCACCATAAAATTGTCAATTACTTTATTCTTATAACAAATATTGAAACATTAATAAACTAGGAGTGGTGGAGAGATAAACAAAACAAGAGCTCTTGGAGACTTCTTATCAATTGTCAACAGAAAAACATCACTGTCATCAGAGAGAGCAGTTAGAAGCAGGAAGTAAGCCTGAGTATTGCATCATGGGACACTCGTAGAATCTTTAGTTTAAAGAGATATTCTCAGGCTAAGTTTTTTGAACACTCGATGTTGATTACATCTAACAGAGATGATGATGGGGATTCATCTCCCTGCTAGACTTCAGTGGGTGGGGCTTGGGGAGGGACCTTACCTGAGTCCACAAGGGCCAGACGGGCCAAATTTGACCATGAGCCAGATGCTGCCCCTCCACGAGGCCGGGGGTTATCTCCCCACCCATTCCAGCATGAAAGAATATAAGCACGAGATAGAGGATGTCTTGGAAGCCTCTCATCCCATGGACTAACCTGTGCTACAGGTGGAGAGTGGAAGGGTTGTTGAATTCTCACCCACAAAGTAAAAACATCTAGGTAAGTGCCAGGAGGAAGTTCTTAATAACTGTCAGCACAATACTACATGTCTGCTCAAAAGTAAATCCTACTGAGTTTAAGGGGACTTATCCCCAGATAAGTGGTTATAGGATTGCAGCCTCTGGGAGTAAGTACAGCAAAAGCTTATATGAAAATCAGGAATAACTGAAGACAGCCACATATTTACGCAGACCTGAATTTATTATCTGAATCATAAACTGTTACATGTCTCAGAAGAGCCTTTCTTTTGAACACATCAAACAAATCTGAGGCGTAGTTACTTCTAAAAGACATATTGTAGTAAAGGGGCTTTGTATGGCAGAACATGAAGGTGTAACTTTAAAGATTTCCCTTAACAGCGCAACACCATTCATATCTACTCAGGAGTAACTCCAGCTGAGTTCAATAGGATTTACTCCCAGGTAAGTGAGAATAGGATTGCAGCCTGAGCTCTGAAGCTTTGCTGTGATTCATTGAAAGGAATATGTTCATACTGACTAACTAGTCCTATTCTTCTTCCTACTTCATATCCACCCACACTCTTCGAGTGAAACTCTCTATATGAATAGTGTCTTAAAATTAAGTACACATTAATGAAAAAAATTGACAGCTGCATTGTTTCTAGAAGAAGCAATTGCTTTTTCACTATTAACTCCAGGCAAAGAGGGTGACGGTCTTCTCATTTATTTCATAGCACTGGTTCAGTTTCCAAAACATAAGCTTCATTAAATTTCCAACAAAACAGTCATTTAAAACCAAGCACTGAGGCACTGAGGGTAGTTGTCTCCATTGTATTTGTTCATTTAAGCTGACTGTGAGTCATTGTGCTTAGTGGAATTTGGAAATAGAAAAGAAAGCAGTGAGGATCCTCAAAAAGAAAAGTTTGGGTTTGTTTGTGCTTTTATCCAATGGGCACAATGGGAGAATATGACTGTTGTCCTTCAGGTGTGCACATTGGTTTAGGCCGCAGGCCTAGAGGCCAAATTCGGCCCTCCTGAAGTCCCAGTTCTGTCCTCCAGGGTTTGTTTATTTATTAAAACATTTGCATCCCGCCCTACACTATTGGGATCTCAGGTTTATGTACAGATAAAATCAATGCAAGCAGTGAAAAACAATAAATAATTTGCACAGCTAAGAACATAAGACGATCCATGCTGGATTGGACCAAGGGTCCATCTAGTCCAGCACTCTGTTCGCATAGTGGCCAACCAGCTGTTGATCGGGACTTACAAGCAGGAAACGGTGCAACAGCACCCTCCCACCATGTTCCCCAGCAACTGGTGTATATAGGTTTACTGCCTCTGATACTGGATAGGGTGACCATTTGTATGAATGCAGCGCCTAGTGAAATTCCCTCTTCATCACAACTGTTAAAGCTGCAGGAGCTATACTAGAGTGACCAGATACAAAAGAGGGCAGGACTCTTGCAGCTTTAACTGTTGTTAATTCACCAGGTGCTGCATGCACACAAAGGACACCTGCTGAATTCCCTTTTCATGAAGTACATTCACATGAATGTATTTCATGCATTTTAAAAAAAGTTTTATTTATTTTATTATTTTATTTTATTTATTACATTTTTATACCGCCCAATAGCCGAAGCTCTCTGGGCGGTTCACAAAAATTAAAACCACAGTAAAACACCCAACAGTTTAAAACACAATTACGAAATACAGTATAAAAAGCGCAACCAGGATAAAACCACACAGCAAAGTTGATATAAGATTAAAATACAGAGTTAAAACAGTAAAATTTAAATTTAAGTTAAAATTAAGTGTTAAAATACTGAGTGAATAAAAAGGTCTTCAGCTGGCGACGAAAGCAGTACAGTGTAGGCGCCAGGCGGACCTCTCTGGGGAGCTCGTTCCACAACCGGGGTGCCACAGCGGAGAAAGCCCTCCTCCTAGTAGCCTCCTAGTATGTCTTCTTCCATCCCTGAAAGCTTGTGGCTTGCTTTGGCTTAACCTTTGGTTCAGTGCTAGCTTAGTACAATGATGATATCTGAGTGTTTTGTTTTGAAGGAACCTTGGGTGAATCATGTTTTGTGCATTACCACAGAAACAGCTGTACTTCCTTGGAGAAGAGGCTACAAGTTAGTTTAAAATGATAACCCTTTTAAAAGATGAAAATCATGCTTTTGTTGTGCAATCCTACACATGTCTACTGAGCAGTAAGACCCATTGGGTTCAATATCCATTCCCAGGTAAGTGGGTATAGGATTGCAGCTTTCAGTGGGTGTACTTAGGGAATTCATACACTTTATTACTCCTAACATGATTATACTAGAGCCAAGTCAGCTTTTTAAATAAAAATCTGAAAGCATTCAGTATCTTGTTGTATATGAGGTGGCTAGAAATGATAGACAAAGAGGAGGATAAAATATTATGTGGGTCATTGTCAACAGCCAGAATATCTCTTGCACTATCCCTCCCCCTATCAGAAAACACAGAGATAATCAGTTTAAAAAAATAATCTGCAAAATCAGCCCTGTGTAAAGGTGGCATTCTGCTATAATTCCTCCATTAGATGGTGCTGTTTTATTGAGTTGAATGGAGGATGCAGAGATAGGAAGCATTCAATCCAAACTACCCAGCTGCCCATGGTCACCTGGGTAATTGAGCCGATTGCAACAGGAGAACAAAAACAGAAGCAGAAAGCAGCGGGTTTTGTGTGTTTCTTTAATGCTCAATATGTCTGTGACCAGTGTTGGGTGGGGTGAGGCTGAATAAACTCAAGATCAATTCAGATAAGACAGGGTTGATGATAATGTAGACTTCATGAACTAATTGGCTGAGGTTATTTTGGGTAGGATCACACTGTTACACAGGACCACATGTACTAGCTCTTTGTCACATACTTGTACACTATGAATTCTATCAATATTACCCTTAAACCTTGGCTCAAGAATACATGTTGTTCTGGAAGGTATACCCTAGAAGCTGCCAGGTATGCTGTTATGGCTCTGGAACTATAGTACCCCTCTCTTCCAAGCAAGCCACCCAAGTCTACTAAATATCCTTAATGTCACCTTTTGTTTTGAATCCTGTACTACATCATTCAGTATTTCAACTAGATGGAATCTTATCAAGTGGCAGGAAACCCCTAAGCCTTCTATTCAGTTGCAAGAACCAAACTATCCCATTTCCACCCTCTAAGATTCTGAACTTTTTCCTCCTTTGTTTTGAACCCTCACCGTTTGGGATGTCTTACACAGTAAAGCCATAGCTAGACCAGGAGGGAATCTACGCTAGTCAAGTTAGAACGTGTCTTACCATTTTGAATTGTGCATTTGGTAGTATTTTGCCACATGACATTCAGTTTGTGACGTTTTATTGTCTGTTCTCCGGTTTTTATTTTGAACTTCTCTGAAATAAGTCGTTCTATTTGGTATGATGTGGCCGATTTCATCATATTAAATGGGTTTCCTGTAGTTCTTAATCAGCCAATCGCATTCCTGGGGGGCATGTTTATGTAATTTCCATACCCAAAGTTGGAGCCGTTTTTTTCTTTCAAGCCTCTTTTTTGCAGACACTTTTAGTTTCACTTTTGGGAGACTGAATGCTGGATCGTTTGTAAGTGGAGGATTCTCGGAGAGAAGAGGAAGTAGGAGGGGAAATGGGCAGACGGGGAAAAAGAACAAATGGATTTCTTTTCTTAGTGTGGCCAAAAGGAATGCATTCCCATGGAAAGAGAAAAGTAAGTAAACGTTTTAAAAACTGCTACGTTTTAAATCGTTCAAAAACAAAATGTTCAATGACTGTAAAAGTAATGTTTCATATACTAGTGTAGATCCCCTTCTGGCGTATATCCCGAGATTGTCCCGGGATCATCCCTGTGCATCCAAATGACACACAGGGGATCCCGGGAGCAGGCAGGGATGACCCCTCCATTTGCCTGGGATAATCCTTAGGTCTAGCTAAGGCCAGAGACTCAGGCCTTAGCTAGACCTAAGGTTTATCCCAGGATTGTCCCGGGGTCATCCCTGTTCATGTAAATGACACACAGGATATCCTGGGAACAGGCAGGGATGATCCTAGGATAAACCTTAGGTCTAGCTAAGGCCTCAGGATATGTTAAACCACATATCTACTTAATTCACCTGTTTGCCCTGGATTTTATTATGCCAGGCTTGCTTGTTTGATTACATTACTGGATTAGGAGCTGAAATTCATGCTTGTAGAAATTGGCTGGTAGAAGTCAGGCATACTAATGTCATAACATTATGATAGATAAAGGGTGCACATACTCCTTCCTGTGTATTTTCTGCAGCCAGCAGGAACAGGAAGCAGGAACACAGAAGTGGCCTGCAGCCTCTTCCCATGTCCAAGTGGCTTTCCTTATAGAAGAACATTGTAACATGTTTCAGAGACAAGCTGAATCCACTCCCAGTCTCTGGACACAGCCATGGTTAGGCCACTAACCCTTTTGCAGCAAAGGGTTAATGAGGATTTTTAAACCGTGGTTATCTAGCCACCATCGTTAGGAATGGTTCACACAACATTTATTTATTTATTCATTCATTCATTCATTCTATTACATTTTTATACCACACCACAGCCAAAGCTCTCTGGGAGGTTTCCAAAAGTTAAAAACAATGAACATTAAAAACAGATATACAAAATTTTAAAACCATCAAAAGCATAAAAACAATATTGATTTTAAAACAATTTCGATTTAAAACAACTATTCTGGGGACAAGTAAAAATTCAGCATATGTTATTAACTGCCTGAGGGAAGAGAAAAGTTATTTATTTATTTAATTGCATGCTAAGCCATAATGTTTAGCTCCAAATGCTTAACCGCGGTGGCTTAGCGTGTCATCAGAACAGATTCAATGCCCTTGTTCTGATGATATGGCAAAAAGCCTTATTCACCGTGGTTAAAGACGTGGTTTAAGGTGACTTCTGAACATGGTACATCTTGAGCCATGGTGGTTAACACTTTGAACTAAACATTATAGTTTAGTATGCTATGTGAACCATTCTTAACCATGATGGCTACATAACCACGGTTTAAACATACTCAGTAACCATTTGCTGCAAAAGGGCTAGTGGCCTAACCATGGCTTAGAGTGTCTGAACAGGCCATTGTCTCTTAGACAGTGGGGCCTGCAGGATTTAATTTTTCCTATTTTTTAAGTCCAATATATCTAAAATATAAATTGCATTTTTTAGGCGAATAAATCACGATCCTACCTGGTTTCAGAGAGCAGAGGCAAGCATTCTTATGCCCTTCCTGGAAAGTGAAAATAACCATCACAAATGTGGCCAGCCTTCATGGTGCTGAAATTAACAATAGGCATTAAAGTTGATAGTTTTGACACTATCAAGTGTTCTTTATCATAACAGAAATGGTGTCCTGTAGATCTCTGCTCTGCTCCGCCCACATAATGTTTCAGAACTGCTTACAGGCTGTCATTTTTTTAAACCCTTAGCTGCTATAATGACTTATTAATAGGCACTTCCACCATAGCATAATTACAATGTTCCTCTTATACACTATTTCCTTGGTTTCTCAGCCTACCTATTCTGTGTCTTCAAATGTAGTGAAAGGCTTAGTTATGTTTCATGAATGGAATAACATTAGTCAAGAATTCTACAAATGGTGTATAAACTGGGACTGGGATAAGATTACCCTTAATAAGTATTTGTTGCCTATTTATGCTTCGATCCTGATTATGTTCTTTTGTTTTGTTTTGCTTTTGTCTTGTAGTATAAATGGCAATCCAAATATTTAGATTTATTTATTTATTGAAATAACTGGAGAGTAGCCTAGTGTGTCGACAGGGTGGTTTCTAAAAACAATAAAAATAACAGATGTAAAATCCATATTTTTTCATATAACAATAGACAACAAAGCAGCACTCAGGCAGATCAATAAATGTTAATGGAGCAAATAAAGGCTGTGGAACTCCCTCCCAAGGGAGGCAAGATTTGTTCCCACTCTGCTGTCTTTCCACCGGCAGACAGAAATGGCTTTATTCAGGAAGGCCTTTGGCTTGTAAGTGGGTTTGTTGGGTTGTGTGCTGGTTTTTATTTTTTTATTCTGTAATTGTGATGTTTTAATGTATTTTAATGTATTTTATTATTTTAATCAATTTTAATTAGGCCTGTAAGCTGCCTGGAGTGCCAGTTTTTGGTTGAAAGGCAGGGTACAAATCAATCAAACAAATAAAAACATGGTTAAACCAGAATATACATGCTGGAATATCCAGGCAAATTAACGTCCTTGTCTGGTGCTGGAATAACATCAAGGTTGGTGCCAGGTGAGATTCTCTGGGGTGGGATTCCCTGGTCACCACCTGCCTAACCTCAGACAGGATGGCTGGGGGCAGTAGAATAGAGAAGGGCCTTTGATGAAGAACATAAGGTTCAGGTAGTTTTATGTGGTAGAAGTATGATGAATGGGATGTACTTGTGTGTAAGTGTGGATGGATGGATGGGGTGGGGTGTGCATGAGTGTGTGGAGTGCTCATGGAATGCTTACTTTTGTCTCCAGCCCCACTCACCATTGGCTTGTAGCTGAGCCCATTACTACCGTGGGAATGAGGCCCTTGCTGTAGTTGGTCCCAATTAATTACCTACGAGCTGTATTTTGAACCACTTTATACCTCTCGGAGAATCCGAGAGGTATAAAGAGGCAGCCCCAAGTACAGAAGACTAATGAGACCGCTTCATTGCAGTAGTTCGATGGCATAGCAAGCCACAAATGCCACTTTGGCCTCCAATGGCAATGCTACTTCTAAACTCCAAACCGTTTCAACAAAGAATGTGTTACAATAAATGGAATGGGCTCTGTTCATGAACATTTCTTCTGTAATGTAACCATTTCTGTAAATCTAAAAGCAAGTGTAGTAATAAATATGAGCAATTTGTTACTTTTATTAACAAACTCTCTGCAAGATGTGAAAAAGGATGGCTCCACAATCAATGCAAGTTACACAAGATTTGTTTACATTTACATATGTCTAGATCAGTGCCACTAGAGGCTGATGGTGATTTTGAGCGCTGGACCCCTGGTGTGTTTTTCACATCTTTCTCTTTACACACCACAAGCTTGTCTCCAAGGTATTTTTTTACTTGCTGCAAACCATGAAAGATGCTTTTAGAAGTAAGGAAAGTGCAGATCCTTTTGAAGTATCTTTTCAATAGAGGTTTCATATGGCATATATTTTTTAAAACCATAGAAATTGTAATTACTCCATTCCCTGAATAGATTCAAGGAATTTGATCCTGAGTATTCATTGGAAATAATGACACAATAACAACATGACAGCAAGCCCACCTTTCTGAACTGAAAATACAGTGTACAGATTTTAAATTGCAAATATGGCGTCTCCAAGCCTGACTGCTTTTGAAATGCAAATAAGCTAGAATCTAATCAATGATTATATGAAAGAAACTGAAATGTAATTAAATAAACATGTTTTGTTTACCCTTTTTATTGGAGTGTGATGTTTACATTTTGTTTTTGTTTTAAGTAAATGATTTAGTATCTTGATCATAGGTCATAACAAAGGAGACAACAACAAAATTGCATATAATAGTCTCTAAACCGTAGCAAAAAATAACTGATTGTAAAAGGAAACACACAATAAAATTGTCAGTTATGTTACCGCAACCAACTGGATGGATTTTTTAAAGATAAGAACAATGTAGCTTCATGGCTACAAAAGCAAATAGAACTATCTCTCCTGTTATTCCTTTTCCGCTGACAATCAAAAGCTCAGTTTTTGCTGTTGTTGACAGGACCAGTAGCATAATGCAGTTAAATGGGATAAAAATTTGCAGAGATTTAGAGTTAACAATATTTCTTTAGTTTAAACCACAGTTATGCAGATTAAAAAAGCTGAATGCATAAATAATCTGTTTGAACAAGAACTATTCAACCATTAATCAATTTGAGTCCAAAGAAAGAACTAGAGAGCAGTCCTATGGTCCCTGGTTGAGTGTCTCCGGGATCATAGGATAAGCTGGATTTCCCTCTCAGAAACTGGAGTTGGAGATTTGATCCTGTCTCCTGACTCCTCGCACCTGGGCAGGATCACTCCATATACAGTTGTCAAAACTGTTATAAAGCACTTTAAAGCACTTTAATGCAGTAGTGTGGAATTGTGCTGGCTGCCTTCTGTGAGGTTGGAAACCCGATTTTGGAAGGGGGGGAAGGGTCATTCCGCTGGGCAGGGAGGGGAGGAGACTGGAGTGGCCAGGATCGGAGTTATCCTGAGCCACTGCCAGCTTCCTTCTTTCCTTCTCCTAAGCACCCCTGCTAGATGGGCTAAAAAGCCTGAAATAAAATCTGCAGGATGGGGAGGCAAAAAGCCACCTCTGAGTTTGGGGGATTCCGATCACTAAAGGCACTGTCGTTAAGGAGCAATCCTTTGCTTGTTTAGACAGAAATCTGTCCTATAATTCCCAGCATGCTGGCTGAAGCATATTGGGAATTGTAGGATTTTTTCCTGTCTAAACATGCATAGGATTGCGCCCTAAATTACTGTACAAAGGAAGCCATGCCGGTGCAGTAGAGCAGATGTTTTGGATGCAAAAGGTCCCACGTTTAGTTGCTTTTATCTCCAGTTAAAGCGATTTCATGTAGCAGGGCTAGGGAAGTCATTTGAAACATTGGAGAGATTCTGCCTGGAGTTGTAGGACTTTTTCTATTTAAAAGCGCATAGGATTGCACCCTAAATTTATATTAATTTAAGCCAATAGTTAAGAATACATCAGTGGACTCTCATTTCAATTTGAAGTAGAAAGCTTAGATAATTCATAGTGGTTGTGATAACTCTTCATTTTGCCACGTGGAATACATTTTGATTTCACTTTTCAAAAATTGTGGACTCTTTAATGTCGTAATAGCACTGCAACACCATAAATCATGAAAGCTTCCATTTCTTTTCCTCTTTTCTTATAAACTTCTGTGAACTGCGGAGATGGGATTAATAGTCATTAATGTTTCTGACCTTCATGAATTTGTCCAGTTAGGCCCTATTCCATTTGTTAAATATATACTGATGAAGAATTACTCTGAAAGGCAATCTAATGCAGATACAGAATTTTCATACTGAGAGATTTCTATTAAAACAACTACTGAAACAAAAAGCTCATTCTGAATAGAGTGGTTATATTATGTAGAATATAACCACCCTATAATACACGTACGTGATTCACAGTGAAATCCTATACATGCCAACTCAGAAGTAATGGGATTTACTCCCATATAACTGAGTATAGGATTGCAACCTGAGGCTGCAGTCGATCTGGGTGTATTAAATCTGGGAATAAAAGTAGTCTGGCTAGTGTTGATCTGGGACTTGGGAGATCCAGGTTCTAGCCCCCATGAAGCTCACTGGGTGATTTTGGGCCAGCCTAACCTACCTCACAAGGTTATTGTGAAGATAAAATAGAAAAGAGGAGGGCCATTTTAGCTACCTTAGGTTCCTTGCAAGAGAAAAAAGGCATGATATAAATGAAATAATAAATAAATAAAACGTTGAGCATATTGCAGAGGAAACAGCTGTAATAATAAACTGAAAAGCAAATAGTCTGTGGTAATGATTCAGTCCATAATCCTATATGCACCAGTAGCAGTGAACCTCTTTCGGTCTGAGAGCTGAATTAAATTTCAGCAAAGCTCTTGGAGCTGCATTGCAATGGTGGGTGGAGGCAAAAGGGGCAGGCCCAAAGTACCAAAAAATACCAGCATATTTTATCTTAAAGCCATTACTGCCAGTAACTAAGCCATAAGAAAAGCATTTCAACCTTTTCAAAGAGGGGGGAATGAGCAAATGAGTATGGCCAGCTGATGAACTTGAGGGCCAGATTGGCATCCCAGGAGGGCTAGATTTGGAGCTCAGGTCTGAAATCCCCCTCCTACTGTACGCACATAGGTGGGTGCTTCTAAGCAGGTATACATAGGATTGCAGTGCCAGACATTTCTTTTTATATTTTACACTCTCCCCCCCCCCACGTATGTCCACTTGAAACTCATTAAATTTTCTCTTTCTTCTTCAGAATATTTTCTCAGGCATGAATAATCTAAAGCGTAAGCAGAATGCTGGTATGAATATGCAGATAGCTATTATGAGAAGCAATAAATTCAGATATAATTAAAAAGAACGAGAAAGATCTTTTAACAATGGTTTCTGTTGCTGCCATGTAAGCTGTATTTTGCTCATCTTGCTAAGTGTTGATTGGAGCCTAGCTCCAAAGGATCCAGAAAGAAAAGAAATGAGGGGTGCTTCCAGGTCCTGTAGGACTATCAATAATAAGGCATTGTGCAGCTATTCTATTAATATATATATATATATATATATATATATATATATATATGAGAGAGACAGAGAGAAATGGATTTTCTGCAGAGAAAAGACGTGAGAAGTAGGAGGAAAACATGGGAGGATAATGAGTTGAAAACAACGTCATCTGTGTCCTCCACCCCCCCATTCATGTGCGTCCGATGGAAATTTTCCTAGGTTGAGTGGGAGCAAAGCTTCACAGCAGTTTGTGGTTGTAATTTGTGTGGATAGCGTGCACTGCTACAATCCACCTGTGTACTTTCCTTCTGTGTTCACTTTGTTACTTAGCATCACATTCCATGACATTTAGAAGGCTGCACAAAGTAATTGAAGATGCCAGGAATTGAACAGCACTAATACAGAAAAGTGTTATATTCAAGAAGCATCACTCCAGCAAAACTTTATGTAGAGTCAGAGTCTTTAAAAAAAAAATCACACAACAATAGGAAACAATAGGAAAACTAACTTGAGATGCACAAACACAGTATAGCTGTCTTAAGAGTATCATAATGTTCATTTTATGGCATCACTGGCCAGTGACTCAGCCTAGAATGATTCCCTTCATATTGGAAACATTGGTGAATACTCTATAGAATACTTTTTCCCAACCAAGTGCCCTCCAGATGTTTTGGACTACAATCCCAACATTCTGGACCATTGGGCATGCTGGCTGGGGCTGATTGGAGTTGAAGTCCAAAACATCTGAAAGGCACCAGGTTGGGGAAGGCAGCTCTAGAGAATGGCAGTGGAGTCTGTGGGGAGTGTCTTTAGCAGTGGTAGGAGAATGAGCATGCTTGATCAGGTTTTCAGGTTTTAGAGGAGGCTGGACTACTCACATTGTTATCAGCCACTTTTTACATCAGCTAACAACACAACTTTTGCATGACGAACTTGAACTACAGCAGAGCTCTTTTGGAATTTCAAACATTTCTTTTCGCCTTATTCACCGTAGTTAAAGCCATGGTGTAATGTGTTTTCTGAACAGGGCCTTAATGAATTGCACTGCTGCTACAATAATCTCAGCGGATGAACTGTCTACAATACTGCGCTCTTCGAAGCCTTCCACTTGTTCTCGTGATCCGATTCCTTCTCGTGTCTTTATTAATCTTATTCCTGCTATCCTCCCTTCCTTGCTTCATATTATTAATCTTTCTCTGTCCTCTGGTTCATTTCCTTCTGCTTTTAAACATGCTACAGTCTCTCCCATTCTCAAGAAACCTACTCTTGATAGGCTATCTCTGTCTAACTACCGACCTGTCTCTTTGTTGCCGTTTGTTTCAAAGATCCTGGAGCGTGCGGTCTACTCTCGCTGTCTTGACTTTCTTTCTAGTAACTCTGCTTTGGATCCATTTCAATCTGGATTCCGTCCTCTGCATTCCACCGAAACAGCCCTTACTAAGATCACCAATGATCTCCTTACTGCCAAGTCTAAAGGCCATTATTCCGTTCTTATTCTCCTTGATCTAACTGCAGCCTTTGACACGGTTGATCATGATCTTCTCTTAGATTCCCTTCATGACCTTGGATTTTGTGGCTCTGTCTATAACTGGTTTGCCTCCTATCTAGCGGGTCGCTCTTTCAGCGTGTTGGCTAATGGCAGCTCGTCTTCCTCCTTTCCCCTTTCAGTAGGGGTTCCACAAGGCTCGGTGCTTGGCCCGCTGTTGTTTTCCTTATACATGTTGCCCTTGGGCAAGCTTATTCAATCTCATGGCCTCCAATATCATCTGTACGCCAATGATACACAACTATATCTGTCATCTCCGGAACTTTCTCCTGATGTTCACGATCGTATCTCGGCATGTCTTTCAGATATCTCAGCTTGGCTGCTTCATCGTCGTTTGAAACTCAATATGGCAAAGACTGAATTGCTTGTTTTTCCTCCTAAACCTTCCCCTCATCTCTCATTCTCTCTTACTGTCAATGATATTACGCTTACTCCGGTCAAGGAAGCTCGTAGCCTTGGCTTTATATTTGACTCCTCGCTCTCCTTTATTCCTCATATTGAGGCAGTAGCTAAATCTTGTCGATTTTTCCTGTATAATATTGCCAGGATTCGATCATTTTTGTCTGTCTCTTCTGCCAAGACGCTTGTTCATGCACTGGTTATTTCACGGTTGGACTACTGCAACCTTCTTCTCTCTGGCCTTCCTTCTTCCCACATCAGTCCGTTGGTTTCTGTTCACCACTCTGCCGCAAAGATCATCTTCTTGGCTCGCCGCTCTGACCATGTTACTCCGCTTCTGAAATCTCTTCATTGGCTTCCAATTCACTTCAGAATCCAATATAAACTTCTCCTGTTAACCTTCAAAGCTTTTCACGGTCTAGCTCCTTCCTATCTCTCCTCTCTCATCTCACACTATTCCCCCGCTCGTGCTCTCCGCTCCTCTGATGCCATGTTTCTCGCCTGCCCAAGGGCCTCTACTTCCCTTGCTCGGCTCCGTCCATTTTCTTCTGCTGCCCCTTACGCCTGGAACGCTCTTCCAGAACATTTGAGAACTACAAGTTCAATCGCAGCTTTTAAAGCTCAACTAAAAACTTTTCTTTTTCCTAAAGCTTTTAAAACTTGATGTTGTGCAGACTTTATACTGTTAGTTTTACCCTACCCTGTGCCTGCTTACCCTACCCTGTGCCTGTTTGCATTCTCTTCCCCTCCTTATTGTTTCATTATGATTTTATTAGAATGTAAGCCTATGCGGCAGAGTCTTGCTATTTACTGTTTTACTCTGTACAGCACCATGTACATTGATGGTGCTACATAAATAAATAAATAAATAAATAATAATAATAATAATAATCCATTTCACAGCCCTATCTGCATTTCCTTAAACACCAACTGTCCTGTCCTGAGCTTGTCCGTGTGACTGGAACCTGAAGGTAGAGACAGGATGGGTAGGCGCTGCACAGCATCCTATTTCTGCTCTCAGAATGACATCATGAATTGAATCTGGGAGGGGGCAGTTGCACCCCCTTGCCTATGAACTGATGCCCATGCCCCCACCCTGAATGAGACAATACATACATTTGCACTGTCAGTTGGCTTAGCCCTGGGCTCTCCAAGATGATACCCATAGGCACCAATGTGTTGGTAGGCACTTCTCTTAGCATCCACCAGGCTTCCTACCCTCCTGATTTTTATTTGATTTCTTAAATTTTTAAAAATTAGTGGTGCAAAGCGAAGTGCTCCACTCCAGCACCATCTGTGTTTCGGTTCAAAAGAGTGGAGCTCAAACCCCATCTCTGCCTTATACTTAGGTTCTTGGGTAAGTTACTTTTCTCTCAAACCCACTAGTTTGCTTACTGGGAAATGAATGTTTTGTGACCAGCTATGCCCACTATGGTAGCCATTTTATGAAGTCCCCCTACCTATGACACTCAAAATTCCAAAGATGCTCACTGACTCAAAAAGATTGGGCCCCCGTCTATACGACAATGGGATTGCTCCTCATTAAATATAAACCCGAATTTTCATTGATTCAAATGTAGGTAAAGAGTGTCACACTGCAGCAGCAACAGAGAGAGGAGTGAAGCTATACATTTTATATGCAGAGCTCCGCAAATTCATATAACACACAAACTGGGAGCGGGGTGGGTGGAGTGGAAGGAACGAGGCAGCAGAGGGAAAGGAATGAGGCAGCAGAACACGTCTCCTTTGTCTGGCTGCCTGTTTCACCCTCTTTGTTTTTGTGAACTGCCCAGGGAGCTTTGCATATTGGGTGGTACAGAAATGCAATAAATATGTAAATACAAATTTGTTTCAAGAAGCTTTCTCTGTGGAGCTCCGCAGAGAGACTTCAAACTAAAATAAGCATGAACGAATGAGGCAGCTGATTGGTGGGAAATCGGCCAATCATGTTGTCCTACCCTCAAAGCTCTGCCCACATGTCAAAATCCGATTTAACTTCCCCAAAGACACATAACCATAATGCGGTGTAAACTCAGGCGTGATCTTAAAGTCGCGGTAAATCGTGAATGCGAAGATACGCATTATCGGGTTAAAAACCCGGCGCTGCAACGAATGGATGGCTGCGTCATGTAACCTAAAATGCGAATATGCGCATTTAGGTTTGGGTAAACAAACCGTATAGACAAGCCCTGGGAGACCCCTGGCTTACACCATATGGTACAATTGGAGTGTCAAAGTATGTTTTCTTATCACTTTACAATGGTTTAAAATGTAAACATGTCAAGTATTTGTAACCCCAATGTAATGAATGGTTTAATCCCTTCAGGGTAAAGTCTTCACTCAGAGGGAGGGGTTAAGAGAAGAACAAAAGGAGTCAGTTTGTGGTGGATATTTGAATGCCAGAGAACCAATTTATGATTGTTGGCTCTTGTCACCTTAGGTAAACTGAACTGATATTTCTGTGTAGCAGAATTTCAAGGGGATGGGGAATATTTGTTGTAGCTTTGATATTTGTTATATTTATATTATTATTGTAGGGCAAATACCCTTCAATGTATAAGCTACTAATTGTGGATTGCCCTGTTGTTGAAAGTTAAGGTATCTACAGAAAGACTATTGAAGTGTCCAGCATTTTGTGAAACCAAAGACACTTTGGGACTGATCTACTGCAAAGTTGCAAACATGAACTACATATTTTTGTTTGGACTCAATATGACTAATTGTTGCATTTTGTTTCTATTAGGAAGTTACATGATTTGTATAATTTTAGTCGTGTTCGTTCAGTGATATTTTCGCAAGTTCTATTCTAATTAAGCTCCATAGGACTAACCCAAGTGAGTCCTATGGACTGACCTATATATTGTTGGCATGCCAGTACTGAAAAGAACTATGTGTACATCCCATTTTAATGACTGTTGTCTATTAGCCACTCACATTAAACACCATGCACCGTATGAACACTGATGGTGCTATATAAATAATAATAATAATAATATTGCCTTGAGCGATAACATGTAACAATCAGCAGCACTCTTTTACATTTTCTTGAGGGTGAGGCTTATGTGTTCCCATAGTAACCTTCCGTGTTTGAAAAGTTTTCCTGGCAATTGTCACAGCTGGAGCCTTGACTTGTTATGACATGCTTGTACCTTCTTTTGGTAGGAGTTGTAGAGAAATGTGATCCTGGAAAACACTGACTTGTGGTGGGTGACAATGTCCTTCAAAATATATACACACTGTATATTGGTGAAGATTTATCTCCTCCCAGTCTTTTATGACTTCTCTGGCTTTCAGAGGGTGCATTCCTCCTTCAGGACACACGGCAGTGAAATCCTTCTCTTTGGAGTCAAAAATATTTTCTTTCTCACCCACAGTAAAGAGATTGCGTCCAGTCATTCCTTAGTGGGATACATGTGGAACTGGGATGTCTGAAAAGCCAAGCCCACACAGAATTTGGCTTGTAAATTGTCCTGCGTTTGGCCTTTTTGAACCGTTGCATTCAAAAGTAGTTTTGTTCAGGGTAAAACGTATCCATATACCCTTTGGGCTCTCTAAAAGATCCGAATTCTCCCTTGATTTAGGTTTGAATAATAAAGATAATGCAAATTGTCAGTTTTTAAGATCAGGGAACACGTCTAACTTCTTTAAAATGAAGTGCACGCGCGGGTGTGTAGAAAATGATATTTTAAAGGCAATAGCAATCCATATTGCAAACTACAGCTTGAAAGCGTCATTCACTCTTGACAAAAGTACCAACAAAATGTATTTTTCTCTACATTTTAAATATGTCTTTCCTTTGTCGATTAGAAATCATATTTAAAGGGGTAGGAAAACATCGCTTTGCAAAAGGAGAGAACGAAAGCACTGAGAGCGGCGATTGCCTAAACTGTGTTTAGTGCTTCCAAACACTGAATGCGTTTGGAGCTGTAACAATAAAAATTAAACGTTGGCAGGTGCCTCGGTTTGCATAGAGTTCCACAACAGCCCAAGGGCAATAGATGACGGAGGGGGTTTATAAGCTGTTGGGGGAGCCGGGGATAACGACCTTGTTTGCGTCAGTGATCCAGTCTCACATCTTTTGCAATCAAATCTTTTGCAATGTAATCAATGTCCTGTTGCTCCAAGGAAGGGGAGGGTTTGGGAGCCAAGAACAAAGCCCGGACTGGAGCAGCGCCCGCAAACCTGTGGTTTGCAAAACCAAGTGGATCCAGGAGCAGGGCTTCTTTGCTCAAGAATCCAGCTCGGCTCTTTTTGGTGACTTTGACCAAACTTGTGTAACTCGCACGAGGGGGCGGTGTTGTTTTTCACTCCCCCCCCATCTCTCTTTTCTTCTACTCTTACGCGGGACTGGGCCAGCCGGGGATAAGGGACTCCGCTCCAGGGAACATGAGAGTCCACTGCAAGGGTGTCTTGCTGCAAAAAGTTATCTGCAGCGGCCGAGGCGGCTGGGGCTCGAAGGCGGGCTTCAGGCACGTCCAGGCACTCGCTGAGCTGCGTTTTCTGAGCTGGGGAAGGAGCCCGCCGCGACCCCGACTCCTTAAAGTAGCCGCCACTTTCTCTTCACGGGCAGCCGCCCCTGGAGGCGACTATGAGGCGGTTTTCAGGGCGTCAGTGGAGGAGCCTGAGAGACTGTGGGCAGAAGCGGCTAAGGGCATCGAGTGGCACAAGCCCTGGGCTAAAACCCTGGAGAGGCGAGGTCCCTTTAGCACCTCCTGGTGAGTGGCCGAGGAATCGCTCGCTTGGCTCCTGCGCGGGCCACGTCACGAAAGCCAGTCATGGTAAAGAGAGGCTCGCCGTCCTCGCCACCCCTCCGGTAGAACCCCTGTGACAAGCAGTCATTCAGCTGGGGGGACTTACTGGCTTACAGCATTTCCCCACTTCCATTTCTTGGGGCGGGGGAAAGCGTCACCTGTTGAATTTCTGCCAAGCACACAGCTTGTTAAAGGCACAGGAGTCCTGTTAGGCAAAGATGGCACCATTCAGTAAGGATAATGCAAATGACAGCAATAGGACTTGCTTTGAGTCAGGTGTGAGCCTGGAACCTTTTTTCAAAGCCACAAATCAGCCCTTTAACATTGTTAACATGCAGGTCTGTCTGAGTATGTGCAGAATTCATTTTCTTCACCACAGGTGGCCCACCTATCTGGGATGGGGAATATGGCTTCAAGGGTGACCTGAACAGCTTAGTTAATATAGGTAAAGGTAAAAAGAAAGGCCAAAGGCAAAGGTAGAACCAGGCAATCTTCAAAACGGAATATTTACAAAAGTTTATTTACAGTGCCAAGGTACCGCCTATGCATTTCGAACGCAAACTGCGCTCTTCCTCAGGGCTGTTATAGGGTTCGTTAACTTAATGAACTCTATAACAGCCCTGAGGAAGAGTGCAGTTGCATTCGAAACACGTAGGCGGTACCTTGGCACTGTAAATAAACTTTTGTAAATATTCCGTTTTGAAGATTGCCTGGTTCTACCTTTGCCTTCGGCTTTTCTTTTTACTCCCCCACGGGGTTTTCCTTGCTTTTACACTCGCTACCAAGGTAGACTGGTGCCTTACGTAGAAGAGTATACTTTTGTATCCTGTGTTAATTGTGATTTGTCAGTTGTGAAAGGAAAGAATAATTCAACAAAAGTATGCTTTCTGTCTCTTATGTAATCTTGTTTAGCTAATCTCGATTTCATGTTGAATATGTAAGTAGGGATTCTAAAGTGAAAGGAATACTAACAGGAACACCCCTGCTGGTGTTTAGAATGAGAAATTGCAGTACTCTAGCCTCTTTATGCCCAAAGGGCCTGAAGGGTCATGCCATTGTATCTAGTGATTTAGGGGAAATTGTTAGGGATGCTTCTGTGTATGCCCATGTCATGTTTGCCTGCACTTGCTGCACAGCATCGCTATGTTCAGATTAATGTCCAGGTTAAGAAAAAAACATCTTTGTGGCCAAGTCAGTTCAGATATGAGTTACATTTTTGCTCTGTTGCCAGCCAGATAGATTGTCTTTATGCAAAGTGATTTATTGGACTGGCTTTGCATTCGTATAGTAGGGTTCAGAGTAGTGAAACATTTACAAAAGTAAAAGATCCATTAGATTATTTGATTCTTACATTGGATTTAGTTGTTGTTTTTTGAAATGTGTGACAGGAATGTTAAAAACAACAATTTGTGTGCGTGTGTGTGTGTGTGTGTGTGTGTGAGTGAGTGAGAGAGAGAGAGAGAGAGAGAGAGATCTATTTGTTGTTAAGTCATCCCAAATGCAGGTTGTGGGAAAGCCCTTATCCATAACAATGCTGCATAGAAGAGTATCCTATTTATAAACACCTTGTGATACACACAGCCAGGCAACATTTGCATGCCGGTAGCACTGCTGGGGATATACACTGCTAAAAACACAAGACGAATCCTACTGGATCAGACCAAAGGCCTGTCTAGTCCAGCTTCTTGTTTCCCACAGTGGCTAACCAGATGCCTCTGGGAAGTGCACAGCATCTGGTATTCAGGCATGGTGCCTCTGATCCTGGAGGTAGCATATAGCCATCATAAAGAGGAACCTTTAATAGCCATAACCTCCATGAATTTGTCTGTTGCCTTTTTAAAACCATCTAAGTGACAAAGGAGCCGTTATTCTGATTGTGCAGTTATGAATTGCATCAAGGGATTAAAAAGAAATAATGCTAGTGTCCCCCCCCCCTTCCGTCAGGACTGCAGTGCATGGGGAGGTGAGGTTTAACGCTTCCCTCCATAGCCATGATTGTGACAAAAATGCCTTCTCCCCCTGTTGCAATTAATCTTAGGCTAATTGCAGTGTGTGTATTTTTGCAAGGATTGCAGCTGAGAAGGGAATGATTAAACCTCCCCACTTGGAATGTTGTGATCTTGTTGAAAATCCCCCTCCCTGCAACTACCATTACATTTTAAAAAAATATTCTGAGGAAGTTGCTAACTAAAACTGACTAGTTTCACACAACATAATCAGCTTATTTTGTCCACAATTAGCCCTGGCATGTGCTCCAGCTGTTTTGACTGTGCAACCCCCAAATGGGCCAACTGGGGGATTGTGCCATCATGTGAACCTAGTCTTCATGGGTAAATCGAAATTAACCTTTGAATAACCCACAATGACTGGGTTGGATGACACGGTGTTCCTCCCTATCGCGGTTATGCAATCAAAATTATGGTTGCGTGCACCGGGCACATGCCACAGCCGATTGTGAGTGTAATGTTTGGTCCCATGCTAAGTTGGTGGTTGTTACCACCTCTTGTGCCAACTAATGACATAGTATAACTAGAGATGTATCTCTGTGAAGAAGCGCTTCCATTTGTTTTATCTGAATCTCCCACCATTCAGTTTCTTTGGATGGCCCTGGGTTTTACTGACAAACAGATGCTCAGTGTTCTGGAGGCTGTGCATGTTTTAAACTTAATATTCCCCATGCAGCATTGACATAAGTTAATTCTTTCCTGTGACTTTCTGGTGGAGATAGGAAATGTTTAAATTGGCTTGGAGTTGACATGCAGGATCTGCAGCAGATGGCAAATGTAAAGTTATCATTAGAGCAGATATTGATCTATCTTGTGTCTTTTTCCTTTCAGGGGTGATAGTGAATGCTGAGAAGGCAACCCTATGCATATTTAGTTGGAAGTATGCCCCAATGTGTTCAGTGGGTCTTACTCCCAGATAAATATACATAGACCTAGGCAGTGTGGGACCTTTATCCTTTCAAATAATGACTGAACAACTTGTGGTCCTTGAGATATTTTGCCCTTAAACTCCCATCCATCCTAGCCATCATAGACAGTGGTGAGTGTTGATGGGAGTTGAAGCTCAAAACATCTGGAGGGCCACAAGTTCTCCACCCCTGGAAAAAGTTTAGTTCAAATTAAGACTTTAGTGTTTTTTGAAAACAGGACACTACCTGTAGGGAACTCCACTTTGGTGCATTGAGGTTAATATATGGAGTGGAAAACCCTCCCCAACTAGCAATGACAAGATACCTTCACACACACTGATATTACTCCTCCAGTTGTCCAGCATGTTCCTACAATATTGGTCCAATAAGTGCTCCTATCTGTGGGGCTGGGAATCAGTGGGGGCTAAATCCAGGCATCATATGGGAGTTGTAGCTAAAACATCTGGAGGGCCACAAGTTCTCCACCCCTGGAAAAAGTTTAGTTCAAATTAAGACTTCAGTGTTTTTTGAAAACAGGACACTACCTGTAGGGAACTCCACTTTGGTACATTGAGGTTAATGTATGGAGTGGAAAAACCCTCCCCAACTAGCAATGACAAGAGACCTTCACACACACTGATATTACTCCTCCAGTTGTCCAGCGTGTTCCTACAATATTGGTCCAATAAGTGCTCCTATCTGTAGGGCTGGGAATCAGTGGGGGCTAAATCCAGGCATCATATGGGAGTTGTAGCTAAAACATCTGGAGGGCCACAAGTTGTCCACCCCTGGAAAAAAGTATTCAGACACACATTCAGTGCATCCCTGATTCCTACAAAGTGGTCTATGCAGATGAACTGAAGTCTAATATCAGTTTCTAGAGAAATCTTACCCAACCTGGTGCTCTCCAGATATGTTGGACTACAATCACCCATCCAGCATAGTTGTAGTCCAGCGCAACTTCTTCTAAAATTTCTATCGTATCAATTGTGGTCAAGGACAGAATTGGACACTGATTAACTGAAATAATATTCTACCTATATTGGAACATTGTCCTTATTGGAACAGCTTTGCTAGAATGGTTGTGCTTTAATAGCCTGCTGGTTTTTTGGTTTGCTTTCACTGGCCTCTCAGGAAAAAACATTTTTTTCTAGTAAGAGCCATACTGCCTCTGATACTGGAGGTATAGCCATCAGGACAAGTAACCATCAATAGCCTTCACCTTCATGATATCCACCAAATATTGATACACATTTGGAAAGCTTTACTTTTTAATACAGTGGTTTTTATTTTCTTCCTTTTTTAGGTTTGTTGGGGGAGAGCTGAATATTTGTTATAATGCTATAGATCGTCATGTTGAGAATGGACAAGGGGATCACATTGCTATCATCCATGACAGTCCTGTAACAAATACCAAAGTGTTTATAACTTACAAAGAAGTTCTTGAACAGGTATGTTTAATGAATATTTTTGCAAGCAAAATGGCCAGATAAAATTGAACAAAATTATTATAACATGTTGGTAAAATTCCAAAGGCAGAAAACACATTTTCTGTGCACTTTGACTGCACCAGGAAGTGTTTTGATACCATGCAAACGTGAAGCTACATGAAACCTCTCTCACTTATGGCTTAATTTATACAGTTATGGTTGAATCTGGATTATATACCTTGCTGTATAGTGCTATTGAACTTGGTCTAACAATGAATCTGTCCTCTAAGTGTGTTTAGAATTGCAGCCTCAATGTATTTTATGTACATCCTTATAGATATTTCCTGTTTGCCTCTGGGATCGTTGAGTTACATTATTGCCTCACTGGCGATAGGTTTCCTACTCTAGAGCAGGATCCAGAAAACCACAGAACTAGCTCTTTCTGCCCAAGACAGCTTTAGATGTGTGTGATTTGAAGAGCTGATGGTTTCCAGATTATGTGGAGTGGTTTTGAAATGGAAAGGACTTTAAAAGCAATATGTGACATGGCATGGGGGTTCTGAGTTAAATGTATCCTAACCTTATCTTTGTAATAGCATGGCACAATTTTCTTTGCTTTCTCCCAAGTAAAAGCTCAGATTTATTTTTAAGGAAAAGGCTTGAATTATAGAAGTAGGTGCTGCTCTGGCAAGGATACAAGTGCCTAGTTTCACACATTTATAATAGCACAGTTCGTTTTGCAGCGTCTGCTGCTTAGAGCCATTATTATATTGTTTATGTCTTACAGTACATTTAGTCCAGGTAAGCAGTATACTTTGACCATGGTTCAATTTTGTCATAATGTTAAAGCATAGTTTGAGTAGCCATAGGGGCTGTTCGCATGTAATGGAAGCATTTGGCAATTAACCCATCATCCAGGGGTGTTCTATAAAAGAGGTATTCATAGTTTGTAGCTGCATTCTGGAAGAGGCTTGCATGCAGTGTTCATTCCTGAAAATTGTGAGTTCATTAACTCAAGATTTGCTGCTGAATGCTGCTGTTATGTGTGAACCAGATCGTAATTTAGAACCAAAACCATGGTTTGAGCTTCGAAATGTACCAGTAAATCATGATTTGAAGTTATTTGTCAGTTTCTGTTTTCTATCAGCTTAATGCTCTACTCACTGTGCGGTGGCCTCCACTGGTGGAGTAATGTCTATTAGCATGGCACCATACCAAACCATAGTTAGCACAAAACCATGGCTTGCAATGCACTTCATAGCATTGTTTCTGATTCTGGTTTGCTGACCAGTGTCAAATGATGGTTTTTTAAATCAATTCAGACTTAATCTTTGTAAAGTTTCCTGAAATGTGGTGTGGTGCAATATCTGAATTGAGGCATTGTAAGTATACTCTACAGTTGTTTGTTTCAGTTTGCTGTGCTGTCTTCACCCCAAGGTTTTTAGATGGATTTGTATATATCTCTGCAAATTTAATTCTACACAATCTGGAATCTTAGATGAAGAAGCACCTTTTTAGGAAGTATCTCTTCTCCCTCCCTAGCCTCAGATCCGTGGCGGAGCCACTGCTGCTACGTGTGAAAAGTAAAAGTTGTGATGGCACAGAGCTGTACCTTCACTGTAGAGATGCACGAGCTTTGGAGTATAGTGCTACTGGAACTATCTGTTGGCATTTCAATAGCGGCTTGGAATTTGGTTCTTTATGAAGGCATTCAGTGCTGAATAGCATTGATTTCAGTTGGTTTCTTTGCAGCCTCCCAGGGCAGGAATATTTTGATGCCTCTTTCAGAGTTGTGGTTATTAATAATTAAAAACTGGTAATATTTGTGTAATGCTTCAGGTGTCCTTTGCTAACAGAAAGTGAGATATACAAGTCATAAAATAAATCCATTATGGTTACCCAATATGTTCTTTTGACTTTGCTGGTTACAGTAAACCTTTTACCATCATAATATTAAGATGGGTGGAATGATATCTCTGAATTATTTATAATGTATATCAGTTTACAAAATTGCAGTTCAAGTTACACTCAACTCTGAAATTGTGCTTACATTCATTATAAAAACTCTTTTCACTTCAACGGTCTACAGCATTCTGAGCTCTATGTCATGTTTATGTATTTTTTATGTATTTCTGTGGGAAAAGGTGTCATGCAAGTGCAAACTGACTATAGCACTTTTTAAGTTGTTACGGCAATATAGGGAAATCTTTGACAGTTTAATTAGATGATCTTTAGGAACTCTCAGCTGACAATGGATGGAAAGTTTAACCATCAAAGTGTAGCATTATGTTAACTCTTTTAGGTGTTAGAAATTACCAAAATTGTTACAAAGAGTGCAAGAGATCTCATTAAATTACAGTATTTGACAGAGGTATATTTAAAATACTTAACTTGAACAATGAACCTTCCTTGGAGAAATCCTCTTCTTTCCCTATTTTATAAACAATATTTTAGCGGTTCAACAATTTTATTGTTTTCTACACTAAAAGACAAAACTTAAACAAAACAATATTACTTTTAAAAACACATATACAGAACATACAAGGCCATAATACATTTAAGGCATTCTTCATGTCAGACATATAGGCTATCTGTTCTTACTAGTTAGTTCCCTAAATACAGTATCATTATATCATTCTTACTTCACTCTAGCCAGCACAGTATTATGTACTAAATCCACCAACATTATATGTTGAATTCACAGACATATAAATCATTTTTCCAACTCTTGCAAATAATCTATGAAAGGTTTCCAATCCATTACAAACGAAGCTGTTTAAACGATATTTTAAAGCATTAATAAAATGTGTTGTATATCAGTTATGAGAAAGAACTCGAGCCCTGTTCAGGTGTTCTTAAACCCACAATGAGTGGGAGAGTGTCACTTTAATCACTTTCTATACATGGATGGCAACTTTGTGAAGAGGAGAGCCTCACTGTCCATAGGGGCTGTGATGGAACCGCCAGGCTTAACTCAGCGATTCCCCGGCGGAGAAGGGGGGGTCTGGATTGGCCAGCCCAGACACACACACCTTCACTGCTGCTTTTTAACCCTTTGGGAGTCTAGGTTCTCAAGGAACACCACCACACAGGAGATAGGGACCAAACACTTTTATTCTTCACCCAAACACACTTCCTTAAGGGTCCACACATTAAGGTAAACACGTAAGAGGTTTTGGGGAAAAACACGGACAAAGGAATGACAGCAGGGACTAATACCTCTCCCTCCCACTTTTGCACACTCAGACCAATTGGATTCGCACTCACTCCCCACTAACCACCCACCAGCCATAACACCGGCAAGGTCCCTTGCCCACTTGTACCCAAACCTATTCTAAAACAAAACAAATGCTTAACACTGTGACTCAACCGCTGTTGCTCACTTTGACTCGGCTCCACGCCACTCAAACTAGATTCCTTCCCTCAGCGGCCATGTGGGGCTTCCACCATCCAGCTGTCCCGGCCTGGATGCTCTTGCTCACCACGCACACACCGGACTCCTGACACCCACAGGAAAGAGACCGGACCCTTGGGTGCCCAAGCTTTTATCTCTTTCTGGGACCCCCTTTGTCACCAGACCCACCCTGACCAATTGAAACTCCCTAGCAACCCACACCTCAACCAAAGGGAGGGGGGAATACTCCCAGACATTGCACAACTGCAACTTGTTACTCTTCCCCGGTACCAGCCTGGGGAGGCGTTATCAGATGCCAGGCACTTCTTGCGAAAGTGCGGCCTTGGCATTTAGCTTGCTACTCCCTTCTAGACGCAGAGAAACCTATCTCTTCCTCTCCAGGATAATGCAAAGATGTTTTCTTAAAGGGCCCATGGGCCCAGCCCATGACAGGGGCTCTCCACGTGATGCAGAATACTGATTTTCCAGTGTTCCAGATCACGTTGAGCACATCCATGGATTGAGGAGGTTTTCCTCTACACAAGTTGCACTCCATGTGTAGAGGGCAACAAAAATGACAATGGAGGGAGGCAGGGCTAGTGTACTCCCACTTTTTGGGTGTCTCCAGCAAATTGTTAAAATTGTTAAAATTAAGGATGCAGTCTTAGAAGCAACTCTAATAGAATTCAGTGAGACTTATGTCTGAGTAAAGTTATTAATTTGCTTACAAAATTATGTACCGTTCCATAACTAGACAAATTCTAGAGCGGTGAACAAGAAACAAAAGGAACAAAACACAATATTTAAAGTTGTTTTTAAAAATGAATAGCAATAAAAAACATGGCTGATCATTCAGGGAAGGCTTGTTGAGATTAAAATATCTTCTACAAGCATTGGAAACAAAACAATATTGGTGACTGCCTGACATCCAGGGGCAGGGAATTCCACACAGTGGGAGCTAACACTCTGAAGGCTCTTCTCTGGGTGAATTTCAACTGGGCAAAGCTGGTAAAAGGCACTCTGAGCTACCATGGCCACTTGGGCCACTAGTGAAAGTATCCCCAGACTACATACCTGATATTTCAAAGGGAGTGCAACCCCATCCAGTACAAGCAATAAATTTATCTCTTGGACTAGGGAATCATTTACACACAAAGCTTCTGTCTTGTCAGGCTTTAGTTTCAATTTATTGGTCCTCATGCAGCCCATCATTTAGTCTAGGTTATGATCCAGGACTTGTACAGCCTCACTTGATTCAATTGTTACAGGGAGCTAGAGCTGTGTGTCATTAGCATATTGATGGCACTTTGCTCCAAATCATTAATGACTGCTCCAGTTGCTTCATTTAGGTGTTGAACATACTGGGGCAAGATGGTGCTCAGAGCTCAATTTTAATCTTTGTAAACCGCCCAGAGAGCTTTGATTATTGGATGGCATAGAAGCAGAATGAATAAATGAATTGCCAGGGGACCAAGGAACAATCACCCAGTGTTACTCTCTGAAATCAACCCCACAGTTAACACTGTAACTCAGTGCCTCCATTGCCCAATCCATTGAACCAATCCAGGAGGATACAATGGTTGTTGGTATCAAAAGCAGAATTAACAGGGTCACACTCCCCCTGTCCCTCTCTTGATAAAGCTCATCCAGGGTGAGCAAGACTGACTTGGTTTGGCAACCAGGTCAAAATCCAGACAAATGGCTCTAGATAAGCCCTCAAAAGCTTCATGGTTGGGTGTGTGGAAAACTCTGCTGCCTGTGCTGCTGTGCTCCAGCGGTAACAGCAAAAAGGGGGGAGTGCCGGGGTGGAGCAAGGGGTGGGCTTTGGGTTGAGTCGATCAAGAGCCCTCCCATTCTGCCAACATGCCTCTGGAGTGGGTGGAAAGTATGCCAGCCCTGGAGCTGGCAAACTTTTTACCTCTCCCGTTGGGACCAATCCATAAGGTAAAGCGTGACAAAAGAAGATCCTTCTGCTTCCTGGAAAAATGTCCCCTACCTTCAGATTTGACAATTCTCCTACCTCGGATTCTCCCTCTCCTGCCACCATAGGATTGCCCTGCCTGCCTTTTCCCAAGCTTCAGCTATGTGCCGTCTTTCTTCATCATCTCTCCTACGTTGTACTTTTCCCTAGTGTAAATGTGCATGGCTGCTAATGGAATGGGTCTCTTGTGAAGGCTCATAAGATATGCGCAGGCTGCTACTGGTTCACCATTTCCAAGTAAGTGCTTCTGTTTCTGCTATGTAGAGATTCTAATGTGCTACTGACATATAGGATGCAGAGCTATGGATTGGGCTGTAGGCGTTTAAGCCTAAAATCAATTTTCTCTCTCTCTAGTTAATGAGACTCTTCTGCTCAGTATTTTCAGGGGCAGACTGGAGATAAAACAGTGGTTCACTGCACAATGAAAAAAAAAGGAAAAGTGCTGCATACAGCAGTGTTTCCTTTTGTGATTCTTTAAAACATACAAATATATGTATATCACTTTTGCTACATTTCCCCTCCCCTTTAACTAACTGGAGCTATCAGACCCTGTTCCCTTATTTTCCCTCTGTCCAGGGAAATACCCCAACATTTCTGACCATTGCTTATATTAGCTGGGGCTGATGGGAATTGGAGTCCAAAATATCTAGAGGGTACCAGGTTGGGGAAGGCTGCTGTAGATCGTACAATTTGGTAGCAAAAAAGCACTACAGATCACAGCTCAGTTGGAAAAAGCTGCATAGCAAGGAAGAAAACACATAATTAGGTTGAAGTAGGAAATGGTTATTGCAGCCTAGCTCCAGATTTTCACAGCAAAAGTGCCATACTTGCATTTTATACAACTCCATTAGCACCCTGCTTCTCACTTTGTGCATCCTGATCTCAACGTAGAGACTTGACAGAACTTTCCTATTTATATATACTGCAGTAGCTTTGACATATATCTGCTTTTTAACTCCTGAGAAACTAGGTAGAATGTGATAAATGCTTTTGAATTACTTTCTTGGGAGTAATTCTTTACCTATGCTTGCTATAACTTATTCTGTTTGGCTTAGTTTCCAACAAATGGTTTATGAACTACTGTTTATCCTAGGAGTAATTCTACTAGCTGCATTAATGACTATACTTGTACACATTTTTCCAAATTGATTTTTCTTGTATCTTGATATTTGTCTGTCCCAAAGCTCTTGCTGGGTTAGTAGGACAAATGTAACATTTATGAAATCTAAATTCCAGAATTCGTTTAGTTGCATTTTAATTCATATATGGTGTTCCTGACCCAGACCTGGAATACAAAAAAAAAAAAAAAGTTCTGTTGTAGGCATTGTAATGTACAAAATTATGCATGGTATGGAGAATGTGTATAGGGAGACATTTTTCTCTCTCTCTCAAAATACTAGAACCTGGGGTCATCCCATGAAGCTGATTGGTGGGAGTTTCAGGACAGATAAAACTTCTTTACACAGTGCATTGTTAAAGCATGGAATTGTTACTGCAAAATGTAACGATGGTCCCCAATTTGGATGGCTTTAAAAGGGGGTTGGATATGTTCTTGGAGGAGAAGGCTATCAATGGCTAATAGCCCTGATGGTTGTGTGCTATCTCCAGTATTCGAGGCAGTAAGCCTGTGTGCAACAGTTGCTGGGGAACATGGGTGGGAGGGTGCTGTTGCACCATGTCCTGCTTGTTCAACTCTGGCTGATGGCTGGTTGGCCACTGTGTGAACAGAGTGCTGGACTAGATGGACCCTTGGTCTGATCCAGCAGGGCACTTCTTATGTTCTTATGTTATGTTCCATATTTGTTTTTCAATTTTTTATATAATTTTGCAGTGCAAATAGTTCTTACAGCTGAAATTTCAGTTTTGCAAGGGTGGAGATACCTAATCTACATTAAGTTAGCATTATTTTATTTAGTTTATTACTGAAACAGCCTCAGAATGGTCCTGGCTTTACAACCCATGGTTCTTCTGTCCCCTCATATGCCAGCTTCACTTTGAAGATCCTGGTTTGTTTTTAACATGTTTTGTTGTTGCATTCAAAATGTGGAAGACTGGCTTCCTTCTGTGAACTCAGTAGGATAATAAACCAGGATCTAATCCTGGATCTGCATGTCAGAGCCAGTATGTGAGGAGAAGGGTGAAAGTAGAACTCATTGCCTTGTCTTTTATTTTTAAGTTGTGTTGATTTGTTGTACTAATGTTGTTCCCTGCCTCGATCCAAAGGGAGAGGTGGGTAAGAAATAAATCATCATCATCATCATTGTCATCATCATCATCCATGTTTTATAAGTTGAGAATGTACATCCCAAACTGGCCAATAGCTGTCTTGAATTGACAGTAGAAATTCTGTGCATCTAATGAATGGCAACTGGATTGTTATTGAGTTCGTGAAAGTGAACATGTAATGCAGCAATTCTTTCTAAAGATATAAAAAGGACGCTTTGCATGGCTTTAGATCTGATTTTAGCAAAGTATTTGCACATTAAGCCTCACTCTATCCTTTATCGCTATGGTTGATTCCAGAAATGCTACATTAGATTTCTTTGGCTAGAACTAGTGTGAATTGGGGAGTGGGGGAGGCCATGAAGCCAAATAAATGGAGAAACTCATCTGAAGTTGGCTAGATTTCAAATAATCTCATATATTATGGCATAACTTTGAGTGCTAGATCTTGTATTGTGGCCACATATGTATCTGGGATTACTTTATATGCCTTTCTCTTCTTACTAAAACTATAGTATTCTAAGCATAATTAAATGTTATATTGTACATTTTCAAGTAAAATGGAATAACTCATGAAATGTATTTAGGTGTTTCTAAAACACCTTTTTACTAATAGCATTTTGATTTGAGTTTACTTTCGGCTGTGGTTTGTTGTCATTAAATGAAACTGCAAACTTTAATCTCCTGTTTGTTCCAAGTTCACTGTTGCAAATTTTTGTTGACACCAGGCCTTAATTTTTGTATAGTAGTTATATTTTTTAATGGCTTAAAACAGTACATAATCGGTTGGATGCAGACTCCGTCATACTAGATTCATTCAGTAGACCCTGTAGTCAGAGTTGTAGATTAGTCATGATTAACTTATGTTCCTTTGATTTCAGTGAGTCTATTCTTAAGTATGATGAAGTCTAGATCCAACCCATGGAATTAACATGCTTTACTGTTTGCTTGTTGTAGATTTATGCAATATTTTCTCCTTTTACAATGAAATACTGTTGATTCTGAAGCTGGTTCTTAATTGGTTGCCATTTTGGGTAATTATCATGTTGTCTCTTTCTCAAGGAGCAGTTATACTACATGTCATGCGAGTAATCTCCAAATAACTTTAAACTGTTTCCTATTCAGGTCTCCAAGTTAGCTGGTGTTATGGTGAACCATGGTGTGAAGAAGGGGGACTGTGTCGTCATCTACATGCCTATGATTCCACAGACGATGTACACTATGCTGGCATGTGCAAGAATAGGAGCTATACATAGTCTTATTTTTGGTGGATTTGCTTCAAAAGAGCTTTCTAGTCGCATTGATCATGCCAAGGTAACAAAATATTTTCACTCATGCTTGGAGAGGAAAGCTTGTAAGTAGCCACTTGCCATCCTGTTCTCTCCCTCCTGCTCTCCCCTCCTCACCCTCCTGGCTATTCAACTGTGCAGTAAAACTGTTGTAAAAGGAAAAAGTGTTTGTTCTTCTTTTCTCTCACACAACTGATGTACTTGAAATGACAAAGGTAAGTATTTTGGCAGTCAGGCTAGTAAAACATTTTTTATGGCCTAGTAGCTTTTGTAGACTTAGTTGCTTTTATGAGAGATTTTCCACTCTCAGAACAGACCCTTTCCAAATATATTGACAACCCTACAAGAAACGGAAAGTTCTGAAGCATGATGTATATGGCTCTGCTCTGGAGCAGTTTACATCTGTGAAATGTACTCTATAGCAGCTTACTCATGAGTAAGCTGCCCTAGGCTGGAACCAGAAAGCTAGTGAAAACTCTCTTCAACTGTTCTGGCTATCCCTTGGTGTGTTGAATGCACTTCTCCCCAGTATGTACACAAAGTTTAATACCACACTGGAAAGCCACTGTGGTGTAGTGGCTAAAGTGTTGGAATGGGAATCGGGAGATCCAGGTTCTAGTCCCCACTTGGCCATGGAAGCTGACTGGGTGACTTTGGGCCAGTCAGACTCTCAGCCCAATGTACCTCACAGGGTTGTTGTTGTGAGGATAAAATGAAAAGGGGGAGGATTATGTATGCCACTTTTGGTTCTTTGGAGGAAAATAGGTGGGATATAAAGGCAATAAATAAATAAAATAATTAAAACATTGACCCAATAATGCTTCTTTACTCTCTTGACTAGATTGATTCTCTTTGATTTCTGTTAGATGTTTCCATCATTAGATCTTTTATGCCTTTTGTATTGCTGTAGGTAGCAATGAATTACAAAGCTTTGATCAGTGTATTCACTTACTGTCAATAAGCTTCTCTTTGTTACTACAAATTACATCCTGTTTGTTCAGTCTTCTAAGATTCATTAAAAACAGCTGTTCATCCAGTCTGTCATTAGACTGTCTTCAGATGCCATAGGGATAGTTTGTTCCCCCTTCACAGTCTAATTTTGCTCATGTCTGACCAACAGTGGGTTGTCAGCCTTCATTGTTTGAAGGTGGCTTGTTGTGACATCCTGAACATGGCACGGTTTCCTCAGCGTGTTTTGTTAACCATACACAAGACACCCTGAGAACCCATGGGTTGTTGTTCGGTTGTTCAGGATGGCTTGTTTTCAGAGTGGCTTGTCATGACGTGAACCAGGCACAATGGCCTGTGTGTGGCTTGTTGGAAAGGTTTACACAGCTGCTGGCAAGTGCAGCAAAAAAACTGGTTGCTCCTCGTAATCTCACTAGTGATATCAGCTCTCTATTATGTCTTGAAATGAAACTATTTAATTTAACTAGTGACATTCCTCCATTTTGTCACCTCCCTAGACAGTGGCATTTTTTTTCACCTTTGGGGAGATTTTCACATATTTAGTGTGATTGTTTTTTCATCTCTGGAAGATTTGTGCAAGTGTAATTTAATTTTAAAAAAAAAACTTGGCGGAGATTACTGTGCTTTAGCGAATTTGTGCAAATCTCCCCCAAAGCCAAAAAAAATTTAATAAGTTGGGGGGGAAATAACATTAATATATGTGCAAATCTCTCTGAAGGTGAAAAAAAATCTACAAAATAAACAGTATTGTGTTAATGAGTGCCTTTGCTCTCGCTAGCAAAGTTCCAGACTGGCTGCTGAGGTTGTGCCGCAAAGGCTCATGGGGTATTTGCTGGGAGATGGCGGGAGGACTAAAGGGGAAACGAGCCATGGCAAGCTGCAGAGAAATGTCAAGAGTAATATGGGTTAGCAGTGAAAAACCCATCTACTGTCACTCATTTTCAAGGTGGCTTATTGCGATGTGCGAACGAGCCCTGTGGGTTGGGTGCAGAGCTTTATTCCGCCAGTGGTAGCATCCATAAGGGGAATTCTTTTCCGAATGCTCCCACTCGTGAAGGGTGGGGAGAGAGGCAATTTTTGTTGATTCTGATTCCCCCTTTCCTCTCCAGACCCCTGTACTTCTCCCACTGTTCTGAAGAGGCCCCCAACCTTCCAGAGCAGACATTCAGGGACAGAGGTGGCTGCAAGAGATGGGAGGAATCAGCAAGCAGATTCAGCTAGCGGAAAAGCTCTGTTTGAGCAAAAACCTCCCACTGACAGAAGGGCTCCTTCTGTTTGCAACAGGCTTTTGCTGGATCCAACCTGTAATCTTCAGATAACACAATATTGATCTCTGTGAGAAGTATGACTGCTTCTTATTCAATGCTTGCCTACTTTATTAATGATTGTGCTCTGGCTAATTCTTGTTTTCCTCTTACTAACAGTATGCAAGAGGTACTGGTGTAAACATAGGAATGGAGGAAATGAACTAACCTTCAGCTATAGCAGGAGATAATTCCCTTGAGTATTAGTTACAGGATAAAGTTACATTTGGTTGTATCAGATTCTTCACACTGGCCTTGTAGTCTGTTACTTTCACTGTTGATAAATTCTCTGTTCAAATTCCTCAGGCAGGAATCTCTTTTAAAAGGTGAGTACACAGACTCTCTTATCTAATAAAAATAATTATTTTCCCCCATTCTGCTTCAGAATAGCATATGCGCTGTATCAGTTTACCTTAGCTTATCTAGAATTTTAAAAAGCTTGGGTAAAACTGCATGAGGCTGCCAATGATAATTGTTAGTCTAGTCAGGTGAACAGTAAAAAAAACCTGTAAAAAAAAAGAAAAAAGTTAACATTAAAGATATTCAAAGGCAAACAGTGGAGTGGCCACAGTGACACATGCCTTAGTTATTTTAGGATGTTTTTAAACAGTGTATACCATGTTTTAATCAGTATTTTATGTATTTTCCGGCGTATAAGACGACTGGGCGTATAAGACGACCCCCAACTTTTGAGAAGATCTTCCTGGGTTAAAAAGTCATCTTATACTGGGCGTATAAGACGACCCCCAACTTTTGAGAAGATTTTCTTGGGTTAAAAAGTAGTCTTATACGCCAGAAAATACAGTATTTTGTTCTTATTGTTGTTCCCCGCCTTGATCCAATTGGAGAGGCGGGTAAGAAATAAATTATTATTATTATTATTATTATTATTATTATTATTATTATTATTACCGTGATTAGACTATTGTAAAGTGGGGTTGTCTTTGAAAAGTGTTTGGCAATGACATCTGGTCCAGAATGCCAGAATGCTTTGGTCAGGCTGTTGGCTGAGGCTGGTTACACGGAGTATGGGATTCCCTTGTTGCAACATCTTCAGTGGCTACTGGTCTGTTTCCAGGCACAGCTCAAAGGGCTGGTTATGACTTACGAAGCCCTACATAACTGGGACCAGGCTATTTGAAAGACTGCATACTCCCATATGAGTCTGCCTGGGCTATGAGATCCTCAGCAGAATCCCTTCCCTCAGTCCCACTGTCCTCAGGGGAACATTTGGTGGAAACCTAAGAGAAGGCCTTCTCTGTGACCGCTTCCATGCGCTAGAACTCCCTGCTAGGCTAGCTCCATCTCAGTTGTTCTTCCACTGGCAGGCAAATAGATTTTTATTTAAGCAGGCTTTTCACTATATACGGATGATCATCTTAGGCTTAGAAAATCATCAGTACATTAGACAAAAGTCTTCCTAAATAAAAGTCATTGTCTGCTGGCAGGACAGGAAGTGCCTTTGGGCTTTTTCTAGGCTGATGTGTTGCCTGGTGGGTACTGTTCCTCCCACCTTTTTTATTGATGTGTGTTTATTTGAAGAGTTTTAATTACATTTTGTTATTTTGTTTATATTATTGGCTGCCTTGAGCACTAATTTTAGTGGAAAGATGGAATATAATTAATAAATCAATAAAATAAATAAATAAAATGATTAAAGACATAAAGTGGAAGTACCGGGAGTTTTCCCTCTGGTGAATCAGTTGCTTGAAATGTTTGCAGTGAGCACAGAACTCAGGCTTTTGTGCCATAACCAATCTTTCCAAGGTGCATTGAGTTGTTGCCTTGCCACAATGCATTTTGCGTTGTTGCAAACCTTCCCATGTCTAACCTGCTGGTCTCCCTGTACAGTCTCCCCCTGACCCCAAGTTATGTATCAAGTGCCCAGTGGTCCTTGTTTGTCATCAAGCTCATCTGTTTCTAATATGGGCTAGCTCACTCGCCCTTTCTCCAGGAAGCTGGATTTAACAGCTGTTTCCTGACAAGTGCACCTAAGAACACTGCTCATTTGGGGGATAGATTACAGATGTTGCTGTAGCGTTTGTATATGGATGTTACAGATGAGCTGAGAGGGGAACTTGGTGCATCCTGGCCCAGATACCCATATTTCCAAGGAAATCCAGAAGATAGCAGAGATCATCTTACCCTTTCTTTGTGATGTGTCATAGGAGTCTCATGAGTGGTTTAAAAAGTAGACAAGACCCTCTCCCTTTCTCTCCCCCAGCCCCATCTTTTCTCTCATCTTTCCTCTTTGTCCTCACAAGTTTGTGCACTGTAATTGGAAACCTGTAATACTCTTATGAGGGATAGAATGAGTTATAAAACAAACATATTTTAAAACTTTCCTCTCTCCCTGCCCCCCCCACCTCAGTTCAAGGAGACAAACACTGAATTTTCCTTTTTAAAAATGTGACCCTATAGTCATATAAAAGAACCCTCCTCTTACCAAGGAAGGAATGTGTATTTACTCTCACTGCAGGTACACAGAATCATAGAATAGTAGAGTTGGAAGGGTCCTATAAGGCCATCGAGTCCAACCCCCCGCTCAATGTAGGAATCCACCCTAAAGCATAACTGACAGATCATTGTCCAGCTGCCTCTTGAATGGCTCTAGTGTGGGAGAGCCCATAACCTCCCTAGGTAACTGGTTCCATTGTCGTACTGCTCTAACAGTCAGGAAGCTTTTCCTGATGTCCAGCCGGAATCGCTTCCTGTAACTTGAGCCCATTATTCCGTGTCCTGCACTCTGGGATGATCGAGAAGAGATCCTGGCCCTCCTCTGTGTGACAACCTTTTAAGTATTTGAAGAGTGCTATCATTTTGTTGTTTATTCATTCAGTCGCTTCCGACTCTTCGTGACTTCATGGACCAGCCCACGCCAGAGCTTTCTGTCAGCCGTTGCCACCCCTAGCTCCCCCAAGGACAAGTCTGTCACCTCCAGAATATCATCCCTCCATCTTGCCCTTGGTCGGCCGCTCTTCCTTTTGCCTTCCACTTTCCCTAGCATCAGCCTCTTCTCCAGGGTATCCTGTCTTCTCATTATGTGGCCAAAGTACTTCAGTTTTGCCTTTAATACCATTCCCTCAAGTGAGCAATCTGGCTTTATTTCCTGGAGTATGGACTGGTTTGATCTTCTTGCAGTCCAAGGCACTCTCAGAATTTTCCTCCAACACCACAGTTCAAAAGCATCTATCTTCCTTCACTCCGCTTTCCTTAAGGTCCAGCTCTCGCAGCCATAGGTTACTATGGGGAATACCATTGCTTTAACTATGCGTACCTTTGTTGTCAGTGTGGTGTCTCTGCTCTTAACTATTTTATCAAGATTTGTCATTGCTCTCCTCCCAAGAAGTAAATGTCTTCTGATTTCCTGGCTGCAGTCAGCGTCTGCAGTAATCTTTGCACCCAGAAATACAAAGTCTGTCACTGCCTCCATGTTTCTCCCTCTATTTGCCAGTTATCAATCAAGCTGGTTGCCATAATCTTGGTTTTTTTGAGGTTTAATTGCAACCCAGCTTTTGCACTTTCTTCTTTCACCTTTGTCATAAGGCTTCTCAGCTCCTCCTCGCTTTCAGCCATCAAAGTGGTGTTATCTGCATATCTGAGATTGTTAATGTTTCTTCCTGCGATTTTAACTCCAGCCTTGGATTCGTCAAGCCCAGCACGTCGCATGATGTGTTCTGCGTACAAGTTGAGTAGGTAAGGTGAGAGTATACAACCCTGCCGTACTCCTTTCCCAATCTTAAACCAGTCCGTTGTTCCGTGGTCTGTTCTTACCGCTGCTACTTGTTCACTATACAGATTCTTCAGGAGGCAGACAAGATGACTTGGTATCCCCATACCACCAAGAACTTTCCACAGTTTGTTATGATCCGTACAGTCAAAGGCTTTAGAATAGTCAATAAAACAGAAATAGATGTTTTTCTGGAACTCCCTGGCTTTCTCCATTATCCAGCGGATATTGGTAATTTGGTCTCTAGTTCCTCTGCCTTTTCTAAACCCAGCTTGTACATCTGGCAATTCTCGCTCCATGAATTGCTGGAGTCTACCTTGCAGGATCTTGAGCATTACCTTGCTGGCATGTGAAATAAGTGCCACTGTCCGATAGTTTGAACATTCTTTAGTGTTTCCCTTTTTTGGTATGGGGATATAAGTTGATTTTTTCCAGTCTGATGGCCATTCTTGTGTTTTCCAAATTTTCTGGCATATGTCATGCATCACCTTGACAGCATCATCTTGCAATATTTTAAACAGTTCAGCTGGGATACCGTCATCTCCTGCTGCCTTGTTATTAGCAATGCTTCTTAAGGCCCATTCAACCACACTCTTCAGGATGTCTGGCTCTAACTCACTGACCACACTGTCTGACCTATCCCCGATATTATTATCCTTCCTATACAGATCTTCCGTATATTCTTGCCACCTTTTCTTGATCTCTTCTGTTTCTGTTAGGTCCTTGCCATCTTTGGTTTTGATCATATCCATTTTTGCCTGGAATTTACCTCCGATGTTTCTAATTTTCTGGAAGAGGTCTCTTGTCCTTCCTATTCTATTGTCTTCTTCCACTTCCGTGCATTGCTTGTTTAAAAATAATTCCTTATCTCTTCTGGCTAACCTCTGGAATTTTGCATTCAATTGGGCATATCTCCCCCTATCACTGTTGTCTTTTGCTTTCCTTCTTTCTTGGGCTACTTCCAGTGTCTCAGCAGACAGCCATCTTGCCTTCTTGGTTTTCTTTTTCTTTGGGACGTTTTTTGTTGCCACCTCTTGGACAATGTTGCGAACTTCTGTCCATAGTTCTTCCGGGACCCTATCTACTAAATCTAGTCCCTTAAATCTATTCTTCACTTCCACTGCATATTCATTAGGAATATTAGTGAGCTCATATCTAACTGATCTGTGGGTCTTCCCTATCATGCTATCATGTCTGGGAGGAATTGCTTCAGCAGAAGGGAATGCTTCCCATTTTCCTGGTGAGCTGGTGATTCTTGATCCGTGGGAAGGGAGATACAATTTGCATCGAATGCCTGTTTCCAGTAGCAGCTTTGGGATCTTATTCACATATTTTTTGTACATGAATTGGAGGAAGAGATATTCATCCAGGATCCTAATCTTGAACTAATCTGTGAAATGATCCAGAGTGCCATAATATTGTGTGTGTATAATATTTTAATTTATAAACCTTTCTGATTTCTTTTAGCCAAAACTGGTTGTAACATCAACTTTTGGAATAGAACCTGGAAGAAAAGTGGAATATGTACCCCTTTTAGAAAAAGCGTTGGAGATGATAAAGCACCAACCTAAGAAAGTTCTGATTTATCACCGCCTTAACATGGTAGAGTTACAGCAAATAATTGTACACACATTCTTGGACTATTCTTTGAATTTATATTTCACATAAATATTTTAATTTGAATATTTCATGAGACCTAGGCCTAATCTACTTCAAGCAGGATATTGCACTATGAAAGCAGTATGAAAGTAGCATATAAAAGGCAGGAGCCACACTACTGCTTTATAGTGGTATTGAAGTGCACTGACAGCTGTTGAGGCCCATTGACACATACCATATACCACTTTCAGAGTACTATATCCTGCTTGATGTGGCTCCTTCCTTTTATATACTGCTTTTATACTGCTTTCATAGTGCAATATCCTGCTTGGTGTAGATTAGGCCTTAGATGGCATATCATGATCTCTATAGAAAAGCTTCTGCTGCTATGCTTATTTAAAACTTATAATTTTTGTATGTTTCCATACAGTTGTGAAAATTCTTGTGGCTGAGGGAAAAGTATATTTGATGTCTCTGTAAGGATGGCTTGATGATTTCTGAGCAATTATTTTTTGTGTTCAATGCAGTTTAACGTTGCAGTATTGTATCTTTTGCTGTGCAGGGAACTGTCCCTCTTAAACCAGGACGTGATCTAGACTGGCATGAAGAAATGGCAAAAGCAAAGCCATGTGACTGTGTCCCTGTCCTTTCAGACCATCCACTTTATATTCTTTATACATCAGGAACAACTGGTACACCCAAGGTAGACTCTATCTTTCAGTATAAGCATCTGTGACCAAATTATGTTTTATTCCACATGAGGAAGTATTTAATTAAATGGCTGAAAATGTTTTCCCAGCTTAGTGCTCATAAGAGATGAGCATTATTGGAGCTGGCTTTAATTGTATTTCATTACTCAACAATACTTTCAATGTTTGAAATGTATTGTCAGTGAATATTTGATTTGGATTCCCTCCCCCACCACCCAAATAACAGAACTTTTCCCAGCCTTCAGTAGCACCTTTCGTGGTCTTCCTTTAAGATTTTAGCTAGCTTCATTCTGTCTGATCTTCAAATTCTGTTCATTTCCCTAGACAACACAACACAACTTTGTTTCTGTGTTGTGCTGGATAGGGATAAGATCAAGGAACTAAGCTGCTGTGTAGTGGTGGCATATGGTTGAGATCGATGAAATGTACCGTGTGTGTAGAAGTAACAAGAAAAGATAGAGAATCTCACAAATAAACAGGAAACGAGAAGAGTGATTATAACGACATAGCTAACTTGAATAAGGATAGATGAGAATGAGAAAGGAAAAGAATACTAAGATGTTGGTCCATGAGGAGAGATGGAAAACGGCCTCAGACATTAACAAGAAGTGCAAATTACTTGCACGACTGACTGGTGAAGATTCTTTGAAATGTTCAAAGGGGAGATATGGGGGAGATACTCACATTTTTGGTGTAGGACTTATATATTTAATTTAAAAATTAATATCTTTCAATCCAAAATGTAGAAGGAGGTTTACAATAGCTAGTAAAACACAATAAACAGTAAAAGGAAGCGCTGTAAATACAGCAGGTGAAAAATGCATTGTTAGACATTCATAGTGTGAGAGAATTAAAGAAAGTCTTTGACTGGCACTTAAAAGACATCAGTGCTAGGGGAGCCTTCCTGGGGTAAGAGTTCCACAAGTGAGGTGTCACTGCTGAAAACCCCTTCTTCCACTGTACTCATGTGCCACACTTCAGATGGCAGACAAATTGCTAAATACACTTAGGAAATAATGTGCATGTCTCCCTTGAATGAATTCTGCTTCATATTTTCCAAAGAAGCAGTGTCAACTAGATGTGCAAGGTGCACTCACTTCTGCATGTGGCTGGTTATGCTCCCAGGATTATCCAAGGCTACTCTGTTAGAGCGTAACTAGTTAAGTACTAAAGCATGTAACCAGGAAAACAAGGAAATGTCCCAAGGGAAAGAAAAGGCTGTTTTCAAAACAAAAATGGTTGATGGCTTCACACAACGTGCTAATCCACTGTAAGTTATCGTGTGCAGGTTTTTTTTCGCAAGGATGGTTAACGTGTTATCTGAATGAAGGGCATTTCCCTAGGGTGGCTTGTTAGTCATGCAGTGTGGTTTATTTTTCTTGAACAAGCCATAGCACGTTGCTAGTTTGTTCAGGGTGGTTAATAAGCCACACTGCATGGTTAATGAGCAACCCTGCGATAGAAGTACTGTGTTCAGACAACACAATATCCCACAGTTCAACAACAACAACAACTCACATTGGGTGGATTAGTGTGTTGTGTGTACCCAACCTCCAAGATATCCCAAGTGGTGACCATGACAAGCCATGTTTTTGGATCGGGTCTGGGGATTTGAAGGGCTGAAGCAATACTGTAGCTATCTGGGCATGTTCTGTATATCATTTAGGCTGCGAAATACTAGTTTTTATTTGGGCAGATGGAAGTTTCTCATAAATCTTTCCATGCTCTCTATAAATGCATTAAAGTCAGGAATCTTGGTTTACTGAGTTGCCTCAATTTGTCTCATGAAGTGAGGGGATGTCCCTTTCTTGCCCTGCTGGCACAACTAGGATGGGGGCAGGCTTTTGCGGGTGGGAAGAGAAAGGAAGGACAACCCACCTGTTAGTTGCACCTGAACAAGGTGAGGCATGGGCGGGTCTTGTTGGGCGCTAAAGCCTAAGGCTTAACACCCTCCTTTGGCGGGTTGTGCAGGAATCTTAGGATATCAGATGAGATTGGTGAGCATTCGTTGGGCACTTTTATGGTGATTGGCAGGTTCTGAGGCCTGGTACGCTGGGGGCTTAGCAGCTCTTGACCAAGGATACGGCCTGTCTCTGGGGACCTCACTGTCTCACCTACTTGGAGTTGAGTGGCCCAAGCAGGGATGACATGGGGTGTTTTCCCTCAAGCACATACATGTAGCATAAGAAAGGACCTGGGTTTTACCTGACTCCTGGCTTGGCTGAGTGGCTCTCCCATAACGCAGGCTAGTTGCCTGGAGAAAGAACAATTAGATTCTTGCACTTTCATGTGCAGATCCAGGGAGGGGTGAATTGCCCAATCTTAAATAAAGAGGCCCTAGTTTACCCAAGCTCTGGCATCTGATTTGTTATTTCTTCACTTCTTGCTCTATCTGCAATTCATTTTCAGCAAAGTATCCAGGGTATCAACCAGATTCAGAAAAAATACAGCTTTTATTTTAAAATAACAAGTTTCTATGTTTCATCATTGCAAGTATAAGCTTCTAAAGTGAAGTTCTATCTGCAGTTCTGGAGGGCTTTTAGGAGTTAGGGGAGAGATTCTAACTGCTTCTGCAAATTTAACTATGGATATAGGAATTTTCCATATGGGAAGACATTTCAGTGTGTATTTTATTTACAAATGATCTTAATTTTAAATTGCTTCTTACTTAGGGTGTTGTTAGACCAACAGGTGGCTATGCAGTTATGCTAAACTGGACCATGTCAGCGATATATGGCCTTAAACCTAAAGAGGTAATTTCCATGTATATTCTAGTTCCAAATTATGAAAAGCAATGTTGATACATTTTAATAACCTTTTGTTTTTGTTTTTGTTTTTAGGTCTGGTGGGCAGCATCTGATTTAGGCTGGGTGGTTGGCCATTCCTATATTTGTTATGGACCTCTCCTGCATGGGAATACAACTATTTTATATGAGGTGACTGCTTATTTTAATGTTGGCTATATTGATTGATTGCATTTGAATTGCTGTTAAGCTAAATAGTCTGTCAAAGACAATAGCTAGTAGTTAAATGGTCAGCGAAACCCAGTCCTACCATGGGTGCCAGAACTTAAAGAGCCACCTGCAGTCCATTGAGCAGCTTCGTGTTAGTCAGGATGAGGCCTGATGGAACGCCATGGTTTCCCACTATGTGAACAAGTCATAGCAAGCCTTGGTCTCATGCTTTTCTCCCTTCACTCTCCTCTTCTGACATACCTCATTTAGCATTACATTAGGATCTGGGCCAGTGTGGTTGTCTAGTTAGTGAAAAAAACCACGAGTAAACCCAAGTAGCTACATGTGCCAGCAAATAATCACCCTTGCAAGCTGACCCTCGCTGCTTAATTTTTTTTGTCAAAGGCAGGGTGGATCTGCTGTTAGATTCCACCTTCATACCCATTGTTTCACATAAGATCATTTCCTGTTACTCTTCTCTTCCCCTTTGGGGAGAGAGCCTCAAACTCTTTGGGTCTTTGACCTTGGCTTTCTAAGTTGAAAGAGCTTCCATAAGTACAGCTCTCCAATCTGGCCACCCATTTGTTGGCTAGCCATTTCCAATGATTTTTCAGGGAGTGAGAAAGTCAAGGTGTGGAACTTGCTGCTGGGAGCTGCCGTGAAGAGCTGTAGCAGTGAATTTTAGCCCCTCATCTGAACCCCCAACCCTCCCCAGATTGTTGGGGGCTTTCTCCCTCTTTGCACTCCTATCCCCCAAATTCATGCTGAAATGTATCTGAGCAACTAGTTCAAGTTAGTTTTATTAAAGAGACTTCTCCCTCCACATTTGTGAAGCACTCAGCTATTGATATTAAAGCCAGTCTTGGTGCAACCTTTGGGAATAGTGTCCTCAGTGGTCTCTTTGCAGGATTGTCTCCTTCTCCCACAGCCTTGTAAGTAAACACTTCTCTAATTTCCCATATGTAGGACTGTACAGAATGGAAAATAAAGAAAACATAGCTGCTCACCTGTAACTGGTTCTTTTAAGAGGGTATTCTGTCCAATCACACAGCGTTCCCTCCAGTCCCACAGTTGTCCAGAAGGCATGGCTTTTATAGTTCTAGATACTTGTTAGACATATTCTCTGTTATGGTCAATGAATAGGGAGGCTCTTCATCACATATGTGGGATTTTATTGCACATGAGTGAGGGAGGGGAGCCATTTCTCCTAATCTTTCAGAGCCTTCTAGAAGGTCCTACCTGTGGCCTGCATAGCCAAATTCCTATATCTGGGACTACTCAGAATATTTATTCCAGAGAACAATAATTATGGTAAGCAACTCCATTCGCCAGTGTTGCATCTGATTAATTTTGCTTGTCTGTCCCCTAGAGTGATTTTGAGAAGTAGGATGTCACAGCTTGTTAAGGAGATGCTATTGTATGACAACAAAACCCAGTGGGTCAAGCCTTTTGATCCGATATTGATTCCTTATTGTGATGTCCTGTTGTTGTTTTTAAAGAAAGACGTAGATAGCGAAGTGGGGATTAGTTGTATTTCTTACATATCAAAACAATAGTAGAGGCAGCTTACATGCCTTGAAGAATGGATGCAAATCTTTAGAGCAGGGGAAACTAATAGGAGAGCCCACTTTATTGCTTTGCTCTTTGTTAGAAATCCCTGCCTAGTTATTTATGAGACTATTTATTTGGGAGAGGGTTATTTGTCTTCCAATGGGAGTTACATACAGGAAAAAGAAACAAACTATCTGGGAGCTCACATTTATTCCTCGTTCGATTGTTGTCAAGGTTAGCATTGGTTTGGTTCATTTTGCTCAGCCACATAGCCTGCTCCTATGCATTAGTGTTTAGAATGCGTTTTCAATGGTTAGAAAGTTGGACTAGAACTGTGCAGATCTGGGCTCAAATCCCTACTCAGTGATGAAGGTTGCTGGGTGTCCTTGGACCAGTCACTCTTCTCTCAGCCTAACCTATCTCACAAGATTGTTGTGAAGATAACATGGGGGTAGGGGTACACCACCTTGAGTTTGGAAGAAAGGCAGGCTATAAATGTAATACATTAATACAACAACAACAATACATATAATTCAAAATTGATGCTCATATAAGAATTGGAAACTTTAGATTCACTTTGTATCTAAACATAGTGCATTTTCGAGTGCATCATGAGACAGAACTCAGGAATTTAATGGTGCATTTGTACATTTGTACAAAGGCATTTTACCAGTTGCTTCAGCACTCTGATGACAAGTTGATACTACTGTTGCATTTAGGACTTTAAGAACTATGAAACACTTTTTACCCAATTCCTGTTTTAAAACCAATCTCTTCATAGGGGAAACCTGTGGGAACTCCAGATGCGGGGGCCTTTTTCCGTGTGCTGGCAGAGCATGGAGTAGCTGCCTTTTTTACTGCACCAACTGCAATTAGAGCAATCCGTCAACAGGACCCTGAGGCTACCTTGGGGAAGCAGTACAATCTGACAAGGTGAGCTTAGGTTACACTGCAAGATTTTTTTATTTACTTCTAGTAATAAACCCAAATGTCTATACAGTCGTGAGTTCAGCCAGTTACGTAGGTGCTATAACAAATAGGTTACGTGTGTGCATATTTACTTTGGCTTGATTTGCATGTAAGTAGCCAACTCATTAGGGTTGTGCCTTGGGCTTGAATGCTCTTTCCTTGCTCTGATTTTTTTCTGTCCCTTAATTGTTTGAGCAAACCATAACTTGCTGCAGTGCCTGAATTATACCTTACACCAGCCTTCCCCAACCTGGAGCCCTTCATATCTAGTGGTTTACAGCTCTCACCATCCCCAGTAAGTGTGGAAGCAGCAAACCCTAGTTTTTCTACAACGAACTTGAAAACAAGGTTTGTAAAAGGTTTCTAATTCTAGTTTGGAAGCAAACTCTAGCCTTGTTCAGCCATTATGTGTGAAGGGACACCATAAGTACAGTGGGGGAGCCTGAGCTTGCCACTGGCCCCGCTGCTGACATTGTGCCCTACACTGGTCCTTCCCTCTTCATGCCTGCATGTAAGTGTGAAGATTTGCAAGTGGGCAACAATGCATGGTTGTTGAGGGGATGGGACAAGCAGGGCTGCTATGTCGGGGGCAGGACCATGATTGGGGTAGGGCCGGTGGTGCAGTTTCACATCTCGTACTCATGGATCCCCTTCATGTGTATAATGTGTAAAGGGGCTAAAAGTTTGGACAAGTCAAAGTTTACTTGATTTGGACATCATGGCAAACTGTGGTTTGCTTAAATCAGAGAAGTAGAGAGTTGGAGCATTTGAGACGAGGAGGGATTTTATGAGCCTGAGGCACAACCCTGATAGCCAACTTTGATGTTGCTCTTGAACATGAACCAGCCAAATTTATTAAAGTTCATAAATATTGCACTTTTCTGTTGCACACCAGAATATATATTTAAAAATATCTTCAGAGTGTGTTAATGAAATTAATGTTTCCATTTCAGTCATTCTTAATTATGACTTCCAGGGAAGTGTTACTAGAAAAATCAACGAGACCCTTGTGTTACCTTTAAAGACTAATCTGAGAGTAAATCCCATTGAACTAAGTGAGGTTTAATTTTGATTAGACATACGTAGGATTGCACTGTAAAATAGTTATTGTAGCACACATATTTGTTTCTGATGAAACAGGATCCTGAGTGCTAACATTTGTACCAGAAATTGTGTTCTCTATTAAGGTATCACAGTGTTCTTTGTTGTTTTTAGTTATGAGAGTACATTTTAGAATTCAGCAGAGCTATTAGGATCATGCATAATCAAACAGAGTGTAATTTCTTTCTTTTGAAGTAACTCCATGAGGACTTTTTTGGTTGCATTATTGATGACTGAACTGTTGGTTGTTTTATATTAAAGATACCACATTATCCAGTAGAGGCTGGTGGCTCTGATATCAGTGGGGTTGTGAATCCACTCTGGGTTCAGTCAGAACTCTAAAGGAGCTATCAAAGGTGTTGAAGGTTCATCATGTTGGGTAGCGCCTTTAGAGTTCCAACTGTTTCTGATTGAAACCCAAGAGTGGATTCACAACCCCACTGATAGCAGAGCCACCAGCCTCTACTGACGGTATCTCTACTTGCTGAAGTTAAAAGGAAAGGTTTTTGTTGTTTTTTTGGTAGATTCCAAAGGCTCAATGGAGTGGCCTGTCTTATACATCCAAGGGGGGAAATTGCTGTAAGGAGAGTTTGGCTTGTATAGGTAATACACATAGGAAAGAGTACTGTGGTTTTCTTTCACTTGAGTTAAACTAGATTTAGTATGCTGCACTAGTCACAGCAGCTTGAGCAGCACCATATGAACATGCCATTAATCACATTAAACTTAGCATACATTATTCTACGAAACAAAATATATTTGATTGGAGCTCCACTAAATAATTCATCTGTGGCTGTTAAATTGCAGACCTAACTTTTATCTTCATCTGTTTTATTCAGCCATTTCATTTGACAGATATTGCCACATATATTCAGGTTGTCTGTTAACTCAGCTCTCTTCAGCTCTCTTCTGCAGTTTGCAACTGCCCTCTGCCATTTGCAAAACACTGCCTTACACACATTCCTCATGTATCTGTCATTGGGCCTATTCATATTATTTAGCTCCTGGGATTGTACCATGGTGAGTTTATGTGGAAGCCTTTGTCTTGTGTGCTGCTGTTTCTGCTTCTGTCACAGCAGATAGAAGTGAACAATTGAGCAGGGGAGAACCTGCATTTTAACTGAATGCGGTATCTCAGTGATCCTCTTGACCCACTTCACAACAGATTGCTGTCAGCTACGAAGTATTATGGGGTGGTGGTAGAAGAGGACCTGCAGTTATTCTTCCTGCTTGCAGAATGTGCCAGTCAGCTGAGGAGTGTGCGTTGGCCATAGCAAGGGGAAAATATAACTTTAAACAACAAAGTTTTATGGCACCTAAAAGGCTATCAAGGAGTGGACTCAGCCCTTGAAAGTTTATGCTATAATAAATGTATTAGTCTTCAAGATGCCGCAAGACTCTTCGATATTTTAGTTCCAGCAGACTAACATGGATGCCGGTCTGGAAATCCCTTTATATAAAGTTTATAAGTTAAAGAAGAGAGAGAGGCTAAAGTTCCTTCTCCTTCTGCATCATGGGGAGTGGTTTGGTTTTTTTAAGAAGGGGCCAAGGTTTACAAGAAACTTTCTGTGGGTTGTAAGTTGAATAGCTGATAAGAGCAAACACACAACAATAACCTACTTCTTTCTGTGTTTTTCTTCCTTTACTGGGCAGTAATGTTGAAAATAATCCTGTTTAATGTAGGTTCCGAACATTGTTTGTGGCTGGTGAACGCTGTGATGTGGATACGTTGGAATGGTGCAAAAAAATCTTCAAGGTACCAGTTTTGGATCATTGGTGGCAAACTGGTGAGTTTTGTAGAATTGATGCAAAGCAACAATTGTCACCTTCTTCCTGACTGAAGTTTATGTTTCAAACCAATTTAATTCCCCCTTCTAGAAATGGATAGTTTGGATTCAGTTCCTCACTTCTCCATAGACTCTGGGACTGTGGTTTAATGTATTTTCTTCACGCTTTTCTTTTGGCACTTCTTATTATGTTTGTTAAGCCCCATCATTACACGATTTTAGGAAGGCCCTGAAACCTTACTTGTTTTCTTTGGTCTTTTACTGATTATGAGCGTCAGGAGATGGAGGGAAAAATGTGTTTTCCTACCATCGCTTTGGCCTCCTGCTGCTATCCTACAATAGGGATGAGCAGCTTCTTTTTCCTTCACATGGAGAAGAAAGAGGAAGCAGCAACGACTACATGGCCTATTCATTGCGTGTTTTTATCACGCTGCTTTTCTGCGCACAGTAGGAAATGGTGGCAAGTTTTACCAGGTCTTATTTTGTTGTGGGAAAAAGACCAGAATGAGGGGGAGACACATGGGAGGCGGACGTCATCATCAAAAGGACCCGCGAAAAAGCATGAGTGTCTAGTAACGATAAAACGTGTGTCTGATTACGTGCTATGTTTTGTTGGATATTTGGCTGCTGTTGTGTTTTATAGTTTAATACTATCTGGGCTTGATGTTTATTGCTGGTGTTTATTAATTTTTGCTGTATCATCATTGCATTGGATTTCATTGTTGTAAGCCACCTTGGGAGAGGGCTCTTGCCCTTAAAGGTGGCCTAGACATATTTTAAATGAATGAATGAATGAATGAATGAATATATCCACCTATTTGCAAATTGGGTGCCCTGTGCATAAATGTTCTGGGTGGCAAATAAAGGGGAAGGGATAGGGTTGGAGATATTCCTACAGGGACCTCAAAATATACAGGGGAATCCTGCTTGTTAGGTTAAAAAAGCCCCAACTGTTCCCAAGCCAGCCATGAGCAAGAGCTGTACATGAACTTTGCCCTCATGCTGCTGCTGGTAGATGTTGGCAGCAAACAGCCCTCAGGGGTGAAAGGTAGGCTGAATGGAAGCAAGGCTTGAGCTGGGGAAGGGAATTGCCTTTGGAGGACTTGTGGCACGAGTCCTCTACAGCCAATTTCTTCCGGCAGTTCTCTATCACAGACTGAAAAGGAGAGAGCGAGAGAGAGAGCTCAGCATTCCATTGCCCCAGATGTCATCATGGCAGCTTGACACCTTCAGGCCAGGGGATGAATGCAGCTCCCCACATTTACTCTTTGAGGCTACCAGAAGCTCTTCCCCAATAGCTTTGGGGCTGATGGTGGGGAAAGCCAGCTTGCATATTCCATCCTCAAAGACACTGAGGAAGCTAGACAGCCACTGCTGTCCCCCTGCTTGAGCTTTGAAGCCCCATCTCAAGCAGGGGGGAATTAGGTGGGTCTCCCTGCAGTCCGCTTTACGGAGACTGACTGAGCCAAGCATTTCCTGGTTGAAACAGAAAAAGCACCTGCCCTGCCCGCTATCCCCAGACCTGACTTCATGGGATCCCTCTACTCCACCTGGAATAGAGGAACTGCAGCAGCTGCTTCTAGAGCTGAGAAGCATGGGTGGAGAAAGGTTGGATAGGGAGGGCAGAAGGAGAAGAAATGGCCTGCTTGTCTTGTTCCTCTTTTTCTCCTCTTCCATCATGAAAGTCCCCCGCCCCCACATTCCAACTTGTTATGAATATTTATATAATTAGTCTACTAATCAACTGAAGATATGTAACAAACATATAAATTGACCCAGCAAATAGATTTTACATTCCCACAGTTCCCCAGTACTTTTAATTTCCCTCCCACCTGCAGTTTCATAAAGGTCTTGCTGCTGCTACACCCACTGGGCTCTGCGTCTACCCATCTGATTTTATATCACTGTTCAGTATAGATTTGTTAGGGTTGTTTACAGAACTTAAAAATAGAAAGAAAATGTCAGAAAAAAAATCAGCAAAATCATTGAACAGCACACTTCATGGTGATGGTGAGCACCTTTAAAGCCTAAACAGCTTAGGGCCAAAAATCTGAAGGAACAGCTCCCTCCCTATCATCTTGCCTGTGCATTAAGGTTTTCAGAGCAAGCCTTCCCCTGAGTACCATCAGTGGGACATAGTACTATGTATTTACAAAACAAAGGACCTTCTCTTTGATGATGCCTTGACTTTGGAACGCTTTCCTAAGGGAGATACGATTGGTGCCATCCCGGCTTTCATTTTATTGCCAAATCAAAATGTTCCTTTCTGCCAAGCATTTTAAATCTGAATTAAACATGATATATAATTTTTGCAGGTTGAATGTTTTTTATATCTCTTACCTTTCAATTTTTGTCACAATTATTATATTGCGTTTATCTTTTTTTATAATGTATGCTGCCCTAGGATCCTTTGTAGTTGAAGGGCAATTTTTATATTTTTAAAAATAAAATAAGAAATCGCAGTAAAATCCATGATAAAAATGTCTTCAGCTCTGAACACCTGGGGAAAATCAAAAAAGTCTTTACTGAGGACTGAAAAGACATTAACAGTTCAATCCTGGGGGTCCTTTGAAGAGCATCCTACAGGCCATAGGAGACTGTGGACCTCCTGCAGAGAGGGAGGTCCTTCTGCAGAAGATCTCCTTGGACATTGACAGTTTTCACCAGTGGGTGCCCCCCCCCATTGCAATACACTGGCAATGGTAATGCCAAAAAAAGGGACATTCTAAGGGTCTGCTGGATGGATTGGAGAAGACTTGGATCTGCCAGGTATGAAGTCCCAGGAATGTGGGGATGTAGCCCTGTAGCCCTGAAGATAGTGTACAGAAGAAAAGCAATGAAGTTGGTGTATAAAAGAAAAGCCAGTAAGTGAAAAAGGAGAGAAAAGGGTTTAAAACCACCCTACTTTCTGCTTTGGCCAACACAAGCCTGGCAGGGCTTAGGAAATGGCAGTTCATCCATCAAAGACTCTCCACACCCCACACCTCTGCCACAGCCTCAGGATTGGTATGTAAAGTAGACACTAGGTAATCCTCCTTGGGGGGGATAGTTCTGCAAATGAGCATCCTAACAGAGGGCCTTCAGCCTGTGGTCTTTTCTTTGCTCAGCATCAGTTGCTTTTCAGCTGCTGTGCCTTTTGTGGTCTTCTCTTTAGTGCCAATTAGGGCCAAACTGCACATCATCATCATCATCATTATTATTATTATTATTATTATTTGTATCCCGCCTTTTGCCCAATGCTGGGCATCAAGGTGGCCCATAACATAACATTATGTTAAATTCGTAGCATGTTGCTCCTTTTATATATACTTACAGGCAAGGTAACCACTTGTCAATCACCAGAAAAAGAGAAAAAAAGAGGACACCTATTTGCATATGCTAATTTATATGTAAAGCTGTAAATTTAGAAATAATTGCTATACTTTAAATAGAAATACAGTACATCTCACTGTAGTGTGGGAGACTGACCAGGTGATCCATGCAGCTAGCTCAATCTCTGCCGTCCAGGTGCTGCTGAGGGGCATCTTCAAGGCCCAGCTCTTTCTCCTAATCGTTCTGTCCTTCTACTAGAAGATACTTTCAAATAGACGGCTGTCCTCTGTAGAGGAAGACACATGGGGACAGAGCAGGTCCACAGTACACACAGAGGGGGCGGTTTAAACCTTCCCCCTCACCTGCTTCCCTCACAATATACCAGAGGGGCAATGTTTACCATTGGTGGAAGCTTTTTCTTCTTTTAACTTCCATGCTGGGCAAGGGGGAAGAATTTGGGAGGGAAGTGACTGAGGAGGAGTTACAAAACTCTCCTCAGTGTGTGGTCTTGATCTGGATCAGCCTCCCCCATTCTTACTTATGAGTAAATAAATAGGGTAGCAGCTGCACACTACAGATTTAACATAATGTGTCGGTCTCTAGCAGCTGGGCCTACTTTTATTTACTCTCTGTCCTACAAACTTCAGATGATTGATACCTTTACTCAGGCAGAGCCTTTTGAGAATCTTATCAGACAGTCTTACCTTTTGCTTTCAAGTCCAGATCTCCTGCTCCCTCTGAAAATTCACTGGTGGGCTGACATGGAGGAAACCCTCCTGCTCATGCAAGTGGTCTTAATTCACATGAGCAAAGTGACATCAGAGCCATAAACTCAGTGGAAAAAAAATTGTAAGTGTGGTTTTTCTTTTGATAAAAGCGGAGTTGCAGTTGTGAAGCAAAAACTTAAAAGTGCTAGATTAAGAAGTATTACCATCTGTAATCTTTTTTTTTGCAAGGTCATCTAGTATATATTGTTCACAATGCCCTAATGTTCATCATCTGGACTATGGCTTATATTCTTCTCTGCAGACATATTTTGTCCTGCATGAATTACATCAGTTGTATCTTTGTCCCATCAACTTTAGGGAGGGGCCATAGCTCACTGGGAGAAAACATTATTTGCGTGCAGAAGGCCCCAGGTTCAATCCTGGGCATCTCCAGTTAAGTCTGGGAAAGAGCTCTGTCTAAAACCTGGAGAGCCACAGCCAGTGAGTACAGATGATACTGGGCTAGATAGATCAAATGGTATGACACGGTAAATGGCAACATCCTATACTCTTTTGTGTGAGCAAGGGTGGACAACTTTGGAAGCCCCCCCCCCCCCGGGTCACTACTGCCGAAATTGCTGCTGTGCTGCTGCATTGCCACTGAATTGTGGTAGTGCAGCAGCAGCAAAAAAGTCTCATTCTGCTTTAAAGCAACCTGTTCAGTGAGCGTCCATCTTGTTTTAAAGACAAATTGTGCTCCCAGAAGAATGTGATTTGCCATTAAAACCCACTGCCCATCTTATTTTAAAGGCTAAAAGCATCTTTTTGCTCTTGTTGCTCCTGAACTCTTGTTCGCAGGAGGCAGCAAATGAGTCTTGGGGAGGGAGCTGCATATTTCCCACTCCTGGCCTAGAAGAAAGGATGTCATGGGCTACATGAGAGATGGAGGGCAGGCAGAAAGATTGTGGATTGAAAATGTACCTTGGTTTTTTGTGGGTTTTTAGAAAAAGTAGTAGTGATTAAATCTTTCCTGCATGTCAAGATGGTGGCATCTGAGCTGCTTGTTCAGATTGCAAATAATATATATTTCTCCTGATTTGTAGAGCTTCACTGGTACCCCATGCATGTGCAGTATCACATAGGGCTTTTCTGCATGCGTGATTAGTGCTTCCCAGAAAAACAGCATCACCACCACATGCAGTAGGGGCCACTTGCAGACCAGGGCCGGCTGGAATGGTCACAGCACAAAAGTCCTTTATTGCAGACTGCCCCATATGCTTGTGAAGATATATCCCCATACTCATTTGCTTTCACGCTTTGTAATTTTAGATCAGATTAACTGTATCCATTTCATCCCACTTTATGGTGACATGTTATATAAGTTAAGCATATATCGGGCATTTCTTCCATTTAAGCCCAGTTGCTTTCCCCTGCTTCTGTCCCTCATAACTATCCTTTATGCAGTTTACACTGATTGAAGGGAAAAGAGCACCTAAACCATGTTCAGACATGGTTCTGATCTCAAAGTTATTTTAAGACGCACTAGAAGAATGAGAGGAGGGGGGCTTTTAAAATCTGATTTGCATAAGTGAGAGAAGCTGTGACAGCCACTAGTTTTATATATTTCTATGAAAATGTTACAGGTTGCTGATGTCATTCGTGTTGCCTAGCAACAGCTTTTTTCTAGTTCAGAGACTAGAGTCCTCATTAGGGTAAAGTAGATGGTTTTACTGATGATTTGAGAATAGGGAACTGAGAGTTAAGCTCCATGAATCTCTTTTATCGAAAGAATAATCCTTTGCAAGATTTAAGGCACAGCTATGATGGAGCTTTTGCTGGAGAAAGAGCAAGAAGCAGTTTATAAAACACTAATCCCTGCTGTAGTTTTTTTTTTTTTTACCAACCTTAAAATAGTAGCAATCTAATCAGCCTCTTCCATCTTTATAGTATTACTATGACCAAGGTACAAAGAACATTTTCTGGAAATGATTAAATTTTAAATGGTTAGCACTGAGATACGCAGTTACTTTTCGTAACATTGGTGTTTATTGTCCATTCTGTATCAGCTATAAACAATGCAACAGAGGAAGGAAATTAGGTGCTTTTGATTCAGATTAAACCAGGACATACATTTTATGATCATATGCATTTTGAAGTGTTGCATTTTTTTTTATGCAGCACATTGTACCCTTATTTTCTGGGTGGGGTGGGGTGGAGTGGAGAATTGGGTGTGATCTCCAAGATGCTTCTTTCCTCCTAACATGGTCGGCATTAAAGAGAAATTCAACAGCTCCATAATGCAGTAGTAGTTGGATGCCCGCCTTTTCCTGTCTTCTTCCATGAGGTAATGCTAGAGCCTTGTACTGTATGAAAGAAGGTGTTCTGTTCGAGATAAAAAGGTAGAATATAAATGGAGAAGGGTATAAATGATAAAATAAATAGACATAGTTTCAGCTTTCTGCATTAAAAAGCAAATAATTTTGAAACTATATGAAGGTTTTCCACATTTCAAGGTGGGACGCAGACTGAGAGTGGAGGTAAAATACCTTGTGTTTAATTTTTGCTATGGGTATGTTTTCCCAAACTAATTAATAGGTGGATGAGCAAAGATTCCACAAATTGGTGGAATCCAACCAGATAAGGAACAAATGCAATACTCCAGGTGACAGATGCTCCATTGCTTTTTACTGTGAGGTAGATGGATGTTGGCTTTAGCTCCCTAATGATTCAAGTACATTCACCCTACCTTTGCTACAGCTTTATGTGCTTCAGCTGTATCCAGATCTCTTCTGCAGGCCTCTTCTTACTCCCGGGCACACAGCTGGCTTTTTGGCTCTTAGGAGCATACCCAGAAGCTTTGCACACATGGCCCCCTGCTGGAAGATGCTGAGACGGCTTAACTCGTGAAGCTGCACAAATGATCAGAACTTTTCATATGTTATGTGGAGATATTCGTGTGTTTTTCTACTGCAAATTATCTTAATACATGAAGTGTAGCATGAGTGTTTTGCTCACTCCAGTCACATGAATTGAGCAGTTGCTGTGCTTATAAACTGCCTGTGATCTGTGTACATGTGGCAGAAGACCAAACTCAGCTGCTTTTTATATATTGCATCATAAAGCATTTTCCTGAAGCAGAAGATTTTGTAGGAAATCCTTACATACACAGCAGTCATTAGCAGGATTTCTAAGAGAGTTATCCTTTTGGAAGAATGAATGTTAGTGCTTGATGGTTAACCTACTCTTGCTCTATTTAAGCCACTGAGTGCAGTGATATTTAGATTTGTTGTTCTGCAAAGCTTTTCTAAGGCTTAATAATGTGAACAAAAGAAATGTGTCAGAATCCAGTCAAAGTTGAGCACTTTTGAGTCCCTTCTTATTTTAACTAACCAGAGATAATTAAGCACGGTCTTAACTCTGGGTCATAATCATAGTTGGATTACTTCTTTCCTTCTGAATTTCTTTGAATCCATTTTCTCTTTCTTTATATTGGGTGATAAGCTTCACTTTCTTTAACAGAATACAGTTAATGCCAATATTTTACTTAATATAGCATATAGACAGTTTTAAATTCAACCTCTTTTCATCTGTACACTCTCAAATAGGCAAACCTGGACACTCCCAGTTCTGTATCTGTTGCTGGTGATAACACCACTGCATAAGTTGCAATAGTATGCCAGTGTTGTAGTCATGTTAGCTGTCACCAACCCCATTGTTATAGGGTGTCTACCAAGGGCTTTGGGGGACCTGAACAGAAGACAACCTAGATCCTTTTATTTGTGCCATGGAGCTATAGGACCCCACTGTGTATAGATGGTGGTGATATTTTCTGCAGTTTGGCAGAGTAGTACATCTGCAGGGGTTTAAACAAAAAGGAGGGCGGAAGAGATGGATAACCACAACAAGGGTTGATAGTTGTTACTCTGTGCCATGGAAAATACAGGGTAGGTAAACCTTATGCCTCTGCCTCAGTGGCATAGGGAACAAGGGGACTATCTTTCCTGCTTCCAAATAGCTGGGGAGAGCAGGAAGATCTAGGATCGGTTTGCCTCCAGCACTTCTGTATCCCTTCCTGGGCTCTCTCTCTCTCCTTGTTCCTCCTTTGCTTTCCCTCATATGCCTGCAAGAGGATGCAGGGTTTTATTCTTAATCACAGTCTAATGCAGCAATCATAGGAGAAGCTCATCTTTGACAGCAAGCTCCCTGCTTTCCTTCTGCTAGGAGGGGATTGACGGTCTCATGTGAGCAGAACTGGTTGCTAGCCAGCTAAATCTATCCAAAGCATTTATGTCAGGTGGGGAACCTTCCTGAGCTTGAGGAGGAAGGTTTACTGATGAGGAACCGTGTGTGTGGTTGTGCGTGCGCGCATGCTTACAAGTGGTAAGTGGGGACAAAATCAAAGTGGGAAGGTAAAAAATAACTTTATTCCATAACCTTCTCTTCTTCTATCCCCTGCGTGGCAATTGCCCTTAGGATAAGGTTAATTCTACAACTGAGTGCCATATGGGAGTAGGGAGGGCTGCTGAGGGAGGCTGTGGGCTGGATCCAAATGCTCTGTTGGTTACATCTGACCCACGGGGTGAGGGTCCCCCTCCCCGATCTATGTACTGGTGCAGCAGTTCTTAACAGTGCATGGAAAATAATTCTCCCGTTGGATGAATAAACCTATAAGGAAACATTCCATAACAGAAATACCTGTCCCACTGAAGTGCTGCCTATTTAAACTGATTTGTAGAACATTAGTTTCAGGAACTATGACCCTAGTAAAATTAGCACTTAAATTTATATTTACTATGAAATAATATCTCCTGTGCAGTAGTCCAAGAGGAGAATTACTTCCTCTGTGTGTTAGCGTTCCATTGATTTTTCTAGAAGCCATAGCACTGTATCAGAGAGTAGAGTTGCAACCCTCAGGCATGGTGAATCCTAAACATAATGCATTTTGCATTAGTAGCTAAGAAGAAGAGTATTCTACAGTAGCTACGTTTGGATATTTTTCCTGCCAGAATGATTTGAGCTCTAGGAAAGGAAAGGAAACAATAAAATCAGTCTTATTAAATCCATAAACCAGCTCAATAATTTAGTGTCCCTCAGTGCATTTCATCTCAGAAGAATTCACTAATTTCCTTTTCTTCAAGATCTTTTGATCGTTAGTCTGCGACAAACCTTGTGAGATTTCCAAAGCTTGTACCCTTGAATTTATGGATTTCTATAATATATTATAGAAATTATTATTGTCTTTGCTGACAGAATCGTTGCTTTGCACTTGTCGTGATTTTCCATGTTGTTAGCTCTTCCCTTTTCTGTCAACTTGTATGCGCAACAAAGTGGCTGGGGATCTGCAAGGTATTCTGCTGGCAGGGATAACTACGCCATTATTTCTATTCTTGGCAGGCTTTCCTCATGGTGGATTTAATTTCTCCTCTCGAGAAAAGCAAGGCAGCTAGTCTAGTCCTTCAACCTGAGGGTGGGTTGGCAGATTCACAATGCAAGTTCTGCAGGAGTGTTCTCAACCACGTGCAGGATCTTACAAGACTCCCAGCAAGAGCCCTACCCCGGGAGTGGGCAGCCTCTTTCAGTCTGAAGGCCAGATTCAATTTCAGGCAAGCTCCTAGGGTTTGAATTTCAGTGGTGGGTGGGGGCCAAAGGCTAAGGGAGCAATGCCAGATGCAATAAAATAAAATAAAATAAAATACCAGCCTATGGTAGCTTAAAGCTCTTTCTGCCAATAACTGCACCTAGTGTACTTGTTTACCAAGTGCACCAGGTGAAAACAATATCAGGCTCCTGTTTTTGCTCTGACTGGGCTGGGCAGGTTTAGTTTACTTTAAATGTCTTGTTTCAATGTGTCTATTACATTCCATATATATGTGTGAGGATTCTGGTCAGGAAGCAGGATGCAAATCTAGTAATTAAACAAGTGAATAAATACTACAGCTACTTGGGATCACACACAGAATGTGCATTCTTCCATGCCATTCATGCAGTCGGCAGGACTCTTTCTCTTTCCCCTTGCAGGTAAATGTGTCACAGGCATAGGTGGCCTTGACCATGGAGGCTGTCATGGTACAGCTGATGGCCCTGATGCCAGGCACTCTGGTAAGCAATTAAGCAGAGACAGGAGTATTGCCGCAGCATGTCCTTTAGTGTCTAATAGTGTTTGAGTTGGCATGCTACTACCCCCACCCCATTCCTCATGGATTTGGGGCAGAGGGGTGGGGAAAGAAGGGCTGGTTCAGCTTTAGGTACCTCTCTGTCTTTGACACTTGGTTTATGACACTGCCTTTTCAGCACCAAAGAATCACTCCACCCCTTTTAGGTACTTCTTAAGGAAAACAGAAATTCACCAAGTAAGACTGGAATTTCATTTTTGCTTTAGATGTAACTAGATCTATTTACGTAGCTTGTTAAAAGAATAATCAAATCCAAAATGGAATGGTTTGTGAGTACTTTTAATGGGAAATTCATCTCTCCTATGCCACCAGTACAATTGTAGCATAGTTTGAGTGAGACTGCTGCTCTCTTTTAGTCTTGTGCTGTTGAAAAGGATGATTTCATTGATTATAAACCCCTGGAATGGAATAGTGGTGTTGTGGTTTTTCCCCAGGCTACACATGATCCTTTCATCATGTGCAAGTCAACTCTTTTTTTCTGCTTCAATGACACTGGCTGCATTTCTCAAACCTTAACTAGAAATAAAACACAGCTTTCCTCAGCACTCACTAGGGCCATGTCAACAGTTTTTATAAATAATAATAATAATAATAATAATAATAACAACAACAACAACAACAACAACAACAACAACAACAATAACAATAATATAATATTTCTTACCCGCCTCTCCAACTGGATCAAGGCGGGGAACAGCAGCAAGCACAAAATACATAAAATACTGATTAAAAATATGGTATACACTGTTTAAAAACATCCTAAAAACATCCTAAAAATATCCTAAAATTCTACTGGATAGGCCTGCCGGAAGAGATCAGTCTTGATAGCTTTCTTGAATGCTAAAGGACTATCAAATCTTCAAAAGAATTTGCTGTGATTATAAACAACAGCAACAGCTTTTCTTTTACTTTCAGACGAAATTAAGGACACAATCCCTCTTCTGGGATAGGTGCTCCTTTACAGGGCTTTTCTCTCCCCTTCCAGAGTCCTTTTACAGCTGTGCAATTGGCCATTACTTGCTATTGGAGGCCTCTATTCACTTCTCGTGTGTTGTTCCAATCATCTGCTGACTCTTTAGGGTAGTTCATGCTCAGAGAACGAAGGTTGGACCATGCATTTAATTACAGCACTATCACATTATAAATTCTGTAATTCATCCATGTTTACTTGTTGTCATAAATGTACATCAAAGTAGTTAATGGAAGAGATGCAGGCACAACTTTAATTTGTAATCTTAGGGTTACAAATATAAAAATCCGTATCTAAACCCACCTTTAATTATTAAACCAGAGGACTCCAGCCTTTTGGTGACTGTGGGCATATTTCAAGATTTGAGAAACTGGCATGGACCCTATCACAAAATCACTGCTGTGGGGGCCAAGCTAGTCACAGGGCCAAGTAGCTTGCCCAAGAAATTGAGTGCAATGCTGAGGTTTGGTTTGAGTCCCAAATGCTAAGCGACGTATTTGGCCCTGCACAACACAAAATACCCCTTTCCTAGGAAAGAAGTGATGTTCAGAGAAATATACACACATACCCAAAATACACACACAAAATATCCAAGCAACCCCTTCCTGCAAAACACACAAATCAACAGGCAGTGCATGAAGACACACAGGAACTCACCCCCTAAACCACACACAAAAATACACCAGGCATCAACCTTCCCCAAATGTACACACACCAAAACCCTCCTCACAACAACGACCCCAAGCACTCCCCTTACAGAAAATCCTATGCAAGACACATTCACAGATAGATGCACACAAATGCATAGCCTCTTTCCTTACATAAGAACAGCCATGCTGCATCAGCCCAAGGGTCTGTCTAGTCCAGCATTCAATCACACCGTGGCCAACCAGCTGTTGATCAGGAACCCACAGCAGGACATGGGTGAACAGCACCCTCCCACCCATGTTCCCCAGCAACTGGTTTATATAGGCTTTCTTTCCCATGGGGCCCAGAGGCATTCTGGAGAAAGGAAAGGAAGAGGATGGTGCAGTTAGAAGCCTACACTTCCCTTTCGGGCAAGACCAGCCATTGCCCCAGGTAAAATAATAATAATAATAATAATAATAATAATAATAATAATAATAATAATAATAATTTATTTCCCCAAAATTAGGGAGAGCAAAGGGCTTCTGCAGACACCAAGATGCGTGTCTGGTGGCACAGGGGTTCCCATAGATGCTGCGTTGGGGACCCCAGGATTAAAGAACAATGGCTTTCCACTAGAGGAAATCGGAAGATTAATGTACATTGAATATATAAGTCAAAATGATCTGCAACCCTTCTATTGAATAGAGCTGATCTGTGAGACATGAACTGTGTTAATGTTGTCTTATTAGGAATTGTTTCATAAAGCAGAAGATTCAGCTGACTATGTAAATTGCTTTCCCCCCACCAGTCACCCAGTATAACTTTAAACTTTATATATGGTCTCATGCTATGCTATTACAAATTTATGTTTGGCTGCTGTATATTTGCCTTAATAGTTACAGAAATTCCTTTGGGAATTTCTGTTGCTAAAATCCCTTTAAAATGTCTGAGCTTTTACTTGGCTCCCATTCATTTCATGGAAGCTTAGCTTACAAATTTGTTGTTGTTTTGGTTTCATCATTCTTGTCCCTTACTTCTATTATAGCTTCTGCTGCATTATTCTTGTCCAAATTCTCCTATTTTCCTCTGCTTTTGGTTTTTGCCACTTTCCCCTCTGTTGTGACTACCTTTTTCTTTTTATTATTTCTCTCTGCCATTCCTTCCTTCCTTCTCCATTGATCATTTCAAGTGTCCTATTTAGGACTCTCCCTAGCTTTCTTAGCACAACCCTTTCCCACTTAAGCTCTTCAAGCTGTGGAATTAACAGCTTCTGCTGCTCTTATCTTTCCTTGTTTGAGTTGGTTACCCCTTGGGCTGCTTTTCATGCCGTATAGCTGCCTCTTGAAGTAACCTCTAGTGTAGCTGGCCTAAAGAAGGATTTGTTTTTGGATTTCCAACTTGTCCTTAGTTCCTAGTCAAGAGTCTTTATTTCTTTCTAAGCTGTGTGAAAACAGGAAAATCGAGTTGTATCCAGAATTGGCAGTAGGCATGTTCTAATTGGTGGAAGTTTGCCTCTGCTACAGATGGGTGAAAATTCTGAATTCCCTGAACTTTTCACAACTATGTTCTGAAATGTGGAAGGAGTAATTTACCACCCTCAAAGAGGAGGCAAATGCCTGCCATTTAATTTTAATAAAATTGTTAACAGATTTTGACTAGCACCTTTAGTGAAGATAAATGAACCGCCCAGAGAGCTTCGTGAACTGCCCAGAGAGCTTCGGCTATTGGGCGGTATAAAAATGTAATAAATAAATAAATAAATCTGAGATAGGACAAGAAATCCTAAACAAATAAGGAACCTAAATGATCTTACAAATTACAAATGACTCATTATAATTTGTAACCTATTTGTGAATTTGTAAATATGCAACCTACCATATTCTCATGACCATATTTTAATCAGTGTTCAGTTTACATCTAATACTTAAAATCCATGATAGTTTGCTTTGAACAATAATTTCAATTCTAGTCATAGCACCTACAAAAAATATAAAAGAACTTTCCAAAGCTTTAGTGACAAGCTTTAGAGCTTTAAGTGAAATCTTTGCATAATATTTTCTGCCTTTCCATACAAGCCTTATTGCAATGCTTCCCCCAGAGAAGGATCTTAGCAAGGGTAACTTGGGCTGCAATCATGTGCACATTTATTTGGGAGTAAGCCCCATTCAAATTAAGAGGGCTTACCTCTGGGTAGACATGCATAGGTTTGTTAATTAATAATTCTCAAACTATTAATAGAGCAGCCTGCTTGTACTGTTGTCTTTTAAAACCAAGTGATAGTGGTAATATTATTCATGTGCTTTACTGAACTGATGTCTGCTTGAGCTGTAATTTCACATGACTGGCCAGATGGGTTTTCTTGAGATCCTTTAGGCTAATACCTCCAGTTTCATGAGAAATCCCTTTCAGTAGACGTATTATCTGAGGGCTGCCTGTAGTCATACATCATACAATTTTGTTTGTTATGAGCATTTTAAATCTACTCCTTTTATGTTGTGTACAGGAACATTTTCTCATAGCGGAACTTAAGATCAATTGGTTTCCTGGTGAATAGTAAGACACTAACTACAGAGATCTTATAAAATGTGCTTTCTCTTGCATTGCAGAAACAGGATCTCCAATAACAGCTTCCTGCGTTGGCTTGGGAAACTCTTTAACACCTCCTCCAGGACAGACAGGAAAATTGGTGCCAGGATACAATGGTAAAGTTGCAGAATATGTGCAGTTAAGATACAATACAGACTTGTAATCCTCTTTAAGCACTTGGTTCTTCACAAGGTGAAACAAGACAACTGTATTTAAAACTGAAATGCTGCTATATTTGACAACTGAGGCCCAAGCCTAGACTTGATCTGGTTTGTTTGGCTGCTTCAATATTCCTGTTCCACAGCAACATCTCCAGATAGGTTGCCATGAAGCCATTTTTCTTGTTCTTACTCTGTTCTTTTCCAGTTTAGAAATTATACCGTGCTCCATTAGTTTTCTAACGCTGCAATAACCTATATTCAACATTACCAGCAGGCACATCATAGATGTATGTTAGTTCAGTTTTTGTTTGCAACTTGCCAAGAGTATCCCAGGACATATAGTTATTATATATAGTATTTTATGCCATTCCTGAACCAAAAAGGCTCCAGGAGGGCTTACATATAATCAATTAAACAAGACAGTCCCTACAAACAGGCTTAAAATCTAAAAAAGACATGACACACATGGAAAAAGGGATGGGGGAATTAATTCTCTTAGCAGGGCTGGTGCAATGGCCCCCCTCCTTCCCATCCCCCAGCTCAGCCTGCTGGAATGGCTGCTGGTGGTGACAGTTGAGGGAGGAGGAGCCTTCATGAAGGAGGTCTTCAGTAGGGTTGGTGGAATGGCCCTGCTCTCATCTCCCTTAGCTGGAATGGCTGCTGGAGATGACTTATCCTTTATGGTTTTAACTCATCCCCCTTTAAATCCATCTATGTTAATATCCATCACCCCATTTTATGTTACCATATATGGATCATCTGTTCTGTATTCACAAAACCCCAAGAGAGACAGTTATGGGTTGAACTGCAGTGGGAGAATGGGTAAAGATGAATACAGAAATCTAACACTGCTTCTACCTTGTACATGAACACTCACATAGGGCAAACTGGAGGCAGATCTACACCAAGCAGGATATAACACTTTGAAAGCAGTTTGAAAACATGTCTCATGGGCTTCAACAGTTGTCAATACCGTTATAAAGCAGTACCATAGATCCTGCTGAGGTCTGCATGTGAAAGAGGAAAGGTTAACTATTTGTAGTCCAGACTTTCTCAAATGCCTTGTGTGTGCATGAGCTCTCAGTGAGTTTTGTTGATTATGGCAAAGTCTGGGCAACTCCAGCACATAATGGGGATACATGTGCTGACTTGTACTGAACTGGATGCCTTGTTGTTGTGGGAACATCGTATCTGTGTCAGAATGCCCATATAAACAAACACAAGGAACCTTGAAATCAAGATGCATTTGTCTTCATCAAACGCTCCATACACTCTATAAAGCCTATGATTTAAGCACTGAATGTATGTGTGTATTTCAGATACTGTTTTATTTTATTTTTGTACATTAAATACCATATTCATATTTACAGTGTGTAAGGATATCAAGTGACCGCCACAAACAAGTCTTATGAACCAAAATGCCTATTGAGCTCTGCAAGTGTTAAATTTAAACTTGCCTTTTATCAGGAAGGTAGTCTTCTGCAGAAGCTGATATTTGAAAGGAATGCTAAGCACATTATCTTTAACGTTCAGCATTTTTATTTTAGCTGTAGGAAATATAGGCTTTGAACCAGTGTAAGTAGCTGCCTCTGGTCTGCAAGACAACTGAAGGGAGAACAGAACATGTGCAATTTTAAGATTAAGAATGCTGCAATTTTTTCATAACTTAAAACTATGGTTTGACCAAGAATATCCAGAAATTAGATCTGCTCTTGAAATGTAATTAAGATCACTTTATGACCATTTCACTTTCACAAGTTATGCTCAGCTAACTTGTGACATTATAAAGTAAAGAAGTAAGACCAATAATTATGAGGCTAATAACTAGTTCAGACATAATTGTACTTAATAAAGCATGGTTTATTAAGCCAAGAATGAGTGTCATACTTGTGAGTTCCCGCTTCCCTTCTCCATTTGCATGCTGGGTTGTGTTCTTCTGTTGTAGCTTAAACCCACAGTATCCTGTTGCATTTAAACTGAGAACCTGTGGTTTAAACTAACCATGACAAAAGCTCCAATGGCAGCATAGGAGGGAAGGGGAGGAGCAAGTGGGGAGTGTGCACACCCAGTGGTTTTTCTCCTATGGTTCATTATCTGAGACTGTTATGTCCCTGTGCCATGGGAGAAAGGGTGATTAAGAAGGGTCTTTGCAAATACACACCAAAACACACATCTTGCGCTTTTTTTTTTGGTTTTGCTTTGCTCTGTGTGTGTGTGTGTGTGTGTGTGTGTGTGTGTGTGTGTGCATCTTACACAAACTCTGAAAAAGTTTCTTTATTTTATTTTCTTGGGTTTTTTTGTTTTTTAAAGAAGTGAATTTAAATTCCATTTCAACTTTCCTCTGAGTCAAATCTTCAACTTAAAACTTATTTTTCAATCTGGTATGCAAACAAGAGCCTTAAGATAACCTAATTAGGAGATGGAACTGTTTGTAATTGCTTTCTTCAGTTGTGTTTGCCATGGCAATTAAGCTTGAAATGCCCCTGTGTTGAAAACAACTAGTTAAGAATTGAGAGGCAGGAAAAAAAACCCTCTTGTTTTTGTGACCTTTTGTTATGCCCTCTCATTGCAGTGATGATTCTGGATGACAACAAGCAACCCGTAAAAGCGAAGACTTTAGGAAATATTGTGGTGAAGTAAGCAACCCATAATTTACCAAGAGATTTGTAATTAGTGAAATGGGGTGGAGGAATGAGGGTGGCCACAAATATAAAAGTGTGATTGAACAATGAGATGAATATAGTTATTGATGCTGACTTCATACATGATTTCCCTACCTCCAGTATGGAAGACCAGGACCTCCTAGTTAAAATAAGTTTATTGTGAATAAAATAAGTTTATTCTTTTATTTTGCTCAGTTTGAAGATGGAGTTTGAAATGTTTTGATCTGCCAACATACAGTTCCCATGGAATGACATGTTTGGTTTATTAGGGCATATTGCAAAGGCTGCTTGCTGCTTCATTGATCTACTACAGTGTCTATAACTGTTCCACTAAAGAATACACAAAAGCCAATCCTCACTTAAGAATTCCACATGGAGCTTAATTAGAATTGAAAGTAAAGGTCTGTGCTGAACACACAGGCTTTGGGATCGGGGTTAGGGAAGGCACGCAATATTGGGGTGAGAACAGAGGTTCTGCATCTTTCAACAAATGGGCCTCCTTCATGAGTAGCATGCATGAAGGGGTTGTTAATACTTCAGAGACTCTGGCATAATAATTGTCTTGTCAGGAGTTCTTTGCAACATGCCGTACTTTTTTAGGATGATCTGGTGACAAGGAGCAAATGAAGGATCTAGTTTCCTATCCTTCCTACGCATTCTGGAAAATTCACAAAGGTTACTAACCCTCACTTCAGTGATTTTCACATATCTATCATTGATTTTCATAACAAATGACACATTATATAGGAATCAGCCCATTATTTCCCCATTGTGATTGTTCAATATAAGCATGTTGTGTTTTGGACTTTTGCTTCTCCACCCTTGTAGGATCATGAGAACCAGCCATCCGTTTAAAGAGAAACATCTCAGATAGCGTCTTCCGCACAACAGGAGCACTGACTGGATATCTTGTCTCTCTTTTGCTTTCCTACTCTTTTCAGTTTCCGCTGCTTCTGCTTAGGATCTCATTAAGTTTCTGCTACCGTGGTACAGGCCATTTGCATGTTTGGGCTGATTGACAGGTAATACTTGAGGTGACTATTCTTTTGCTTAGCTGATTACTGCTTTTTAACTTTAGCCTTCATCTTTTCTGCATTCCCGTTATTAATTGTTTGCACAATATAGGTTTAACCAATGCTCTGAGACATTCTTGCTTTTGTAGAAGTTGACAAGACAATGATCACAAACTGCTTTACATGTTTTCTTTTTGGACCTAAGTGTTGCCTAATGTGATGAATAACATCCTCAGGTTCATAACAGTACAATACTTAACAGCGAAGGGGATGTTGGTGATTCCCATATCACAGATATGACATATTTTGAATAATTGTTGTTTTCATCCATGAAAGAAGATGAAATGTATGTTAGTGTACATTTATCTGTGCATACAAAATATATTTGTGCCCTTTTTTTTTTTGCTTGTCAAACATAACTGGCAATATTTATATTCCCATTATATTCCTGTTATCTTTAATGCCTACAGATAATTTGTAACAAGGAGCTTGTTAAATTCCTTAGAGATTGCACATACGTAAGACAAAAACGGATCCATTTGGTATGATCTTTTTAGGTCAACACACATTTTAGCACTTTGAAGTGAGGCAGGCAAACTAAGCCAATGGAGGCAGGAGACTTGGTGATGGAGGAACCACCAGATCCAAAGCCCTGCCAGGTATGCACCAGCAGGGCCAGAGGGAAGGCAGCATCTCCACCCCCATACCTTTCATTGGTGTTGTTTTTCCTGTTTGTAGAATTACCTTTCAGTTTGTCCCAATGGGATGGGAAGTATGTACACCAGTCTCAGGGCTGGCATAATTTCATCTTTTGTTCTTGGGGAATGAGATGGGAATAAGAACATAAGAAGAAGAGCCATGCTGGATCAGATCAAGGGTCCATCAAGTCCAGCATTCTGTTCACGCAGTGGCCAACCAGCTATTGACCAGGGAACCACAAGTAGGTCACGGTGCAGCAGCACCCTCCCACCCATGTTCCCCAAGAACTAGTGTATGTAGTCTTACTGCCTCCTATTGGATGTTGCACTTAGCCATCAGGACTAGTAGCCATTGCTAGCCTTCTCTTTTTAAAGCCATCCAAATTGGTGGCCATCACCACATCTTGTGGTAGTGAATTCCATAGTTTATGTACTATGTGAAGAAGTCCTTCCTTTAATCTGTCCTGAATCTCCCACCAATCAGCTTCATGAGATGAAGATCTAGTATTATGAGAAAGGGAAAAATGTCTCACTATCCACATTCTCCACACCATGCATAATTTTGTACACCTCTATCACGTTTGCTGGATCCAAAGCTTCTCCTGACCCACCCTTTACATACCGCTGGAATGCCCTCTTTTTGCCCGCTCTACTATAGGAGCACATGAGAATCAACAGCAGCAGACCTGGCTGTTATGAGGAGGCTTTTGATGGCAGACAACCTCCTCTTCACATGCGCACACACACACAGAGCGATAGTTCTGCAGAATCCTACGTCCCATGGGATGCCCTCCCAGTAACCATCGGATTGTGCCCTAATTCTATCAAGATTTTCCCGGGAGATTTCATGTTGGGTTGGGTGGGTGGAGAAGATGGAGTTGTTATAGAACATCTATAATTTATGAAAATTTTCAGAGTGCTTAGAGTTTAGAGTGACATGCTGATTTAATAGTTAGAAATAATAATGATCCTCCATCTTTTTTTCCTGTGCATTTGATTGACGATGAAATATGATGTAAGTTCAGTATTGTTTTGTTAGAATATAAAATATATACTCTCCATAGGTGTAAAGCTGGAAACATATCAACCTGAGGAATTAATTCCTGTTTCTTGGTTTCATACTAAGAAATGCTAAGTGCAGCCTCAGCCTTTCAGGCAGTGTTAATATACTGTTGACTCAAGAGAGGTCTTAATCTTAAGGGTCTTGTAGTAGTCTTCATTCCAACATTGAAGCCATGTTAGTCTGTAGCATAAAAGAGACAATATGTGCAGTGACTAGCATATTCATGACACGATAAACAACCCAATTGGTCTCTGAAGTGCCACAGGACTGTTAAATTTGAGTAGTCTCAAATATCTGGTAAATATTTATACATAGAAGTGAAAGTAAATGGAGGGAACATCATTAAAAAATCTCTATATCTTTATATTACTTACTTTTAGTGCTGTGCCAAATCCAGCCCCCCTATTTTTGGGAACCTTTTCTCTCCCTGTGAAAGAGACATGTTTTTTCTGCCCCTTTTGGTGGGATGAGAAGAATTAGGGAGAATGTTATCCTTGGGGAGGGGGACAGCATTTTTACATACCTTTTAAAACTGTAGCTGGTTACTTTGGGGTCTTCTGGTTTGCTTTTTTTTAAAAAAAAACCACCCCCAGCACTTGGAGGAGCCTGCCAATTCTTCCTGAATGCCTGTTGGATACCCTGTGACCTCACCCTCTCCAATAGGCATTCAGGAAGAACTCCTGGGCTCTTGCAAGTGCCAGATTAAATAAATAAATAATTAGAAGTTCTCCCCATGGAGAAAATTCTCCAAAATTCTTACTTCTCCCAGTCTCTTTTGTCAGAGTTTTGGTTTTCCCTCCATGAAACGGCGAAAATGGAATAATCAAGTTTTTTGGCACAGCACTAACATGCAGTGTTCCATGGGCTCATAAAATACAAAATGTCCTTACACACTCTTGTATTTTCAATTACTGGTAACGTATGCATATCTATTTCTGTTTCACTAAAAGTAGCTCTGTTGCAAATCACCAGATGGAATTCACTTAACACCTTTTGTGTTGTTGCTCTAATACATATTAGCTGTTCTAATTTTTGAATTGCATATGGGTGAAAGTGCATTTGTGTTCTGAGATGTGACAGGTTCTCTTAATGGTTAAACTGAAAGAAGGAGAACAAAAACGAAAAAAAAGCTGTAGGGGAATCGTTAATGACTGTGTCAGTGAGAATTGTCCTTCTTCTCTGTCACAAGGACTTTTTAGACAGTTAAATAAATCAAAGGTTCAGCTATGTTATCAGTTATAAATTATTATTCTGTTAGTACCCTGCAAGCATACAGGGTAACTTCTATTTCCTGAGGCTTTCATTTGATATAGATATGTACTGAAATGGAGTAATGCAAAACTATATTCCTGCTCCGCTTGAAAGTGTCCATTGAATCTGCTCAACAGAAATTAGAAGCCAAGGTTCAGTACATCCTTGGTGCCTCTTATCCTCCAGCCTTATGATGTGTTGTAGCCCCCAAAACTAGGATCAACTTTAAGCTATAACCATACTTTGCAGCAGTAATATAATGAGTTAAGGGATTTTGTGGCTTCAGTTAGCTGTGGATGTGTTGAATTCTTACAGACATTCTAACTGCTCAAGCTTTTTGAGACAGAATGGAGTTATTTGGAACACAATGTCCACAGAGTCTTCTGTGAAGGATGGTAAAAGTCAGTTGGATTGAGACTGAAACAGGACAGACAGTGTGGGGTAGGTAGACTGGGATCTGAAGCTGAATGGGAAGAGAGAGTGGGAAGCTAAGGGGTAAGGAAGCCAGAAGTGGAAGTGGCTTTAGGGTTGAAGGAAGGAGACACGTTATGCAGTGAAGTGAGGAACAGAGGTCTGAGAGACAGATAGGGGGAAGATGTAGATTAGAAAACATGGTCTAGAAACAGGAGGAGCTGTGGACTCTTGACAGGAAGAACGTATGTAGGAAAAGAAGCCTTAGGAGCTGCAGTACCAAGAGCTAAGGAAATGTAAGCTTGCTTAACTTTTACGACGCTTCTCTATAGTAGCATTCCTGCCTAGAGGTTAGAATTGTCTTGACATGCACTATTTCCCCATTGCATTAGCAATGGATAATGTGAGTGTGGAAAGAGTGTCGATACCAAGTGTCCCTGCTTTGTGGTGGTGAACTAGATTTAAGGCAAAGTGTAAATTGAACCCGAGACAGCCTCACAATGTTTTTTAGTTGGTTTGTGAGACCTCTTGCTTCTTTCCATCCATCCACCTGCTGCAGCAGTGACATGGAGAGTGGCTCTCTTTCTCCCTTTTCTAGCCTCAAAAGACTTTCGGAGGGATTTTTAGTGGTATTTTGGGGGCATAAATTCTAAGGTCAAATTTCCTGGTATTGTCGATGAAAGCTTGAAGAATATTGATTAGTTTTCTGGAAAACATCCGTTTGTAGTTTTTGAGACTCCTACTCGTTGATTTATGGTAGTGTCTTAACAGTAAAGTGAATTCAAGGTGAGCATTTGTTGTTGAGATAGATGAGATTCTGTGAAAGTCTGTAGAGAGGGCTTTGTTACTGACCACTCACCTGAGGGAGTTTGGCCACCCTCTTTAACACTGGTATTTTCATGTTCTAACTAAACACAATTCTCGCAACTTTAAAAACGGATATCACTGTACCCATGCCTCTCTTCTTCCCCCTGCGCTATCACACATAATGCTAAGCTGTGGTTTATGTTAACCATGATTTGGTTAACATAAATTTTAGCCATCAATTTTCTTGCAGATAAGCCAACAAACTGCAGTTTGTTCTCCCAGTTTTCGGTTTGTTTTTCTCTTGCCCATTTTTGCAAGAGCAGTTTCGTTTTCAGGCTGCACTTTCTGGGTGCCTTTGTTCAAATAAGCCGTCAAAGGTAATGGCTGAAAGCAGATGAGATCAGGAATTATCTATGCTTTGAGAAGGAATGAACTGTATTTTTGTATCTGATTAGCATATTGTTGCCATGTATTGAATTGAGTAGCAATCTTTTTGAAGTGTTTGGGACGGATTCTGATTAGTGTGTGTGTGTGTGTGTGTGTGTGTGTGTGTGTGTAAGTAACACATACAATTTCTTGTTCTTGCTTGCTAGAAGAATGTGGAGAGCTGGTGGGGATGGCCAAGCTTACAGCATTAGTAAGAGAAAAATCAACTTCGTTCGTATTGGACTGAGTATATACAAGAGTTGCAAAAGAATGTTGTATTTGTTTTGGGGTTTTTTTAAATATAAACTGTGGTCTTTATATAACACTGGGCTGGCTAGTGAAGTTATTGACAGCCTATATGTCTGACATGAAGATTGCCTCAAATGGAATATGGCCTTATATGTTTTGTAGATGTGTTTTTATTAGATGTAGTGTATTATATTGTTAGTTATGCTTTCTTTCTTTGTCTTTTTTTCTATTTCTTTGTAGAAAATAATGAAAATTGTTAAAAACCTCCCCAAGAAGGTTTTCTTCCTTGGCCACCTCCACCAGATATGTAAACAGGGGCCCTTGTTTGGTTACAGCCTTTCTAGCATAGGCCATCTCCTGAACTATACATTATTTTAACCTTGTTGTCATTAAGCACTATCAACTTTATAATGTTGAGCTGGATCCTGATTTAGCCGCATGCAACTAAGCTGCACAAGCAGATTTCCTCCCCTCCCCCACAGCAACCCCTCCAGCTCTGCAAGGTAGTGGGCGAGCCCTGCTGAATCAGATGGTGCAGGGTCAGAGAAGGGATCCCTGAAAATTTCATGGAGGCACCTTTGATAAGCAGAACCCTTCCATTCATGGAAGGCAGATCCTGGATCCCCCTTGAAAAATGCCTTCTTTTGTTAACACATTTAGGTTAGCAAAGCCTCTTGTTTCTGAATCTCTTTGCCTAATATTTTTTTTTTACAGAAATAGGTCTCCCATCTTGTATGCTTAACATGTTCTTATGAGTTTTCCTAGCATTTGTTTCTATTATCCTTGATCTTCTTGTTCTCACCCTTTGTATGTTTTTATTTTTTAAATAACAGGTTGCCTTTGCCTCCAGGAGCGTTTTTAGGTCTTTGGAAAAATGAGGAGCTGTACGAGGAATTATATTTTCAAAAATATCCAGTAAGAAGTGTTAAAATGAACTAAACATATAATAAATTACCTCGGGGGATGCTTCCAGATGGAGTGCTCTTAACCATACCAGTCAAATGACATTGTGCAGCTACTTCGTCTTTTTCTCCTTAATTGATTTTCAGCAGTCAGAAAAAAGTTGGTATCAGTAGTGAGAAAGCATGGAAAGGTTACAACTGGAAGATGATGTCCGTACCCCCCCTCCCCCAATTCAATTCTGTGAATGAGGCAGGGTGATGGCATCATAAAAACCTTATCCAGAAGCACCTTAGTTCAGTAGATTATGGAATACCACCTTTCTTTCTTTGATTGCATATGATGCATCACCAGTTCCCTCATCTGTCTGTTTTCAGCAGAACAGTATGGGGAGGGCAATAGCTCAGTGGTAGAGCACGGGCTTTGCATGCAGAAGGTCCCAGGTTCGATCCCCAGGCTCTCCAGGTAGGGCTGAGAAAGAACCTGCCCTGAAACCCTGGAGAGTCACTTCCAGTCTGTGTTGACAGTTCTGAGCTAGATGGACCTTGGCTCAGTATAAGGCAGCTTCCTGTGTTCTTGTGTACTTCCTCTTGAACTTTTGAGTTCTAAACTTTTTCTGGATGTGGGGAATCGTTTTTTATATTTCTAATATTCTGAAGCATTTTTCATTTTTCTGCTTTCATTCATAGGGATCTTATGATACTATGGATGCAGGTTACATGGATGAAGATGGCTATTTGTATGTCATGTCTCGGGTGGATGATGTGATCAATGTTGCAGGTCATAGGATTTCAGCAGGTGCAATTGAGGAGGTGAGTGTAATACAAGCTGTAAAAATACTAGTAAAACAATTTAAAGCCCCGCTAATATTTAGATTTCAATGAAAGATGTTTCTGACTGGTAGCTTATTAGAAATGGCTCTAAGGAACATGGTCAAGAGACCATGTGTTGTCCCAGTTCTTGCCTAGGAATGTTAACAATGGGAAGAATGCTGGCATATCCTTTTGAAAATACTACAAATAAATACAACAAAGATGTAATCTAGCGCAGTGGCTTTTTCAAGCATTTTAAGTGGTCTGCAGCCCACAGCAGCAGCTGCTTAATTTCAGGAAACCTCTTCTACACTGATCGACTTATCTGCAAACATGTGAAGAATAACAGCATGAAAGTAAAGAAGAATGACCAAAGGAGGAATACACTTAAAAGTTAATAACATCTTAGATTGAGTAAGGAAAAGTTAGAGTAACTAATGAATAGAAAGCAGTAAAGAAGTAAAATAACACGATCATACTTCAAAGGACAGAGAATTATTTGAAAGGCTGAATGAAAAATTGAAAAAAGGCTTATGGTGAGACAAGTAAATATTGATAGTAAGCAATAAAGATAAAATTAAAGAATAAGCCAAGTCAGTTGGATTGTTTTTCTCTTAAGATAAATCTTTGCCTTCCTATCCTCCCGCCATGCATTTTTAGATGGATGCCCATCTAGCTGGGGTGCTTCAGAGGGGGAGGGAAGGAAGTAGGCTGGATAAGACTCAGGATAACTCGTATTCTGGCCTCTCCAGTCTCCTCCCCTCACACTGGAACGCCCCCTTTTCTTCTTCTCTGAGGTCGAGAGCCTGAGAGAAGCTGGAGTGATTCTTTCCACGCTGGCTATTGTGGGGGGGAGGAGGAGGAGGAGGAGGAGGGAGTTTGGACCTCCAATTCTCCCCTCCGAGTTTGAAGCATTGCCTCTAACCTTGGATCAGAAAATTCAAAATAATGGTCTCTTGGACACTGTCTAGGCAGCATAGGACTACTCACTAAATGAAATGAAAACATTAAAAGGATCAAACGGGGATTAGCATAGGGATAATCAAGACACTGAGTTCAATCCAGACTTAGTTGTGCTTAGAGGAAACCCATTTACTATGAGAACCCAAATCGCAAATTCAGAAAACAACGGAGACAAGGGACCAGGATGGGACAGATGTCAGGCCTGAGGGGGAAACGTGCCCTATGGTGGACCCCATCCTATGTCAGTGTCCTATCTAGTAGCAAGAGCATCAGGCAGCAGCTCTCTGATCAGTGCTGGGCTGCGCCTCTTATACACCCAGTGAGAGCAGGTATTTTAATTTCCTCCAATGCTCTGAATCATTGCTATATCAGGGGCATTGTAGGGAATTTAAATAGTAGCTCCTAGGCATAGTAGTCTTCTGATGCTGGGGGGGGGTTTAGTTTAAAAGGTGGGCCATGGGTGTCATCAGTGATGGGCCCCATGAGGATGCTGCTCTGTGGTAGCTTCCTGAGGATGCGGTGTGCTGATACTGGCCTTGCAATCAGGAGCAATCAGGAGCCATGGGAGTTGTGACATTTTGCCAGCCATAACTAGAATTGGAAACATTTCTTAAAAACTGTTAGCAATATATACATGCACTAGGCAGACAGACAGATAGGGATTTCTTGGGAGCAGGGAATAATCAACTACTTGGGCACATGAAGTCAGAATCACACGTGCCTTAACAGGAAGTGCTTACATGTAATGCTATCTCACGCTATTCCTGTAATATGGCCAAATCGGTAAAATCAATGGCAGTTCCTTCCTGTGTCTGGTGAATATGTACATAATTGTAATATCTATACTCATCAGAACTAGAACACCACATTAACAACTCCCCCAGCCCTTCCAGGTACCTTTCCAACTTCACAAATGCTCTTATATGAATTGCCCCTTAACCTTACTGAAGCACTATTTCATAGAGATTCACATTTTCTTTTTCTGACAGGGTTGAACCTTTTCAGTCTAGCCCAGTGGTTCCCAAACTTTTTCAGGTAACCGCCCCCTTGGTTCCATGAACTCATGCCCAGTGCCCTCTACTCTACACTATAAAAATCATTGTTCAGAATAGCCGTTTTCAATGATCCACTAAGGGAGATAATAACAATAACAGTAACAATTAATTTAATATTTATTCAAAATCCAAAGCACCCGCCACAGGCTTGCCAAGGGAGGGAGGGAAAAGAGAGTGAACGCCTCGTTTTGCAGCCGGCGTGGCGGGGCATACCAAGCAGGGTACATCTCTTCATTAGCGTTTTGGTTTTTTTGAAACATTTCAGTTCACCATTAAAAGGACTCTTCTTAAATGGTATTAATACATGTGTGGATTCTTCCCCTATATGGCTTGGGTCCAAACTCCTTCTCACATAAAAAATGCCCCTGGGTTTTAAGACCTTCTGGAGAGGCGCTTCTCGGAAAATACCACCTCGAGCGCCCCCTGCTGCCCCTTTGCCTCTTAGCACCCCCCTGTCACCCCCTTGCCTCTTAATGCCCCTCTGTGCAATCCCACCGTCCCCAAGGGGGCAGTACCACCCACTTTGGGAACCACTGGTCTAGCCTATATGAATCTTTGTGGTTCTACTATGTTTTCCCCTAAAACGGGTGGGGAATGTTTGGCCCTCCAGATGTTGATGGACTGCATCTTCCATCAGCCCTAGCCAGCATAATCACTAGTGAAAGATGATGGGACTTGCAGTCCAACATCTGGAGGGCCACATGTTTTCCATCCCTGTTTTAGGGGAAAGCATAGTAGAGCCACAAAGATTAAAAAAAGTTGCACTTATACATTTTAAGTAAGTGTTAGAAAACTTGCTCAAATCTTGCTCTGTTTTGGTGAAGGTGTCTTATTTTTACAGCATCTTCATCCTGGCAAACTGGTGTGAGGCATTGGTAAATTGAGGCTGCGTTATGCTGTGTCTTGACTTTTAGGAAAGGAAAACTTGGGCTAAATAAGTTGTTTTGTGAATTGTTTGTGCTTCATGGCAGTGCTGTCTCCCTTGCATTGTTGAAAAAAGCTATTTAATTCCCATTGTTTGTTTACTATACAGCAGGAGGCAAGTGATTACTTTGCTGAATACATCATAAAATCACTGCATTCTCTTAAATAATGTATTGGTTTTCAGACTTTCTGGTTTTAAGCATGGTGTTAAGTGATAGTTTAATCTACATGCAAGAGTTCTATGCATATTATTATTCCAAATGCAGACCCACAAAACAATGAAATGTAAGCCAACTGAACCAATATTATTCATGTGAAAAAGTTTTTATGATAGATATAATTGTGGTTTATGCACAGTGTTATTGGTTGGATAGGTAAAATAAAGTCATAATTTGAAATACTGCATTCCCAGCAGTTGTATTACTGAATCAGTGCCAAATGCAAAAGATCTCATGCCTTTTCACTTCAATATTATAGACTGTAACACTTAAGTGATTAGCTTAAGTGTTACAGTATATAACATTCCAGTGAAATGGCACAAGATCATTTACATTTTGCACTAATTTAAATTTTGAGAACCGGTCACACGGGATTAAAGAATGGTGTAACATTGCACTAAGAGTATACAGATCAGAAATGTAGCCCCACAAAATGTTGAAGTTCTGCCCTTAGCAAATCAGTAGTACTGTATCGTGCATAGACACTGTCAGTAACCGTAGGTGAAGTAGTTGAATGCCTGCTGCCTGCCAAGGAATCCCTAATGCATCTTTGAAGTAATGCACCATAGCATGTTACTAACTATGAAGGAGTCATCATACAATGGAGAAATACTTGGCCATCTATTTCCACTGTAAGTACTCAACGTGAAACTCAAAGTATGGGACAGACTGCGACTTTGGCTTTTTCAAATACCCTGAATTGATAATTAATATAGACACTCTAATTTGTTCAATGAGGTATTTTCTTCTGTTCTCTCATCAGGCTGTTCTCTCCCATACTGCTGTAGCAGATTGTGCCGTTGTGGGCCAGGAGGATTCCTTAAAGGGCCATATTCCATTAGCATTGTGTGTCCTGAGAAATGGTGAGGCACAGTCTGTTTATAAAGCTGAATCTAGCCTTGGGTTGGTGATATGAACATGTTTGCTTTCATATTTATACCCTGAGTCTTGGCTTTCAGCCTTCAGGGTATTTTAACAAAATTGTAACATACAAATGAATAAAACCACTTACAACAATTGCACTCTTACATTCCTTATCAGGAGTGGATATTGAAGAGGAAAAGATTGTGGAAGAGATTGTCAAGAGGGTTAGAGAAAATATTGGCCCTGTGGCAGCATTCCGGAAAGCAGTATTTGTCAAACAGATACCAAAGACTCGTTCTGGCAAGATACCACGGTCTACTCTTTCTTCCCTGGTGAACAGCAAGCCTTACAAGGTGAATAGTAGCATTCTTTTACTACTGTGATACATTGTACACACAATGAACACACTTAATATTTGGTTCTTTACAGAGCTGTTTGCAACTTCATAATCTTAATACCTTACCCCTAAAATTATGCCTACGTCTGTCGTGGTATATGTCTTTAACCAAAACCATATGCTGTGTGAAGCCACTAATTCCATTGTGTTGACTCCAAAAAGACAATTGCAATTTTCCACTCCGTAGCAGGCACATAGGTTTACATAGTGCAGCCAAACATCCTTGCTCTATTATCTGCTATTAACATGGTAGATACATTTCCATACACCTGGTATTCCATTCTTGTCACATTCATCTGCACCTATTTCTGCATTACAGAACTGTTTTGTGAAGCAGTGCAGAGATGCATCTATTGATAGTAGTTATTCACAATAAGGTGGCAACTACAAAACTCTGCTCTCAATGCTACTTTTCTTTTGATGAGAAAATAGTGAGTTTTGTTTGATTTCAAGAAAAGTAGGCAAAATTCATTGTATGGGAGTTAGCAGTCTAGTATCTTGATTCTTTGCTCTTATTTCTTTAGATAAGTCCAACCATTGAAGACCCTGCTGTGTTCAAACATGTAGAAGAAGTGCTGAAGATGAAGTTAAAGTGACTGTTAAAAGCTATGAAAATATGAGTAATACCTGGAATACTTACTGCATTTAGTTATGCCAGGAATATTGTGTAGGTCTAATAACTTGGGACTGATTTTATTTCTGCAAAAGTCTGTCCCCGAGACTTAAACTACAGTGGCAAGTAAATAATATTGGAGTGCTGGTATAATTTGTTTATGATGAATATTCAGATGGTTTTGAGGCTTACATAGCTATTAAAATCGTGTAAACAGAACGGCGTATATGCCATTTACATGCTGATCCAAACTTATCTTTAAATATAAAGCAGAAGATGTTCTACACCTTGCCAAAATTAAACACTTCGAAGTTATGTCAATCTCATTGTGAAACTTCATCCATGTGCTTAAATAAATGGTCATGTGTCACTCAGAGTTACACTCAGAAAGAAGCTCTTTCAAGTAGCTAAACTGATTACTAAAGTTAATCCCAGCGTTACAGGTTTTACTTTCTTTTTCTTTGGACAATAATTTGTTGGGTGAAGTACTTCTGATCAGGGATGGAGTGAGCTTTTTGAGAGAAACAGATACCCTAACCTGTGATTCCAGTCAGCTAATGGATGAAACTCTGGCCAGGCACTTTCCTTGGCTGTGCAGAGCTGTCATTGGCAGCCCAAGTATATGACTGCTTGCAAGTACCTATGACTATGGGCTGTAAAAAAAAACGTTCACAGATTTCTCCTCAGCTACATGGCCACTTGCAAGCCCCACAGTCCCCGCCTGACATGACATTCCTCAACCTCCTGCCTTGCCTCCTATCCATCTTGGCCTAAGAGGCCATACATTCCCCATATGGATTTTATTTATTTGAGAAAGTGGGATGCTCTGGCAGAGATGATGAGGGGTTACAGAGGAAATTAGGAGGAATTGGGCCGCCTTAGTATGTTCTACTTGAACATTTCAGCAGCCCAATTTATAATTAAGCAGGTGATCACCCAATCCTGGTCTGTCTGCACTTGAAAAAAAGCTTTTGGAAATAGAGCAAACTTGTGGGTTTTATTTTACACTGTGAAACAAGACTTCTGTCACAAAATAACAATAGGATACTAGAGAAGAAAACTAGAGAAGATTCCAAATTTGCCTGCTTATCTGGCAGCCAGATGTTTTTTTAACTAAAGTACTTCAAGTTATACGCTATACAGAGGTAAAAACTAGCCAAGTGTCAATGCTATTAGAAATTAATTAGAGGTTGTCTGTTTTTTCTGGATCACCTTAAATATTACAATTGTTTTCACAGGTAAACTTACCACAGCCTGCATGAATTAATTGTATTCTTACATCAATGAGAATCTCTCTTCGTAACAGCTTCACTTTTTGCACAGGTAATCTGTTGTCAGATTCAGCAACACGATAAGGACATTTTTTATTATAGCCCTACTACTCATCAGACATCTGGGAAGCAAGGATATGATAAACATTCTCCTCAAACAACCAGCTACTCAGACAGTTGTAAATTTCCCCATGGTAAATGACAGTGTGTAGATACTAACATCCATGACACCAGCTTCTATTTTTTCTATAAAAAATCAGTACTTTACGTGTCTGGAAGAAAGACCATGGTGGGAGAAGGGATATAAAATATGAGTTAAAATAGATTACCATATTTCTACTTCTGATGGTTTCAGCAGTATTTTGATTTGGAATTCTATGCATGTGTAGACTGAAAAAAAGGTTTTACAACTCCCAGCATCCCTCCAGCCAGCCATATTTTTCTGTCTAAACATGAATAGGATTGTACCTTAAGACACACTAAGCACTGGGTCCTAAAATGATTTGTACCTATGCTACAAGTAAGGTCTCAGCAGCGTTATATTCTATATAAATCAATGCTAGTGTCTTAGTGGCCATATAAAAAGTTCACTTATAAGAAATTGTGCACTAGAGGATATTTTTGTACATTTATATTATATAAAGCAGCACGTTCAGCACTCCATCTTGTGGCAGACTGCATTATTGTCTTTCAGAGCACATGCTGGTTTTGCTTGTTAATCTAAAGTGTTGTATTTATATTCATCCCTGAAGCGATGTTAGCCTCTAAAAGTTACACTTGAAACTATGACACACAGCTCTTTCACAGACTGAACACATAAAACAGCACTGATTTTCTTTTATTGACAATTGGGGTGAAAAAAAATCTGTCACCATTTGGTTAAGTGAAATCTGTTTAAATAAAAAATACGCAGTAAAAGAAATGAGCGTGCAGATGTTTTGCAGATCAGCCTGCTGAAAGGAATAACTAAAAGACAGGTCTTAAGCTAAGATCAGGCAGTGGGAGATTAGCAAATAGTAGGTAAATGACATTTTTAAATAGGTCTTACTTTGAAACTTCCCATATAAACAAAGAATAAACATCTATAACACCACCAAATAAAGCCACAGCAGATAATAATTTCTCCTCTAAAGTTTTATACATTATATAGTAACTGTTCTGTCTTTCAGTTATTTCCTCTGATAAACTTGACTTCAGTGAAGTCTCAGCAAGGCCATCTTGGATAAAAGCATTACATTAGACAAACAGCTGTCTAACGCCCTATTATAATGAAGAAATGGAGGGCATTTTTAAACAACTGAAAACTTGAAGATCAGATTTATTTTCCCTTGATGTTTTTATTTGACACCAGTGTCGGCTGGTATGTAAAGAATTTGAAAGGAAAAAAGTGATGCCTAGCAAAACTAGCCGCATCTTGGTCCATAAGTAGCATTGAAGGGAATGTCTCTTGTTAATTTCCTGTAATTGTTTTTGACTCTTGCAAACAGTTTTTCTTCATGTTGATTTTAAAAAGGAGAGCCGTCACAGTGCTTTTCTACAAGTATATATAACAATTCTGTTTTGCCTTTATAGGTCCATTTTTGGCTCAAGTTCCATGTTTAAATCTTTCTATTGTAAATCATCAGAGGCAGGTGTTGAGCTTTAAATATTGACAGGTTTTTTTAAAAAGTAGGAACATGTTGAAGCATCTAATAATTCTGCTAAACATATCCAATTTACTTTGCTACAATTCAAAACTGTAAAAATGGTGAAATGGAAAGATACAAACAGTATTGTTGACACTGTATTGTCAAGTGTTTGCACTAAGACCCCATGTACCATAGATTTAATTCTTTTAAAAATCATATTTATATTCATTTACATGAGACTTACACATATGAAAAAGAAATACATACACGGTAAATACATAAATTCTAGTATATTACAATAAAACAGATGAAACAAGTTTAAAAATGAGTGTCTCCTTTAGATAAAAGCATTATTTCTGCAATTTGGCCAAATTTATGATGATAGATACATTGGGGTTTATTCTTAAAAACTAATTAGTAACTATTCTTTTATTGAACTACCCAATGAGTGCAGTCTGGCCAGTACTTTTACTGCACATTCTTCAGTCATTTCAGTGGGGTTTGTATCCAAATTGTACATAAACTCCATTGACATGAATGAGTTGTGGGCTGGTGGTACTTGACAGGTCGCACATTACAACTTAATATGTAAAAAGATCACACATTTTAGTCTGATAAACATTTTATGTTTTCTTCCCTATTACCCTGTTCTTGGAATAAAAAGCTTCTTTTTCTTAAGATGGTGGTAGTGCACTTCAGGTAAAGTAGAAGAAAGAGGTGGCATCTAGAAGTGAGCGGGGGGAAAGTATTTCAGTAATAAACTTCTTTACAACATTTTAATTAATAGGCTCATTTCATTTAAGATAATCAACAATGATCTTTGAGTGACAGATTGTAAAATCAGTGGAGCCAAGCTGAGGCTGGAATAAGGCAAAATATCTCATGATACCTCAGAGCATTGAAACCAGGGGCAGACCACATGTGGTTCCCCACCATGCACTGCTGAATTTGTTGGTGACAAATGTTTTATAAATATTAGTTCTATGGAGTGCTAAAAGGGTCAAATTCAGCTTCAGGAGAAGCTAAATATAACTCTTTTGGTTCTACAGAGCAGTTCACCACCAAATTAGATTCTCCAACTCCAAGCCATATAAATCCCTTTTACTCTGAACAACTGAAATACGTACCTCTAAACTAAATAGCATTCAGAAATGTTACCAAGTTCTGTTAGAACAATTGTTTTGAAATCTAGCCTTTGTATGATAAGCAGAGGCCTTAATACATTAAGGCTGCAATCTTAAAATGCTTACCTGGGAATAAATCCCATTCATTTCAATGGCGCTTCTGAGTAGAAATGTATAGGATTGCACTGTCAACATCCCAATTGAAAAAAAGGATAATTGAAAGAATGAAAAATGAAAGGCCACTATTTCATAGTTTTGCATTACATGTCTGCAGTGTTGAATTTATAAAAAAAAAAATCAGGTTGCTTTTTTCTCTAGCTGGTAGTTGATGTTGGATATCTCTTTATTATTGTTCTTTATATATACGATAGAATGTATGATGGAATTTGATGATAGAATTGGTTTGTGAATTACTGTAGTTACCACTGCATTGAATGTAGTTGTCATTGTAAAGAGTTACTGGTATGGTCAACTCCAAAATGGACTCATTTACAGCTTGAGGAGTAGTAATAATTCTTGCAAATTGCACTTATTGGCTTCATTATTTTCTGTTAACACAGTGGGTTGACACTAGACTTACTCATGCTTAGAATAGACCCATTACAATGAATTTAATCATGACTACTTTATTCCTTCGATTTCATTGGGTCTACTGTAAGCTTTACTAAGTCTGGAGCCAACCCATATTTTTGCCTACATGCTGCAGTTTGTATTTTCTATTTTTGTTTTCTGATTCTCCAATCCCTGTAATGAAGTCCCATAAAAATTCTGTTGTAAGTTGTCTAACCAACAAGATCACCTAGTATACATATAAAAGAACCAGAAAAATGTGGGTAGACATCACCATGGTCTGGGACAGATTTTCTGGACACCATCTCTCAAAATAGCTGCCCCCAAATTTTAACTACACCTATATTGGCTTCTGTTCTGGTGTCTAAATATATGTTTTGGGGTCTAGGAACTAAATTATAAGGTTCAAAACTTCATATGGATATTAGATTTTGCAGGAAACAGGTACCATGTTATTTATTAAATACAAATTGTTGTAAACCGTAACATACATAAATTTCTGATTACTTGATATTTAATGTACATTACATAAAAAAATGGATGGTGAATGAGGACTTGGAGCTAAACTTGTTCATTGGGAAATAACACAAGCTTCATTTGATCTGAAAAAGTGCATTATTTGCCAGACTGCAGACCCCAAGACAAGAGTTACTAGAATTATAAATGGAGGAAAACCCTACATTATGTATGACGTGGTCATGAAAAGACTTAATTGTGTGGCAGATGAACATGGGCTTGTACATGATATAACTAACCAATGTTACAAAGCATGCACTTTGGAAAAAAAACACCTCTTAATAAAATAGCTGAACACAAGCAAGCATGAAGATTTGGCCAGTTGCAAAACTGCCACTGCTGGAACATTGCGCAAAACAAGGTCAACAATTTCACCACGAGTACCTCCAACTTACGTTATGCTACCAATGCATGTAAGATGTATAATCTGTGGACAACAAAGTTAAAATAGAGTGCAGGAGAAGTTATCAATTAGTGAATCAGGAAAAGCAAAGATTTTTTTTTAGCTGCAGTTATTTATTTCAAGATGATGTTTACACACATGTGGCATATCTGGAATTGGATACTTAGGTATTTGGTGTGGATATACTGTACCACAAAACATATTTAGAAGGATAGTTGTATGAATAGGGTATGCGAAATCCTAAAGACCGAAAAACAATTTCCACAATAGTTGTTGCCCGGAGCTTAAAGAAGTAAATTATTGGCCCTGAGCTTAAAGAAGGATGTGGTTTCATACTGTCAGAAAATCATGATCTCATAACTCAATTGTCTGGCGAAGACATAATTAGAAACAACAAAAACTTTATGCTTCAGTTCATCTGACAGCAGAAATGAATCCTTAATAAGTGTTTCCAACAAATCTAGGGATTGATGAAATAGTCTGATGCATATGAAAAGTAGATAATATCAGATCAGCTGCAAAGGACATAATAGAAGCTTTAAAGGAAGTTAATTTTGGACTTGCAGACAGGTTCTGTGATTCTGAAAAACTGAAGATATCTTGGATGGCTACTGAGATGCCAAATGAAATGTTAACGTTTGTACCAGCATTGTTTAACTTTAACAAGGAACTACTGATGTCAAATTGTATTTTTCCCGAAGATGAAGAGCAAGATCTTATACAAAAGGGCAGTGATGATCATCAATGTAATGAGGAACAGGGTGCTCATACCTTCAGTGAAAGAAAAATGGATGTTTGACAAATTTGACCATGAAGATTGATCAACAATATCTGGTGCTCATGTTTCAAATGATACTGGCAATGTTCTAAGTTGCACCAATCTTGGTCCAACTAAGTTTACTGAACTGAAGAAGATAGAATGTGATACTCCTATGCCTGTTCAGATGTACAGGTTCTGGTCTTCCAACAAAAAAGATGCTCCAATAGGCTGCCAGTAATTGTTTCCTCAACAATGCAAAAGTGACGACCATGATTACGGTGTTAAGTGGAACCATGACAGGAGACAAGGATAACAGAGACACACTTATCGTTAGAAAGCAGGAGGTTGAAGCGTGCTCTGAGCTTCAGATCTCTGTTGAAGAAACAGGTGCTAGAACGATAATCCATCTGTTCCATGCTGTTCAGCCAGGAATGAAATGCCTCCTAGTATTATTGAATGACACTGATGTAGGTGCCCGCCTCCTTTGAGATATTTGAACTATTCACAATCGGTTTGGCAGGAATATGGATAAAAGTAAGAGTGAGAGACAAAGTGCACTACATACCTCTTCACAAACTTGCAAAGCATCTTGGAGCTACACTGTGCAGCACATATCATTACAAGCTGTGATGTCACAAATAAGGTAGGAATAAAGACATTGACCTTGAAAGCAGTACCACAAAAGCTTTCTACTTGTTTTTTGCAGAAGAAAATACTCTAACTCAGGAAACAGTTGACAAAGCAGAGGAATATCTTGGTAAGGTTTTACATCCATTAACGAAGAGTAAGACATTTGGTGAACGTCAGTATTCACTGCAGATGGACCAACACATGTCAGAACTTCCACTTTCATCTTTCTCAATTAGAAATAGACATTTGAGAAGATGCTTTTTTATTCTTCGGGCATGCTTAACTCTTTCTGGTGGACACTTTATTTATGAAGCTCTACAACCAACACACTTTGGATGGTACAAAATATCATGGTATTCTAAAGCCTGAACTATGTCTTAATCTGATGCCTTCCGAAGTGCTTGTACAATGCATATGCAGAACTTGTGTTACTAGTAGGTGTAAATGTCATTTAAAGTATGTGGCTTGCACAGAGTATTGTAAATGTGGAGAGCAATGTAAAGATCGTAGTTGAACAGATAAAATCCCAGAAACTATTGTCACACTCATATTTGCTCCACCGTGAGAACGTATGTGTAAAAAGAGTTATGATGGGTGTTTGCACAAACCAAATTCATGTTCTACACAAATATTTTACTACTTAAGTGTAATAATAAATTGCAAAAATATGTTCAATAGTTGCAATTGACTGTGAAATCTAGCATCCATATGAACTTAAGAACCTTATAATTGAATTCCTTAGGGGGCAACCATTTTTAAAGATGGCATCTAGAAAATCTGTTCCAGACTATGGTGATGTCTACTCAATTTTTCTGATTCTCTTACATGTATACCAGGTGGTTTTGCTGGTTAGACAAATCAGAACAGATTTTTTTTACAGGACTTTTTTTTACTGTACTTTACAAGTACAAGACTACAATGGCTAAGTCCATGTAGTAACAGCAGCAAATTAGATAATAATAGATGTGATGCCTCAAAGCATATGGGAAAGTCAAAGGAAACAGCAGGGTCTGTCAGCTCTTAACAGAACTACAGATAGTTTCAAAAAGTGGTTCAATCAAAGCTAGGATGGGTGGATGCTGGCTGAAGCCAACCTAAAATGTAGCCATTTTCATCTAGCCCTCTAATCACTTACGTTAAATCCTATGGAACCTACTGGTATGTAACAGAAAGGCATTAGCACCATCTGCACAAGTTGCTATGTTAATGTGATTACAGGATGGCAACAGGGCTTTTTGAATATATTTCTTTGTGGAAGTAAGTTTGTTTTTTTACCATGTACGTATTCCAAACAGTGATTAAACCAGAGAGCTGTAACACTCACCACCCACTTGCTTATTGGTACAGCTTGTTCTTACTGAGGTAATAAGTCTGTGTCTGGCCTGTATTATTTCAGATTGAAGGTGGGGGCTCACATGAATTAATGCTCCACAAAGAAATCAGATGTCAAAGAAAAGAATTTTGTATGGAGAAAAATATTCCATAAGATGAACCTCTGATTGCAGTCTGAAGTGGTGCAGCTCACACACAGGTTTACTACTACAGTGAGGACTAGACTTACAAACACAAATGTCTCAGGGCCTCAGCAGAATCCTATACCACCAATAATTATGTTTTTTTTTTCATAAGTAACAATGCCTTTCACTGTTAATGTCTGAATACTCACATTAGTTCAGCTCAGAGCTCTTTTCCATGCTAGCCGTGTCAGCATGAATATGTGCGAACTGTAGAACTGTCTAACCTCTGCAACCGTGCTGAAGCAACTGCAAATTGGGAACCAAAACAACAACAATAACCTTGCTATCAAAAACGTCCTTAATTTGAGGCTTTTCTGATAAAATATTTCGGCCACTCTGCCAGAATTCGATTTGGCCTAATTCCTTAAGCTTATTTAAAGCTAATCACTTGGGGTATGTGCTCTCGCCACCCGCCACACAAACGTTTATTTGTTAATAACACTTAGCATATAGTATTGAATAAAAAATGAGCTGGATCTAGATTTAGACACATGCAACAGGACTGACATGCCAGCCCTCTAAAATGCTACACAGAAGGTTGGGGAACCATGCTGAATGAGCTAGATGCGGGGTGGAAGGGATTCCTGAAAATTAGGCAGAGGTACTTTCCATGAGTGGAGCAAATACTGTTTTTTTTTGGGGGGGGGTTTGTATAGTGTTTCTACAAAATGTGAAGGTACACCCATGTTCAAATATCTTTAAACATTTGTGTACAAGCATTTGGGAATTTTGATGTATATGTAAGTGGTAAAAACATGTTTATACAACTGTATGTGAGAAACAATGGTGTACATGTGGCAGCTGTTTTTGACATGTAAAATAGAGAAGGGTGACGCTCTGTAGACTCAACTTAATTCACTTAAATAAATTCAACCTTGATTTGGATAGGCTCCCACCATTGCTCCCTTCACCTAGCATACAAACTGCTGCTATGGCTTTCATTTAGTAGCAAAAAAGCCTCTTGGTCACCAGGTTTCCTGGGAACTGTAGTTTTCCAGAAGTTCCTGAGAACCCAGAAGCACTGAAGAACTACAACTCTCAGAGTGTCTTGGTACCTACAACGTTGACCTGGTTGTTGCTGTCAAGTAAACAACAGCAGAAAATGGAAAGGGGTGGAGCTGCAGCAATGGGATGGGGCTGACTAACTGCAAACTTAATACAAATTTTAGAGTGCTGTGGATGTGACTTATAATTAGTTCTAAACTGGGGATGTTTGTACTCTGAACTTCCCATTTCTGAAATTCAGCTACACTGCTGAAGCTGTAAGTGTGAAGCCATACATTTTAATTGGAATGTAAATTTCCTAAGTGTTCTTGTATGTTCAATACTTTTGTCAGTGTAACTTAAGAAAAAAGTGAAGACCTAATTAGTAATTCACGTGGTCCATTGTTTCCCTCACCTGCTGGGAGAGTATTTCCATTATTCCCAGATGCCGTACCTTGCTTACCTGTTGAACTACATCAGGCTCATTTTCATCACGAGTAACAGAAAAGCAAGCAGCATCTGACATGTGGGAAGTTGCAGGTATCACCTGGTTGAATTTAATCTAGAGATCCTTGGAATCATGTCTCCTACAAATTGCCCCCTAGATCTTCCTGTTGAACTACCAATTATTAAAATACCCCAAATTAGTTAGGTTTTGCAGTAGTAGCACCAGTAGTTACCTGCAAGGAAAACAAGGCTGTTTGGTTCTTAACCAAAGGCTTGTGCAAGTTTTACCAATTGCAGCACAGGAATTACAACAGAGTCTCTAACTAAGTCCATCAGCTGTGTCTTGGCATCAGGACCCTACCATCTCATCCTGTGAGCTGTAGTTCCCTACCAACATATAATCATTACAGATAAAATGTTTTAGGGGTGTATACTGCATACAATTGGGATTTTTTTTAAAGCTGCACATTCCTGCCCCCTGCCATCCTCAACCCACCACAAAAACCACATATCACAGTCAATCTGAACGTTTTCTTGACAAATGTCTATGCTAAACATGTACTAGGAAATGTGGAAGTTAACACAAGCATAGCTTTCATATCTTACCACTATTTTCCGCAGGCCATCATAACAAGGTCATATGCTCCCTATACCCATATCTACTTACTTTCGTTTGCTCTGTTCTAGATATTAATTAAATATTTTACACTAAATGTAACTAGCAGCTAAATTGGCTAAGCAATACAACTCTGGCATGTTCTCATCTGCAAAGAAAAGAATCCACAAATGCCTTCAGTTTTGAAAGTAAGCATTAATATCATACCATCAGTTGCCATTTTTCGTGACTGTCCTGACGTCGTAGTTAACCTGAATCCAGCTGGCAGTGTTTCTGAAGAGCCAGGCATCATGCTGATTCCATGGACTTCACGTGGAGGAAACTGTCTTCGCCAGGAGGAGCCACGCCTGTAATTCTTGTCATCACTCTGATGAAACAAAAATGTATGGATTTTATGAAAACTGGTTTCTGGGAAATTGATTATTTCTCTAAGTTTGATCAATTGGAAAGTGGATTTCTATCTGTTACAAATATGTTTTTCGAAAAGCACATACTTCAAAACATGGAAATCTTTAACCTATTCTAGGTTGGTCAAATTTTGCCTTATCCTTTTTGAACATAGCCTAATAAGATATGCAATGTGAGCATTGGTTACTTACATTACCATATGGCTAGCAGGCAGTGAAAAAGTGCATCATTGCTTCTATGTGACATTGGGATCTGTGATCATGTGTACCAAATGGGATGTGATAAAAGAACACAACTCATCCTTTGATATGGTTGTCACTGAGCCCAAAAGGTTAGGAAGATGTTAAATGGAGTGTGCTTGAGAGTTCCTAAATTGCCCATCCCTAATCTATATATTCTGTATATTCTCTTGTTTTACTATCTGTTACACTTCAGAAATATTAGTAACTACATGTCTCTAAGTATGCCTATCTTTAAATGTAATATAAGAAAGAAAAACATAGGTGTTTATTTTAGTGGTGTCGTAGATTCACAATAGATGGTAATCATGCCATTAAACATGTGACAAAGTAAAACTAGAAAAATCATGTTTGTATATTTTATTTTGATCACCACTAAACCTAGAGCCTTAATCCTAATACTGATTTGTGTTATATTTACACACATACACACACAGAGAGAGTTGTTGGTGGTTGGCAACCTAGAGCTACTGAAATCTCAGTCAGTTTAGCAGTTTATAAATCATTTACCAAATGTCACGAGTGCTATTGACAAAGGGCTGTAGAGGATTATGCACAGATTTGCACAAATGGTGCTACGCCATTTGTTTCTCATATGCCATCCTAGATCTATTCTGAAGCAATTTGACTGGATCCTATTCTACAGTAAAGCCAGCATGGCTATAATGGTTAATCCCATCCCATACTTCCTTACTTTGATGGAACATGCTCAATTATATCGACAATTTCCTACTCAAAGTGGTATACCATAATTCAGTGTAGTGAATAAACTGAGTTTATTGGGAGGAGAGATTTACAATTGTCTATGCAGCTAATTTGATTTGAGAATAAATAAAGTTTAATTGGAAACCTTATGTTTAGCACTTGGTAGTGGGTAAGATTTTGCCTATAGCTGCAGCACACCTTTATTTCCTTTTCATTCATTCTTCTCTAAATGATCAAAATCAAACATTATGTTCTGCTATTCATAATAATGTATAAATAGGATTACTTACTTCATCAAGTCGTCTATCTGTTCCCAATGCCAATAGATTGTTGTATTCTCTCTCAAGGATCTGGCGTGCCTATGGTTAACCAAATCAAATAATTGAAGTAATAAAAAATATAGTTAAGATCCATAGGAATTGATTGCAATAAGTAATTTAGTTACTTACCTGTGTATTCTGTGTTGGAATCTGTAATAATAAAGCTAAACTGCTATAATCGAAGTTATCATCCAGGGCTATGAGCGATCCATGCACACCACTTTCTAATACATTGTTTGCATATTCTCGTAATCCAATTGCTTGTATCCAGCGTATGACTCTGTCATTACTCCATACCAACACATCTACAAAAAGGAGGGAGAGAAGCGTTTTCCTAATGACTCAACTTTCAGAAGCGCAAGGATGTATGGAGTCTGAGCTGAACCAGTTGTGTCTATTTTTACAGAAACTACACTCTACAAAACAGGAATACAATAAGATGAATTAAGGGGAAATCAAAATTAATCAACCTGTTGGATTGTTTTCTGTTTTGAACTATAAATAATTTTTAATAGCATGGTGGCTAAATTAAGTTTATTGACATATCTTTTTGTAGGCTCTTTCATAACTAAGATGCTTTAATTTCTACATGCTTTTTTGGTATAGTTCTAATGCAGCTGGAAGCAGGTATACATTTTCCACTTGCTTACTGTAAAGTCTGAATAATTATGGTGACCTATGGAAAGGAGGACAAGGCTCCTATATCTTTAACAGTTGCATAGAAAAAGAAATTTCAGCAAGTTTCATTTGTATGCATGCAGCACCTGGTGAAATTCTCTCTTCACAACAGTTAAAGCTGCAGGAGCCCTGCCTTCTTTTGTATCTGGTCACTCTAGTATAGCTCCTGCAGCTTTAGCTGTTGTGATGAAGAGAGAATTTCACCACATACTGCATGCATACAAATGACATCTGCTGAAATTCCCTTTTCCATTTTAGGTCACCCTATTGAATAATGAAAAACACAGACTATTAACTGATTAAGAAAAGGCATGGAAGCAGTGAAAGGCTGCCTAGCCATAGCACTGAACACACAATGCTGATTGCTGCATGGGGAACCTTTGCAAGCATTACCCCATTACAGGATCAGGCCTGTTACTAGTGTAGCAACTATGACACCTGGTGTTGCTAGGAGAAAGCATGGACTGCTGCATTTGCTGGATTGAAGTGACTAGTTTTGCATTTACTTGCAGTTCATGGTAGACATAACAATAGTAGGCATTATAACAAGCCCCTAAACAAAATTAATTTTACATGCATATTGAAACTCTTCAGTGTGAAAGAAAAGGGACTGCCTCTTAAGATGGTGCTTGCTATCTGTGGTTTTTGTAAGTACTTAACATTTATATGTAAGCAAATATGCATTTTGCTTCCCCATTAAGTGGGCACCTTCTTAGCCAATTAAGTTATTTTAATTGAATAACCAATACATCAATTAAACATTGCAGCCCTACTTTTAATATATGCTTGTCATACTGTAGCTGGATTCAGATTCCCATACATTATTCACCTGCTGATTGCATATTTCATGATATTGTGCGTTTTGAATCATATTAATTGGTCAGAGGATATTCTCTTTATAAATAATTGTAAATAAGATACAACTTCCTGGGCAATGGATTATCATCATGTAAATGAGTTATTAACAAGTCAAGTGAATATGCCAATCTGAACTGTGTCTATGAATATTTAAAAGTTTGGGTGGGGAAGAGAGAAGATCATACTGGGGTACTTCACACTTGAGAATGGCTATGATGCTACTTCTTCCATATTATCTCCTAACCATCCCTGGGTACAGAGATTACATGGAGAAATTGCTGTCTGCACTGGCATTTCATGGCTTTCAATTTCTACAACCATGGGTAGCATGATTTTCAGTAAGTGGGTGTGCTTGTTTATTCCCATGGATGTACTGATAGGTGCCATAGTGGTTGAACAGGCATGATGTATCTTGGGCCTAACATCAGCTCCCTGGTCCCAGAATGAGCACATGCATGGAAGATTGTCAGAGAGCTACATGCTCACCTGGTTCACAAGACACGACAACCAATTGTCAGCTATATATCTCTCTCTAGGGGCTGTTGCATTCTGCCCGTGGGCACCCAACTTGCCATGACTTGCCATGTCTTGCAAACCCAGGTGGCAAGGGTTGAGGGTTAGCGAGCCCTCAAATAACTCTAAAATAAGCCAGGGGTTATTGGAGGGTTGTCTAATCCTCAAACAACCCCTGCCAGCTGGGTTCACGTGACACAAGCCATGGTAAGCCAGGCACCCACAACTGCTATGCAAAAATGGTGCCCATGGGTGCCCAGGCGCAATGTGACAGCCCCCGTGGGTAAATTAAGCTATAGTGGGCTGTCATGTTGTGTAAACCAAGTGATAATCTGCAGCTGGTGTGGAGTTCTTCAAATGCTGAACAACCAAACCGATCCTGAAGAAAGTCACAGCTTTGTGGCCTTAGTAAGTTCTGTTCTGTTCAGTTTTCCCCACATTTTACTGTTGGGTGTGAATAAATGTTTTTCAAATATGGATCACAGACCACATTAGGCCTGTTCTTTTTAAATGTACATTTAGCTAGGCACTGGGGAAATTAGAGAAGCAACTTCCCTAATTTGGACCTTCCAACTTAATATGAGCCAGGTCCAAACCTCTGCAAAGTCTGGGGTTCGCTAGTAATTAGATAAACTGCAGCACCACCCTCCATATGGTTGCAGCAGCATTGTGGTTGCCTATACTCATGGGATACACAGTTTCTAGAGTGTCTGGAACCTTAGTAAGGACCCAGGAGCCCTGGGAAATTACAATTCCCAGGAATAATGCTGCAAATGCACCAGGGTCACCAGCAAATCCCCCACCCCTTTTGTTGCTGCTGGCCGGTTATGTTTTTGAGAAACATTTTGGGTAAGTGGTGGGCAGGGGGAGGCTAGTCATGTGGAAGCTTGAAGCCTCATCTTGTTCCCAATGGCATAGCTTGGAATGTAATGATAACTGTTCCAAATGAGATAATTCAAGTCAATTCCAAACCAAGCCCTATTTATTTATTTGGGGATTTATAGCCCACTTTTTCAGTTGAGTCTCAACTGCCTTGAGACTCAATTGTTAAATTGAGTCAAATTGTTAAACAACACAAAGCAGTATAAGCAAGGCAGCAGAACAAAAATGAAGATAATGGCCAGTGAATTTTTTTAAAAATATAACGATCATCCAATTTAAAGAGAGACTATATCATTAAAAAAAGCAAACATGTGCCATTGAAAGCATGAGATAACAGGATGGACTTTACATAGCACTTAAAAGATCATAGCAAATATGCTTAGGGAGTGCTGTCCTCTGAGAACGCCTCATGGCCATATACAAGCCCATTCTGAATGGCAAAGCTTAGCCATTATAATATTTAAGAAGCTTGGTCATTGTTGTGTTTAAATGGTGTTGAGTCTAATACAGTGGAATTTTAGAAAACAAGGATTAAGAATTTCGAAAGTATTACCTTTTATTTCGTGCTGACTTGCTTCTCTTCTCCTTTCTAGCTCTTTTCTGTCATAATTCAATTTCTTTAAACACATGATTCCATACTGCAGACTTGTTCTGTTATTTGAACAGCAACAACAGGATGTTACAAGGCAATTAGAAATAAAATATTTTTTGAATACAAAAACCTCTACCAAACATGTTTAATATATACTATAAATATTTTGTCTTGCTGTTGACATGACATCAGTTGGGGAAAAATGTGCATATTTGGAAAAATATGTTTAAATATTTAGTTTTGACAACGTTAACACTATCTCATGCTGTAAAGCTAGTATACTGACTTACCGATGAAAGCTATCCACCATTTTTAAATGTACCCGGAGATCTTTTTTTGTGAGGTGATCTAACATCCTTGCATCTACTAAACACTCCATGAAGTAACTTCGATACTGTGGTAATCCTAGACTGGGAAGCCACTCATTACCAATCCATTCATGATTCATGTCACCATAAGCCAGAGTCTAGGGAAAAAATAGGAAATTGTTAACATCTTGTACTACAGAACAAAATCAATTCTCTTAATGTTTTGATTTCCTCAGTAGTTTCAGGAAGTATCCACTCAAGTTATGAAATCATTCGAACTGCTCTAGTCAACGGTGTATTCATAGCCTAGGAAACCCAGCTGCACTGGTTACTGGTGCATTTCCGAGCCTGATTCAAACTGCTGGTTTTGATCTTTAAAGCCTTAAACAGTTTGGGACGAAGTTACTTGAAGAACCACCTTCATCCATATCAGCCTGCCCACACTTTAAGATCAGAAAGAGAGACCCTTCTCATTTTCCCACCCATGCGAGCAATTAGGTGGGTGATCACACGAGAGGGCCTTCTTTGCAGTGGCCCCACACCTTTCAAACAAGGTCCCATTGGAAGTCCGCCATGCTCTGTCATTGCAGGCTTTTAAGAAGGCCTTGTTAAGAAGGCCTTAACATGGCCTTCTCATGATAGGACTGTTGATGTTGCTGCTATTACCACTGTTGTTGTTTCTGGCTTATATTCATGTTTTTATTGCTTTATCATTTTAACTTTTTAATATATTATTATTACTGTAAGGCATCTTGGGAGGGCTTCTGCCCTGAAAGGCCGCAGAGAAACATGTTAAATAAATAAATGAATAAATAAAATGCATTTTTTTATATATAAAAAATGTTATCCATGACCATTGTTTCTAGTCATCAACAGAATTAGACATCCTGTGTGATGAGTGATTCCGCCCATCTACTTCAGGAGGCAAAACTTCCAAAAACTTGGCCAACATGAGCTTCGTCATATAAGTAAAATGTTGTCAAGGTATATTCAGTGGGCTGCATCCTGTGTAATACTTATGTAAAACTTACAAGAAATGGTGTTCCACCAGTGGTTGTGAATTCTGCTTTGTGTGCTAGTGGAACAACTTGCACAAGCAATGCTTAGCACAATGAAATCATAATAGTTGTGTAAGTGCTTGTACAATGGCTTTCACAAGCACTTGCACAGGCAGAAACAAAGCACTGGATCTGACACTTGCACAAGGATGAAAATTGGGTTTTTGAAGGCTATAGAAGCTTTGCATGAGCAGAACGATGCCACTGGGTACAACCTGAGGGCTTTTGCATCTTATCCCATTAAAATTCCTAAAAGTTATTTCAATTGGCTTCCATGTGGCTTGTATAATGTGTAGACTCAAATTATAGGAGCACAGGCATGTAGAGCCCTCTAATACAGTTGGGACCACTGAGAAATACAAAATACAAGATGGATATTTCCATAAAGCCAGAGTGGCTGTTCTTGGACAAAAAAAAAAAATCCTGTTTGTGGGCCACCTCGTCAGCTACTCCCCATCTTAAGCTGCCCAATCTTCTCACTTACTGGAAGCAATGGGTTAGTACATCTACCACAGCAAACCTTGATTACTGCTCATGTTTATTAACTGGAATGCATGTAGTGTTACTCCACTGTCTAGCAGTGAGGATATGCAAAACCAATCTGGCTGATACAATAGTAGCCAGGTAGCAACATTTAATTGCCACTAGGGATAGGGGGGAAATTAGTTCAATTCGCAATGCAATATGAACACACCTCATTTTGCACTAAATACATGAACCAAAACTCAGTTAGCCTTCAAAATTTGCAGTTCTCTAAATTTTGCAATAGAGTTCCCCAATTAAAAAAGCATATAAAATGCATATATTAGCGAAAATAATGTTAAAATGCATTATATGCAGAAAATTGCTTGCAATAAATGTGCATATCAGGCAAATTTGCATACAAATATATGCATTAGGAGAAATGCGCATAAAAATGCTCAAAGTTCAGGAAAAACCAAATTTAAGACTGAAAAAAAATCTTGAAAGTTCAGGATGAACTGAACTAAAACTAGAAAAATGAGAAATGGAGGGAAACTGAAATTGATAGATTCATCCATCTCTAACTCTACTTCCCGGATTGCTCCGATCTAGTGGAGGCTGGGGGCTCAGATGTCAATGGGGCTTTGAATCTGCTCTAGGTTTAAGTCAGAACTCTAAAGGAACAATCCAATGTGATGAACATATTTTTGAGGATAGATTTTGGCATGTTGGATTGCTCCTTTAGAGTTCTGACGGAAACCCCGAGTGTCACAGCCCCACTGACTTCACAGCCACCAGCCTCTACTGCCTGGATCAGCGCTGGTAGATCATAGGGGATGGAGCACCTATCCATATTCTTAAGTAGGTAATTTATTCGTCACTGCACCAAACACCCTAGACTGCCTGTTTTGCAAATGATATGACACCTTGGTACTGGCAGATACCTGGGAAGCAAGGCTGGGGACTGTAAGACAATGGAAGAAGCACCGAAGGTCTCACTGCATGTTAACTCTTGAAGGCATATTGAAGCTTCTGCCTGGAGCTCAGATATAATTAGCAGCAGAAAACCAACTTGTCTTAAATAATACAAAAAGGGGAGATCATTAAAATATCTCTTTTGTGCTATATTTAAATAAATAAATAAATAAAGAGCAAGCCTTGCACTCTTGTCTGTAGACTGACAGCTCCTTCATAATAGTTGTCGGATTACTGTTAGTCATAATGGGGAAAGTGTTAGAAGTGAAAAAAGGTTCATACCTGAGCCCAACTGCCTTCCTCATTCTCTTTCTGGAGTGTTGAGGACAGCCATTAGCAAAGCGAGTTAAGAATACAAGAGAAATACAGCATGAGTCAAGTCACAAAAATGAAAAGCAATGCAATTATCAATGCCATATGCTAATCCTCAGTTTCTAACAGAAAGTGAGTGAAATCAACTGACAGTGTTGCTAATTTCCGATTAAGGATGACTACAAATGCAACTGAAGTCTGGTAAAGACCACCTTCATGCCCCACCTGCAAATGCCTCACGTTGGTCTCATCTATTCAATGAAGTTGGACATTACAGGAATGTTCCATGTGGTTACATGAAACAGCCAGCATCAGGACAATGGATCTAATTTTTTAATATTATTATTATTATTATTATTATTATTATTATTATTTTAAAAGCTTTTATATATAATATATACCGACTCCTCACCATTTCTGGCATCATGGCACTTTACAATAACACATAAAACAATTTCCATTAAAAACCCTCAACCCACATTAAAATTTAAACCACCCCTCCCCCAAACTCTTGTGAAAATAAGAACGCCTTACAGAGGCGTTTAAAATAATTGACAGTAGGAGCCTGTCTAATCTCCAGTGGCAAGTTGTTCCACCGGGGACCAACCCCTTGAAAAAGCCCTGGCCACTGCACATTCCAAATTTCAGCGGGGGACCCTCAGGGATTTTAACATCATTGCTTTCAGAAATTAATTGCTTGCATATTTGGCAGGAAGAGGAGTTTGTGTAAATACAGCAGTGTGGGATGATTTATGTTGTGGAAATACATCGGCATCAGGACAAACATTCAATTTAAGGTTGGAAATCCAATGATGGTGTCTAACCACTTAGGAGAACAATATTTTGGGTTAACTTTCTCGGAAAAATCATTATAGGAATATGTGGGGGCTGAGATTTAAAAACTGGAGATGAAAAAAATTGGGTGAGCCAAAGTGTTTCATCTGGCACTCCGAGAGACTTGTAATTGCCCTGGGACC